>NC_138954.1:8622500-9222500 GCF_965226115.1 Aulonocara stuartgranti
TCTGACCATCCGCGGCAGACGTCTGTGCTCTTTCATGATATCGTTGTGGAAGTTGATAAGCCAATAAAGCAACATGCTTATCGAGTAAATCCAACCAAGCGGAATTTAATGCAACAGGAAGTCGAATACCTGGTTAAACATGGGTTAGCTGAGCCCAGTAACAGTGCGTGGAGTTCACCCTGTATTTTGGTGCCTAAACCAGATGACACCCCACGTTTCTGTACCGATTTCAGAAAGGTTAATGCTGTCACAAAACCGGATTCTTTCCCTCTCCCCAGAATGGAGGATTGCATTGATCGTGTCGGCTCAGCTACATACGTCACTAAATTAGACCTGTTAAAAGGATATTGGCAAGTCCCGTTAACCCCCAGAGCTTCTGAAGTCTCCGCGTTTGTAACTCCAGATCATTTCCTCCAATACACGGTAATGCCCTTTGGGTTGCGAAACGCACCCGCAACATTTCAACGTCTAATGCAGAAGGTATTGTTTGGAATGAGAAACTGTGAGGCATACTTGGATGACATTGTCATTTATTCTCCAACATGGTCAGAACATCTGGAAACGCTCTCTGAGGTGTTCAGACGTTTTTGTGAATCTTCTCTCACACTAAACCTCTCTAAGTGTGAGTTTGGTAAAGCCACCATTACTTATTTAGGGAAACAGGTCGGACAGGGGCAAGTGCGCCCTGTTGCTGCGAAAGTACAGGCCATTGTTGATTTTCCTGTCCCACAGACAAAAAGAGCACTGCGTCGTTTTTTAGGAATGGCCGGTTTTTATCGAGGGTTTTGCAGAAATTTTTCTGATGTGGTTAGTCCCCTAACTGATCTTGTTAGCCCCTTAAAACCTTTTATTTGGTCTCCAGCATGTCAGGTGGCATTCGAATCTGCCAAAGCATTGTTGTGCAGTGCACCAGTGCTAGCTGCGCCGAATTTTGAGCGCCCTTTTAAACTAGACGTTGACGCCAGCTCGTGTGGCGCAGGCGCTGTTCTGTTACAGGAAGATGATCACGGCGTAGATCATCCCGTCTGCTACTTTTCAAGAAAGTTTAACAGACACCAGACCCATTATAGCACCATTGAAAAAGAGGCCCTTGCCTTACTCCTTGCGTTACAGCATTTTGAGGTCTATGCTGGGTCAAGTGTGCTGCCTGTGCAGGTGTTTACCGATCACAACCCACTGGTGTTCCTTTCCCAAATGCGCAACTCCAATCAAAGACTTATGCGCTGGTCCTTGTTATTGCAAGATTTTAACTTGGAGATCAGTTACAAGAAAGGGAAGGATAACGTATTGGCTGACACCCTGTCTAGAGCACTGTCTCCTTGAATTAAACATTTTGGGGTTAATGTTAATTCTTGGGTAAGGGGGTGTTACGACTGTGACCGTAATTGTGTGTGGATTTGAGTGTCCAGGTGCTCCTCTGGGATTGGTGCATCCAGGGTGGATGGCTCACACCGATTGGCTGAGGACTGGGAGACAGTGGATAAGAAGAGCCCGCCAGGGACTGCCCAGTCATTCATCCTCGGCCCAACCCAGCCGGCAGACCGGTCACTGTATCGACGTATTATGTAATGTAAGAGCATGTAGGGGTGGACCGCCTTTTTGGTTGATCAGTTTTCTCCTGTTTTTGTTAGGTAGGGAGGAAAGCGATTGTCGTTTTGTTTAGTTCCTTTGAGTAGGTAAGTTTCGTTTATTTCTGAGATAGGCTACTTTTGTTTGTTGTTTTGGCCTTGGGTTCACCCTGAAGCTATGATATGCTCCCTTCCTTTGTTTAACCGCACCTATTGTAAATAAATCACTGTCACAAAATAGTAAGTGTGTGACGTGCTGCTTGGGGTTGGACGGGGATGGATCACCCTTTATGTTGTGGTCTGGCCGCGCCTAGACGGGCCATAACACATACCATATGAAAGTTTAGCTTCTTTTAGCCCCTGTTTGTTTTATATTATTTTATATATTTTTTTTTTTAATATTATATTTAATATTTACATTGTATTGCAAAAAACCCCAAAACAAGTTAAAATGAATTAATGAATATTGACTAATTAAACCTTCGCTATTTTTCCACCAGAAATGGACGACATAATTAGAAGAAGTGTTCTGAATGACGAAAAAAAAAGAACTGGAAAAGACACACAACTTTGTGTGTATGTGTCACAATGCCAGGAGGACCCATTCAGTGTTGTGTTAGAAAAATTGAACTCATTAACCCTTCATGGACATTATAAATGTTTAAATGTTGCCTCAGGTAAAGACAGGAAAAGAGACTATTACAAATTCAACTGCATCAGAACTGGGGAAAAAAGTCGAAACAGCTACAGAGCAGTGGGCTGTAAGGCCTATGTTTCATTTAAAGTACTCAAATGTTGGAAAGACCACACAGTCATCGTGCAGCGTACATATGATAAGCATGATGGGCATGATCCTTCGGACCCAAAAGACGCACATTTCAACAATATTTCCAGTGATTTGAGGAGGAAGATTGAGGAACTGCTTTCCCTTGGAACTAAGCCAGCCATCATACTAACCGAATGTCATAAATGGGCCAAAGAACATGGACACAGAGATCTTCACAACAGAGAGCATTTTGTCACACCACGTGACATTGACAGTGTTAGAACCTGCATGATGAGGAAGAAGCACTTTAACTGTGGAGACAGTCAATGTGTACATACCTTACTTAATGGAAAACATCAAGAACATGTTCTCTTCTATCAACCATACACATCTGACCAAGAACTAATGATTATTTTGCAGACACCTGTAATGAAATCAAACATGGAGAACTATGCAAAACAGTTAGTATTTGTTGACACCACGCACTGCGTTAACCAGTATTCATTTCCCTTATTCACACTTGTTGTAAGAGATGATCATGGGCATGGAGTCCCTGGCCCTGTGCTTCGTACGTCGCTTACTACATCCAAGATCAAATGAAACATCCAAGACCAAATCATCGCGCTAACTCTGAGCTCGCTATTCCGGTTCCCCGAACACACCTGTTGTTGACGATTAGTATAGCTGGATGAAGTAATGTGAGATCACTGGGTGGCCCAACAGGGGCTACGCATCGATAGTAGAAACATTGATCGGCAACCCTTTGATTGGTCGGCGAAAATGTCGAAGGAGCGCGCTCGGTATTTTTCGGCAGCAGAGCAAGAACTCTTGAGTGAGGGATTTCAGGAGTTTCAGAGTGTAATTAAAACGCAAGGGAACACTGCAAAGGCTGCAAAAGCAAGGAGAGAGGGCTGGCAGAAAGTTGCTGACAAATCAAACTCGTAAGTAATTTAATAATAATAATAATAACAATAATAATGGAGTGGATTTATATAGCGCTTTTCAAGGCACCCAAAGCGCTTTACAATGCCACTATTCATTCACTCTCACATTCACACACTGGTGGAGGCAGCTACGGTTGTAGCCACAGCTGCCCTGGGGCAGACTGACAGAAGCCAGGCTGCCATATTGCGCCATCGGCCCCTCTGGCCAACACCAGTAGGCGGTAGGGTAGATTTATCATATCACACCATATTATCCAATATTATATTACATTATATTATATTATAATATGTTATATTATATCCCCTTTCACATTAGAGCCACAACAGGACCCACTAGAACATGGGAACAAGTAAAAGTGAAATATAAGAATATTCTACAGAATGGTAATATTTATCACTTATATTGCTTGTCGTCTCTTGGAAAGAGACCCTGGAATACTCTGTTTGTTTGTTCATAACAGCAACCAAGAAAAGGGCAGAGCAAAAAAAAAAAGACAGGTGGTGGTCCTGCACCCCCTCGTCAACAAGTTGGTTAAGTGAATAATACCCTCACGGGAAAATCGATATCTCTCTATGAGCACACTGTCGCGCTGAGCTAAAGGATCCTGTCTGTCCCGCAATATACGCTGAATTCTGAGGACTATCCTTATCAATCTTGCACCTTCCGCAATGGGTTGCTCGCGTAAACGGACAGGATATGACTGCGACAGACTTCCCAAATCCACCTTCGCTTTTATAGCCGTGGTCTCTCATCTTGATTACACGAAGTAATTTACAATTACTACTCTGAAATATGAATTACATCTGTAATAATCACATACATGTAATAGAATGTTAATAGTACATTTCCCTTTTTTAGGGAATGACCTGTATGTATCTGTGTGAAATCAATAAAAGGATCAAGTGCTGCATTATCTTTAGTTACATTGATGTTATTTATTTATGGTGAAACAGTGGTGGAATATCGCTGTTGCTTTCGTATGAATGACGCGGACATACCTGCGTGGCCGCGATCTAATCCTGTTTACATAAAGTAAACCTGCTCCCCAGCAGGTTTACGCTTACGGCTCTGTTGCTATGACAGCAAGTCCCGGATGGGCTTCGGGGAACCGAACGATCCAGGATCACGCGAAATCGTCAACAATCTCATCCAGCTAACTCACTTAGCGCGGTACGAAGAACAGGCCCCCTGTGGCCTATGCTATTGTCAGCAACGAAAGTCAGAAAACCCTGGAAACTGTTCTTGGAATAGTTTGTGAGCATTTCCCAACTTCCCCGAGGTAAATAATACATTGACAGCTATTAATTTTGAAATAATTCCTTTTCAAAAAAGTTATAACATGCCAGAATCTAATGCTATAGCTGCAGCATGGGCTGCAAAAAACTTTCCTTTCCAGTTGTTAAAGTTATTCCTATAGGCTGTATGCAGTATTTTATATATCTACTTGTGAGTTGAAATGTTTAATTTGGCATTGAAGTGGTGCTTTGAGATAGCAAAAACATTTTCATACTGTTTAATCTCATTTAGTGTTTTCTTTTTTTCTGTAGAGCATTTATGGTTGACAAAGACTTTGCGGAAATAAATGCTTTGCAGAAGGTTTTTCCAGAGTCAGCTATCCTTCTATGCTGGTACCATGTCTTGCAGGTAAACCACATTGTTTTCTTTTCACGTTGTCTAAGATGCACCTGAAACACATTTTTACAACAGGGTCCTGTTGTTATGATTTGCCTCATTGTGATATTCACCTACTCAGGTTAATGAATATAAAGGGATAAAATGTTGAGTGACTATGTCCATCCATTTAAGACCACAGTGCACTCATCTTCTGGTGGCTGCTTCCCAAAGCTCTTTTTGACATTTAAAAATATGTTTGCCTGGTTGATTTCTGTAATGCACAGGTCCTCTTGTCCAGTGAGTGACAAAGTTATTTTTGGACGTCAGCTTTCTTTTATGCTTTTTGTACAGCTGCTCCTCTGTCTCTCTCTCCAGATTAACTTTTTTTCTCTTACATTCACAGGCTGTTAATCGATGGCTTTCAAAATCAGAGTCCGGGGTCCATGGGCTTTCTAACACCCAAAAGAGAAATGAAATCATTTCTTTCTTTTGTAAGCTGAAAGCTTGCACATCTGTAAGTGTAATTTGTCTATTTCACATTTTGATTTCTTGATTACACTAAGAGCATAATAACTTTCAGTTGCTAAAAAAAGTTACAGAGAGATACAAAATAGATTTTTGAAACAATTTCTAAAACTGGCTTCTTATCTTGCTTATCAAAACAAGTACTTAAGCTGTGCAGACCATCATTGTGTCACCCACTGTGCAGTAGAACTTGTGAGTGGGATTCTTTCACAGACAGATGCTGAAACCAAATATGCTTATAGGTTTAGTGTTCCTTCTTAGCCATTGTAAGGGAAGAAATAATTGCTTCTTAATACAAAAACACGACATATTATTAATAACTTAAAATTCTTAATGTTATTCAATAAAAGGAAAAGGGCTTCAATACATAATATTAAAGATTTCAATAGGTCTGTTAAATGGATTGAAATATATTCTGTTGCATCCAATTCTCTTAGGAGGACGACTTTAAAGCCACATCAGCAGAGTTCTGCCAGACATTTAAGCAATACCCTTTGGTGTGCCAGTATTTTCAGAAGCACTGGGAAGGCATTGGCCACATGTGGTGTGACTACGGCCGTCGCTTCAGTCACGCTCGTTCTGAAACAAACAATGTGATTGAAAGGTATGATTTATTATTTTGACCTCATTCAATTGTATTGCTGAAAAAAAGATATTATGCTTTAATCCAAGAGGCTAAACTGAGTAGGTTCGTCATGTCATTGCCAGAACAGGTTTTAGGCAAATCCTTTAAATTCTAGCAGCGTTTTTTATGTTATCACAACAAAAAACAGAGTAGGTGGATTTGCCTAAATCAGCTAAACCGGCACAGAGCATTCCTTTATAAAAGACGTGTGCAATAGGTATTCCAATTTTTAAAAAAATAATACAGTCTTGATTAAAACTTTAAATTCCTTCAATTACAGTTACTAATCATTTCAAATAACTGTTTTTCAGATTTTTCCACCGCCTGAAATACCAGTTTTTATCTGGCTACAAGAATAGGCGTCTGGATGATCTGATTGAAGTGCTCCTAGGGAAGGCCGATGACTACTTCTCAGTCATAAAAACCCTGCAAGATGTGGGCCGCATGAAAAACAGGTTTGCTGACCCCTTGTCTCAAGTTTCAGACTCTGCTTCAAGACTGATGGAAAGTGGTTGGGCTCTTAAAATTACAGTCAAGAACAGCCATGGAGTTAATGCATATCAAGTCCCATCTGAGTCAAGAGAAGACATGGTGTATGACGTCTGCCCTGTTGAGTCCTACTGCAACTGTACATATGGCTTACGAGGACTTCTTTGCAAGCATCTAGTGTTACTTGCAAAATTAGCAGAGGCTGACAATGACATCTATCCAAACATGGAAACAGACATTTCTACCTTGGCAAGAATTGCAGTGAAAGAAAGGCATTACTTTGTACACTGTGAGGACTTGAAAGTGATAAAAATGCCAAGTTTGTTTGGAAATCTGTGTTTTTTTGCATCGGCTGAAACACTTCAGTGCACTTGTTGTACGTTCTCTCACTATAACACATGTGCTTGCCTGAAGGTGGCTTGTAGCCATTTTAAAAAAATGAAAAACTCTCTGAAAAGTCCTCTATCAACTTTGAATGACACTCCTGTAGTTGAAAGCACAGACAAAAAATGCACAGAAGATGCAGTTGGAAAACTAAATGCTGTTTTAGACACAGTTAAACAGTGGGCATTCATTCCAGAGGGTATTACTCCAATGATAGATGAACTGCATACAAATGTCTTAAAAACAAAACAAGTAGGCAAAAGTATATGCCAGTACGAAATAAAGACGACAGAGAATGCACGCAAAATTAGGCCATTGTATTCTAGCAAGAAACGTTCGGCCAGCATCGACATTCCAACAGTCTGTGAAAATGAATGTGAACAGTCGATAACCACTGAAAGAGAGACATCCTCTGGAGAAAATGAAAACCTTTTGGAATACAAAACAAAAAAGAGAAGAGTTAAAGCTAAGTATATGCATAAGTAGACTTTTGTGTGACATTTCAAAGGGACTGCATCCATTACTTCTGTTTATTGAAACCTAAAGCTGAATAGCTGTCTTAACTTTCTGCCAAGGAACAGTTGAAAAGAAATTGTTTGGTCTCTCAAGCAGTTGTTATTTATGTGTGTTATTCATTACTTTGGCTTGGTTGCTGTTTTTGATACAAATTCATCTGTGCCCATTGTAATATTTTCATATGTTACTATTTTTATATTGCTATGCATTATAAATAAAGGATTACTTATTACTATTAAAGGTCTGCATTTGTAATTGTTGGTATTATTTATAAAATATGCGCTCTTAAGTTTTTTGCTCCATAAAACGATACCTGTCACTTTTTGGACATAGAGTATCAGCTGTTGAGAATCCTGGCTCATACAAAATAGAAGTAAAAGGTTTCAACATCCAGCCTTTTTATGATTAAATACAAAGTGTAATAACAGAGTTATTGGGGTGTGATTTTGTTAATAGTTAGTCTTAAGTATAAGTTTAATAGTAATGAGTAAGAAAATATAGCCAGAATAATGGAATGAGACTAACACCTGACCTCACACTGAGATTTGGTATGAAGTGGCATGTTTGTGCTAATGCTGACATTGGGGCTCAGAGTTCCTCTGTGTGTATATATTTGTGAACGTTAACTTGGCTAATGTCCAAGGGTTTGACTGCTTTCCTGTTGGATTGTATCACAAAGAACAGGGATAAGAGCACCAGTGGCCGTGCACACCCTCATCTCTCTCCTTCACCCGATCATTAGTGTTGGAAACTGGCATTAGCTCAGAGTAGATTAGACTTCAGTATATGCAAGTGATTTGATTTTATGATTATTTGATTCAGTTTTTTCTGTGTTCAAGCTCAATTACTTTAATAAAATATGTTGAATTCAAACAAATAAATAAACAAATAAACTGTGGACATTACCCTTTTAAACCTTTCTGAAACAAGACAGGTAAAAACCAGTGTATAAAAGTTTACATAGGTATAAATAGCTCTAACACTTTACTCCAGCCTGGCGTCCACACATGTGGACATCACATTTTGGGTTATTTAGACCAAAATACTAAATCTTGATCAACAAGTGCCTGATATACAGTTACGAGGACATTATACTGCAACTGTTCTATCGAAATTTCAAATTAATGTCCTCATATGTGGCTCTCATTTTTCTCAGAAACAAAAATTAGGTAAAAAAAACAAAACCTGGTAATTCTTTCTTTTTACATTCATCGGGTTCCAATCGGCCCAAATATCAAAGAGAAATTAAAAATGCATGCCATGGAAGATTTCGGGTCTTAGGGGGTTAAAATGACCAGACCCCTCCGGCCTGTTTTCCAGGCCACTAAATTAAACCCAGTCAATTACCAATTGAACAGAATAAAAACCTACGAGGTCCACTAATAGTCCAAAAGTCCAAATCTTTAATAGAAAAGACAGGCAGAACTCAAACAAACAATAATCCAAACGAGGAGCATATATACACACTGGAAAGTAAATAATTATAAGTTATTAAATCAGACTAATTAAATACAGTAAAACTAATAAGGGAAGACGAACACACGGGAAATAAAAATAACAGTGTAAACATACCAAAACTCAAAATAAAACAGGAAAGTTACTACAAACCGAGTGTGACACAATTACATTCGTATTGAAACATATGTGATAATTTTCTTTCTTTGTAGCATTTTTAAGATATGTGTTAGAACAGTCATTATGCTGTTTGGATTAGGAACCAATCATTTTTGCCAAATAGTTAACACAAACTTAGAACAACAATGAACAATTTTCAAGATTCTGATTTACAGAACAAACAAAAGTCACAAAAGGTTTCATTATTTAAGAGACAAGATCAAGTTTTTCACACAGGAATGAAATGACAGAATCCAGTGCAGCGGGGCCAAAGGTGTGTGTCAGCAAACTGAAGGTTGAGGAATCAGTCAGCTCATGTTTAAGATTGTGTTGGATTTTGAGAAGAGTCTGTCTGTTATTAGAAAGTAAGATTAACAATGTTACACCAATAACCCAAATACGGGGAAATGACAAATAATACCAAAAAAGATACAACTTTCATATTGTTTTACTAACTTACTTTGTCATATCAGCACTTGAATGGTCGATGCCTTTACAGACCATGTCTGTTGTGACATCGCAGGCCAATCTTCCGGCAAACCCGAGGGCTAGCTCCCCAGCCTCCTCTTCACTCAGAACACTAAACACCGTTACTTTAGTTTTGGCCTTCTTAGGCCTGTCAAGAATCATTGCGGGCAGTTTGGCTTTACGGCCCTAAAAAAGAAAAAGTGCAAACACCAAAAGAGCAGAGAGAGACACACACATGCGCACAAAGTTAAATGCTTTTGTTTACATGGTGTAATTGTGTATATGTTGCAGCAAATGCACAATTTCCAGCCACATTGTCACTTCATTGATACGAGTAACCCGGATTTATTTCAGGTGACATCAAAATCACGAAATGTATATCTACCCCAATCAAACCTCTGAAAACATGAACTGACATGTTCTCTGCGTTGATTCTGCGCTTGATCTCGTCTTCTGTTATTGTGTAGGTTTTCTTTTTTGAGCTTGGTACAGATAAGCGACCATGCACTCTGTAAACTGTACTAGTTCCTTCTGAATCAGTTTGGAATTCTGTATCTGCATCGATCCTGTCAACATCATCAGCAGCAGCATTATCTGTACTCAGACTTGTGCCGTATACTTCTGTTTCTTTTTCTTTGTCTTCAGTCTGTGTACCTTCATCTCTGACTGTCAGTCTTCCTATCTCACTGTTACTTGTCGATTTGCTGCAGATGTTCTCTCCCTTAGGAACTTTTCCTTTGTCATTCGCTGCCTGATGCTTTCCCTGATGACATTCTTCACTGGCTACTTCTATTGCTCCTCCTGTATAGCCACCCACTATGCTGCACAACTCCTTTCCCTCTGCTGTGCTGCACTGTGCTGTTACATAAAGAAGAATGATATAAACAGCACTATATCAATTTAATTGTGAAGAGAAATCCCCACAATACGACACAGTTATGTCTAAAATAGTTTTGTGTAAAAACTGGATCTTGAAACGTCCACTTTAATTACACAGTCCTGGTGTGCAAAGGCAAAATTACGAAAAAAAAATTCACTTTAAACATTTTTGGACATTGTTTAGTTATATTGTGACTTACTCTCACAGAAGATACAGATGCCACAAACAGACTTTGAACAACGCATGTGCTTGTATGCACCACATTTCTGGCACTGCACCTGTGAATTAAAAAAAAAAAAAGAAGAAGAAATAAACAAACAAAAAACAAATGAACAAAGTCCATTAAATAAACAATCTATATGGCTAAGGACATGTCATAGTGTACCCGGTCTTTGGCTGCAATCACACACCAGCACTGACTGCACTTCCTAGTTCGATCTGCAAAATATAATTTGTTTAAGTACAAGTTACATTTTCCAATGTTAGAGAAAAAGAAGGCAGCTAATTTTATCTTTACCTATTGAGGAAAATAAGTAGTGGCAAAGTCGGGACCTGAGCTTTGTGATTTCAGTGTTGTACTCCTCCACTTGTGTTTTACCGTCAATGAGAGATTGGGCAAACTAATAATTGACGAAGAAAAAAAAAAAAAAAAAGAACAAAAAGAATTAGATTAACAAAGAAATGTTTGTTTGTTTTTAACCCCCCCCCCCCCCCCGAGAAAAAAAAAAAAACAGAGCAACCAAAGCAAAGCATTACTGCTGAAATGGTTCAATCTACAAAAAAAAATTGAGATTTTACCATCCTGCCTCTAAGGCTTTAAAAACTGAATAGGCAAAAATGTAAACATTACTTATATAGGTTAAAGCTATAGTTTTCAGTACCATTATGACATGCACTCCACATGAGTTCCCATCCTGTTGATGTGGGTGGCTCACATGTGACAAGGTCCACTCTCCAGTGCAGCCTCTTGCTGAAGCAAATGAGCTGAGAGATCGCAGTTATTACAAATAAAAAGCATATAGAGAAATCAATAACCACGTTTGGTAATGATTTCAATTAAATTAAATATGTTATGTTAAATATGTTAATTAATTACCTCCAGTTTTTCAACACCGCACTTTTTCTGACCTCCGACTCGCCAAATGAATTCATATAGACTATGGTCCTCTTGGGTATGTCACAAAACTGTTTTGTAAAAAGATGGATATGGTAGGCTTGGGCCTTGAGCTTTCCTAATGAGGGACACCGAAAAGTGTCATGCACTAGAGAGAGTGCAAAATCTGTGCAACTTACAAACAAGGTCCAGTGGCTGCCGTTTTCCAGACAGGCTCCAATCAATTTCTCATACATCTGAAAGATGTTTTTCTGGAAATAAAAATAATGTGACAAGTATGTTTTTCTGTCAAGAATGACACTGCAAAACTGCAAAAGCTTGTCAGGTGAGACTTGTAATTAATTCTGCAGATACACAAACATATAGAAAGTGTCATTTTTGGTTTACATTAATTAATTTCTATAGTGTGTACAAAACAAATCAAGACCACAGACTCAACACGCACCACTCAATTTTTGGTGTTCTTTATCAGTTGGCCAAGACAGAAATGTTTTAATCTGTGTGCATTGCTTTTGAACAAGTCTTTACACAGAAAAGGTTTCAGAAAGGTATTTTTCAGGTTCTTCTGACAAGGCTTCAATTTTGGAAAATGCTGTTTGTTTATAGTGGCAACTTATAAACCCTTTGTGATAAGAACATAGTTACCACAGTCCAAGTCATACCTTCAAAAAGTATGCACTTTGTGCTCTTGTGGACCCATCCAAAATTTTTCCAGTGATTTGGCTTGGTATTGGATAAATGTGAGGGAAATTCTATAAAAATAACATAAATACACCTATGTTTTCAAATACATTACAAAAAACGTAAACATGCTATGTCATTATGATCAAACAAGCTTTTCAACATACCTCACACTGCAAATAGATTAGGCCATCTATTACCTTATAAAACAAATAAATAAATACATATAAATAAAAACAGAACTAAGGAACACGATTCATTAAGTAAATTGTACAATAACATTGCATGTGATAATAAAAGGCTTGATTGGTTGATTATTCAACATGAGTTGACATTTACCTGACATTGTGAAGGAGTCACAGTTTCTGTAAGGGTGTAAGAACATAACATGTGGATTTGTTACACTTCTTTTTCACAAGTTAATAACAATCAATAATTTTCATTCCATTATTTACAAGCTATCACACGATGTCCCAGGGACAACATCTACACGATGTCCCAGGGACAACATCTACGCGATATCCCAGGGACAACATTTACGCGATATCCCAGGGACAACATTTACGCGATGTCCCAGGGACAACATTTACGCGATGTCCCAGGGACAATATTTACACGATGTCCCAGGGACAACATCTACACGATGTCCCAGGGACAACAATTACACGATGTCCCAGGGACAACATTTACACGATGTCCCAGGGACAACATTTACACGATGTCCCAGGGCAACTTCTACACGATGTCCCAGGGACAACATTTACACAATGTCCCAGGGACAACATTTACGCGATGTCCCTGGGACAACATTTACGCGATGTACCAGGACAAATTTGTAAATTTCTGGATTACTGTTAATCTCCATAGAATCAAGAACTCATGTCCAGTTTCACAGCTATGGACCAGTTAATTATGTTTCCAGGTGATAGTTTGATTCATAGATTCAGCACACAACCATAAGTCTAGGCCTTTTAGTCCAGATTCTCTTCACTTATGTTTGTAAAATGATCAGGGAAGCTACTGCAATTTTGCCTGACCCAACCCCCGGGCCACGAAACACCCAAAAAGTTGGGGAACACTGGTTAGCTAATGCTGTCGTCAAGTAGCCTATCGCTAGCAAACAAACAGCAAGCCAAGTGAGGAACATATGTATAATGCTTACCGTTTATTAAAGGAAAGTATCCTAAATTGACTTCAAATTCGGCGGACAGGCGGCGGTTTTTCGCTTCTTCACTTGTATTTCGAAATACTCGAAGGCGGGTATTTCGAAGTCGCAAAGGAATGACGTCACAAGAAGGTGATTGGTCACTTGCAATGTTGAACCTGGAACAACATTAATTATGATGATGTGGGAACAATGCTGACACGAGGAAATCAGATCGTCCAGGAAATCAGATCGTCCGTAAAATAAGCACAACATCCTCTGCAAGAATAAAAGAAAAGCCAGAAAAAGCTCTGTAACACACATACAGTTTCTAGGTCTGACCAACAATCTCCATCACCAACCAGTGTTGCCTTCTACTTTTAAATATCCTATGAACCTCAAGTAAAGCAGCAATCTGAGAGCGAAATATACCGGCTCCATTCTTTTAGTACAGGTAAGCAGTAATATTCTATAATAACTTCTCACACCTTCTATTCGAGCGCCCTCTGTCAGACATCATTTACAGTTTCAATAAAGCTGCATTCACAAACACTGCAACCCAGTTTTACTGTTAAGCGACAATTACAGTTCACCGTTTTGAGTTGTTTGTATCCACTTATCAGGAACCCGACTATAGTTTGAAAGTCCAGGGCATGCAAAGTTCATTCTTGCACAATGCTCGACTTTAAAGGGACCATCAGTGTGAAGCACTCTGGAAAGACTGGAGCAAACGGTGGACTGACTTCTTAACAAATCAGTTGTTAAGAACTTCAGTGTGGTGACTGATTAGTCAATGACTGAACAATCAACAGACTTGTAACCTTTCAGTAACATGTGTGTGCTGTATGAACTATAATATTAAAAAATATTATGTTACTCTTGTACATGTATTCATGCTGCTAACTCAACAAAAACAATCAGGTCAGATGTTAAAATGACCTGTTTTCTGCATTCTAAAATAATCTACAAACTTACCTACAGACCGTTTGTTTTGAAAACAGCTGAAATATAATATGATCATTTCTGGAGCTGATTTGACATCGGCTTTCAGGATATCCAGGAACAGATCGACATGTTACATACTACCCTAAAACTCAGTGTAGAAGCGCACGAACGTTTAAGCGGTTAACAAGCGGCGGCTGGCTCGACTGTGGTGGGTAAAAACACCGATGTCAACACATTAAAGTGAAATAAAATCAGACACTTTTTGCAGGCTGACTTTAAACTCTGCAAAACCGATTTTCTCAAGAATAAACCACTGCAGAAAAGCAAACGTCACCCATTATATATATATATAATATATCCTAAAAAATTATATATCTTGTGCTTAACTTTTGCAAATAGGTAATATTTTGATAATTTGGCCGGATATTTAATGTTGCTACATTCTCGCCGAAATCGTCGCACTATTTTATGCACTAGAAACAGTGCTTTTTCAGAACTTTACTTCCAGTTCTGAATTTCGTTTGAAATGCATTCTGGGATACTTGGCTAAGGCAAAGTCCAAACAAGTCGTCACCAGAAGCGTACTTTGAGCGTATTTTGAATTTAAAACATATTTGGGCTGCGACTCAAGTCTGTCTTAAGTCCGCGTGATCACGGGTACTTCGAGAAACAAAACCAACCACCAGACTCATTCGCTTCGGTGAGTTTTGGTTTTAAGAAAAAAAAAACATCCTTGTAAAACTCTCGGCTGTTGCACATATATGGAGATACATTTGTCTCGAAAGGTTGAAAATAATCTACGATATACAAATGTGCGGACTGAGTTAATTTTGAGTGCTCACAAATCCGTGCTCCAGTCCACATAGATACACAGCAATGTAAACATATGGAAAACTATTTTGCAAGTACTGTACATGTTACAGTACAGTGATAATTTACGTATTGAGGTCTATATATATATATATATATATATATATATATATATATATATATATATATATATATATATATATATATATATATATTATTTTATTTTATTTTATTTATTTATTTGTTTTTGCCTGTCCCGTTTGGATTTTTAGCCATCAGAATTGTTGTCTGAAGGCCAAGAAAGATGCCAAGTGGATTTACTTTACCAAGTGGATCATCGTGGCTTTGCCATATTGGTCCATTTAACTGACCTTTATTATAATTATGTATTTATTTTATTTTCATTTTTTAAAGATGGGACAGACATGACTGGGGGATAGGACAGGGTTAAAGAAAGAGAGGGTGAGAAAGAAAGAAAAATAGAGGGGAGAAGAGATGGTGAGAAAGGGGGGAAGAAAAAAAAACAAAGAGCAACATAATAAATCCAGGCTGGAGAAATCCAGGCTCATCCAGGCTGGAGAAACTGATCAGGAGGGCCCTGTTTCAGGAAGCCGGTTTAGAAAACTCAGAGTGAAAAACGACACTCACGGTTGAGTAACCCCGAACTGTCCAACTCGGAATATTCGGTTTCAGAAAGGCTGATAACAATTAGTTCAATCAACGCGGAGTTGCGTCAACCCCAAGTGAAGCGCGCGGACGAGGATACATAAAGCCCTGATAAGCGGAGCACAGATTAAGCGAGTCACCATGGAGACGGAGGGAAAGAAGGCGCGGTCAATGTATTTCACAGCGCTTGAGGCCGAAATTCTGATGGCAGCATATGCCGATAACATGCAAATTCCGCGGAAAAAAGTAACACAGCCACAGCTGCAAAAGAAAGAGAGCATGCATGGCAAAACATAGCCGACAGAGTCAATGCGTGAGTGTTAATTTAAACATTGATCTAGGGATTTCCACCCATTTAACACGTTATTTTATCATATGTTATTTTATTTGTTATTTTATACATTTTATTTTGTGATGTGATGTGAGCGCAGGTGCAACCCAACAGGCCCCAAACGTGCCTGGCAGCAAGTAAAAATGAAATATAAAAATTAGAGATGGACCGATCCGATATTACGTATCGGTATCGGTCCGATACTGACCTAAATGACTGGATCGGATATCGGAGAAAAATAAAAAATGTAATCCGATCCATTAAATATCACGAAAGCACCTCACAAAACTTGCAACACGCCGTAACTCACCTCAGAACGTTAGCATGTCGGAGCAGTATGCATCACGTGATAGAGCGGCTGTGGCATGCGGGACCTGTCGGTGGTCTGGATAGCATTTGGAGCTTCGCTAGCAACCCGGCATTTCATCTCCGACAAAGTTATCCCCGAGAGAAGTAAAGCAAGTGTGTAAGTCCATCTCTGAATGTTTGTAAAGCATTCCTGCGTTAAGCTTAACGAGCGACTGCCTCTCGCTCTCCGGCTGCTACTTCAATCGTGAAACTGCTTAAATGATCAGCTGATCGGCTTTTCTGTCGCGAGTCCGTCTTTGTTTTTGGCCCACTTTGCACCAGAAAGAGGAAACCAGCGGCTGAACAACAGCAGCACGTTTAAGCTTGATAAGCTGTTGTTAGAATGTATTTAATATTACTTTCTACACCAGGATCTTTTTCTACGTAGCTGACGCTGGTAACTGTGCAGGGGCGGATCTAGCAAAGTTTATCCAGGGGGGCCGATAGGGCATTAACTGGGAAAAGGGGGCACAAAGACATACTTTTCTTTCTTATTCTCATTTAAAATGTCTAGCTTTTAATAAATAATTATCTGACACACAAAGTTTTAATTTGATGTAAAATGAATAGAAGTCAATTACTGTATATAGTGACTATTAAGTCTAATATATATACCCTAGTAAGCTATAGTACTTTTTCCTTTGGGAAGGTACCATCTGTGCAGTCTGCAATTTTGTTGAAGAAAGATGTTGAATCTATTTAATATTTCTTGAAAAATAATTGATTTCTGTGCATTTTTTTTCACACTGCATCAAATTAAGGTTGATTACGTCGATTAAGCATCATGAGGTGGCGCGTGAGGGGTGGTTCCCTATTTTTTATTTATTTATTTTTGTTGTTGCTGGGAGTTGGAACCCTATTAGTTAGGTTGCTTAATATTTACGCTAAGTACTCTTTAAAATACCAGAATAGGGAGGATGGTGTAGGTCTAAGTTTATTAGATTGATCAGTATTGCTGAACTATTAAATATTTTTTTTGTACACAGGTATAACAGAATAGCTTTAGTGTAGTTGTTGTTTTAAACTTGAGTATGAACTTGCAGACTTGCAAAATGCAGCAAGATATTTTAAAAAACAGTTTTGTTGATTAAAAAACACTATATCGGATTCATATCGGTATCGGCAGATATCCAAATTTATGATATCGGTATCGGTATCGGACATAAAAAAGTGGTATCGTGCCATCTCTAATAAAAATATAGTCCAAACAGGTAAGGTGTAATTGTATTATGAGCCATAGTGCTTGGTCTGTTTGTCCCATGTAAATCAATTGCAGTTAGAGGCTACATTAATTTTCTTTCTGTAAGCACTTATTGAAATTATCTGAGCACATTACAAGTACATATTTGCTTACTCTGTATGCTCAAATGTGACCCGTTATAGCCAACAGAAAAAAAGTGGAGGCCCGAAAAACAGGTGGGGGTCCTCCACCACCACCACTCACAGAGGCTGAGCAGTTGGCCCTCAGCCAAAACAGTGGGCGCCCTGTGGCCGAAGGCATCTCTGCGGGGACATCCTCTGAGTCAATAACCCCGCAAGACACAAGTGCCTACATAGGGGGTAAATTCAAAATAATACATGATGTGCATACATCCTTTCTTCACAGTCACCTTTGCAGTGCTGCTCATTCATTTGATAAACTCTTTACCATAATGGATTATTTTGTAGTGAAGTTATTTTCCTACTGATTTTGCCTTCCCTCAGTCTTGGTTGTCTTTGAGAGCATAATGACAATGAAGTGTAAGGTGATTGGTATGTTTGTTAATTGCCATTTGGTCCCTTGTAAGTTATAAGTGACCTGTATAAACCTCATATTCTATCAGTTGATGGTGTACTGCATCTGGTGCAGCCTCCTGTTGAGCCAGACCAGCATGCAGTTGTGAGTAATACTCCACAGATTATATGAGTTTACAGTAGAACAGCAATGTTGTTTATTTCTTTACTACAGGAAAATAATGAAGAAACATTGACAGCTGTTACAGAGGAGGAAGCAACAGAGACACTTTATGAGGTTTACATCTTTTAATACTTTGTGTACAGGAAATACAGGCGACCAATAAAGCCAGTTGAACAAAAAATCTGTTTATTCTTCTTTCAACATGTTGAGGTGATGGGTCAAAAGAAATGATTGTGACATATGGTGTCTCTGACTGCGCTTCCATCTTGTATGTCCGTGGGAGGGTCAGGATGTTCATGGTTTGGATCACTGCTGTTTGGTTCAGAAGGACAGTGTTCTCCTCTAATTGTGGCAATGTTGTGAAGAATCACACATGCCACAATAATGTCACATGCCCTTTCTGGGGTGACCCTGAGTCTTTGCAGGCACTGGAACCGGGCCTTAAGCATTCCGATAGTCATTTCAACTCTGGCTCTTGTCCTGCAATTAGCCAGATTATATCGCTGCTGTGGGCCCAGTTCAGCTTACCCCTTACTCTGGTAAGGGGTAAGCAAATAGGGTAAACATGGATACCCCCTATCACCCTATCACCAAGCAAGTAGCCAGTGAACTCTCCTAAGACAGAAGGATACACTTCAGTTCAAATGTCCCTGAAGCAATTGGTCTTTATATATTTTAAAGTATTTTCAACTCACCATGTCCAAATTTTGTGCTCAGTGTACATTCACGGAATATTTGTGAGTCATGGACAGAGCCTGGCCACTTGGCTTCCACATTTGTGATAATGTTGGCAGCATCATATATGATCTTCACAGTGCAGAGAACACAAATTAGCATCCATTACTATAATGAAATAATTTGTTAGTTTGAAATGCTACAGGGAACTATGTACCTGTACATTAATGCTGTGGAAAGACTTCCTGTTCACATAGTCTCCTTCATTTACTGAAGGAGCAATGATTGGAATGTGAGTGCCATCTGTACAGCCAATCACGCCTGGGAACCCTGAAAATAAATGTAAAATTTAAGTAGTAGTTCAAGTATCACCACATCATAAATTAAGTTTTGGTCATCCTGATACCTGCAATTTTGTGGCATCCCTCTTTGATGAATCTTGTGGGTCTATGACCGGGGAACACCACAAACGAGTACAGGAGACGTTTCAGTGCAACTGTAACATTCCTGACTGCCCGACAGACGGTAGCCTTGGAAACGTGCTCAGCGTCACCAATATTATACAGAAAGCTCCCGTTTGCAAAAAACCGAAGTGCAATACAAATAATATGTACAGAACTGAGAGCATGTCCGCGATGTGTCACATGCGTAATATATGGCCTGAGGATGTTATCCAAATAAATTATAGATTGTGCTGAAAAACGGTAACGTTCACACAGAAAATCATCAGGAAATGATAAAATGTCCAAACGCGCTCTGATCACTCTCTCCCGGCGGAGAGCTCTGCGGAGAATTTGGGCTTCACGATCTACTGGCTCTTCAAGGAAGGGACACGCCATGTCTGACACTTCCTACTGTCAGGTTTCCGACAAAGGGGCGGAGACAGTCAGGGTTAGTTGTAGTAAACCTGCTAGGGGGCAGGTTAGCTTCACGGCGTGTGTCGTCATAGTGACTCACTCAGGCTGCAGCTGAACTCGCTTTGTGAAACCGAAAACCCAGAGTTTTCGTTAACTCAGGGTATACTTACTCAGTTTTTCCACTAAACCGGCTTCCTGAAACAGGGCCGAGGGCTAGCTCTGTGGTCGGCATGAAGCTGGACACTCTGGTGACAGTGGCAGAGAAAAGGACATTAAAGAAACTGATGGACATTATGGACAATGCCAGGCATCCTCTGCACACGGCCATTAACAACCAGAAGAGTCTGTTCAGTGACAGGTTGCTTCTCCCCAAGACAAGAACTAACAGACTTAAAAACTCCTTTGTCCCACACGCCATCAAACTGTTTAACTCCTCTCTGGAGGGGAGAGGGAGGGGAAACAGGAGGACAAAGGAGGGGGGAACAACTAAGCTGTAGTGCCTCTGCACCTCACTGTACAATACCTTTTGTGCAATACTTTTGTAAATAGTCAACAGTGCAATAGACCTCAATACTTGAAATGTGCAATTCACTTGTATTTTTATTTTTTATTCCTATTTATTCTATTTATCCCCTTCGTATATTTTATTTATATTGTCTCTGTATTTATATATGTGTGTGTGTGTGTGTGTGTGTGTGTGTGTGTGTGTGTGTGTGTGTGTGTATATATATAATATTCTGTAACTCTGTAACTTCTGTCGGTGCTGTGCTTTTTTGGAAATCGAATTTCCCAGAGGAACCCACCCGAGGGATTAATAAAGTTCTATCTAATCTAATCCAATCTAATCTAAAAACAACACCCTCACAATAAACTAGCTAACAATAGATAACAGTAGATACTTTTTTTTAATTTCACCTGTTGGGAATGAAAAAAGAAAACAAGCAGAAGAAAACGAGAGCAATAGAATAAACAACATCACGATGATCTATGGGAATATAACGGTAAATACTAAATATTAAACATTATTGTGCAGCACGTAAGATCAACAGCGCACAGTGTGCTTTGAGGTAGGAGCCAAAAAGGGTGTAGTTTGTGTGTGTGAGCACCCATGTGTACACCTGTAAGCATGAACGCGCTTGTTTTTAAAAGGTTCCTTCATGTAATGATCTGCTAGAGCAGCGGTCCCCAACCTTTTTTGCCCCACGAACCGGTTTATGCCCAAAAACATTTTCACGGACCTTTAAGGTGTTGCGGATAAATACAACATAATAAAACTAGTACCGGTACCGAAAAAAAGAAGATTTATTCATAACACACGTGAAAAGACCCAGGAAAACCGAGTTAACGATAAAAACGATAAAAACGATAACAAAATAACGCTGAAAAACGATAAAAACCCTGAAAACCATACATTTCACACCTGAGCCTCAACTCTCGCGGCCCGGTACCAAACGACTCACGGACCGGTACCGGTCCGGGGATTGGGGACCGCTGTGCTAGAGGGTGTGGGGAGCCACAGCCCCATCCACCAGGGCATGAAGCAGGTATGGAGGAGATCAAAACTCCAAACATCCAGAGGCCCCCAGAACACAAGAGACCAAGGAAGACCAACAGAGGGGCAGCCGCGCCACTATCCCAGAAAGAGCTGACGAGAGTCCCAGATGAGGGGTCACTCAGCAGCCGCGGAGCAGAAGCCGGGGGGGTTGCAGTGACGTGCCCGTGAGCTCCGCTGGCAGCCAGCTGTGCCTGAGTGACCGAGCCCCAGGCCGAGAGGCTGAGGGCACCCCACCCCCGAAGTGGTCCGAGCGAGCCCCAGGCTCCAGGCCCCGACAAGCAGCCACCAAGGAGTGAGTCGGTGTGTACCTGGGCGCCCATCCCCGGACACAAAGAACCACCAACGCACCGATGTCTGAGGGCGTCTGTCACTGGCAGGGGAAGTGGTGGGGGGAGATAGGCCTCCATACCTTGGAGGGCCCGAGATGCCCCCAGAGAGGTGGCGTCTGATACCCGACCAGATACAAACATCCATTCCCACCCTCATGCTCTCATATGTAATTACTCAACACTCACCCAACGTGGAGATATATTCCTCTTGTTAAAAGACCCATATTCACAAGGCGGTCTTGTGAATACCCTCAAAGCTGCAGGACTGCTTTGAGGGTATAGAGAATGTAATTTGTGAACAACATTGAGAAATCAATAACAGTTTAACCCAGGGGTAGGCAACTCCAGGCCTCAAGTGCCGGTGTCCTGCAGGTTTTAGCTCATTCAAATTGCTAAATTATCTCCTAAACGTGTCTTGACATTCTCCAGAAGACTGGTAATGAACTAATCATTTGATTCAGGTGCGAGACCCAGGGTGAGATCTAAACCCTGCAGGACACTGGCACTCGAGGCCTGGAGTTGCCTATCCCTGGTTTAACTGATTGCATGACAGAATATATATCAAATTCTGTGAACACATCATCCTGCCAGGCAGGACTGTATCACTGGATCACTTTTTCCTGATTATCCTGGACTCTTTGTGCCTCTGTTATTTCCAGTCAGCTTGTGTTACCACCTTGCAAGTCTTATTAACTTTTAATTAATTGTGACTATGCATTGATGGCATGGATTTGGGACCTTTTGTCCTAATCAACATCTATTCAAATTTTTTGTTTTTAAAAGTTTAATTGTAAACAATGGAAGAGAAATATCACTTTGAAGTTGGTGTTTACCTTTTGAAGTGGCTGTGTGATCATGAAAACGGGAATCAAAACTGCCTGAAGTGCAACGAGTGACTGAATAATTGTACTGAACATAAAAAAAACCTTTAATGGAAATCCATGCAAACCATTTACTTAACTAGAAAGAAGTCTTTACTGATGGGTGCATGGGAGGGTATCTGGTGCAAAGGTATCACACTAACAGTGGCTGTGCAAGAGCTGTTAAATATTAACAAAAAATAGTCAGAGTTTCTGTCTCGCTCTGGAAGATCCTGCTGTGCTGATTTGCTGCCCAGTGTAAAATATTACTGCCACTGTCTGAAATGGATCTAGTATTAACATTATTGACAGAGAGTACAGTGGGCACTTGTAATGTGGTTGCTTGCTAATGATACATATTTAAACTGGCACATTTTTTGAGTGGAGTTTGGATTTGGGTTTCCTGCACTCAGAGACCAAACTGGGACAGTGGGTTGTTGGTGTAATTAATAAACATAATGTAATGTAATATGGATCGATCTGTCTCTGAAATTTCTTACAAAAAGTATTGTGTAAGGGGACTTTTTATCTTACATTCATAAAGTCCAATCTTTTTCTCTTTTTCAGAAAAGATGTCCTCTCAAGTGAGACTGAAGCTGCTGCCAAGCATCAAATGTATGTTTGATGAGCCCATTCAGGTGAAGGTGGCCGGGCTGAGGCCAAGGCAGGTTGTCAACATGAGAGCCAAATTAACTGATGACAAGGGAGTGGTGTTCAGCTCCTCGGCCACCTACAGGGCTGATGGCAGTGGGGAGGTCGACCTGAAAAGAGACCCCTCGCTAGGTGGGAGCTACGTTGGAGTAGAACCCATGGGTCTGCTGTGTTCCATGAGGCCACATACCATGCACAAAATATATCTAAAGACAAATGCCATAAACCCCCAGGTGGTGAAGTTTTCTGTGCATGAGGAGGAGGGCAGATTACTGGCAGAGATGATGAATGAGAGGCTTCTGATGAGAGATGGGGTCACCAGGGTTCCCGTCAATGAAGGGAACATCCGTGGAGTCCTTTTCACTCCTCCAGGTACTGGAGGTGGTTCCTAGGTTTCTATGTTCATTTTAGTTCATTTAACATTAACCAGCTTTTAAATCAACATTGTTGAAATTAAACTTTAACTGTCATTCAGTCATCTGAAACTTCTAGTTCAAATTTTAATTTTCTCCCACCTTGCTTACTGTAGTTCACATTTCAGGTGCGTTTCTCAGTCCTCCACAACTCATGTCCAGTTAGTACAGAATGCAGCAAGACCTTTGTTTGAAAGACTGCTAACAAAAAATAGCTGACTGTCACATATTACACCTATTCTTGCGTCCCTTCACTGGCTTCCAGAGAAATTAAGAATAAAATTTAAAATATGACTTGCTGCTGATTAGAATCTTTTTTCTTTCTTCCAGGAAAAGGTCCTTTTCCTGCTGTGTTGGATTTGCCCACCTCAGTATCTGAGGCAAGACCCAGTCTACTGGCTAACAAAGGCTTTGTGGTTCTCTCAGTGGCGGTGTACAATAAGAAGGGTGACAATATCACAGAAACACATCTGGACCACTTTGAAGAAGCAATGAATTTCTTAAAACAGCAACCAAAGGTGAGTTGCTCTAGTGCGCACAGACAGCAGAAAGATGTTTCATACTGAAGGAAAGTTTATGTTTCTATACTCTGTGCATTCTCAGAGAGGAGAGTAAATTTGTAGATCCCAGGTGGAATATCTGCTGTATTCCTGTAGCTAATGGGGATCTTAATTAGCTTAAGTGGAGTTTCAGAAATACTCTCATTTACATTCATTCAGATAATTGAATAAATTTCAGAGAGCATAAAGCCTCAGCTTTACGACATATTTTTTGTAATCGCACAAATCTTCTTGAGAAAACATGAATTGTTTCTATTATCACACAATAACATAATAATTTCTAACATATAATAATTTTCAAGATCAACATTATCAGCCCCCTGAAAAATTGACCTTTTTATTGATAGTAGAAGCCACTGCTGTGCAATGTTTGAGCTGTCACTTGAGAACGCATCACCCCAAAAACAGAAGAAATCCTTTTATAATTTTATAGAATAAGAAATGTTGAAGATCTCTAAGCAAGAAATAGATATACAAAGTTATCACAGCATTTCCAAGTTTCAATATGCAAAGTTAAGAAATTCAGCCAAGAGAGTCACACAGTACAGAACAAGCTTGGCAGGGTAGGAAGCAAAAGATTTCAAACACTCTAGAAAGAAAACTAGTGATAGATGTGTCTAAAGACCCCAGTACTACTGCCAAGACACTAGAATCTAGAATTGTAGTCTCAAAAAGGACAATCACGAGAACAAACAAAAATTTGCAGTGTGAAGTGAACCAAGGTCCATGCTAGAAGCCAATAAAATCTGGAGGAGCTTGAGAGATTTGCCAAAAGAGGAATAGACTGTAGAATGTAACAGCGGCTCTGCGTAGCGTGATAACGTGGTCATGGGGCCAAGTGGGGGAAATTGGGCTTGAAGGGGTAACTGTAGCATGGCTTGGTACATAGAGCGATCACACTGAGGAGCGTGGAGTTAGAACTGTGGTAAAAGGGGAGTACTAGAAAAGGTGAGCATGGCTATATGTCTTGCTTACTTGCAGGTGGAGTGAAAGATGCTTGGAGGGAGAGGGGGCGTGAGTTAGACGGTGTGAGATGGCTGACCTGAGTTCCGTAGGTTCCGAAGGAGTGTGATGGCAGGAGGGCAGGCAGGTGAAGCACGGAGAGATTTCCAGAGAAGAGCTGGGTTATCCGAGGTTCAAGAGATTAGCTTAATTTGGGGGTAAGGGTTTTGGAGGTTCCGGGAAAAGCTAGGGCACAAGAGAACAAGGTAAGAAAAGCACTTGGCAAATAACATGGAGCATTAGAGCCAGCTACCAACATGAAGTAGTTGACAAACTGTTGGAGAGGGAATATCAGTGTAAGGCTTAAATCTCTTTAGCCTGATTGCCTCAACTCAGCTCCAGGTGAGTGAAGCTGTTGGAGATATGACGGCCCTGCCCAGGGCCAGATACCAAGGAGACTCAAGACCCTGGTAGAAGTTTCCAGCCACTCACCCGGATCATGATAGCTTCACTGTGCATATATGAATGTGTTTATTTATTTAGTAATGGTAATATGCATATGTAGTCCACAAAAATGAAAATAATGACAGGTAGAGTCAGCCCTGCGCTCCAAATGTTTTATAGATTTGCATCGCCTTTTAATTTCTGTGTTATTTCACAGGTGGGCAGTAAAGGAGTTGGCATAATGTCAAGATGCAAGGGAGCAAATATCGGACTGGCACTCGCTGCTTTTGTGCCAGGTGTCGAGGCCATAGTGTGCATGAATGCCTGTAACGCCAATGTGGTCACGCCTCTCTACTACAAGAAACGGCAGATCCTGTCATCAATACTGTTTGACGAAAGCAAGTTTATTCCCACCGAGTCAGGTGCAATCATCATAAAGGATGCTCTTGAAGATCCCCTGGCAGAGAAGAATAAGGGCAGCTTGATCCCCATTGAACGAGCCAAGAGCCATTTTCTTTTTGCGGTTGTAGGAGACGACCTCAACTGGGACAGCGAAGCCTACATGGATGAAATGGTAGTGAGACTTAAGCATCATGGGAAGGAGAACTTTGAGACTGTTTTTTACCCTGGAGCTGGACACATGTTGGAGCCACCTTATGCACCCCACTGCCCCTCCAGCTTCAATGCAGGTGTAGGCAAACGAGTGCTGTGGGGAGGTGAGCCCAAGGCCCACATAGCAGCTGAGATCCACCTGTGGAAGAAGATCCAGGATTTCTTCAAAACTCACCTGAGTTGTGATGCAGCACAGACTAAAGCCAAGTTATAGATTCAAACAGGATGATTAGAAAGCTTGAGTTACAGAAACATAAATCATGACAGCAAATTGACTGTATGAAAATCACATTTTATAATTAATATAATAGTTGTTAATATGACAGTTTGAAATTTTAGGTGAAATTATGATGTCTTCCCCTCCTGTATCTCCTGAGCCCTGTACACATGTTTCTTTTTTCATTTTTCTTTATAATTTTTTGGGATTGTCACTTGATTTTCTGTCTGCTTATCCTGGACTCTACAGTCAGCTATGGTTTATTTCCAGTCGGCCTTTCTTAATGTTTCATTGAAATTACTTTTTATTTGTTTTGGCTATTTGTTCCATCATCACAGTGCCAAAAACATTATATGATGAGTGTAGATACATGTTTTTAATTTTTGCGTAACGCTGATTTTGTTATTTGATCCCACATTACTGTACTTATCTTTTGTAAATTGATCTTTATGTTGTAATTAAAAACAACAACAAAAAACAATTGTGTTAAAACTATTAAAGCCTAAAAAAAACGCAACAAAGAATAATGAGCTGACAAATAGACTTCAGTTTAAAGTTTAATTTACACAGTTTCCTTTCTGAGAGACCAGCAAATTAAAAAGATGACCCATGAAACATAACATATTAAAAATATTCAAATATATATAATGTGTAAATGGGAAACTAAAAATGGCTTTATTGATATGGTCCAACCCACAGATTAATTTCTTAACTTTAGGTGGAAGCAGTTTGTTATTATGTGAGAAGAAAAAACAAAACAAGGTGAGACAATGTAGCTACTCCTGTTTAATGGTTTACTCGTATTTTAAGGTAGTAAGTAAGGTACTAAGTCCACACAAGTCGTCACTAGAAATAAGGTATTCACTTGCTTTGAGCATATTTTGTATTGAACCATATTTGGTCTGCGACTCAAGTCCGTCATAAGTCCACAAGATCACGGGTACATCAAGAAACAGCACGGACTAGTGACTCATTTTCTTCAGTGAGTTTTGGTTTTAAGAAAAAAACATGCATGTAAAACTCTCTTTGGGCTGTTGCATATTTTATGGAAATAATACATCTCAAAATGATCTAAAAAAAAAGATTTTACAAATGTGTGCACTGTGTGAATTTTGAGTGCTCACAAATCCCTGCTCCACACAAACACACAGAAATGTAAACATACAGAAAGCTATTTACAAGTGCATATTTCAAAATCATAATGAACATATAAAAACACATTTTGAAGCTAAACTTCACAAATCTGCTCATTTGTGCAGTTAAAAGCTCCTTGAGCATAATACACTCGCACACACCAATCACAGTTGACAGTGTATAGGAATTTCTTTTACTTATGTATTAATCACATTATTTTATTGTATAATGCCTTGGTGCCACTGGATTTTAACATGTTTCACACTCATACTATAAGACAAATGGTGGGGGTGTAGTAAGGAAGTTGGGGGAAGCAGACAGCTCCACAGGAAGAAACTTTTGTCTCTTTGAGGACTCTGGTAGGTAGCAAGGGAGTGTGAACCTTAACCTCGTAAGACCCGAACTCTTCCACAGCATGTATTTTTAATTTCTCTTTGATATTTGGGCATATTGGGGCCCAATGAATGTAAAAACAAAGAATTACCAGATTTTTTTTTACCTTATTTTTGTTTTTATGAAAAATCAGAGCCACATATAAGGATATTCGTTGAAAATTTTGATAGAACAGTAGCAGTATAATGTCCTCATCAGTGGATATCAGGCCCTTGTAGAGCAAAATTGAGTATTTTAGTCTAAATAACCCAAAATGGGAAGTCCACATATGTGGACGCCAGGTCCTAGGAGGTTAAGGTGTGAAACAGCTGTGTACTGCCTTTTGTTCCTGGAGAAGGTATTTAACTGAGAGCCATGTTAGACTCAGGGGAGACTCTGCTGACCTGCCCCACGGTCATGTAGGCTCTCCACCAAGCCTGGTTGTCTGTTCTTTGTGTGTTTTGATTAAAGACTGTTAGCTACCGCTCACCGCTCGTCTGCAGGCTTTATTTAAATGGAAAACTTCCACAACAACAGTTAACCACATCACACATTGCTCAAGCCTTTAATTTAGTTGTGATTTTCTTGGTATTATAATTTAAAATAATTCAAATATCCAGCTGTAGTTCTGTTGTTTTTCTAAACTCATCAAAAGTGTTTTGGGGGTTTCTTTTTGTATTTTACTTTTAGAGATATGCAGTTCTAAGAGTATTTTAATCTAAATTTCTAAACCGAAGAGACTTCAGGAAAGTCTGGCGGCAGAAGCTTGATAAATCCATCCATCCATTCGCTTCTGCTTATCCTTTCCAGGGTCGCAGGGAGCTTAATAAATCTGCTCTATAATTTGACAAAAGCACACTTAAGTCGTACTGAAACTGTAAACTGTAGATTCCATCACATAAATCTTATTCACAATATTTTTCTACTCTGATATCCTGAGCGGCCCGGGAAAGAGCCAATACCTTGTGATTTCCTTTTTGGCTGCTACAATCAGAATTTTTAAAAGATATTAAAGAAATTATCAGAATTTTTTAAGAATATGGAAGAAATTTGTAAAGGTATTTTATTTACCTTGAGCTTTGTGGAACTCAAGCCGTAACGTTTTAATTTTCCAGCAGTCCCACCTTCCAGGCCTCACATAACCTCCAACGGTTGAGTGTTCTCATGTCAAATATCCCTTTTTAACTACAGAAATTTTTATCAGTGGTTTATTGTCCTGTAAGGAGTACAGAAAGGTGTATCTGAGTACTTCATACTTTAGAAAAGAAGTCTTTACTGATGGGTGCATGGGAGGGTATCTGGTGCAAAGGTATCACATTAACAGTGGCTGTGCAAGAGCTATTAAAAATTAACAAAAAATAGGACACAGAGTTTCTGTCTCACTCTGAAAGATCCTGCTGTGCTGATTTGCTGCCCAGTGTAAAATATTACTGCCACTGTCTGAAATGGATCTAATATTAACAGCTTGTTGAATTAACAGTGGGCACTTATAGTGTGGTTGCTTGCTTGCTAATGATACGTATTTAAATTGGCAAATTTTTTGAGTGGAGTTTGGTGTAAAGCATTTCATGCACACTGAGCACAAACTGGGACAGTGGATTATTTTAAACACTGCATGGTAGCAATGGCACCCTTCAGTGACAATTTTACATAAATAAGCAGTGTGTTATACTGTTATCAGATGTGGAGTCTCACTAACCACTTTAATAGTGACTTGTGTCCCAAATACTGTTTATTTGTCTTAGTTACAGATAGTGAAATAAAAATGGAAAATGATTGTTTCATAATTGTATACTCAGCTTGGTCAAGACAATAATTCGAGAACGAGAAGCGTAGGATTTTGAATTGATACCATTGGTGCATCTACTAAAGTTCTGGGGTCAGTTTGAATATCAGTGACCTTGACCTTGAGTTCAAGTTTTCTGAAAATCTTGTGAATGCTACAACTCTGTGACGAGAAGTAAGTCTCCTAGGTCTTTAAATTTGTATATAGGACTAGGAAGCTGAAGGGTTGCACTGCGGGCCATCTGTAGAGGTGTAGAGTCAACAACCTGTCTCTGAACGTGGACAAAACAAAAGAGATTGTTGACTTCAGGAGAGCACAGTGGGATCACTGCCCACTTAACATGAATGGATCCTCTGTGGAGGTCGTCAAGAGCACCAGATTTCTTGGTGTCCACCTGGCGGAGAACCTCTCCTGCTCCCTCAACACCAGCTCCATAACCAAGAAGGCCCAGCAGCGTCTCTACTTCAAGCAGAAGCTGAGGAAAGCCCATCTCCCACCATCCATTCTCACCACCTTTTACAGTGGGACTAACAAGAGCATCCTAAGTAGCTGCATCACTGTCTGGTATGGTAACTGCAGCGCATTAGATCGCAGTACTCTATAACGGATTGTGAGAGCAGCTGAGAAGATTATTGGAGTCCCTCTCCCCTCCTTATAACACCCGCTCGCTGGAGGACCCCACACAGCCTTCAAACACACTCTTCACCCTGCTGCCTTCTGGAAAGAGGTCCCAGAACATCCGGGCCCTCACTACCAAACTACGGAAAAGTTTCTTCCCACAAGCCGTCAGACCCCTGAACACTCAGTGACTGCACTGGCACACGCACACCTTCACACACGTTAGTTACTTTTGCACAATACTCAGCATTTTGCACATTTCCATTGTCTTGTGTCTGTATCGTCCTGTTCTGTCTAGTTTTGCACTGTTTTGTCTTGTTTATTTTTGCAATTTATGCACACTGCACTTTATGTAGTCCTGGGTTTGTCCGTATATGTCATATATAGCACCAGGGTCTCGGAGGAACGCTGTCTCATTTCACTCTGTACAGTACCTCTGCACGTGGTTAAAATGACAATAAAAGCCACTTGACTTGACCTGTATTTTGTAGCAGTTGCTTGGAGACGAGTGCCATACAGTTCAAATGAGCATACATTCCAAAATATGCAAATTAGCCCCATACATCATAATGATGATGTTTGCTGTTCAGGGTATGAACATTCTATGCTGAAAGTTTATAAATATACAACCTCTGACTGCTTGTTTTCAGTTGAACTTTTGCAAAGCTGAGGAGATTTTCGCTGCGATCACATCAAGTCCAAAGATGTTTAAACTTCTTTTTCACAGAAAGGTAAGTTTGAAGAGACTCGCAGCACGTTTCTCTGAATGTTTTCTTATGGTAAATAAGCATTTTTGAAACTTTTAAGGAAGCTTCTTGGATGATTTCTGTAAAAACTGAATTTTGAATCCAAATGAAGGATATTGTATTTTCTTACCATATACTTTGTTTTATGCCATTACTGATGTTGGTTTTCTTGTTTCTAAACAGAAATCACACAAACAAAACGTGGCAGAGACGGAAAGTCCTTCTACGTCTCATCAGAGGTAAAGAAATGTGTCACTCTTTAATGCTGCTGGAGATATTTATAGCAGTGGTTTAGTTGGAGCTGTTTTATTTCCCTTTTATTGGTGTTTTGTATTTACATCTTTTACTACTTCTAGTCTTGTCTATAATTTATATTGATTCAGAGATTAGCGTTTGAAAATGTAGAGTGTAAATGTACAAAATACATGATTTTGTTCCATTACAGTTATTAATTTTTATCTGCAATCTCCAGCATGTACTCCTTGTTAAAATTTTCCACTTTGAAAAATAACATTTACACTTTTGTCCTCATCAGCATCCCGGATGCTTCTGTTGCTGAAAATGGTCAAAAGAAGAAGAGAAAATGGAGACACTTCTGCTGTTCCTCGGTTTGCTTTTACTCAAAACATATGAAATGCACTTTCTCTTTAAATTGCACTTGTTAATTTAAAGTGACTTTACTTTTTTAATAAACTTATGTTTGTTCGTCCTCTGCAGCAAACTGACAGCGATGCAGAGGCAGAGAGCAGCACTGTGAAGACACAAAAGAAGTGTCGCTGGTTTCTTTTTAAATTCTGGAAGGTATGTTTTATGGAAAGAGTCCCTGTCATCAAGCATTTACTCATCACAGTTAAATGAGAAGAATTAAGAGCAATTTAGCACATCCATGTCCTCAAATTAAGTTCAAAGATGTTTAAACGGTTTTTTTTCACAGAAAGGTAAGTTTGAAGGGACTTGCAGGATGTTTCTCTAAATATTTTTTATGGTAAATAAGCATTTTTGAATCTTTTAATGAAGCTTCATGGATGATTTCTGTAAAAACTGAATTTTGATCACAACCAAATGAAGGATTTTGTATTTCATAGGACAAACTTTAAAACTCAATTTAAAGCATGAATAAATTGTTTTTATTTTATTTAAAGATATTCCTATATATCTGCTTCATGAGCTGACAGCTCACTAAAGTGATAAATAATATGAAATAATACCAAATTTTCTAACTGGACACTTTTCATGGAGAGACTCCCTTGGTATGTTTGTTTTATGCCATTACTGATGTTGGTTTTCTTGTTTCTAAACAGAAATTACACAAACAAAACGTGGCAGAGAAGGAAATTCCTTCTACGTCTCATCAGAGGTAAAGAAATGCGCCACTCTTTAATGCTGCTGGAGATATTTATAGCAGTGGTTTAGTTGGAGCTGTTTTATTTCCCTTTTATTGGCATTTGTCTTCCACCTTGTGTATTTACATCTTTTTTACTACTTTTGGACGTCCTCCAAAATGTTTCAACTTCAAAGCTCATGCATACATGCACATACACTGCTCAGAATCTTGACATCTTTCCTAATTTTGTGTTTGTGTTTTTACCTTTTTGGAGCAGTGTAGCACGCGGTGGGAAAAAAATAAAAAGTCAAACTGGGACTATAGACCGCTTCGGGTGAGTACACGTGGTGCACAAAGATCAAAGGTCACTTTGTCAAAGTGGAGAAAATGAATTATTTTACACTGATACTGTAAACGTTGCGCGTGTGTGTCAGGTTTCCAAACATCGGAAACACCTGCTACATGAACTCCTGCCTGCAGAGCCTCCTCAACATTGAGGAGTTCATAAGAGACATCAGGCGTCAGGGGGTTTTGTGGAGCACAGATCCAGAAGCTCAGCTCTTAAGGTGCGCTACGTCAACCTTCTACTTTCTTCAAACACCTGAAGAACAAAGAGATCTAACAGCAGAAATGTCTGTTTACCCTTCCTTTCTACAGAAGGCTTATTGATGTCAGGGACTGTCATGAGTCGACAGATTATGGCCTTAAAGATCACCACCTAAGAGCTTTTAAGAAGGCATTCAGCAATCAAGCTGCCGAATACACCGGCAGTGCACAGAAAGTGCGTCAGCTATTTGGACATTTCGTTTTTTGCTTTACCTTCTGATTTTGATGTACTGTTTTAAATCTCTCTGCTTTTCTTTCAGGACGCTCATGAATTCCTAACATTGTTCCTCAATGAGGTCAAAAGGCTCACACCTCGCCTGGAGAGGAACGCAGCTCTCCTGGGCCAAAGTTATACCTGCCCAGTAGAAGACCATCACATTTTTAAAATGGAGAACATGAGGACATGCAAGAGGTAAGCCTGTCTTTCAGAAACGCAGAGCTGGTTGCAATATTTTCATATACCTCTTTTCCACGTACCTGATCTTTACTTTAACTACGTTACTCCTGAAATGTGTAGCTGCGGTCACCACTCATCACAGCAAGAGGAATTCACCAGTTTGTCTCTTGACCTGGTTCCAGAGGGGTCTGTGATAAACATGTTAGAGACATACTTGAAGGTAAGATCACAAATTCCAATAGAGTTGTCGTATCAGCGATCTTAACACACCTTTTTTGTTAGTGTTTGTGTGTATGCGTGTGTGTGCATATGTTGAGATTTCTTTCTACCATAAAGCCTGTTTTCTCTGTGCTGTTGTTCAGGAAGAAGAAATAGAATATCGCTGTGATTGTGGAGGGACGGCCTCAGAACTGAAGTCGTCTTTTGATACACTGCCAAGGTGAGTAAGGTCACATCAGAATTGATCGACTGACCAGGTTTCCAAACTGTGGCGCATCAAATATCAGAGTTTTTCGAGACAATATTTGAGCAGTCGTTTTCTCCCATCTTCTGTTTGTGTTTGACACTCATTCTTCTTATTTTCTACCTTGTTTGTGTTTTTTTTCTTTTCTGCCAGAGTTCTGATCTTGCATCTGAAGAGGTTTGGCTTTACACAAACCTACAAGATTCAGAAGGTGGATGACCCCGTCAGGCTGCAGAGGGACTTGGTGGTGCCATCCAATCAGGTAAAAACAGACTGCAGAACGTCTCAGGCTACGTCCACACTAGCCCGGATAGATTTGAAAACTCCGTGTCCACACTAGCGTTTTCAGTCATTTTCAAATAGTTGTGCGTCTGCATTGAAACGGCCGAAAACGCCTATGTTCCAGTCCTGCGCATGCGCAAAAGTGAGTGAGAATTACAGAATTTGAAGAAAAGCTATCCGGAGCATGTACAAACTGATATTAATCGTTTTTAGGGCTGTCAAAGTTGAGAGCAATCAAAACAACTGCTGTATAATGCACTCGGCTTATCTTTGTTTAATTGCTCACATGACTGCATCACATGACTAAAATGCGTCATCGTTTTAGAAAGTCTGCGTTTTCGAGTGTCCACACTGCGACGGGACAACTCCGTTTTGAAATGTATGCGTTTTCGAGAGCGTTTTCAAGATGCTGTGTTTTTCCTTGAGGAAAACGCCGTCTCAGTGTGGACGGGAGGTCAAAGCGGAGAGAAAACGATGTGTTTTCAAACGAAAACGCATTAGTGTGGACGTAGCCTCAGCAAATCAGCTTAATTGTGGCACTGATGTGAGACTTTATGAAACTAACACTCTTTGGATTTGTTCCTTCTCAGGGTGGTGGCTGTTATAGTATTGTCAGCATCATCAGTCATTATGGAGGCACAGAGTCAGGTAAAACAACAGACTTGTGACAAACAGAAAATGAAAACTTGCTACTTTTCAGTGAAGGACTCACACACAAAAGCTTTTGATGTTCTAAGAAGCACTAAGTCAAAATCACTGTTTGCTTGAATCAGTTGACTTCCAGAAGTTGGATTCATTTGTCTTAATGTGATTTCAGGACACTACATTTGTAGTTCTGTCCATCCTGAGGAGAGTCAGCACTCTACATCAGATCGCTGGCTCACCTATAATGACGCACAGGTGCTCCACACAACTGGATCTGTAGTTTGTGAGGAACAGCAGCACTCGGCCTACATCCTGTTTTACAAGAGAAACGTAAGAAGACACAGCATCTCATCCTGAAGTGAGAGAATTTTTAAATGTCCTGTTACCTTGTTAACCAGTTTTGTCTTCATTCTCAGTTCTGAAACAGGAAGTGGAAGGAAGGAAGGAAGTTAAGGTCATCGTCATGCTGAGAAGGAAAAGCAGTCGTCCCAGCCCACCATCGCACACTGGAGGACAAGTATAGGTAAGTATTGCCCTCAGGAGGGAGGGTCCTCCCAGAGAGCCTGGTCCTCCCAAGATTTCTTCCTCCAGGAGGGAGTTTTTTCTTGCCACCGTCGCCCCACATTCACTGGTCTCATCAGCAGGGACATTTTTAACCTCCTAAGACCTGAACTTTCATGGCATGCATTTTTAATTTCTCTGTGCCATTTGGGTTGATTGGGACCTGATGAATGTAAAAACAAAGACATCAGATTCGGACTATCTTTTTTTTGTTTCTCAAAAGAATGAGATCCACATATGAGGACATTCATTTTAAATTTCGATTGAACAGTGGCGGTGTAATGTCCTCCCTCATAAGTATATTTCAGGTTTTTGAAGAGCAAAATTTTGTATTTTGGTCTAGACAACCCAAAATGTTATGTCTACATATGTGGACACCAGGTCCTAGGAGGTTAAAACAAAATCTACTAGAGATCGTCCTTTTCTGGACCAGTGTTTGGCTTGCTCTCTGGAAACAACAAATTAGTGCTGTCAGCGTTAACGTCATTTTACCTAATGACGTTTACGCTGACAGCACTAATTTTATTGTTGTTATTAATATTATTATTAATTTATTTGTAAAATAAATTAAATTTAAAAAAAACAAAGAAATGATTTAATTCTTTATTTTATTTTGTTTTATTAAAATCAAAATAACAACAAAAACAAAAATAACTAATAAAAAAATATTAAAAGTATTCAGCAGTGTTTTGTGAAATTTGTAATGAGCCTTAGTTAAGTTGATGTCACAGAAGTTTCTGAATCATTTAGATTGTTCAACAAACTGATTCACTCAGGTAAAGATGGTAAGCTGGAGCAATGGTACCCTTGGAGTTCAGTTTAAGTTTTCAGACAAATATTCCCTCGATCAGTTGCAGCTTCTGCTTTTAAATAAATGATTTAGCTGCAAATGTTTAGCTGCAGGTAGCAAAGTCCAAAAGTGACAACATTTCCACTGCAGTCTCTCCAGAAATGGCTTATAAAATTTTTACCAAATTAGACATTTATCCTTGGATCATTGACAACCCTGTAGGGTGAAAATCTTTCATTGTACCTTTTATAACATTTTAACAAGTTGCTGTCTCCTGCTGCAAGTTTCCTGTTTTGGCTGAACTTCATCAGCTCAAAAAAACTCACCGTGCTGTGGTGTACTAAATGACCTCATGTACAGGACACACTGAAGGCAGGTTTGCAGTGTTTAATTAACAAAGTCAAGATCAGTTAACAACAGCTGAACTAAAGACTTTCTTTTTCTCATCGATAAAATGAGGTCCATGCCAATGCGCTCAAATGGGACCTCCATTAATGGTGAGGGGCATAAAGGTGCTTTTTGAATGACCAGCTGGTTCACCAGCTGACACCATTGGACGCACACCATCGGCGCATATCCAAACATGCAAGAAATGCAAGATGGTGGTGCGCACAGATACAGCGGCTCTATGCTCTCCACTTACCCAATTTCACTGTGCAAGAAACTGCACAATGACAATAAAAAGCTCTAAGTCTAAAACAGTTTCCTGGCCAGTAAAATCGGGCAATTATTCGCTCCAGAGTTTTATGCTATTCCAGGACAAGCACTGAGATACTAGCATGACAAACACAAGAAACATCATGACTTATTCTCCTGAGTGCCTGCAAAACAAACACAAAATCAAACTCAAAGCTTTTCTCTCAGATGCTGGTGTGGCACAATCTAATGATAAAAAAGGTCATGCTAACAGCTTTTGGAGCACAGCTGCACAAAATAACAGCTTTTGGAGCACAAAATGCATTACAGGTAAACCCAGTACCCAAACATGTTAACAAGGATAAAGAAAAAATCTGAAACAAAAGCAGGTAGTGTGGTGATTTATGTTGTGAGGATGCTTTCACTCCCATCAAAGTCACCCAGTGTTGAGAACCCAAATGAGCCCAAAAACCTCAAGTGGCTGCAACCAACAGCGAACGTCAAGAAGTGGATACTTGCATGTTGAGCCAGAAACATGCAGAAAACCCAAAAGAGGCGAGATAGCACATCTTGGTCCCACTCAGGCAGTACGAACACCTGGAAAGAGGAGCCCACAGTTCAGACCCAAGGTCACTGGTAAGGACACCAGCCAGTTATAAGTCTAGTTTTAATTTTCATTTTAGTTAGTGTTATGGCCTTTCTAAGGGTGGCCAGACCATAATATAAGGGTGATCCACCCCTGTCTGACCCCAAGCAGCACATCACACAACCAGTACAATTTTGATGGTGATTTTTTTTCACAGTGATTGAATTCTAACAAAGGAAAGGAGCGAACTATAGCTTCGGGGTGGACCCCAAAACAACAAACAAAAGGGACCGTATCTAAAGGATGTACAAAACTTATTTATGAAAAGAATAAAACCAAATGACAATGTCTTATCTCCCTAACTAAGAAAAACATGAGAAAAGGGTAATCAAATAAAAAGGCAGTCCACCCCTACATGCTCCTGTATAAAGAAACAGGTAACACAAAGCCTGCCGGTTGAGGTCCATGGCGGTGTCATCTTATATGTTGTCTCCAGGTCATTAGCCAATCTGTATGGGCCGTCCCATGGATGCACCAATCACGGAAAGGCACCTGCACACTCAGATTTACATATGAGACAACATTACGACAACAGTCGTAACATTAACTAAAAATGTTTTTCACCATCTCGTTTTAACTTCTGGTTTAGCTTCAGCTAACTAAAACTAAATGGACCTTGGAAATAATCACATCTTAATAGAGTGAACCATAGACTGTATAAAAGATAGGACCATTGCAACTTTACTGCAGCACTTCACCCTTTCACATAGTCCCAGCTCTTCTCTGTCATGTTTTATGGTGCTGCAAATGTCTTCAGTTGGTGAAAGGTTGGGCTGCTGGTGTCTTGTTGTGCTTGCTATGCATCCCTGACTCGTTTCTTCTTTCTGCATCAAGTAAGGAATGTAGTGAAAGTTCCCAAGAGGTTAAAAGCACCACTGAAAAAATGCCATCAGACCTGAGTTGGGACACTTGGATTATGGAGCTTCTGGACCAAGAGAGTGGATGGGAGCATGTGTTTAACAAGTAAGAGTATAACGTCCCCCAAAATGTCCCTAACTAAGAAAAACATGAGAAAAGGGTAATCAAATAAAAAGGCAGTCCACCCCTACATGCTCCTGTATAAAGAAACAGGTAACACAAAGCCTGCAGGTTGAGGTCCATGGCGGTGTCATCTTATATGTTGTCTCCAGGTCAAGGAGACAACCTTAACCTTAACAACCTTTCGCGTGCCACAGCTGGTTGCCGACCCCTGGACTAGACTATTTAACAATATGTTACAGATTTATGTTACAAAGAAGAAACGCCACAGAGGAGGTTTGTGGATGTAGTGAAGGAGGACATGCAGAGGGTTGGTGTGACAGACGATGCAAACAATTGCCCATTCCCACAAAGCTATGGTAAAAGCTAGCGTGAGATTGGGCTGGGTTCATTGTACTGCTGTATATGACTAGGTATTTATTTGGGAAAGGAAAAAATGAACTGAAAACAGTTACTTTCTTATGAAATGAACAAAAATAAAACCCAATGTTGTAACAATTACTGCATGGTATATAAATTAAGATTTTCAAAATAAAACACCAGGCCTCCTAAGTCCTAACTCTGGTTTCACTCATAAAACCTTATACCTTTAAAGTGGAATGGCTTTCACCTTTGAAATGCCCCAGGGTACAACTAAAACAGTTATTGTCAACTTAAACCACATTTGTACTAGTGGGCCCCCACATAGACACACATTTACTTGTCCATATTAAACCTGAAGCATAGGCCCTTTCTCTTGTTTGTACTTGTGTTCTCGTGTACTCGTGATACGTCATCAGTCGGAGACCAAGTACTGTTCCAATTCAAAGTATGCATCAAGCCGAGAACGCGAAAAAGTCCCGGATGTGTTCTCGCTCCGCCTGTTTTATCGATAAATGAACGTTTTCTTTAAATTATTTGAATATATATGAGTGCCTGTGTATAAATACACAAACAATACACATATGCTTTCAATTGTGTAATTTAAGTGATCTAGGTAGCTCTGTTTTGGAAGTTCAGTTAACGCTAGAAATGTGTTTTGGAGTTTCTACGTCCTTTAGAATTTGTACGTGCTTTTTGGAGTTTGTACGGGCTTTATCTCTAGGGGCCACTGTATATATTTATATATAAACATACATAAATAAAACCACTTTTTTTTTTTTTACATTAGTAATTCCTTTTGTGCATAATTTTATATTGTTGTTAATAATAAATTAATTAAAGCAACAAAACAACCTGAAGAGCCGAAAGAGCCGTCTCTTTTTAGTGAGCCGAGCTGAAAGAGCCGGTTCTCTAAAAAGAGCCGGAATTCCCATCACTAATTCTTAGGACTTAGCTTCTGTGTCAGGTCCCACAGGTCCACCTGAACCTTTACCACTTGTCCCGCCCCAAAGCAGAAAAGAGTGTTTTGGACTGGCTTGTTAGTCTAGCAACCAAAGACAATACAGAGTTGAGATGACTGACATTAGATTGGTAAACAAATAAGGTGAACCTATAAAACAGTCATAAATTCAATTATGTTTAATTCTTGAGTTTAATAAACAGATAATGTCTGTTAGCAGTTAATCTGTCATTACAGTTAAATGCTGAAGCAGGAATACATTTGTTTAACACTCACAAATGTAGGACTTAGTCATTTCTACTTTAATTTCTCCATTTTCTACCTATTAAAGGATGACAAAATCGCATTTGGAGTCTGCTGTAGTTGATAGTGGTGCAAATACTTTCACAACCACAAGTCAAAGGTTTTTACACTTAATTTGTCTTGTTTTTCAATACATCAGTATTTTAAAATACATTGTTATTTATCATAAAAAAGAGCAGCATTGATGAGTAATGTGCTAGTTTTCTGTGGTGCCATTTTCATCCTTGTACTACTGTGGTAGTGAAATATACTTTAGAAATGTGCTATAATAATGCAGTTCTTTAACTTGGAGTTGGTCTTGTATGGTTTAACCTTTTTTTCCTGTGTGTTCGCATTTGTATTGTAACATTTATTCTGTAGCGATATCTCCCAGGTGGCGTCTTTGGTCTCCTTCCTTGCTGTTTTCTGGTAGTGACCTCACCCAGATAGCTGTAGGATGGTCACTCACAAGCTGAACACAAATATTTCTTTTAATCTTTGCTGCCATTGTATTAAACTTGATTTATGAATTTATGTATTCAGTCAACACAAATTCCAAGCAGGTAAAAAGCTTTGGAGCTCAGCAGCAGTCAGAAGAGCTTGATGAGGTGAGGAAGAAGTTACTGCCTCTGTCAGTGCGCCCCAGGGTGGCTGTGGCTACAGTGTAGCTTGCCATCACCAGTGTGTGAATGTGTGTGTGAATGGGCGAATGACTGGATGTATAAAGCGCTTTGGGGTCCTTGGGGACTAGAAAAGCGCTATACAAATACAGGCCATTTACTGTTGTCCTGGAGTAACTGTAACCCACATAATTCCCTGAGGAATTATTAAAGTATTCTGATATTAAAATCAAACATGAAATGCATTCAAAGACAGAACAGAAAATATTCACAAGCAAATAAAATAATATATTCAATAGTTGTTTTTTGTTTTATCTTTCAAATCCTGTTTATAAATTGGCTTTAGCCTGTGCAGCATCACAACTCAGGTGAGTTCTAAAGAACTCCTCTATCTTCTTCCACAGGTGGATCTCTGCTGCTGCGTGGGCCCTGGGCTCCCCTCCCCACACCACTGAGAAGCTAAGGATCCCATGGAAAGCAGAGGAACAGAAGGGTCCATAGGGTGGCTCCAGCAAATGTCCAGCTCCAGGATAAAAAACAGTCTCAAAGTTCTCCTTCCCACGACGCTTCAGTCTCTCCACCATCTGGTCCATGTAGGCCTTGCTGTCCCAGTTGAGGTCATCCTCTGCAGCCACAAAGAGAAACTGGCTCTTGGCTCGTTCAATGGGGACGAGGCTTCCTTTGTTCTTCTCTTCCAGGGGATCTTCAGTAGCATACTTGGTAAGGTTTGCTCCAGACTTGGTGGTAATCACCTTGCTGAAGTCAAACATTAAGGGTGAGAGGATCTGCTGTTTCTTGTAGTAGAGGGGAGTGCCCACACTGGCACTGGTGCCATTGATCCAAACTAAGGCCTCCACACCGGGCACGAATGCAGCAAGAGAGAGCGCGATATCTGTTCCCTTTGATCTTGATATTATGCCGACTCCTTTACTGCCCGCCTGTGAAATAACACACAGAGCTCAGAAACCGGCAATTCCAAAGTATTAAAAGTTGTGACCTGCTGGGCATTTAAACTGGAACAGTTTAAAGAAAAAAATGGGTGTTCTGGCACATAACTCGTAACTACACATAACTAGGACTCCCTAAAGCAGTGTCTCACTTTTTGCCAAGCAATTCTTCAAACCTGACTGATTTTTAACCAGTTCACTGCATTTCACAGACTACGCATGCAATCATTCCCCCCCCCCCAAAAAAAACAAAAACATTTGCTTCACATTCGGTCTGAACACACAGTTACATGGGTTCTTGTAAAGTTACGCTGCTAGCTTAAGTGTCACCCACTGGACCCACCTTGGGGTGGTGGCGTAAGAAATCCACGGCTTCTTTAAAGGGGTCCAGATGTATCTCTTTCATATTTTGTCTGTCACTGAACACAGCAATCGTGAGGACCAAAAACCCTTTGTTGGCCAACAAACAGGCTCTTTTCTCAGACATGAAGGTGCCCAGATCCAGCACAGCAGGGAACGGACCTTCTCCTAGAACACAGACAACAAAAGTTTCATGTAAGTAGGTTATAATCATGCATAATGTGCAACTTTAACCTAAAGCCCTACAATAAAAGATCCATATTCAACACTTCATCTATGTTTTCCAGTTTAAATATGAATTAAAATGTTTTTCACTCATGTATCGTGATTTTGGTGTAAGTTTCATCATATAGTTTCATTACAGCCCAATTAGTGCTGTATTTTATGATCTCAGAGGTGTTAAACACATTTTTTTTATATTTAAGGATACTTTTAAATAACTTCCCAAAGTAGTACAATAAGTACTTCTACAAAGGATACAGCTGTGCAAATATGATTACAGCTAATCTGACAAGCCACCCCCTCCTCTGTCCTCCAGATGCATTTTAGGAACTGAGACATCTTTTAAGACATCTGTTATTAATCTCTGTCTCTCTTCCACAACATGTCTTCTATCCTGTCTTCCTTCTCTCACCCCAGATGGCCCCGCCCCTCCCTGAGCCTGGTTCTGCGGGAGGTTTCTTCCTGTTAAAAGGCAGTTTTTCCTTCCCACTGTCGCCAAAGTTCTTGCTCATAGGGGGTCATTTGATTGTTGGGTTATTCTTTGTATGTATTATTGTAGGGTCTGCCTTACAATATAAATACTTTGAGGCGACTGTTGTTGTGATTTGGCGCTATATAAATAAAATTGAATTGAAATTGAATCAAGAAAAGTGATGTACCCTTTGCAGAAAATATACCTTCGCCACCTGTTAAAAAAAAAAGGGGGGCCCACTGTAATGATAGTGAATACTTCTAAGTGGAAAACCACATACAGTACCTGGGGGTGTAAACAAGACTCCTCGTATGTTCCCCTCTTTGACTGGGTCCCGACTGACCCCGTCTCCCATCAAAAACCTCTCGTTTGTCTCTTCTGCCAGTATCCTGCCATCCGCCTCCTGCTCATGCACAGAAAACTTCACCACGTGAGGGTTCAGAGCTTTGTTCTTGAAGAAGTACTTGTGCAAAGTGTCTGCCTTCAGTGACTGCAGCAGACCCATGGGCTGCACTCCAACGTAGCTCCCGTTGAGTGAGGGGTCTCGGTTCAGGTCGACCTCTCCGCCATCATCTGCCCTGTAAGTGGCTGAAGAGCTGAACACCACTTCTCTCTCGTCGGTCGATGTGGCTCTGATTGTGACCACCTGCCTTGACCGCAGCCCGGCCACTTTCAGCTGAACGGGCTCATCAAACAGACACCTGGTGCTCGGCAGCAGCCTCAGCCTGACTTGGGAGGACATCTTTTCTGAAAGATCAAAGACTGAACTCCATGAATGTTCAATATTTGGACAAATGGGTCATTGCAAGGAAAATAAAAAAGAAACATTCTTGGAATGCTTCCCACTCGACACCATCAGAATCAGATCTTTTTTTTTTTTAACTTCAATATATTTGAGGACGCAATGCTACATACTATGTAGATTACTGGAGTTACAGACCAGAAAGTATACAGTGTTAGGTCAAAATGTGGCACTTTTTAATGTCCCAGCATTTTTTAAATCTCACAACTTTTTAACCACATGAAATTTTAAAGGCTGAAAATTACATTTCAGCTTTGTTACAAACAGCAACCTATTTAATTTTAATTCAGCTGTCTACTGGGATATATCAAAATTTTCAGTAGTAAAACTTCATAAATTTAATGCCAATGATGCAGAGAAAAAGAAACAAGCAATAATACACTGGGTATTTTTCCTGCTCTGATCAGTCACTGGAGAAAACTCTCACAGGTGCATTTTGATGACCTTTCACATAGTTACTGGATGTGAAAGGTCATTTTTTCCCTACATTCTAGTGTCCAAAGTAATTTTCTAAAGCAGGGATTCCCAAAGTGTGGGCTGGGGCCCTCTGGTGGGCTGTAAAGATACTGCAGGTGGACCACAGTATTAACAGAAATTCGGTTTGGAATTACTCGGAAGTATGTGTAGTTACATGTTCATACAAGTTAATTTACTTATATAAAAAGTGAATTCGAACTGGTAGTACGAGGTGGTTAGTTTGTGATATTATTCATTACTGTGACCTTAATTTTCTGCTCATGTATTTAAATTTGTATCCCTGTGGCAGGCGGGGTCACACACTGGCCTTAACATTATGCATATGATTGGGTAACAATAGCAAATTATAGCCTGAGTTGTTTATGTTTGTTTTGTTTTCAAGGAAACATATACATTTCTTTTGTATTTTAATTAGAGGGAGGATTTCAGATTGGGTGGGCCCCGCTAGGTTTTCTTTTTTTAAGAGAAAACGGAAGTTGTTGTTGGGGACTGAAAGTTAATGACACACTGAAATCCCTAAAGTTTATGGAATTTTGGTTAATTGTATGGATTAAACAAATGACACTAATGGCTCTTGGCTCTGGAGTAATCGCTGAAATTACTCCAGAGATCTAAAGCGTATCTTATATGAATATTTCCCATAATGCTGAAATGCCAAGTGTATCATATTTAATACATTAGTTTTTATGACTTTTTTGAGACTTCCACATTATTAGTGTGAATTTTCCCCCTGAGAAATCTGAAGAAATTGCACAATAAAATTTCAAGCAATAAATTGCACAAAAATGCCAGCTGAAGTAAAAAAAATAAAAAAATTAATTAAATTAAGACTCATACATGCACATTGATATTTAATTTTTTTTATGGGTCTAAAGTTAAAAAAAATACCTGTGTCAAAAAGATGAACCATTTTGTAGTTATTTCATGGTTCAGGCTTTACAGGGTTAAAAACGAGTTCAACTGTTGTTTCATTCTTTTATTCTGAAGCACATTTGAATTCATGGGATTAATTTCCTCTTTTCTTATGTATGTGTACTTTTGATATTTGTTTTGTTTTCTGTTCATTATTAATCATACTGTCTGTGTAAAACACCAGCTTCTAATCTAGGCATGGGGATATCTTTAGAGTCCTGCATATGCAAACCATGCATATGTCACAGAGGGACAACACAACAATAAACAAGGGGAGACTGAGACAACATGAAGACAATATAGATACAGTATAATGAGACGGGGGAAGTTAGCTCAACACAAAACACATTACATATCCATTACCAAAATAAAACAGGAAATGTGACACAACATGAATCCATCCATCTTCTTCTGCTTATGTAATCCAGGGTCACAGCGAGAACATAGATCATTTGACAAAATGAGCTCTTAAGACACCGAGACCATGACAGCTGTATATAGATTCAAGGACTCAAGAGATTTTTCAAATTAGCAAAGAAAAAAAATATATCAACATTTTTCTGGAAATGTATGTTTCCATTAAAATAGTAAATGGCCTGTATTTGTATAGCGCTTTACTAGTCCCTAAGGACCCCAAAGCGCTTTACACAACCAGTCATCCACCCATTCACATTCACACACCGGTAATGGCAAACTACATCGTAGCCACAGCCACCCTGGGGCGCACTTCGTAATCCATTTAAAAATTCATCTTAAGTCACTGTCTGCTTATTCAGAAAAGTCCTGTTTAATTTTTTATAGGAGATGTACTCCAGAGAAGCTCCTCACTGTACAGGTGAGACGCTCGTGACTGACTCGCAACACAAAAGCTGCCAAAATAAGTGAAAAGCAAGGATTCTGGTATCTTACTGCCCCTGAGGATTTTTATCCCTTTCCAAATTTATTTAACAACACAAATTCAAAACAGCTGATTATTCAGCTTCATTATATGACATAAACCCTGTATTCTCTCTCCCCTTGAGCTTTTCTCTCTTAACTGTCACCAGATTTTTGTTATCTTGTCCACACAAACAGTTTTATTTGAATGTAGTTTGCAATTTTTCTTGCACAGAATTTATGCAGATAAAGTTATCACATCATTCCACCAAATGTTACAGTTTATGGCAATAAGACATGGAAGAAAAGCACAAAACTGCATAAAAGGTCAACCTAAACCTCCAGACATTTGAACACTTTTACTAATTTGTAATCCATGATCATTTCTGCACTAACATCTGAATGTGAAATAAAGCTTCACTCTGCTGATCTGTTACTTACAATCATCTAAAAGCCTTTATGTCCCATTAATTTATTTTACTTGTGATGTGACAGATGGACGGTGGGAGTATGTAAATAATCATAACAACAGCAAAAATGTACTGACAAGGTGAAAGTGAGGGTCTAGAATCTAGTTATAGTTCAATCACTATATCAAGCTAAATGAAAAGGCTTTAAGCTGAATTCATACTGATGTAGATGTAAACTTTACATAAACTGATTTTTGTGCTCTGAGGCTGAAAAGTATGCCAAAAACTGCCATTCTTTTAACGGGCACCTGAGGCTATATCCAAAGAAGTGAGTAACTCTCAGCAGTAGGAATACACTTGTTTACAGCTTGGACCAAAGCCGTTTTTTGTATCTATGGCTAATTTTCTACTTGTAACAGCTTCATGCAGGGTGGAATTTTATATAACTTACCCATTTAAATTGTGTGCAAGTGGATGTAGCCACATTTAGTGACAGGTGCGTGGAAACTAGGTCAGTACTGTTTTAGTGGGCCTCACCGAAATTGACCTCTCAGCCACGTAACTGGGTAAGTTTTGTATTATTTAAAAATGCAAATCATCAGCTAGTCCAAGAACTTTGTGCTCCAATTCTAGTGTGTGATGTTCAAGTATTTAGTTTGTTACACCAATATATTGTATTGATATAGTTTGCTTACCAAGCTTGGAAGCATTGGGTGATAACTACATCCTCTTGCTAACGCACTGCTTACACCAGGCTGTTTTTCTGCTTGTTTGTTTTTCATTGTTATTTTTAAGTATGAGTGATAGAGTGAAATAACATGTTTTAATTCAAGTTTATTATTTATTACATCAACGCTAAAAAGAGTTTAGCATTGATTGCTTAACTACAAAGGATTGGAAACAAATCTTTCATCCATTCTGTTTGGGAAATCTATCCATTCATTTACTTCCACTTACCTAATTCCGGGTCACAGGGGGCGGGGGGAGCCTATGCCACCTGTCATAGGGAAAGCTGGGTTCCACCATGGACAGGTTGCCAATCTCTCACAGGGCAACACATCCATTCACACTCACATTCACACCTACAGTCAATTTAGCATGACTAATTAACCTAATTGCATGCATGTTTTTGGGCTGTCCAAAGAAGCCAGAAAGGCAAAGAACATGCACACACAAACTGGGTTGAGACTCAGAACCTTGTTGCTTTGATATTCAGTACAAATCACTGGTCCACTCTGCTTGACACTCAGGAAGCTTTAGGTTTTAAATGTGGTGCCTAAAGTTAGATATTTGGGTCACATCATGACTGATCTCTGCAATGATGATGTGCAGCACCACTGCTGCACAGTATATGCACAAGCAAATATGCAAGTCTTTAAATTCTACATGTGTACAGATGATGTTAAAAGCTCCTTTTAGATGGCTTTTTTTAATTGTACTCCATCTTAAACCACAATTATGGCACAAAAATAAAAGAAAAAAGCTTTAGGATGTTGCTCAAGCTTGTGCAAGTGCAACACTAAATGTGTATTGTTTTAAGTTTTGATTGAGTAGTGTTAGTTTGTTCTTTTCCTTTGTTTGATGACTTCATTTACTTTTGTTTGAGCAACCAAAAAAAAGTCAAGTGGATTTCATAATGGTTTTGAACACACTAACAATAAAAAGCCCATTTAAGCCTCTCAGAAAATTCCTAATAGAACATCTCAGCTTTTCATTAGTTATCTATTGTTTTACAGAGTTTTTCAAATCCTGCAGGAGGCATTACTCTCAAAACAGAAATAGTAACACCCATGATGTTAACCTATTGCTCCCTCTTGATGCAGTGTAACCACTGCACTGTTAAGCCAGGGGGCTTTTTTTTTTTAAATCTACATAAATATACACGGTACGGTATCATATACCAAACATTAAATGTATTTTTTTTCCTAAAAACTATGAAAATACAGATTTCCATGCAGTAGTGTTGCAACACAGAATCTGACATGATGTCTATGCCTATTCAGGCCTCACTGGGAACAATGTAAAGCACAAAATGTGTGGGATAAACATGTAATTGTTATACTTTTACCAGAAACGTGGAAATCTTTGATCATCTGTTTTCAAAAGCAGGCCAACACGTTCGCTGTCTGCATGTTGGCAAGAGCCCGAGGACCACTGCCAAACACATGGGCCGCAGAGGGATTTGAATAAATGTTTCTACAATCACTGTTTCCTCGTGTCCTTTTTAGATGAATTAAAAGGAGATGATATGGTGGCTCTGCTTGTTTTGGATGCACTGTGCAAGGAATGAGACAAAGACTAAAGAAAAGCGCTCTTGCGTAAATCAAAAGTTGTTTGACTTTGGAGACCAACTTTTTCCTTTGTGTGTTGATAAAATCAAGAACTACACAAAAAGTGTACAAGAACTAAGGAATTTTCTACACCAGTCATTGCAGTTAATCAAATCGCAATCACTATTGCTAGGATTTAGTTTCCCGTGAAAGCTCCAAGAGCAAGGCAGCTCTCAGATTGTGGTTTTTGATTGTTTTGCCAGTTTCATAAAAAAATTATAGTATGAGACATGTGCTACAGATATATATATATATAAAAATTATTTACTGACCTCTTACAGCTACAATCAATAAGATTTATTAATAACATAATGTAGGGTGCGATCGTGGCTCAAGAGTTCGTCTTGTAATCGGAAGGTTGCCGGTTTGAGCCCCGGCTCCGACAGTCTTGGTCGTTGTGTCCTTGGGAAGACACTTCACCCGTTGCCTACTGGTGGTGGTCAGAGGGCCCGGTGGCACCTGTGTCCGGCAGCCTCGCCTCTGTCAGTGCGCCCCAGGGCAGCTGTGGCTACAATGTAGCTTGCCATCACCAGTGTGTGAATGTGTATGTGAATGGGTGGATGACTGAATGTAGTGTAAAGTGCTTTGGGGTCCATAGGGACTAAGTAAAGCACTATACAAATACAGACCATTTACCATTATGTTTAGAAACAGAGTGGACCTTTCAAATTATTTCACACATTTCCTCTAGGTTCAAATTTGTAGCTCTTTCTCAAAAAATTTGAGTGATTTCATTATTGTAAACCCAGTAAATGTGCTTTTAAAGTGCACAATAAAACACTGGATAATATCTCATTATGGCTTCCAGATGGACTAAATAAATAAAAAGAAGCTTGCAGCTAGCAGCATGAAATAGTGAAGAAAGGGGAGCCGATATCATGTGATGCATTATTGAGCAAAGTGTAAGAATAGTCTAAGAAGAATTTTGGCTTTCAAGTTTTCTTCAACTGACTTTAAAACAGTCTTTGTCTCTGTCCTTTGTTACTAAAGTCCTAAAGATACAACACAGTCTTAAAAATAAATACATCTGCACCACATGGGACAGAGATCTTGGCTCCTCTTGTCAGCAGCCTGCTAAGATAATTACACGGTGCAGACTACATGAACATGGCCTAATAATACACAGTGCAGACATGGCAGGCTTGTAATGTTCACCAGATCAGCAGCTTGGCCCAAAACCATTCTCGTTCTTACTGTTTTTTAATCAGTTGGAAGAAAAAGGTGAACACCTGAAACAGACAGTATTATTTGTAATTGTTACTGTACGGGGGACTTCTTGAAGAAAGAAATCAGCTGCTAATCTGACCGAAAGCTTGTTTGTGTCAATGAAACTTTGAACTTTATAAGCCGATCTTTTAAACTATTCACTGAATTCTCAGCGTCACAAATTACCAACATGATGTTAACAACAATCCAAGGGAGAGCAGCAGCTCCAGTCCTTCATTAAATACCACAAGCGATTAGATGATGAGAGAGAAACTACAGGATAAGGAAACTCCATCCACAGGTGGACCCACAAGGAAGCATCACAGAAGAATGAAAGGGACAGAAGGACTGAGAGAGAGTGAGTGAGAGGGAAAAAAAACAGGGAAAATCCCAAAAAGTTATTGTTAGAGGCCAAAAACCAGGGGTATTAATATCCAGGTAAAATACCCCAGCTTGCTCCAGATCCTTTAAATCACCTTCAATTAATTCAGTGAGATTTTTTAGGTGTAACTGATTTTGCAGAAATGGAAATGTTTTCCAAATTCAATGTTTTTTAATGTGACATAAACAAAAGTACAAATGTTGGACTAGAGTAGGATTAACCTCTTCAAATCTTATGTTATTTAGTTCCATTTAGTTTGATTAAATCTTCTTTAAATAGCACCAAAACAATACAATTATTCAGCAAAGAATTCAACCCCAGCAGTTTTTATGGGTTGTTTTGAGTTAACTCTAGTATTCAGTGAGGTTTCACGGAGTCCTGAAAACTTCACCCCTGATAAAGTCTTTTGGAGCATCATGACCTGCCTCCTGTCTGTTTTGGCTCCACAATGGGCCACAACAAACAGCTCACCATTAACAACAGCAAGTTAATGTCAAGTGGACATTGGATAGTGTTCAGAACCCAGCCTTAACTTCTCTGATCACCTATTCTGCTTGTCTCTAAAGCCTGTATGTTTTATACCTTGTACTTGTGAAATACTTTTAACATCTCAGTTACAGTTCTTGTATCTGCTGGTATCTGCATGCAGTTTAAATTTGAATGGCTATACACAAATGAATTAATCATCATTTACTCATAAACACAGAAGCATAAAGTCAATCTCAAGTTCCCACAGAACATACATCCCTTAGTGCAGGTATAATGCCTTTCAAAGGCCAGAAGCTGACGTGAGCTCCACTGAGCTGAAATGACAGAAAGGGAGCAGTCAGATACAGAAACACAAAGAACAGGAGAGATAGAGAAGGAGCTTTTCAACAATGCTGCTTAATAAATCAAACAGGCAGATGAAGGTTCTGCAGTCTTCATGAACTCCCTGCACTGTAGCAAGCATGTTATCTCCCATCTCAGAGGTGAAAAATGAGGTTGAGGTAGTTACTAGTACGTCAGGTTTTGTTCCCCGCTTCCCATTTCTTGTTTAAATTCCTCTTCCGCTCTGCCAAAGTTGCTTTGAGGTGATTAGTTTGGTTGAGTTTTATGGTGAGTTATTATATTTTTTCAAGACTTTAGTGTAATGTTGCCCAAAACTCTGTTCACTTAACAGTAATCTCCAACACTCGGTCTTCCTCCCACAGTCCAGCACCATGCAGGTTGGGATAGATGGTGCTCTAAATTCGTTGTAGATGTGATTCTGTTTCTTTCTGTGTGGGAGCACTAGCCAGAGCACGACTGTTTATTTAGAGGCTTATACTGCCATCTTGTGGCAGTAGTGAAGACTGTGTGCAGAGAAGACTGTGTGCAGAGAGCCACGACAAACTCGAGCGCTTATCAAAACAGGAAGTTATCACTAATCCCTTCACAATAAGAGCCTGAACTGCAAACAAACGCAGAGCTGCTCGGTACCGATTATAGCCCCCCAACCCCCCTTCCCCTCTCTCTCTTCCTCTCCACTGCATGGCTTTGGAAAATGTGAATGCGTGCACAAAATTCAGACTTTTAATTGTATTTTCTTAAGTTTTAAAGCTTTATCTGCAATCATACTACATCAAAGTAATTAAGTAATAGAAAAACAACTAAATTAAAACTGAACAGTTAAACAAAAAATTCAATGTTTTTCATTGTCTACAGTACCTTAGAAATTTCAGTATGTGTTTTTTATGTAGAAAAAAGGAAACTGCTTGAAGATAATAATAATAATGATGGATTGGATTTATGTAGCGCTTTTCAAGGCACCCAATACCACTATTCATTCACTCTCGCATTCTCACTGGTGGAGGCAAGCTACGGTTGTAGCCAGCCACAGCTGCCCTGGGGCAGACTGACAGAAGCGAGGCCGCCTACTGGTGTTGGCCCCTCTGGCCAACACCACAGATACGCTTCCCAACCCCCTGAGCCACGGTCGCCGTAATAACAACCTTTTGTTTAATAAATGCTGAAAAGCCTGGGAAATCGCACATTGACTACAATGAGACTACAATATGACTACAATAAGATTATAACACAGTATCCAACATCAGGATTTAAGGGCAGAACCAGAAATAGAAGAAAATTTTAGAAGTACTTACAAGAAGCATTAACAGAAGCTTGCCGGAAAATAAACAAAAAGTTGTTGGAGAGTCCAGGGCTTTTTCCAGAAACCACGTTAAGAAAAGATGCGGAATTTGTTAATCGTGAGATGAGGGAAATTCCACGTTTTGTGTTATACATAGAGGGCTACCTAAATGGCTGGCAGGTTTTCTTCAACACACCTTAAGTTTTTGTTTGACTCCTCCCCTCATGCTGCATCTGTCTGAAACTGTTCCTCATTTCCACATTTATGTAATCATCAAAGCACATAGTGATTTGAAAATTGCAGCTTTTCTGGTATTAAGAGATGACCACCTTACTACTTAGTAACATATTCAATAGAACATGTTGGATTTGTTGGAGGTAGTTACCAGTATGTCAGGTTTTGTTCCCGGCTTCCTGTTTAATTCGTCTTCTTGCCAAAGTTACTTTGAGGTGACTAGCTTTGTTGAGTTTTATGGTCAGTTATAATATTTTTATATATATATATATATATATATATTTTATAAAACAGGCCCTGGGACAAAGGGGGTAAGGTCAAGAACTGGTCCAGGATCACACAACAAACACTCAATAATAGATCACAGATAAAAGACCACCCCCACAGGACTACTGGTAGTGGCCATGTCCTTTCCCCAACATATATATTCATTTCACCTAGTAATAACCTCCAACAGGTGCTCTCCAGGTACTCTATCTTCCTCCCACAGCGAAGCAACATGAAGTTTGGGATAGATGGTGCTCTAAATTGGTTGTAGATGTGATTCTGTGTCTTTTTGTGCTTTAATATCAGGAATTATTTTGTCTAATTAAATATTGACTGGCAGCTTTTCTGGGGTGTACCCTGCCTCTCTCTAAATGTCGGACAGGATAGGCTCCAGCCCCCTTAATTATTGGGTAAGTGTTAAGTGAATTGGATAAGTGGTTAAGAAAAATTTAGGGATATTTTGGCTGGGGATCGTAAGCATATTTATAAACTGAAGGAGTACGTTTAATATTAATAATATAAATGTACTACATTTGACAGATGTACAGATAAGAGCTAGAAGCTCCATTAACAGAAAAAGAATTAACCATGTAATATTTCTTATACCAAACAATATAGTGCCAGGGCTGGATGGCTTCCCGGCTGAGTTCTATAAGCTTTTCTGGGATATGCTCAGCCCAATATATTTAAAATGTATCCAAGGAATAAAACAAACTGGTATTATTCCCTGTGATTTAAACACAGCTGCTATCACAGTTCTTCTTAAACCTTGCAGGGATCCCACTGTCACATGTAGTTATTGATCACTCTCACTAATTAATACAGATATGAAAATTATAACCAAGGCAGTAACAATCAGAATTGAGAAAGTCATCTCATCCATAATTCACCTGGATCAAACTGGTTTTATCAAACACAGACACTCCCCAAACAATACACCTAGACTTTTGGATTTAACGGCTTCAACAGGAAGCCGTTAGGAAAAGCTTTGTAAAGACATTTGTGCAGAGAGCCATGACAGACTGGAGTGCTTACCAAAACAAAAAGTTACCACTGATCCCTTTGGAATAAGAACCTGAGTTGCAAACAAATGCAGAGCTGCTGGATATGTTTTTTTAATAATCTCTCTTTTGAATTTAACCTTTTGGATTTAATGTCAACTTAAATACAGTTTCAGTCAGTGGCAGACCTGTAATATTTGACCTGTACTAAATGAGTATAATAGTATTTGCCAGTGTGGCAAGCACGTCCCATTTTACTTAGAGGTTAACTCTAATGGAGCCAATGTTGCTATGTGAACTTTGCTCCAGATACCATTCCTGCTATCCAGAAAGTACATCATGAAAAGCTATTCGTGTACACGCAGAACACCCAAAACAACGCTTAACAACAGTGCAATCCTCTATGCCAGGGGTCTCAAACTCGCGGCCCGCAGGACGATAGTTTTTGGCCCCCACCTTAATATGAAAATTTAATGTTAGTGCGACCCGCGAGTTTGATAATGTATTTTAATGTATGACGTATGGAGTGTTTCTTTCTTTTCTGTACCTGGCTGGCTTCCTCCTTTGGGCAAACGCGGACATTTGCCCCAGCGCGCTGCGTTCACAACACTTCAAAAAAAGTTTTTTTTTTTAAGTTGCTGCCCAGCGGGACATTATACGTATATAGATTTATACACACGTCAGTGGGATTTTTAGTTATTTTTTCACAGTTATTTTTATTAATCCCTCGGGTGGGTTCCTCTGGGAAATTCGATTTCCAAAAAAGCACAGCACCGACAGAAGTTACAGAGTTATACACACACACATATATATAAATACAGAGACAATATAAATAAAATATACGAAGGGGATAAATAGAATAAATAGGAATAAAAATAAAAATACAAGTGAATTGCACATTTCAAGTATTGAGTCTATATCAATCTGTATTACAGATTGATTAATTTTCTTATTAATTCTTAATTTGCTTATTTATTTTTCATATTTTGTGTTAAAAAAAAAAAATAAAGAGATTTGCGAAGATTGGAATTTTTTAACCATGCCTTTCTTGTGGAAAACCTAATGCGACCCAGCCTCACCCAGACTCTGCCTCCAGCGGCCCTCAGCTAAATTGAGTTTGAGACCCCTGTTCTTATGCATTTCTGACTAGAGCTTTTTTCGTGTGTCTGACTCTCTTCTGACTACAAATATGTAGGACTGCTTTCTTTCATTTGCGCAAAATCTCTCAAATTAGAAACATCCTGTTTAAGAGTGATGTTGAAAAACTAGTTTATGCATTATTACTTCTAGGCAGAACTACTGTAATTCATTATTATCAGGCTGTCGTAAAAATTCCCTGAAACACCTTCAGGTGACCCAAAATGCTCCAGTAAGAGTACTGACAGGGAAAGAAGGACCATATTTAAGAAAAAAAATCCAAAACAAAGAAGTGAGAGTTCAGGAGGCTAGCGGCAGAGACACAGCAGTTAAGAGGGCTGACCAGGAGGCTGGCAAAGAAAGACAGAGCAGATCTGGAGGCCGACCATGACCATAAAGATCCTCGGCTGACAAGACTAGAGACCGTTGTCAGTTTATACGTCAAGGACCTCCTCAATCACACTAACACTTCTTCTGTAGAGGAAATAGAGTCTGGGGATGAGGTATATGAGTCTGGGCACTGAGGCAGTCTTTGGTGGGAGGACCCCTAGGGAGGATTTTTATGAGAATCAGCACCCCCAAGTCTGAGGCCATGTTCCTCAGCTGGAAAAAAGTGGAGCGCCCACTCCGAGTTAGGGATGAGTTGCTGACCCAGGTGAAAGAGTTTATGTATCTCAGGGTCTTGTTCACGTATCATGAGAGAGGGGATTCCTTTTTTGATTCCTTTTGTCTGTACATTCATGTCCTTGGTTTCGGTCATCTCTCCTGATCTTGTCATTGCGAAAATTTGCATTTAAAATATTGGTGTTGATGATGGTGTTAATCCAGAGGACAGTGTTTCAAATGTGGCTGGTAAGCCTTCCATCATTAAAAGGTCAACTAGTGGTAAAATAAGGACGATCTGATTTCCTCGTGTCAGCATTGTTCCCACATCATCATAATTAATGTTGTTCCAGGTTCAACATTGCAAGTGACCAATCACCTTCTTGTGACGTAATTCCTTTGCGACTTCGAAATACCCGCCTTCGATTATTTCGAAATACAAGTGAAGAAGCGAAAAACCGCCGCCTGTCCGCCGAATTTGAAGTCAATTCGCCTGTCCGCCGAATTTGAAGTCAATTTAGGATACTTTCCTTTAATAAACGGTAAGCATTATACATATGTTCCTCACTTGGCTTGCTGTTTGTTTGCTAGCGATAGGCTACTTGACGACAGCATTAGCTAACCAGTGTTCTCTAGACCAGCGTTCCCCAACTTTTTGGGTGTTTCGTGGCCCGGGGGTTGGGTCAGGCAAAATTGCAGTAGCTTCCCTGATCATTTTACAAACATAAGTGAAGAGAATCTGGACTAAAAGGCCTAGACTTATGGTTGTGTGCTGAATCTATGAATCAAACTATCACCTGGAAACATAATTAACTGGTCCATAGCTGTGAAACTGGACATGAGTTCTTGATTCTATGGAGATTAACAGTAATCCAGAAATTTACAAATTTGTCCTGGTACATCGGGACGATCTGATTTCCTCGTGTCAGCATTGTTCCCACATCATCATAATTAATGTTGTTCCAGGTTCAACATTGCAAGTGACCAATCACCTTCTTGTGACGTCATTCCTTTGCGACTTCGAAATACCCGCCTTCGAGTATTTCGAAATACAAGTGAAGAAGCGAAAAACCGCCGCCTGTCCGCCGAATTTGAAGTCAATTTAGGATACTTTCCTTTAATAAACGGTAAGCATTATACATATGTTCCTCACTTGGCTTGCTGTTTGTTTGCTAGCGATAGGCTACTTGACGACAGCATTAGCTAACCAGTGTTCCCCAACTTTTTGGGTGTTTCGTGGCCCGGGGGTTGGGTCAGGCAAAATTGCAGTAGCTTCCCTGATCATTTTACAAACATAAGTGAAGAGAATCTGGACTAAAAGGCCTAGACTTATGGTTGTGTGCTGAATCTATGAATCAAACTATCACCTGGAAACATAATTAACTGGTCCATAGCTGTGAAACTGGACATGAGTTCTTGATTCTATGGAGATTAACAGTAATCCAGAAATTTACAAATTTGTCCTGGTACATCGCGTAAATGTTGTCCCAGGGACATCGCGTAAATGTTGTCCCTGGGACATTGTGTAAATGTTGTCCCTGGGACATCGTGTAGAAGTTGCCCTGGGACATCGTGTAAATGTTGTCCCTGGGACATCGTGTAATTGTTGTCCCTGGGACATCGTGTAGATGTTGTCCCTGGGACATCGTGTAAATATTGTCCCTGGGACATCGCGTAAATGTTGTCCCTGGGACATCGCGTAAATGTTGTCCCTGGGATATCGCGTAAATGTTGTCCCTGGGATATCGCGTAGATGTTGTCCCTGGGACATCGTGTAGATGTTGTCCCTGGGACATCGTGTGATAGCTTGTAAATAATGGAATGAAAATTATTGATTGTTATTAACTTGTGAAAAAGAAGTGTAACAAATCCACATGTTATGTTCTTACACCCTTACAGAAACTGTGACTCCTTCACAATGTCAGGTAAATGTCAACTCATGTTGAATAATCAACCAATCAAGCCTTTTATTATCACATGCAATGTTATTGTACAATTTACTTAATGAATCGTGTTCCTTAGTTCTGTTTTTATTTATATGTATTTATTTATTTGTTTTATAAGGTAATAGATGGCCTAATCTATTTGCAGTGTGAGGTATGTTGAAAAGCTTGTTTGATCATAATGACATAGCATGTTTACGTTTTTTGTAATGTATTTGAAAACATAGGTGTATTTATGTTATTTTTATAGAATTTCCCTCACATTTATCCAATACCAAGCCAAATCACTGGAAAAATTTTGGATGGGTCCACAAGAGCACAAAGTGCATACTTTTTGAAGGTATGACTTGGACTGTGGTAACTATGTTCTTATCACAAAGGGTTTATAAGTTGCCACTATAAACAAACAGCATTTTCCAAAATTGAAGCCTTGTCAGAAGAACCTGAAAAATACCTTTCTGAAACCTTTTCTGTGTAAAGACTTGTTCAAAAGCAATGCACACAGATTAAAACATTTCTGTCTTGGCCAACTGATAAAGAACACCAAAAATTGAGTGGTGCGTGTTGAGTCTGTGGTCTTGATTTGTTTTGTACACACTATAGAAATTAATTAATGTAAACCAAAAATGACACTTTCTATATGTTTGTGTATCTGCAGAATTAATTACAAGTCTCACCTGACAAGCTTTTGCAGTTTTGCAGTGTCATTCTTGACAGAAAAACATACTTGTCACATTATTTTTATTTCCAGAAAAACATCTTTCAGATGTATGAGAAATTGATTGGAGCCTGTCTGGAAAACGGCAGCCACTGGACCTTGTTTGTAAGTTGCACAGATTTTGCACTCTCTCTAGTGCATGACACTTTTCGGTGTCCCTCATTAGGAAAGCTCAAGGCCCAAGCCTACCATATCCATCTTTTTACAAAACAGTTTTGTGACATACCCAAGAGGACCATAGTCTATATGAATTCATTTGGCGAGTCGGAGGTCAGAAAAAGTGCGGTGTTGAAAAACTGGAGGTAATTAATTAACATATTTAACATAACATATTTAATTTAATTGAAATCATTACCAAACGTGGTTATTGATTTCTCTATATGCTTTTTATTTGTAATAACTGCGATCTCTCAGCTCATTTGCTTCAGCAAGAGGCTGCACTGGAGAGTGGACCTTGTCACATGTGAGCCACCCACATCAACAGGATGGGAACTCATGTGGAGTGCATGTCATAATGGTACTGAAAACTATAGCTTTAACCTATATAAGTAATGTTTACATTTTTGCCTAGTCAGTTTTTAAAGCCTTAGAGGCAGGATGGTAAAATCTCAATTTTTTTTTGTAGATTGAACCATTTCAGCAGTAATGCTTTGCTTTGGTTGCTCTGTTTTTTTTTTTTTCTCGGGGGGGGGGGGGGGTTAAAAACAAACAAACATTTCTTTGTTAATCTAATTCTTTTTGTTCTTTTTTTTTTTTTTTTCCTTCGTCAATTATTAGTTTGCCCAATCTCTCATTGACGGTAAAACACAAGTGGAGGAGTACAACACTGAAATCACAAAGCTCAGGTCCCGACTTTGCCACTACTTATTTTCCTCAATAGGTAAAGATAAAATTAGCTGCCTTCTTTTTCTCTAACATTGGAAAATGTAACTTGTACTTAAACAAATTATATTTTGCAGATCGAACTAGGAAGTGCAGTCAGTGCTGGTGTGTGATTGCAGCCAAAGACCGGGTACACTATGACATGTCCTTAGCCATATAGATTGTTTATTTAATGGACTTTGTTCATTTGTTTTTTGTTTGTTTATTTCTTCTTCTTTTTTTTTTTTTAATTCACAGGTGCAGTGCCAGAAATGTGGTGCATACAAGCACATGCGTTGTTCAAAGTCTGTTTGTGGCATCTGTATCTTCTGTGAGAGTAAGTCACAATATAACTAAACAATGTCCAAAAATGTTTAAAGTGAATTTTTTTTTCGTAATTTTGCCTTTGCACACCAGGACTGTGTAATTAAAGTGGACGTTTCAAGATCCAGTTTTTACACAAAACTATTTTAGACATAACTGTGTCGTATTGTGGGGATTTCTCTTCACAATTAAATTGATATAGTGCTGTTTATATCATTCTTCTTTATGTAACAGCACAGTGCAGCACAGCAGAGGGAAAGGAGTTGTGCAGCATAGTGGGTGGCTATACAGGAGGAGCAATAGAAGTAGCCAGTGAAGAATGTCATCAGGGAAAGCATCAGGCAGCGAATGACAAAGGAAAAGTTCCTAAGGGAGAGAACATCTGCAGCAAATCGACAAGTAACAGTGAGATAGGAAGACTGACAGTCAGAGATGAAGGTACACAGACTGAAGACAAAGAAAAAGAAACAGAAGTATACGGCACAAGTCTGAGTACAGATAATGCTGCTGCTGATGATGTTGACAGGATCGATGCAGATACAGAATTCCAAACTGATTCAGAAGGAACTAGTACAGTTTACAGAGTGCATGGTCGCTTATCTGTACCAAGCTCAAAAAAGAAAACCTACACAATAACAGAAGACGAGATCAAGCGCAGAATCAACGCAGAGAACATGTCAGTTCATGTTTTCAGAGGTTTGATTGGGGTAGATATACATTTCGTGATTTTGATGTCACCTGAAATAAATCCGGGTTACTCGTATCAATGAAGTGACAATGTGGCTGGAAATTGTGCATTTGCTGCAACATATACACAATTACACCATGTAAACAAAAGCATTTAACTTTGTGCGCATGTGTGTGTCTCTCTCTGCTCTTTTGGTGTTTGCACTTTTTCTTTTTTAGGGCCGTAAAGCCAAACTGCCCGCAATGATTCTTGACAGGCCTAAGAAGGCCAAAACTAAAGTAACGGTGTTTAGTGTTCTGAGTGAAGAGGAGGCTGGGGAGCTAGCCCTCGGGTTTGCCGGAAGATTGGCCTGCGATGTCACAACAGACATGGTCTGTAAAGGCATCGACCATTCAAGTGCTGATATGACAAAGTAAGTTAGTAAAACAATATGAAAGTTGTATCTTTTTTGGTATTATTTGTCATTTCCCCGTATTTGGGTTATTGGTGTAACATTGTTAATCTTACTTTCTAATAACAGACAGACTCTTCTCAAAATCCAACACAATCTTAAACATGAGCTGACTGATTCCTCAACCTTCAGTTTGCTGACACACACCTTTGGCCCCGCTGCACTGGATTCTGTCATTTCATTCCTGTGTGAAAAACTTGATCTTGTCTCTTAAATAATGAAACCTTTTGTGACTTTTGTTTGTTCTGTAAATCAGAATCTTGAAAATTGTTCATTGTTGTTCTAAGTTTGTGTTAACTATTTGGCAAAAATGATTGGTTCCTAATCCAAACAGCATAATGACTGTTCTAACACATATCTTAAAAATGCTACAAAGAAAGAAAATTATCACATATGTTTCAATATGAATGTAATTGTGTCACACTCGGTTTGTAGTAACTTTCCTGTTTTATTTTGAGTTTTGGTATGTTTACACTGTTATTTTTATTTCCCGTGTGTTCGTCTTCCCTTATTAGTTTTACTGTATTTAATTAGTCTGATTTAATAACTTATAATTATTTACTTTCCAGTGTGTATATATGCTCCTCGTTTGGATTATTGTTTGTTTGAGTTCTGCCTGTCTTTTCTATTAAAGATTTGGACTTTTGGACTATTAGTGGACCTCGTAGGTTTTTATTCTGTTCAATTGGTAATTGACTGGGTTTAATTTAGTGGCCTGGAAAACAGGCCGGAGGGGTCTGGTCATTTTAACCCCCTAAGACCCGAAATCTTCCATGGCATGCATTTTTAATTTCTCTTTGATATTTGGGCCGATTGGAACCCGATGAATGTAAAAAGAAAGAATTACCAGGTTTTGGTTTTTTTTACCTAATTTTTGTTTCTGAGAAAAATGAGAGCCACATATGAGGACATTAATTTGAAATTTCGATAGAACAGTTGCAGTATAATGTCCTCATAACTGTATATCAGGCACTTGTTGATCAAGATTTAGTATTTTGGTCTAAATAACCCAAAATGTGATGTCCACATGTGTGGACGCCAGGCTGGAGTAAAGTGTTAGAGCTATTTATACCTATGTAAACTTTGATCTGTGTGTTACCAGATGATGAAAATGAAAAGCATGAAACATGGTTTAAAGCAAAAACAATGTGTTATGATGAGTTTATTTATGAAGTGAGTGAATGGTTATCTGGTTGCGAACATTTGCATTTAAAATATTGGTGTTGATGATGGTGTTAATCCAGAGGACAGTGTTTCAAATGTGGCTGGTAAGCCTTCCATCATTAAAAGGTCAACTAGTGGTAAAATAAGGACGATCTGATTTCCTCGTGTCAGCATTGTTCCCACATCATCATAATTAATGTTGTTCCAGGTTCAACATTGCAAGTGACCAATCACCTTCTTGTGACGTAATTCCTTTGCGACTTCGAAATACCCGCCTTCGATTATTTCGAAATACAAGTGAAGAAGCGAAAAACCGCCGCCTGTCCGCCGAATTTGAAGTCAATTCGCCTGTCCGCCGAATTTGAAGTCAATTTAGGATACTTTCCTTTAATAAACGGTAAGCATTATACATATGTTCCTCACTTGGCTTGCTGTTTGTTTGCTAGCGATAGGCTACTTGACAACAGCATTAGCTAACCAGTGTTCTCTAGACCAGCGTTCCCCAACTTTTTGGGTGTTTCGTGGCCCGGGGGTTGGGTCAGGCAAAATTGCAGTAGCTTCCCTGATCATTTTACAAACATAAGTGAAGAGAATCTGGACTAAAAGGCCTAGACTTATGGTTGTGTGCTGAATCTATGAATCAAACTATCACCTGGAAACATAATTAACTGGTCCATAGCTGTGAAACTGGACATGAGTTCTTGATTCTATGGAGATTAACAGTAATCCAGAAATTTACAAATTTGTCCTGGTACATCGCGTAAATGTTGTCCCAGGGACATCGCGTAAATGTTGTCCCTGGGACATCGCGTAAATGTTGTCCCTGGGACATCGCGTAAATGTTGTCCCTGGGACATCGCGTAAATGTTGTCCCTGGGACATCATGTAGAAGTTGCCCTGGGACATCGTGTAGATGTTGTCCCTGGGACATCATGTTAAAGTTGCCAGAGACATACTGTTACGACTGTGACCGTAATTGTGTGTGGATTTGAGTGTCCAGGTGCTCCTCTGGGATTGGTGCATCCAGGGTGGATGGCTCACACCGACTGGCTGAGGACTGGGAGACAGTGGATAAGAAGAGCCCGCCAGGGACTGCCCAGTCATTCATCCTCGGCCCAACCCAGCCGGCAGACCGGTCACTGTATCGACGTATTATGTAATGTAAGAGCATGTAGGGGTGGACCGCCTTTTTGGTTGATCAGTTTTCTCCTGTTTTTGTTAGGTAGGGAGGAAAGCGATTGTCGTTTTGTTTAGTTCCTTTGAGTAGGTAAGTTTCGTTTATTTCTGAGATAGGCTACTTTTGTTTGTTGTTTTGGCCTTGGGTTCACCCTGAAGCTATGATATGCTCCCTTCCTTTGTTTAACCGCACCTATTGTAAATAAATCACTGTCACAAAATAGTAAGTGTGTGACGTGCTGCTTGGGGTTGGACGGGGATGGATCACCCTTTATGTTGTGGTCTGGCCGCGCCTAGACGGGCCATAACATAATTGGGGGCTCGTTCCGTTTCTTTTCTCGCTTGTTGGTTTGTGGGGTTGGCGTGTTTTTTTCTGGTTGGCGGTTTTGTTTTTTGTGTGGGGGTGTGTGTGTGTGAGTATGGAGTTTTCGCTGGACGGTTTTGTGAGAGCACCTTCATGGGAAAAAATTGACAAGTGTAAGAAAGCGGACCTGCTCATTGTGGCTAACTCTTACGATGTGGAAGTGTCTTACAGTGCTCGCAAGGCAGAGTTGAAGGATACCCTGGCTGAAAAGCTAGTGGAAAAAGGTGTGCTTCTACCACGGGGAGATGATGCGGAAAACAAGCCAGTGACAGGCACAGATGACACTGCATTTGAAGCGGCTGCTGACGCAGTTGATGCGTCTGCTGCTGGCGCGGAGGCTGATCGGATTTTTGAATCCGGTGAAGGTACGTCCACTGAGGATCTGCGCCTCACGCTCCGCATAAAGGAGGTGGAGACCCGCAACAGGCAGCTGGAAGTGCAGGCTATGCATCTCCGTATCAGGGCTCTTGAGCTTGAAAAGGGCTCAGCGGGTGTTTCCCCAACGTTGTCAAGCACAAGTGCTTCTTCTGCTGGTTTTGACATAAGTAAACACATCAAGTTGGTTCCCCCGTTTCGCGAGTCTGAGGTGGACTCCTATTTTAGTGCATTTGAGCGCATAGCTGCTGCTTTGAAGTGGCCGAAAGAGTTTTGGTCCCTCCTACTCCAATGTAAGCTTGTGGGGAAAGCCCAAGAGGTGTGTTCAAGCCTGTCTATGGAGCAGAGTTTAGACTATGAAACTCTTAAGAAAACTGTGCTGCAGGCGTATGAACTTGTCCCTGAAGCATATCGCCAGAAATTTAGGATTCTTAATAAAGCTGCTAACCAGACTTTTGTTGAGTTTGCGCGAGAAAAGAATGTGTTGTTTGAGAAATGGTGTTGTTCATGTAAAGTTAAAACCGTGGAAGAGTTGAAAACTCTTATTTTGCTGGAGGAGTTTAAAAAGTGTCTGCCGGAACGCATCGTGACTTATTTAAACGAACAAAAGGTGTCGTCTCTCACTAACGCGGCTCTCCTGGCTGACGAGTTTGTTTTAACACACAAAAGTGTGTTCCGTGCACAGAATTCGTTTCAGGAAAATTTATCTGAACGAAAATGGTCACCAAGTGCAGTGCGTAAAAACGTACCACAGTTTAGTGCTAAATCAAACGGTCGGGAATGTTTTTATTGTCACGATTCAGGGCATCTGATTGCTGCGTGTCCAGTATTAAAAAGAAAAGAAGCGAGGGGCACTAAATTTCCCGCAGGCGTGGGTTTGATTAAAACCGCTTGCTCGCCAAAAGTGCACGTGGAGGCTGAACAAAACCCGAAAACTGACGTTGATCCGCAGTTTCTACCATTTGTGTCATGTGGCTTTGTTTCGTTGACAGGTGAAGAACATGATAAAGTGCCAGTCACGATTCTTAGAGATACGGGTGCGTACCACTCGTTTCTACTAGAGTCTGTGCTGCCTTTGTCTGAAAAAACATCCTGTGGTTCCGACATACTAGTATGGGGAATAAAAATGAGCGTCACCAAAGCCCCTCTGCATATGGTGCACCTGCACTCGCCGTTAGTGTCGGGCTACGTTAAAGTCGCCGTGCGCCAGCGATTACCAATCGAAGGAGTTTCCTTCATTCTTGGTAATGATCTAGCTGGTGGGCATGTTTTTCCCCCGCCAGAAGTTGTTGATATTCCTGCCCTTGCTGCTGACTCAAGCTCCACTGCTTCAGAGGTGTTTCCTGCGTGTGCAATTACTCGTGCTCAGGCTCGTAAAATGGGTGAGATTGTGGATTTGTCGGGGTCGTTTATGGCTACGCTTGATGAAGACGACTCTTTCGTGTCACCCATTGATTCTGTGAAACTCTCCACATGTGACGTCCCTGAAATGATACCTGAGGACATTAATCAGAGCTTGAATATTACCAGAGAGCTGTTGATCAAAGCACAGCAGGGTGATCCTTCACTGGTGCCTTGTTTTTCCTCTGTTGTGGACAGAGAGGGATCTAAAGCTCCCGTAAAATATTTCATTGAGAATGGTGTACTGTTGCGATCTTGGTCTCCTGATTCAACTGATTTGCATCGGGTAAACCAGGTTTTGGTGCCAAAGGAATATAGACCCCAGATTCTCAGTCTCGCGCATGATGCCTGCTTAGCTGGACATCTTGGGGTCAAAAAGACGTATCATCGTGTATTACGTAACTTCTTTTGGCCTGGTTTAAAATCAGATGTGGTGAAATATTGTCGTTCGTGTCATACATGCCAAGTGGTGGGAAAGCCAAATAAACCGATTCCGCCAGCGCCTCTTCACCCGATTCCAGCGCTGGGTGAGCCGTTTGAGAGAGTTCTATTGGACTGTGTGGGCCCGTTGCCAAGAACAAAATCAGGCCACCAGTACATGTTAACGGTAATGTGCGCTGCCACTCGTTTTCCGGAGGCAATTCCATTACGTACCTTAAAGGCAAAGAACGTTGTGAAAGCCCTCACGAAGTTCTTTTCGACTTTTGGGTTACCCAGGGTTGTTCAAACTGATCAGGGAACAAACTTTATGTCAAAAGTGTTTGCCCAGGTTTTAAAGGAGTTAAAAGTTAAACATCAAACGTCCAGCCCTTATCACCCAGAGAGTCAAGGTGCACTGGAACGATTTCATCAAACCCTAAAGACCATGTTGCGCAAATACTGCCTTGAATCAGGTAAAGACTGGGATGAGGGACTTCCGCTTTTGCTTTTTGCTGTTAGAGAAACCACCCAGGACTCCCTTGGATTTAGTCCGGCTGACCTGGTTTTTGGACACACTGTACGCGGTCCCCTGCGACTGCTTAAAGAAAAGTGGTTATCTGAGTCGCAGCAAGCCGAACATAACGTGTTAGATTATGTTTGCAGTTTTAGAGAGCGTCTTTTCCGGGCATGTCAGTTGGCCCGTGACAATTTGGAGCAAACACAAGGCAACATGAAAGCCCGGTATGACAAAAAGACAGTGGTCCGACATTTCGCTCCTGGTGAAAAGGTTCTAGTGTTGCTTCCTTTAGTTGGGTCTAGCCTCCATGCGCGGTTTTCTGGTCCCTATGAGGTGGACAAAAGGATAAGTGACACTAGCTATGCAGTAAAAACCCCTGATCGAAAGAGAAAACTGAGGGTTTGCCACGTTAACATGCTTAAACGCTATGTTTCTAGAGAGGACGTGGCAGCTGACAAAACCACACCCATAACGCCTGTCTCTGTGTGTTCGGCACCCCCATTGTATGTTTTGCAAGATGATGACTTGACTGACAAGAGCAGTTGTATGCCGTTGGCCCGTTTGCGAAACTCAGAAGCGTTAGAAAACTTAGACTCTTTCCTGTCGCATCTGTCAGATTCCGCCCGCAAAGATATCCTTGATCTGATTGAAGCTAATTTGCTGCTTTTCTCTGACCATCCGCGGCAGACGTCTGTGCTCTTTCATGATATCGTTGTGGAAGTTGATAAGCCAATAAAGCAACATGCTTATCGAGTAAATCCAACCAAGCGGAATTTAATGCAACAGGAAGTCGAATACCTGGTTAAACATGGGTTAGCTGAGCCCAGTAACAGTGCGTGGAGTTCACCCTGTATTTTGGTGCCTAAACCAGATGACACCCCACGTTTCTGTACCGATTTCAGAAAGGTTAATGCTGTCACAAAACCGGATTCTTTCCCTCTCCCCAGAATGGAGGATTGCATTGATCGTGTCGGCTCAGCTACATACGTCACTAAATTAGACCTGTTAAAAGGATATTGGCAAGTCCCGTTAACCCCCAGAGCTTCTGAAGTCTCCGCGTTTGTAACTCCAGATCATTTCCTCCAATACACGGTAATGCCCTTTGGGTTGCGAAACGCACCCGCAACATTTCAACGTCTAATGCAGAAGGTATTGTTTGGAATGAGAAACTGTGAGGCATACTTGGATGACATTGTCATTTATTCTCCAACATGGTCAGAACATCTGGAAACGCTCTCTGAGGTGTTCAGACGTTTTTGTGAATCTTCTCTCACACTAAACCTCTCTAAGTGTGAGTTTGGTAAAGCCACCATTACTTATTTAGGGAAACAGGTCGGACAGGGGCAAGTGCGCCCTGTTGCTGCGAAAGTACAGGCCATTGTTGATTTTCCTGTCCCACAGACAAAAAGAGCACTGCGTCGTTTTTTAGGAATGGCCGGTTTTTATCGAGGGTTTTGCAGAAATTTTTCTGATGTGGTTAGTCCCCTAACTGATCTTGTTAGCCCCTTAAAACCTTTTATTTGGTCTCCAGCATGTCAGGTGGCATTCGAATCTGCCAAAGCATTGTTGTGCAGTGCACCAGTGCTAGCTGCGCCGAATTTTGAGCGCCCTTTTAAACTAGACGTTGACGCCAGCTCGTGTGGCGCAGGCGCTGTTCTGTTACAGGAAGATGATCACGGCGTAGATCATCCCGTCTGCTACTTTTCAAGAAAGTTTAACAGACACCAGACCCATTATAGCACCATTGAAAAAGAGGCCCTTGCCTTACTCCTTGCGTTACAGCATTTTGAGGTCTATGCTGGGTCAAGTGTGCTGCCTGTGCAGGTGTTTACCGATCACAACCCACTGGTGTTCCTTTCCCAAATGCGCAACTCCAATCAAAGACTTATGCGCTGGTCCTTGTTATTGCAAGATTTTAACTTGGAGATCAGTTACAAGAAAGGGAAGGATAACGTATTGGCTGACACCCTGTCTAGAGCACTGTCTCCTTGAATTAAACATTTTGGGGTTAATGTTAATTCTTGGGTAAGGGGGTGTTACGACTGTGACCGTAATTGTGTGTGGATTTGAGTGTCCAGGTGCTCCTCTGGGATTGGTGCATCCAGGGTGGATGGCTCACACCGATTGGCTGAGGACTGGGAGACAGTGGATAAGAAGAGCCCGCCAGGGACTGCCCAGTCATTCATCCTCGGCCCAACCCAGCCGGCAGACCGGTCACTGTATCGACGTATTATGTAATGTAAGAGCATGTAGGGGTGGACCGCCTTTTTGGTTGATCAGTTTTCTCCTGTTTTTGTTAGGTAGGGAGGAAAGCGATTGTCGTTTTGTTTAGTTCCTTTGAGTAGGTAAGTTTCGTTTATTTCTGAGATAGGCTACTTTTGTTTGTTGTTTTGGCCTTGGGTTCACCCTGAAGCTATGATATGCTCCCTTCCTTTGTTTAACCGCACCTATTGTAAATAAATCACTGTCACAAAATAGTAAGTGTGTGACGTGCTGCTTGGGGTTGGACGGGGATGGATCACCCTTTATGTTGTGGTCTGGCCGCGCCTAGACGGGCCATAACACATACCATATGAAAGTTTAGCTTCTTTTAGCCCCTGTTTGTTTTATATTATTTTATATATATTTTTTTTTAATATTATATTTAATATTTACATTGTATTGCAAAAAACCCCAAAACAAGTTAAAATGAATTAATGAATATTGACTAATTAAACCTTCGCTATTTTTCCACCAGAAATGGACGACATAATTAGAAGAAGTGTTCTGAATGACGAAAAAAAAAGAACTGGAAAAGACACACAACTTTGTGTGCATGTGTCACAATGCCAGGAGGACCCATTCAGTGTTGTGTTAGAAAAATTGAACTCATTAACCCTTCATGGACATTATAAATGTTTAAATGTTGCCTCAGGTAAAGACAGGAAAAGAGACTATTACAAATTCAACTGCATCAGAACTGGGGAAAAAAGTCGAAACAGCTACAGAGCAGTGGGCTGTAAGGCCTATGTTTCATTTAAAGTACTCAAATGTTGGAAAGACCACACAGTCATCGTGCAGCGTACATATGATAAGCATGATGGGCATGATCCTTCGGACCCAAAAGACGCACATTTCAACAATATTTCCAGTGATTTGAGGAGGAAGATTGAGGAACTGCTTTCCCTTGGAACTAAGCCAGCCATCATACTAACCGAATGTCATAAATGGGCCAAAGAACATGGACACAGAGATCTTCACAACAGAGAGCATTTTGTCACACCACGTGACATTGACAGTGTTAGAACCTGCATGATGAGGAAGAAGCACTTTAACTGTGGAGACAGTCAATGTGTACATACCTTACTTAATGGAAAACATCAAGAACATGTTCTCTTCTATCAACCATACACATCTGACCAAGAACTAATGATTATTTTGCAGACACCTGTAATGAAATCAAACATGGAGAACTATGCAAAACAGTTAGTATTTGTTGACACCACGCACTGCGTTAACCAGTATTCATTTCCCTTATTCACACTTGTTGTAAGAGATGATCATGGGCATGGAGTCCCTGGCCCTGTGCTTCGTACGTCGCTTACTACATCCAAGATCAAATGAAACATCCAAGACCAAATCATCGCGCTAACTCTGAGCTCGCTATTCCGGTTCCCCGAACACACCTGTTGTTGACGATTAGTATAGCTGGATGAAGTAATGTGAGATCACTGGGTGGCCCAACAGGGGCTACGCATCGATAGTAGAAACATTGATCGGCAACCCTTTGATTGGTCGGCGAAAATGTCGAAGGAGCGCGCTCGGTATTTTTCGGCAGCAGAGCAAGAACTCTTGAGTGAGGGATTTCAGGAGTTTCAGAGTGTAATTAAAACGCAAGGGAACACTGCAAAGGCTGCAAAAGCAAGGAGAGAGGGCTGGCAGAAAGTTGCTGACAAATCAAACTCGTAAGTAATTTAATAATAATAATAATAACAATAATAATGGAGTGGATTTATATAGCGCTTTTCAAGGCACCCAAAGCGCTTTACAATGCCACTATTCATTCACTCTCACATTCACACACTGGTGGAGGCAGCTACGGTTGTAGCCACAGCTGCCCTGGGGCAGACTGACAGAAGCCAGGCTGCCATATTGCGCCATCGGCCCCTCTGGCCAACACCAGTAGGCGGTAGGGTAGATTTATCATATCACACCATATTATCCAATATTATATTACATTATATTATATTATAATATGTTATATTATATCCCCTTTCACATTAGAGCCACAACAGGACCCACTAGAACATGGGAACAAGTAAAAGTGAAATATAAGAATATTCTACAGAATGGTAATATTTATCACTTATATTGCTTGTCGTCTCTTGGAAAGAGACCCTGGAATACTCTGTTTGTTTGTTCATAACAGCAACCAAGAAAAGGGCAGAGCAAAAAAAAAAAGACAGGTGGTGGTCCTGCACCCCCTCGTCAACAAGTTGGTTAAGTGAATAATACCCTCACGGGAAAATCGATATCTCTCTATGAGCACACTGTCGCGCTGAGCTAAAGGATCCTGTCTGTCCCGCAATATACGCTGAATTCTGAGGACTATCCTTATCAATCTTGCACCTTCCGCAATGGGTTGCTCGCGTAAACGGACAGGATATGACTGCGACAGACTTCCCAAATCCACCTTCGCTTTTATAGCCGTGGTCTCTCATCTTGATTACACGAAGTAATTTACAATTACTACTCTGAAATATGAATTACATCTGTAATAATCACATACATGTAATAGAATGTTAATAGTACATTTCCCTTTTTTAGGGAATGACCTGTATGTATCTGTGTGAAATCAATAAAAGGATCAAGTGCTGCATTATCTTTAGTTACATTGATGTTATTTATTTATGGTGAAACAGTGGTGGAATATCGCTGTTGCTTTCGTATGAATGACGCGGACATACCTGCGTGGCCGCGATCTAATCCTGTTTACATAAAGTAAACCTGCTCCCCAGCAGGTTTACGCTTACGGCTCTGTTGCTATGACAGCAAGTCCTGGATGGGCTTCGGGGAACCGAACGATCCAGGATCACGCGAAATCGTCAACAATCTCATCCAGCTAACTCACTTAGCGCGGTACGAAGAACAGGCCCCCTGTGGCCTATGCTATTGTCAGCAACGAAAGTCAGAAAACCCTGGAAACTGTTCTTGGAATAGTTTGTGAGCATTTCCCAACTTCCCCGAGGTAAATAATACATTGACAGCTATTAATTTTGAAATAATTCCTTTTCAAAAAAGTTATAACATGCCAGAATCTAATGCTATAGCTGCAGCATGGGCTGCAAAAAACTTTCCTTTCCAGTTGTTAAAGTTATTCCTATAGGCTGTATGCAGTATTTTATATATCTACTTGTGAGTTGAAATGTTTAATTTGGCATTGAAGTGGTGCTTTGAGATAGCAAAAACATTTTCATACTGTTTAATCTCATTTAGTGTTTTCTTTTTTTCTGTAGAGCATTTATGGTTGACAAAGACTTTGCGGAAATAAATGCTTTGCAGAAGGTTTTTCCAGAGTCAGCTATCCTTCTATGCTGGTACCATGTCTTGCAGGTAAACCACATTGTTTTCTTTTCACGTTGTCTAAGATGCACCTGAAACACATTTTTACAACAGGGTCCTGTTGTTATGATTTGCCTCATTGTGATATTCACCTACTCAGGTTAATGAATATAAAGGGATAAAATGTTGAGTGACTATGTCCATCCATTTAAGACCACAGTGCACTCATCTTCTGGTGGCTGCTTCCCAAAGCTCTTTTTGACATTTAAAAATATGTTTGCCTGGTTGATTTCTGTAATGCACAGGTCCTCTTGTCCAGTGAGTGACAAAGTTATTTTTGGACGTCAGCTTTCTTTTATGCTTTTTGTACAGCTGCTCCTCTGTCTCTCTCTCCAGATTAACTTTTTTTCTCTTACATTCACAGGCTGTTAATCGATGGCTTTCAAAATCAGAGTCCGGGGTCCATGGGCTTTCTAACACCCAAAAGAGAAATGAAATCATTTCTTTCTTTTGTAAGCTGAAAGCTTGCACATCTGTAAGTGTAATTTGTCTATTTCACATTTTGATTTCTTGATTACACTAAGAGCATAATAACTTTCAGTTGCTAAAAAAAGTTACAGAGAGATACAAAATAGATTTTTGAAACAATTTCTAAAACTGGCTTCTTATCTTGCTTATCAAAACAAGTACTTAAGCTGTGCAGACCATCATTGTGTCACCCACTGTGCAGTAGAACTTGTGAGTGGGATTCTTTCACAGACAGATGCTGAAACCAAATATGCTTATAGGTTTAGTGTTCCTTCTTAGCCATTGTAAGGGAAGAAATAATTGCTTCTTAATACAAAAACACGACATATTATTAATAACTTAAAATTCTTAATGTTATTCAATAAAAGGAAAAGGGCTTCAATACATAATATTAAAGATTTCAATAGGTCTGTTAAATGGATTGAAATATATTCTGTTGCATCCAATTCTCTTAGGAGGACGACTTTAAAGCCACATCAGCAGAGTTCTGCCAGACATTTAAGCAATACCCTTTGGTGTGCCAGTATTTTCAGAAGCACTGGGAAGGCATTGGCCACATGTGGTGTGACTACGGCCGTCGCTTCAGTCACGCTCGTTCTGAAACAAACAATGTGATTGAAAGGTATGATTTATTATTTTGACCTCATTCAATTGTATTGCTGAAAAAAAGATATTATGCTTTAATCCAAGAGGCTAAACTGAGTAGGTTCGTCATGTCATTGCCAGAACAGGTTTTAGGCAAATCCTTTAAATTCTAGCAGCGTTTTTTATGTTATCACAACAAAAAACAGAGTAGGTGGATTTGCCTAAATCAGCTAAACCGGCACAGAGCATTCCTTTATAAAAGACGTGTGCAATAGGTATTCCAATTTTTAAAAAAATAATACAGTCTTGATTAAAACTTTAAATTCCTTCAATTACAGTTACTAATCATTTCAAATAACTGTTTTTCAGATTTTTCCACCGCCTGAAATACCAGTTTTTATCTGGCTACAAGAATAGGCGTCTGGATGATCTGATTGAAGTGCTCCTAGGGAAGGCCGATGACTACTTCTCAGTCATAAAAACCCTGCAAGATGTGGGCCGCATGAAAAACAGGTTTGCTGACCCCTTGTCTCAAGTTTCAGACTCTGCTTCAAGACTGATGGAAAGTGGTTGGGCTCTTAAAATTACAGTCAAGAACAGCCATGGAGTTAATGCATATCAAGTCCCATCTGAGTCAAGAGAAGACATGGTGTATGACGTCTGCCCTGTTGAGTCCTACTGCAACTGTACATATGGCTTACGAGGACTTCTTTGCAAGCATCTAGTGTTACTTGCAAAATTAGCAGAGGCTGACAATGACATCTATCCAAACATGGAAACAGACATTTCTACCTTGGCAAGAATTGCAGTGAAAGAAAGGCATTACTTTGTACACTGTGAGGACTTGAAAGTGATAAAAATGCCAAGTTTGTTTGGAAATCTGTGTTTTTTTGCATCGGCTGAAACACTTCAGTGCACTTGTTGTACGTTCTCTCACTATAACACATGTGCTTGCCTGAAGGTGGCTTGTAGCCATTTTAAAAAAATGAAAAACTCTCTGAAAAGTCCTCTATCAACTTTGAATGACACTCCTGTAGTTGAAAGCACAGACAAAAAATGCACAGAAGATGCAGTTGGAAAACTAAATGCTGTTTTAGACACAGTTAAACAGTGGGCATTCATTCCAGAGGGTATTACTCCAATGATAGATGAACTGCATACAAATGTCTTAAAAACAAAACAAGTAGGCAAAAGTATATGCCAGTACGAAATAAAGACGACAGAGAATGCACGCAAAATTAGGCCATTGTATTCTAGCAAGAAACGTTCGGCCAGCATCGACATTCCAACAGTCTGTGAAAATGAATGTGAACAGTCGATAACCACTGAAAGAGAGACATCCTCTGGAGAAAATGAAAACCTTTTGGAATACAAAACAAAAAAGAGAAGAGTTAAAGCTAAGTATATGCATAAGTAGACTTTTGTGTGACATTTCAAAGGGACTGCATCCATTACTTCTGTTTATTGAAACCTAAAGCTGAATAGCTGTCTTAACTTTCTGCCAAGGAACAGTTGAAAAGAAATTGTTTGGTCTCTCAAGCAGTTGTTATTTATGTGTGTTATTCATTACTTTGGCTTGGTTGCTGTTTTTGATACAAATTCATCTGTGCCCATTGTAATATTTTCATATGTTACTATTTTTATATTGCTATGCATTATAAATAAAGGATTACTTATTACTATTAAAGGTCTGCATTTGTAATTGTTGGTATTATTTATAAAATATGCGCTCTTAAGTTTTTTGCTCCATAAAACGATACCTGTCACTTTTTGGACATAGAGTATCAGCTGTTGAGAATCCTGGCTCATACAAAATAGAAGTAAAAGGTTTCAACATCCAGCCTTTTTATGATTAAATACAAAGTGTAATAACAGAGTTATTGGGGTGTGATTTTGTTAATAGTTAGTCTTAAGTATAAGTTTAATAGTAATGAGTAAGAAAATATAGCCAGAATAATGGAATGAGACTAACACCTGACCTCACACTGAGATTTGGTATGAAGTGGCATGTTTGTGCTAATGCTGACATTGGGGCTCAGAGTTCCTCTGTGTGTATATATTTGTGAACGTTAACTTGGCTAATGTCCAAGGGTTTGACTGCTTTCCTGTTGGATTGTATCACAAAGAACAGGGATAAGAGCACCAGTGGCCGTGCACACCCTCATCTCTCTCCTTCACCCGATCATTAGTGTTGGAAACCGGCATTAGCTCAGAGTAGATTAGACTTCAGTATATGCAAGTGATTTGATTTTATGATTATTTGATTCAGTTTTTTCTGTGTTCAAGCTCAATTACTTTAATAAAATATGTTGAATTCAAACAAATAAATAAACAAATAAACTGTGGACATTACCCTTTTAAACCTTTCTGAAACAAGACAGGTAAAAACCAGTGTATAAAAGTTTACATAGGTATAAATAGCTCTAACACTTTACTCCAGCCTGGCGTCCACACATGTGGACATCACATTTTGGGTTATTTAGACCAAAATACTAAATCTTGATCAACAAGTGCCTGATATACAGTTACGAGGACATTATACTGCAACTGTTCTATCGAAATTTCAAATTAATGTCCTCATATGTGGCTCTCATTTTTCTCAGAAACAAAAATTAGGTAAAAAAAACAAAACCTGGTAATTCTTTCTTTTTACATTCATCGGGTTCCAATCGGCCCAAATATCAAAGAGAAATTAAAAATGCATGCCATGGAAGATTTCGGGTCTTAGGGGGTTAAAATGACCAGACCCCTCCGGCCTGTTTTCCAGGCCACTAAATTAAACCCAGTCAATTACCAATTGAACAGAATAAAAACCTACGAGGTCCACTAATAGTCCAAAAGTCCAAATCTTTAATAGAAAAGACAGGCAGAACTCAAACAAACAATAATCCAAACGAGGAGCATATATACACACTGGAAAGTAAATAATTATAAGTTATTAAATCAGACTAATTAAATACAGTAAAACTAATAAGGGAAGACGAACACACGGGAAATAAAAATAACAGTGTAAACATACCAAAACTCAAAATAAAACAGGAAAGCTACTACAAACCGAGTGTGACACAATTACATTCATATTGAAACATATGTGATAATTTTCTTTCTTTGTAGCATTTTTAAGATATGTGTTAGAACAGTCATTATGCTGTTTGGATTAGGAACCAATCATTTTTGCCAAATAGTTAACACAAACTTAGAACAACAATGAACAATTTTCAAGATTCTGATTTACAGAACAAACAAAAGTCACAAAAGGTTTCATTATTTAAGAGACAAGATCAAGTTTTTCACACAGGAATGAAATGACAGAATCCAGTGCAGCGGGGCCAAAGGTGTGTGTCAGCAAACTGAAGGTTGAGGAATCAGTCAGCTCATGTTTAAGATTGTGTTGGATTTTGAGAAGAGTCTGTCTGTTATTAGAAAGTAAGATTAACAATGTTACACCAATAACCCAAATACGGGGAAATGACAAATAATACCAAAAAAGATACAACTTTCATATTGTTTTACTAACTTACTTTGTCATATCAGCACTTGAATGGTCGATGCCTTTACAGACCATGTCTGTTGTGACATCGCAGGCCAATCTTCCGGCAAACCCGAGGGCTAGCTCCCCAGCCTCCTCTTCACTCAGAACACTAAACACCGTTACTTTAGTTTTGGCCTTCTTAGGCCTGTCAAGAATCATTGCGGGCAGTTTGGCTTTACGGCCCTAAAAAAGAAAAAGTGCAAACACCAAAAGAGCAGAGAGAGACACACACATGCGCACAAAGTTAAATGCTTTTGTTTACATGGTGTAATTGTGTATATGTTGCAGCAAATGCACAATTTCCAGCCACATTGTCACTTCATTGATACGAGTAACCCGGATTTATTTCAGGTGACATCAAAATCACGAAATGTATATCTACCCCAATCAAACCTCTGAAAACATGAACTGACATGTTCTCTGCGTTGATTCTGCGCTTGATCTCGTCTTCTGTTATTGTGTAGGTTTTCTTTTTTGAGCTTGGTACAGATAAGCGACCATGCACTCTGTAAACTGTACTAGTTCCTTCTGAATCAGTTTGGAATTCTGTATCTGCATCGATCCTGTCAACATCATCAGCAGCAGCATTATCTGTACTCAGACTTGTGCCGTATACTTCTGTTTCTTTTTCTTTGTCTTCAGTCTGTGTACCTTCATCTCTGACTGTCAGTCTTCCTATCTCACTGTTACTTGTCGATTTGCTGCAGATGTTCTCTCCCTTAGGAACTTTTCCTTTGTCATTCGCTGCCTGATGCTTTCCCTGATGACATTCTTCACTGGCTACTTCTATTGCTCCTCCTGTATAGCCACCCACTATGCTGCACAACTCCTTTCCCTCTGCTGTGCTGCACTGTGCTGTTACATAAAGAAGAATGATATAAACAGCACTATATCAATTTAATTGTGAAGAGAAATCCCCACAATACGACACAGTTATGTCTAAAATAGTTTTGTGTAAAAACTGGATCTTGAAACGTCCACTTTAATTACACAGTCCTGGTGTGCAAAGGCAAAATTACGAAAAAAAAATTCACTTTAAACATTTTTGGACATTGTTTAGTTATATTGTGACTTACTCTCACAGAAGATACAGATGCCACAAACAGACTTTGAACAACGCATGTGCTTGTATGCACCACATTTCTGGCACTGCACCTGTGAATTAAAAAAAAAAAAGAAGAAGAAATAAACAAACAAAAAACAAATGAACAAAGTCCATTAAATAAACAATCTATATGGCTAAGGACATGTCATAGTGTACCCGGTCTTTGGCTGCAATCACACACCAGCACTGACTGCACTTCCTAGTTCGATCTGCAAAATATAATTTGTTTAAGTACAAGTTACATTTTCCAATGTTAGAGAAAAAGAAGGCAGCTAATTTTATCTTTACCTATTGAGGAAAATAAGTAGTGGCAAAGTCGGGACCTGAGCTTTGTGATTTCAGTGTTGTACTCCTCCACTTGTGTTTTACCGTCAATGAGAGATTGGGCAAACTAATAATTGACGAAGAAAAAAAAAAAAAAAAGAACAAAAAGAATTAGATTAACAAAGAAATGTTTGTTTGTTTTTAACCCCCCCCCCCCCCCCCCCCCCCGAGAAAAAAAAAAAACAGAGCAACCAAAGCAAAGCATTACTGCTGAAATGGTTCAATCTACAAAAAAAAATTGAGATTTTACCATCCTGCCTCTAAGGCTTTAAAAACTGACTAGGCAAAAATGTAAACATTACTTATATAGGTTAAAGCTATAGTTTTCAGTACCATTATGACATGCACTCCACATGAGTTCCCATCCTGTTGATGTGGGTGGCTCACATGTGACAAGGTCCACTCTCCAGTGCAGCCTCTTGCTGAAGCAAATGAGCTGAGAGATCGCAGTTATTACAAATAAAAAGCATATAGAGAAATCAATAACCACGTTTGGTAATGATTTCAATTAAATTAAATATGTTATGTTAAATATGTTAATTAATTACCTCCAGTTTTTCAACACCGCACTTTTTCTGACCTCCGACTCGCCAAATGAATTCATATAGACTATGGTCCTCTTGGGTATGTCACAAAACTGTTTTGTAAAAAGATGGATATGGTAGGCTTGGGCCTTGAGCTTTCCTAATGAGGGACACCGAAAAGTGTCATGCACTAGAGAGAGTGCAAAATCTGTGCAACTTACAAACAAGGTCCAGTGGCTGCCGTTTTCCAGACAGGCTCCAATCAATTTCTCATACATCTGAAAGATGTTTTTCTGGAAATAAAAATAATGTGACAAGTATGTTTTTCTGTCAAGAATGACACTGCAAAACTGCAAAAGCTTGTCAGGTGAGACTTGTAATTAATTCTGCAGATACACAAACATATAGAAAGTGTCATTTTTGGTTTACATTAATTAATTTCTATAGTGTGTACAAAACAAATCAAGACCACAGACTCAACACGCACCACTCAATTTTTGGTGTTCTTTATCAGTTGGCCAAGACAGAAATGTTTTAATCTGTGTGCATTGCTTTTGAACAAGTCTTTACACAGAAAAGGTTTCAGAAAGGTATTTTTCAGGTTCTTCTGACAAGGCTTCAATTTTGGAAAATGCTGTTTGTTTATAGTGGCAACTTATAAACCCTTTGTGATAAGAACATAGTTACCACAGTCCAAGTCATACCTTCAAAAAGTATGCACTTTGTGCTCTTGTGGACCCATCCAAAATTTTTCCAGTGATTTGGCTTGGTATTGGATAAATGTGAGGGAAATTCTATAAAAATAACATAAATACACCTATGTTTTCAAATACATTACAAAAAACGTAAACATGCTATGTCATTATGATCAAACAAGCTTTTCAACATACCTCACACTGCAAATAGATTAGGCCATCTATTACCTTATAAAACAAATAAATAAATAAATACATATAAATAAAAACAGAACTAAGGAACACGATTCATTAAGTAAATTGTACAATAACATTGCATGTGATAATAAAAGGCTTGACTGGTTGATTATTCAACATGAGTTGACATTTACCTGACATTGTGAAGGAGTCACAGTTTCTGTAAGGGTGTAAGAACATAACATGTGGATTTGTTACACTTCTTTTTCACAAGTTAATAACAATCAATAATTTTCATTCCATTATTTACAAGCTATCACACGATGTCCCAGGGACAACATCTACACGATGTCCCAGGGACAACATCTACGCGATATCCCAGGGACAACATTTACGCGATATCCCAGGGACAACATTTACGCGATGTCCCAGGGACAACATTTACGCGATGTCCCAGGGACAATATTTACACGATGTCCCAGGGACAACATCTACACGATGTCCCAGGGACAACAATTACACGATGTCCCAGGGACAACATTTACACGATGTCCCAGGGACAACATTTACACGATGTCCCAGGGCAACTTCTACACGATGTCCCAGGGACAACATTTACACAATGTCCCAGGGACAACATTTACGCGATGTCCCTGGGACAACATTTACGCGATGTACCAGGACAAATTTGTAAATTTCTGGATTACTGTTAATCTCCATAGAATCAAGAACTCATGTCCAGTTTCACAGCTATGGACCAGTTAATTATGTTTCCAGGTGATAGTTTGATTCATAGATTCAGCACACAACCATAAGTCTAGGCCTTTTAGTCCAGATTCTCTTCACTTATGTTTGTAAAATGATCAGGGAAGCTACTGCAATTTTGCCTGACCCAACCCCCGGGCCACGAAACACCCAAAAAGTTGGGGAACACTGGTTAGCTAATGCTGTCGTCAAGTAGCCTATCGCTAGCAAACAAACAGCAAGCCAAGTGAGGAACATATGTATAATGCTTACCGTTTATTAAAGGAAAGTATCCTAAATTGACTTCAAATTCGGCGGACAGGCGGCGGTTTTTCGCTTCTTCACTTGTATTTCGAAATACTCGAAGGCGGGTATTTCGAAGTCGCAAAGGAATGACGTCACAAGAAGGTGATTGGTCACTTGCAATGTTGAACCTGGAACAACATTAATTATGATGATGTGGGAACAATGCTGACACGAGGAAATCAGATCGTCCAGGAAATCAGATCGTCCGTAAAATAAGCACAACATCCTCTGCAAGAATAAAAGAAAAGCCAGAAAAAGCTCTGTAACACACATACAGTTTCTAGGTCTGACCAACAATCTCCATCACCAACCAGTGTTGCCTTCTACTTTTAAATATCCTATGAACCTCAAGTAAAGCAGCAATCTGAGAGCGAAATATACCGGCTCCATTCTTTTAGTACAGGTAAGCAGTAATATTCTATAATAACTTCTCACACCTTCTATTCGAGCGCCCTCTGTCAGACATCATTTACAGTTTCAATAAAGCTGCATTCACAAACACTGCAACCCAGTTTTACTGTTAAGCGACAATTACAGTTCACCGTTTTGAGTTGTTTGTATCCACTTATCAGGAACCCGACTATAGTTTGAAAGTCCAGGGCATGCAAAGTTCATTCTTGCACAATGCTCGACTTTAAAGGGACCATCAGTGTGAAGCACTCTGGAAAGACTGGAGCAAACGGTGGACTGACTTCTTAACAAATCAGTTGTTAAGAACTTCAGTGTGGTGACTGATTAGTCAATGACTGAACAATCAACAGACTTGTAACCTTTCAGTAACATGTGTGTGCTGTATGAACTATAATATTAAAAAATATTATGTTACTCTTGTACATGTATTCATGCTGCTAACTCAACAAAAACAATCAGGTCAGATGTTAAAATGACCTGTTTTCTGCATTCTAAAATAATCTACAAACTTACCTACAGACCGTTTGTTTTGAAAACAGCTGAAATATAATATGATCATTTCTGGAGCTGATTTGACATCGGCTTTCAGGATATCCAGGAACAGATCGACATGTTACATACTACCCTAAAACTCAGTGTAGAAGCGCAAGCGGTTAACAAGCGGCGGCTGGCTCGACTGTGGTGGGTAAAAACACCGATGTCAACACATTAAAGTGAAATAAAATCAGACACTTTTTGCAGGCTGACTTTAAACTCTGCAAAACCGATTTTCTCAAGAATAAACCACTGCAGAAAAGCAAACGTCACCCATTATATATATATATAATATATCCTAAAAAATTATATATCTTGTGCTTAACTTTTGCAAATAGGTAATATTTTGATAATTTGGCCGGATATTTAATGTTGCTACATTCTCGCCGAAATCGTCGCACTATTTTATGCACTAGAAACAGTGCTTTTTCAGAACTTTACTTCCAGTTCTGAATTTCGTTTGAAATGCATTCTGGGATACTTGGCTAAGGCAAAGTCCAAACAAGTCGTCACCAGAAGCGTACTTTGAGCGTATTTTGAATTTAAAACATATTTGGGCTGCGACTCAAGTCTGTCTTAAGTCCGCGTGATCACGGGTACTTCGAGAAACAAAACCAACCACCAGACTCATTCGCTTCGGTGAGTTTTGGTTTTAAGAAAAAAAAAACATCCTTGTAAAACTCTCGGCTGTTGCACATATATGGAGATACATTTGTCTCGAAAGGTTGAAAATAATCTACGATATACAAATGTGCGGACTGAGTTAATTTTGAGTGCTCACAAATCCGTGCTCCAGTCCACATAGATACACAGCAATGTAAACATATGGAAAACTATTTTGCAAGTACTGTACATGTTACAGTACAGTGATAATTTACGTATTGAGGTCTATATATATATATATATATATATATATATATATATTATTTTATTTTATTTTATTTATTTATTTGTTTTTGCCTGTCCCGTTTGGATTTTTAGCCATCAGAATTGTTGTCTGAAGGCCAAGAAAGATGCCAAGTGGATTTACTTTACCAAGTGGATCATCGTGGCTTTGCCATATTGGTCCATTTAACTGACCTTTATTATAATTATGTATTTATTTTATTTTCATTTTTTAAAGATGGGACAGACATGACTGGGGGATAGGACAGGGTTAAAGAAAGAGAGGGTGAGAAAGAAAGAAAAATAGAGGGGAGAAGAGATGGTGAGAAAGGGGGGAAGAAAAAAAAACAAAGAGCAACATAATAAATCCAGGCTGGAGAAATCCAGGCTCATCCAGGCTGGAGAAACTGATCAGGAGGGCCCTGTTTCAGGAAGCCGGTTTAGAAAACTCAGAGTGAAAAACGACACTCACGGTTGAGTAACCCCGAACTGTCCAACTCGGAATATTCGGTTTCAGAAAGGCTGATAACAATTAGTTCAATCAACGCGGAGTTGCGTCAACCCCAAGTGAAGCGCGCGGACGAGGATACATAAAGCCCTGATAAGCGGAGCACAGATTAAGCGAGTCACCATGGAGACGGAGGGAAAGAAGGCGCGGTCAATGTATTTCACAGCGCTTGAGGCCGAAATTCTGATGGCAGCATATGCCGATAACATGCAAATTCCGCGGAAAAAAGTAACACAGCCACAGCTGCAAAAGAAAGAGAGCATGCATGGCAAAACATAGCCGACAGAGTCAATGCGTGAGTGTTAATTTAAACATTGATCTAGGGATTTCCACCCATTTAACACGTTATTTTATCATATGTTATTTTATTTGTTATTTTATACATTTTATTTTGTGATGTGATGTGAGCGCAGGTGCAACCCAACAGGCCCCAAACGTGCCTGGCAGCAAGTAAAAATGAAATATAAAAATTAGAGATGGACCGATCCGATATTACGTATCGGTATCGGTCCGATACTGACCTAAATGACTGGATCGGATATCGGAGAAAAATAAAAAATGTAATCCGATCCATTAAATATCACGAAAGCACCTCACAAAACTTGCAACACGCCGTAACTCACCTCAGAACGTTAGCATGTCGGAGCAGTATGCATCACGTGATAGAGCGGCTGTGGCATGCGGGACCTGTCGGTGGTCTGGATAGCATTTGGAGCTTCGCTAGCAACCCGGCATTTCATCTCCGACAAAGTTATCCCCGAGAGAAGTAAAGCAAGTGTGTAAGTCCATCTCTGAATGTTTGTAAAGCATTCCTGCGTTAAGCTTAACGAGCGACTGCCTCTCGCTCTCCGGCTGCTACTTCAATCGTGAAACTGCTTAAATGATCAGCTGATCGGCTTTTCTGTCGCGAGTCCGTCTTTGTTTTTGGCCCACTTTGCACCAGAAAGAGGAAACCAGCGGCTGAACAACAGCAGCACGTTTAAGCTTGATAAGCTGTTGTTAAAATGTATTTAATATTACTTTCTACACCAGGATCTTTTTCTACGTAGCTGACGCTGGTAACTGTGCAGGGGCGGATCTAGCAAAGTTTATCCAGGGGGGCCGATAGGGCATTAACTGGGAAAAGGGGGCACAAAGACATACTTTTCTTTCTTATTCTCATTTAAAATGTCTAGCTTTTAATAAATAATTATCTGACACACAAAGTTTTAATTTGATGTAAAATGAATAGAAGTCAATTACTGTATATAGTGACTATTAAGTCTAATATATATACCCTAGTAAGCTATAGTACTTTTTCCTTTGGGAAGGTACCATCTGTGCAGTCTGCAATTTTGTTGAAGAAAGATGTTGAATCTATTTAATATTTCTTGAAAAATAATTGATTTCTGTGCATTTTTTTTCACACTGCATCAAATTAAGGTTGATTACGTCGATTAAGCATCATGAGGTGGCGCGTGAGGGGTGGTTCCCTATTTTTTATTTATTTATTTTTGTTGTTGCTGGGAGTTGGAACCCTATTAGTTAGGTTGCTTAATATTTACGCTAAGTACTCTTTAAAATACCAGAATAGGGAGGATGGTGTAGGTCTAAGTTTATTAGATTGATCAGTATTGCTGAACTATTAAATATTTTTTTTGTACACAGGTATAACAGAATAGCTTTAGTGTAGTTGTTGTTTTAAACTTGAGTATGAACTTGCAGACTTGCAAAATGCAGCAAGATATTTTAAAAAACAGTTTTGTTGATTAAAAAACACTATATCGGATTCATATCGGTATCGGCAGATATCCAAATTTATGATATCGGTATCGGTATCGGACATAAAAAAGTGGTATCGTGCCATCTCTAATAAAAATATAGTCCAAACAGGTAAGGTGTAATTGTATTATGAGCCATAGTGCTTGGTCTGTTTGTCCCATGTAAATCAATTGCAGTTAGAGGCTACATTAATTTTCTTTCTGTAAGCACTTATTGAAATTATCTGAGCACATTACAAGTACATATTTGCTTACTCTGTATGCTCAAATGTGACCCGTTATAGCCAACAGAAAAAAAGTGGAGGCCCGAAAAACAGGTGGGGGTCCTCCACCACCACCACTCACAGAGGCTGAGCAGTTGGCCCTCAGCCAAAACAGTGGGCGCCCTGTGGCCGAAGGCATCTCTGCGGGGACATCCTCTGAGTCAATAACCCCGCAAGACACAAGTGCCTACATAGGGGGTAAATTCAAAATAATACATGATGTGCATACATCCTTTCTTCACAGTCACCTTTGCAGTGCTGCTCATTCATTTGATAAACTCTTTACCATAATGGATTATTTTGTAGTGAAGTTATTTTCCTACTGATTTTGCCTTCCCTCAGTCTTGGTTGTCTTTGAGAGCATAATGACAATGAAGTGTAAGGTGATTGGTATGTTTGTTAATTGCCATTTGGTCCCTTGTAAGTTATAAGTGACCTGTATAAACCTCATATTCTATCAGTTGATGGTGTACTGCATCTGGTGCAGCCTCCTGTTGAGCCAGACCAACATGCAGTTGTGAGTAATACTCCACAGATTATATGAGTTTACAGTAGAACAGCAATGTTGTTTATTTCTTTACTACAGGAAAATAATGAAGAAACATTGACAGCTGTTACAGAGGAGGAAGCAACAGAGACACTTTATGAGGTTTACATCTTTTAATACTTTGTGTACAGGAAATACAGGCGACCAATAAAGCCAGTTGAACAAAAAATCTGTTTATTCTTCTTTCAACATGTTGAGGTGATGGGTCAAAAGAAATGATTGTGACATATGGTGTCTCTGACTGCGCTTCCATCTTGTATGTCCGTGGGAGGGTCAGGATGTTCATGGTTTGGATCACTGCTGTTTGGTTCAGAAGGACAGTGTTCTCCTCTAATTGTGGCAATGTTGTGAAGAATCACACATGCCACAATAATGTCACATGCCCTTTCTGGGGTGACCCTGAGTCTTTGCAGGCACTGGAACCGGGCCTTAAGCATTCCGATAGTCATTTCAACTCTGGCTCTTGTCCTGCAATTAGCCAGATTATATCGCTGCTGTGGGCCCAGTTCAGGGTCAGAGTAAGGGGTAAGCAAATAGGGTAAACATGGATACCCCCTATCACCAAGCAAGTAGCCAGTGAACTCTCCTAAGACAGAAGGATACACTTCAGTTCAAATGTCCCTGAAGCAATTGGTCTTTATATATTTTAAAGTATTTTCAACTCACCATGTCCAAATTTTGTGCTCAGTGTACATTCACGGAATATTTGTGAGTCATGGACAGAGCCTGGCCACTTGGCTTCCACATTTGTGATAATGTTGGCAGCATCATATATGATCTTCACAGTGCAGAGAACACAAATTAGCATCCATTACTATAATGAAATAATTTGTTAGTTTGACATGCTACAGGGAACTATGTACCTGTACATTAATGCTGTGGAAAGACTTCCTGTTCACATAGTCTCCTTCATTTACTGAAGGAGCAATGATTGGAATGTGAGTGCCATCTGTACAGCCAATCACGCCTGGGAACCCTGAAAATAAATGTAAAATTTAAGTAGTAGTTCAAGTATCACCACATCATAAATTAAGTTTTGGTCATCCTGATACCTGCAATTTTGTGGCATCCCTCTTTGATGAATCTTGTGGGTCTATGACCGGGGAACACCACAAACGAGTACAGGAGACGTTTCAGTGCAACTGTAACATTCCTGACTGCCCGACAGACGGTAGCCTTGGAAACGTGCTCAGCGTCACCAATATTATACAGAAAGCTCCCGTTTGCAAAAAACCGAAGTGCAATACAAATAATATGTACAGAACTGAGAGCATGTCCGCGATGTGTCACATGCGTAATATATGGCCTGAGGATGTTATCCAAATAAATTATAGATTGTGCTGAAAAACGGTAACGTTCACACAGAAAATCATCAGGAAATGATAAAATGTCCAAACGCGCTCTGATCACTCTCTCCCGGCGGAGAGCTCTGCGGAGAATTTGGGCTTCACGATCTACTGGCTCTTCAAGGAAGGGACACGCCATGTCTGACACTTCCTACTGTCAGGTTTCCGACAAAGGGGCGGAGACAGTCAGGGTTAGTTGTAGTAAACCTGCTAGGGGGCAGGTTAGCTTCACGGCGTGTGTCGTCATAGTGACTCACTCAGGCTGCAGCTGAACTCGCTTTGTGAAACCGAAAACCCAGAGTTTTCGTTAACTCAGGGTATACTTACTCAGTTTTTCCACTAAACCGGCTTCCTGAAACAGGGCCGAGGGCTAGCTCTGTGGTCGGCATGAAGCTGGACACTCTGGTGACAGTGGCAGAGAAAAGGACATTAAAGAAACTGATGGACATTATGGACAATGCCAGGCATCCTCTGCACACGGCCATTAACAACCAGAAGAGTCTGTTCAGTGACAGGTTGCTTCTCCCCAAGACAAGAACTAACAGACTTAAAAACTCCTTTGTCCCACACGCCATCAAACTGTTTAACTCCTCTCTGGAGGGGAGAGGGAGGGGAAACAGGAGGACAAAGGAGGGGGGAACAACTAAGCTGTAGTGCCTCTGCACCTCACTGTACAATACCTTTTGTGCAATACTTTTGTAAATAGTCAACAGTGCAATAGACCTCAATACTTGAAATGTGCAATTCACTTGTATTTTTATTTTTTATTCCTATTTATTCTATTTATCCCCTTCGTATATTTTATTTATATTGTCTCTGTATTTATATATGTGTGTGTGTGTGTGTGTGTGTGTGTGTGTGTGTGTGTGTGTGTGTGTGTATATATATAATATTCTGTAACTCTGTAACTTCTGTCGGTGCTGTGCTTTTTTGGAAATCGAATTTCCCAGAGGAACCCACCCGAGGGATTAATAAAGTTCTATCTAATCTAATCCAATCTAATCTAAAAACAACACCCTCACAATAAACTAGCTAACAATAGATAACAGTAGATACTTTTTTTTAATTTCACCTGTTGGGAATGAAAAAAGAAAACAAGCAGAAGAAAACGAGAGCAATAGAATAAACAACATCACGATGATCTATGGGAATATAACGGTAAATACTAAATATTAAACATTATTGTGCAGCACGTAAGATCAACAGCGCACAGTGTGCTTTGAGGTAGGAGCCAAAAAGGGTGTAGTTTGTGTGTGTGAGCACCCATGTGTACACCTGTAAGCATGAACGCGCTTGTTTTTAAAAGGTTCCTTCATGTAATGATCTGCTAGAGCAGCGGTCCCCAACCTTTTTTGCCCCACGAACCGGTTTATGCCCAAAAACATTTTCACGGACCTTTAAGGTGTTGCGGATAAATACAACATAATAAAACTAGTACCGGTACCGAAAAAAAGAAGATTTATTCATAACACACGTGAAAAGACCCAGGAAAACCGAGTTAACGATAAAAACGATAAAAACGATAACAAAATAACGCTGAAAAACGATAAAAACCCTGAAAACCATACATTTCACACCTGAGCCTCAACTCTCGCGGCCCGGTACCAAACGACTCACGGACCGGTACCGGTCCGGGGATTGGGGACCGCTGTGCTAGAGGGTGTGGGGAGCCACAGCCCCATCCACCAGGGCATGAAGCAGGTATGGAGGAGATCAAAACTCCAAACATCCAGAGGCCCCCAGAACACAAGAGACCAAGGAAGACCAACAGAGGGGCAGCCGCGCCACTATCCCAGAAAGAGCTGACGAGAGTCCCAGATGAGGGGTCACTCAGCAGCCGCGGAGCAGAAGCCGGGGGGGTTGCAGTGACGTGCCCGTGAGCTCCGCTGGCAGCCAGCTGTGCCTGAGTGACCGAGCCCCAGGCCGAGAGGCTGAGGGCACCCCACCCCCGAAGTGGTCCGAGCGAGCCCCAGGCTCCAGGCCCCGACAAGCAGCCACCAAGGAGTGAGTCGGTGTGTACCTGGGCGCCCATCCCCGGACACAAAGAACCACCAACGCACCGATGTCTGAGGGCGTCTGTCACTGGCAGGGGAAGTGGTGGGGGGAGATAGGCCTCCATACCTTGGAGGGCCCGAGATGCCCCCAGAGAGGTGGCGTCTGATACCCGACCAGATACAAACATCCATTCCCACCCTCATGCTCTCATATGTAATTACTCAACACTCACCCAACGTGGAGATATATTCCTCTTGTTAAAAGACCCATATTCACAAGGCGGTCTTGTGAATACCCTCAAAGCTGCAGGACTGCTTTGAGGGTATAGAGAATGTAATTTGTGAACAACATTGAGAAATCAATAACAGTTTAACCCAGGGGTAGGCAACTCCAGGCCTCAAGTGCCGGTGTCCTGCAGGTTTTAGCTCATTCAAATTGCTAAATTATCTCCTAAACGTGTCTTGACATTCTCCAGAAGACTGGTAATGAACTAATCATTTGATTCAGGTGCGAGACCCAGGGTGAGATCTAAACCCTGCAGGACACTGGCACTCGAGGCCTGGAGTTGCCTATCCCTGGTTTAACTGATTGCATGACAGAATATATATCAAATTCTGTGAACACATCATCCTGCCAGGCAGGACTGTATCACTGGATCACTTTTTCCTGATTATCCTGGACTCTTTGTGCCTCTGTTATTTCCAGTCAGCTTGTGTTACCACCTTGCAAGTCTTATTAACTTTTAATTAATTGTGACTATGCATTGATGGCATGGATTTGGGACCTTTTGTCCTAATCAACATCTATTCAAATTTTTTGTTTTTAAAAGTTTAATTGTAAACAATGGAAGAGAAATATCACTTTGAAGTTGGTGTTTACCTTTTGAAGTGGCTGTGTGATCATGAAAACGGGAATCAAAACTGCCTGAAGTGCAACGAGTGACTGAATAATTGTACTGAACATAAAAAAAACCTTTAATGGAAATCCATGCAAACCATTTACTTAACTAGAAAGAAGTCTTTACTGATGGGTGCATGGGAGGGTATCTGGTGCAAAGGTATCACACTAACAGTGGCTGTGCAAGAGCTGTTAAATATTAACAAAAAATAGTCAGAGTTTCTGTCTCGCTCTGGAAGATCCTGCTGTGCTGATTTGCTGCCCAGTGTAAAATATTACTGCCACTGTCTGAAATGGATCTAGTATTAACATTATTGACAGAGAGTACAGTGGGCACTTGTAATGTGGTTGCTTGCTAATGATACATATTTAAACTGGCACATTTTTTGAGTGGAGTTTGGATTTGGGTTTCCTGCACTCAGAGACCAAACTGGGACAGTGGGTTGTTGGTGTAATTAATAAACATAATGTAATGTAATATGGATCGATCTGTCTCTGAAATTTCTTACAAAAAGTATTGTGTAAGGGGACTTTTTATCTTACATTCATAAAGTCCAATCTTTTTCTCTTTTTCAGAAAAGATGTCCTCTCAAGTGAGACTGAAGCTGCTGCCAAGCATCAAATGTATGTTTGATGAGCCCATTCAGGTGAAGGTGGCCGGGCTGAGGCCAAGGCAGGTTGTCAACATGAGAGCCAAATTAACTGATGACAAGGGAGTGGTGTTCAGCTCCTCGGCCACCTACAGGGCTGATGGCAGTGGGGAGGTCGACCTGAAAAGAGACCCCTCGCTAGGTGGGAGCTACGTTGGAGTAGAACCCATGGGTCTGCTGTGTTCCATGAGGCCACATACCATGCACAAAATATATCTAAAGACAAATGCCATAAACCCCCAGGTGGTGAAGTTTTCTGTGCATGAGGAGGAGGGCAGATTACTGGCAGAGATGATGAATGAGAGGCTTCTGATGAGAGATGGGGTCACCAGGGTTCCCGTCAATGAAGGGAACATCCGTGGAGTCCTTTTCACTCCTCCAGGTACTGGAGGTGGTTCCTAGGTTTCTATGTTCATTTTAGTTCATTTAACATTAACCAGCTTTTAAATCAACATTGTTGAAATTAAACTTTAACTGTCATTCAGTCATCTGAAACTTCTAGTTCAAATTTTAATTTTCTCCCACCTTGCTTACTGTAGTTCACATTTCAGGTGCGTTTCTCAGTCCTCCACAACTCATGTCCAGTTAGTACAGAATGCAGCAAGACCTTTGTTTGAAAGACTGCTAACAAAAAATAGCTGACTGTCACATATTACACCTATTCTTGCGTCCCTTCACTGGCTTCCAGAGAAATTAAGAATAAAATTTAAAATATGACTTGCTGCTGATTAGAATCTTTTTTCTTTCTTCCAGGAAAAGGTCCTTTTCCTGCTGTGTTGGATTTGCCCACCTCAGTATCTGAGGCAAGACCCAGTCTACTGGCTAACAAAGGCTTTGTGGTTCTCTCAGTGGCGGTGTACAATAAGAAGGGTGACAATATCACAGAAACACATCTGGACCACTTTGAAGAAGCAATGAATTTCTTAAAACAGCAACCAAAGGTGAGTTGCTCTAGTGCGCACAGACAGCAGAAAGATGTTTCATACTGAAGGAAAGTTTATGTTTCTATACTCTGTGCATTCTCAGAGAGGAGAGTAAATTTGTAGATCCCAGGTGGAATATCTGCTGTATTCCTGTAGCTAATGGGGATCTTAATTAGCTTAAGTGGAGTTTCAGAAATACTCTCATTTACATTCATTCAGATAATTGAATAAATTTCAGAGAGCATAAAGCCTCAGCTTTACGACATATTTTTTGTAATCGCACAAATCTTCTTGAGAAAACATGAATTGTTTCTATTATCACACAATAACATAATAATTTCTAACATATAATAATTTTCAAGATCAACATTATCAGCCCCCTGAAAAATTGACCTTTTTATTGATAGTAGAAGCCACTGCTGTGCAATGTTTGAGCTGTCACTTGAGAACGCATCACCCCAAAAACAGAAGAAATCCTTTTATAATTTTATAGAATAAGAAATGTTGAAGATCTCTAAGCAAGAAATAGATATACAAAGTTATCACAGCATTTCCAAGTTTCAATATGCAAAGTTAAGAAATTCAGCCAAGAGAGTCACACAGTACAGAACAAGCTTGGCAGGGTAGGAAGCAAAAGATTTCAAACACTCTAGAAAGAAAACTAGTGATAGATGTGTCTAAAGACCCCAGTACTACTGCCAAGACACTAGAATCTAGAATTGTAGTCTCAAAAAGGACAATCACGAGAACAAACAAAAATTTGCAGTGTGAAGTGAACCAAGGTCCATGCTAGAAGCCAATAAAATCTGGAGGAGCTTGAGAGATTTGCCAAAAGAGGAATAGACTGTAGAATGTAACAGCGGCTCTGCGTAGCGTGATAACGTGGTCATGGGGCCAAGTGGGGGAAATTGGGCTTGAAGGGGTAACTGTAGCATGGCTTGGTACATAGAGCGATCACACTGAGGAGCGTGGAGTTAGAACTGTGGTAAAAGGGGAGTACTAGAAAAGGTGAGCATGGCTATATGTCTTGCTTACTTGCAGGTGGAGTGAAAGATGCTTGGAGGGAGAGGGGGCGTGAGTTAGACGGTGTGAGATGGCTGACCTGAGTTCCGTAGGTTCCGAAGGAGTGTGATGGCAGGAGGGCAGGCAGGTGAAGCACGGAGAGATTTCCAGAGAAGAGCTGGGTTATCCGAGGTTCAAGAGATTAGCTTAATTTGGGGGTAAGGGTTTTGGAGGTTCCGGGAAAAGCTAGGGCACAAGAGAACAAGGTAAGAAAAGCACTTGGCAAATAACATGGAGCATTAGAGCCAGCTACCAACATGAAGTAGTTGACAAACTGTTGGAGAGGGAATATCAGTGTAAGGCTTAAATCTCTTTAGCCTGATTGCCTCAACTCAGCTCCAGGTGAGTGAAGCTGTTGGAGATATGACGGCCCTGCCCAGGGCCAGATACCAAGGAGACTCAAGACCCTGGTAGAAGTTTCCAGCCACTCACCCGGATCATGATAGCTTCACTGTGCATATATGAATGTGTTTATTTATTTAGTAATGGTAATATGCATATGTAGTCCACAAAAATGAAAATAATGACAGGTAGAGTCAGCCCTGCGCTCCAAATGTTTTATAGATTTGCATCGCCTTTTAATTTCTGTGTTATTTCACAGGTGGGCAGTAAAGGAGTTGGCATAATGTCAAGATGCAAGGGAGCAAATATCGGACTGGCACTCGCTGCTTTTGTGCCAGGTGTCGAGGCCATAGTGTGCATGAATGCCTGTAACGCCAATGTGGTCACGCCTCTCTACTACAAGAAACGGCAGATCCTGTCATCAATACTGTTTGACGAAAGCAAGTTTATTCCCACCGAGTCAGGTGCAATCATCATAAAGGATGCTCTTGAAGATCCCCTGGCAGAGAAGAATAAGGGCAGCTTGATCCCCATTGAACGAGCCAAGAGCCATTTTCTTTTTGCGGTTGTAGGAGACGACCTCAACTGGGACAGCGAAGCCTACATGGATGAAATGGTAGTGAGACTTAAGCATCATGGGAAGGAGAACTTTGAGACTGTTTTTTACCCTGGAGCTGGACACATGTTGGAGCCACCTTATGCACCCCACTGCCCCTCCAGCTTCAATGCAGGTGTAGGCAAACGAGTGCTGTGGGGAGGTGAGCCCAAGGCCCACATAGCAGCTGAGATCCACCTGTGGAAGAAGATCCAGGATTTCTTCAAAACTCACCTGAGTTGTGATGCAGCACAGACTAAAGCCAAGTTATAGATTCAAACAGGATGGTTAGAAAGCTTGAGTTACAGAAACATAAATCATGACAGCAAATTGACTGTATGAAAATCACATTTTATAATTAATATAATAGTTGTTAATATGACAGTTTGAAATTTTAGGTGAAATTATGATGTCTTCCCCTCCTGTATCTCCTGAGCCCTGTACACATGTTTCTTTTTTCATTTTTCTTTATAATTTTTTGGGATTGTCACTTGATTTTCTGTCTGCTTATCCTGGACTCTACAGTCAGCTATGGTTTATTTCCAGTCGGCCTTTCTTAATGTTTCATTGAAATTACTTTTTATTTGTTTTGGCTATTTGTTCCATCATCACAGTGCCAAAAACATTATATGATGAGTGTAGATACATGTTTTTAATTTTTGCGTAACGCTGATTTTGTTATTTGATCCCACATTACTGTACTTATCTTTTGTAAATTGATCTTTATGTTGTAATTAAAAACAACAACAAAAAACAATTGTGTTAAAACTATTAAAGCCTAAAAAAAACGCAACAAAGAATAATGAGCTGACAAATAGACTTCAGTTTAAAGTTTAATTTACACAGTTTCCTTTCTGAGAGACCAGCAAATTAAAAAGATGACCCATGAAACATAACATATTAAAAATATTCAAATATATATAATGTGTAAATGGGAAACTAAAAATGGCTTTATTGATATGGTCCAACCCACAGATTAATTTCTTAACTTTAGGTGGAAGCAGTTTGTTATTATGTGAGAAGAAAAAACAAAACAAGGTGAGACAATGTAGCTACTCCTGTTTAATGGTTTACTCGTATTTTAAGGTAGTAAGTAAGGTACTAAGTCCACACAAGTCGTCACTAGAAATAAGGTATTCACTTGCTTTGAGCATATTTTGTATTGAACCATATTTGGTCTGCGACTCAAGTCCGTCATAAGTCCACAAGATCACGGGTACATCAAGAAACAGCACGGACTAGTGACTCATTTTCTTCAGTGAGTTTTGGTTTTAAGAAAAAAACATGCATGTAAAACTCTCTTTGGGCTGTTGCATATTTTATGGAAATAATACATCTCAAAATGATCTAAAAAAAAAAGATTTTACAAATGTGTGCACTGTGTGAATTTTGAGTGCTCACAAATCCCTGCTCCACACAAACACACAGAAATGTAAACATACAGAAAGCTATTTACAAGTGCATATTTCAAAATCATAATGAACATATAAAAACACATTTTGAAGCTAAACTTCACAAATCTGCTCATTTGTGCAGTTAAAAGCTCCTTGAGCATAATACACTCGCACACACCAATCACAGTTGACAGTGTATAGGAATTTCTTTTACTTATGTATTAATCACATTATTTTATTGTATAATGCCTTGGTGCCACTGGATTTTAACATGTTTCACACTCATACTATAAGACAAATGGTGGGGGTGTAGTAAGGAAGTTGGGGGAAGCAGACAGCTCCACAGGAAGAAACTTTTGTCTCTTTGAGGACTCTGGTAGGTAGCAAGGGAGTGTGAACCTTAACCTCGTAAGACCCGAACTCTTCCACAGCATGTATTTTTAATTTCTCTTTGATATTTGGGCATATTGGGGCCCAATGAATGTAAAAACAAAGAATTACCAGATTTTTTTTTACCTTATTTTTGTTTTTATGAAAAATCAGAGCCACATATAAGGATATTCGTTGAAAATTTTGATAGAACAGTAGCAGTATAATGTCCTCATCAGTGGATATCAGGCCCTTGTAGAGCAAAATTGAGTATTTTAGTCTAAATAACCCAAAATGGGAAGTCCACATATGTGGACGCCAGGTCCTAGGAGGTTAAGGTGTGAAACAGCTGTGTACTGCCTTTTGTTCCTGGAGAAGGTATTTAACTGAGAGCCATGTTAGACTCAGGGGAGACTCTGCTGACCTGCCCCACGGTCATGTAGGCTCTCCACCAAGCCTGGTTGTCTGTTCTTTGTGTGTTTTGATTAAAGACTGTTAGCTACCGCTCACCGCTCGTCTGCAGGCTTTATTTAAATGGAAAACTTCCACAACAACAGTTAACCACATCACACATTGCTCAAGCCTTTAATTTAGTTGTGATTTTCTTGGTATTATAATTTAAAATAATTCAAATATCCAGCTGTAGTTCTGTTGTTTTTCTAAACTCATCAAAAGTGTCTTGGGGGTTTCTTTTTGTATTTTACTTTTAGAGATATGCAGTTCTAAGAGTATTTTAATCTAAATTTCTAAACCGAAGAGACTTCAGGAAAGTCTGGCGGCAGAAGCTTGATAAATCCATCCATCCATTCGCTTCTGCTTATCCTTTCCAGGGTCGCAGGGAGCTTAATAAATCTGCTCTATAATTTGACAAAAGCACACTTAAGTCGTACTGAAACTGTAAACTGTAGATTCCATCACATAAATCTTATTCACAATATTTTTCTACTCTGATATCCTGAGCGGCCCGGGAAAGAGCCAATACCTTGTGATTTCCTTTTTGGCTGCTACAATCAGAATTTTTAAAAGATATTAAAGAAATTATCAGAATTTTTTAAGAATATGGAAGAAATTTGTAAAGGTATTTTATTTACCTTGAGCTTTGTGGAACTCAAGCTGTAACGTTTTAATTTTCCAGCAGTCCCACCTTCCAGGCCTCACATAACCTCCAACGGTTGAGTGTTCTCATGTCAAATATCCCTTTTTAACTACAGAAATTTTTATCAGTGGTTTATTGTCCTGTAAGGAGTACAGAAAGGTGTATCTGAGTACTTCATACTTTAGAAAAGAAGTCTTTACTGATGGGTGCATGGGAGGGTATCTGGTGCAAAGGTATCACATTAACAGTGGCTGTGCAAGAGCTATTAAAAATTAACAAAAAATAGGACACAGAGTTTCTGTCTCACTCTGAAAGATCCTGCTGTGCTGATTTGCTGCCCAGTGTAAAATATTACTGCCACTGTCTGAAATGGATCTAATATTAACAGCTTGTTGAATTAACAGTGGGCACTTATAGTGTGGTTGCTTGCTTGCTAATGATACGTATTTAAATTGGCAAATTTTTTGAGTGGAGTTTGGTGTAAAGCATTTCATGCACACTGAGCACAAACTGGGACAGTGGATTATTTTAAACACTGCATGGTAGCAATGGCACCCTTCAGTGACAATTTTACATAAATAAGCAGTGTGTTATACTGTTATCAGATGTGGAGTCTCACTAACCACTTTAATAGTGACTTGTGTCCCAAATACTGTTTATTTGTCTTAGTTACAGATAGTGAAATAAAAATGGAAAATGATTGTTTCATAATTGTATACTCAGCTTGGTCAAGACAATAATTCGAGAACGAGAAGCGTAGGATTTTGAATTGATACCATTGGTGCATCTACTAAAGTTCTGGGGTCAGTTTGAATATCAGTGACCTTGACCTTGAGTTCAAGTTTTCTGAAAATCTTGTGAATGCTACAACTCTGTGACGAGAAGTAAGTCTCCTAGGTCTTTAAATTTGTATATAGGACTAGGAAGCTGAAGGGTTGCACTGCGGGCCATCTGTAGAGGTGTAGAGTCAACAACCTGTCTCTGAACGTGGACAAAACAAAAGAGATTGTTGACTTCAGGAGAGCACAGTGGGATCACTGCCCACTTAACATGAATGGATCCTCTGTGGAGGTCGTCAAGAGCACCAGATTTCTTGGTGTCCACCTGGCGGAGAACCTCTCCTGCTCCCTCAACACCAGCTCCATAACCAAGAAGGCCCAGCAGCGTCTCTACTTCAAGCAGAAGCTGAGGAAAGCCCATCTCCCACCATCCATTCTCACCACCTTTTACAGTGGGACTAACAAGAGCATCCTAAGTAGCTGCATCACTGTCTGGTATGGTAACTGCAGCGCATTAGATCGCAGTACTCTATAACGGATTGTGAGAGCAGCTGAGACGATTATTGGAGTCCCTCTCCCCTCCTTATAACACCCGCTCGCTGGAGGACCCCACACAGCCTTCAAACACACTCTTCACCCTGCTGCCTTCTGGAAAGAGGTCCCAGAACATCCGGGCCCTCACTACCAAACTACGGAAAAGTTTCTTCCCACAAGCCGTCAGACCCCTGAACACTCAGTGACTGCACTGGCACACGCACACCTTCACACACGATAGTTACTTTTGCACAATACTCAGCATTTTGCACATTTCCATTGTCTTGTGTCTGTTTCGTCCTGTTCTGTCTAGTTTTGCACTGTTTTGTCTTGTTTATTTTTGCAATTTATGCACACTGCACTTTATGTAGTCCTGGGTTTGTCCGTATATGTCATATATAGCACCAGGGTCTCGGAGGAACGCTGTCTCATTTCACTCTGTACAGTACCTCTGCACGTGGTTAAAATGACAATAAAAGCCACTTGACTTGACCTGTATTTTGTAGCAGTTGCTTGGAGACGAGCGCCATACAGTTCAAATGAGCATACATTCCAAAATATGCAAATTAGCCCCATACATCATAACGATGATGTTTGCTGTTCAGGGTATGAACATTCTATGCTGAAAGTTTATAAATATACAACCTCTGACTGCTTGTTTTCAGTTGAACTTTTGCAAAGCTGAGGAGATTTTGGCTGCGATCACATCAAGTCCAAAGATGTTTAAACTTCTTTTTCACAGAAAGGTAAGTTTGAAGAGACTCGCAGCACATTTCTCTGAATGTTTTCTTATGGTAAATAAGCATTTTTGAAACTTTTAAGGAAGCTTCTTGGATGATTTCTGTAAAAACTGAATTTTGAATCCAAATGAAGGATATTGTATTTTCTTACCATATACTTTGTTTTATGCCATTACTGATGTTGGTTTTCTTGTTTCTAAACAGAAATCACACAAACAAAACGTGGCAGAGACGGAAAGTCCTTCTACGTCTCATCAGAGGTAAAGAAATGTGTCACTCTTTAATGCTGCTGGAGATATTTATAGCAGTGGTTTAGTTACATGATTTTGTTCCATTACAGTTATTAATTTTTATCTGCAATCTCCAGCATGTACTCCTTGTTAAAATTTTCCACTTTGAAAAATAACATTTACACTTTTGTCCTCATCAGCATCCCGGATGCTTCTGTTGCTGAAAATGGTCAAAAGAAGAAGAGAAAATGGAGACACTTCTGCTGTTCCTCGGTTTGCTTTTACTCAAAACATATGAAATGCACTTTCTCTTTAAATTGCACTTGTTAATTTAAAGTGACTTTACTTTTTTAATAAACTTATGTTTGTTCGTCCTCTGCAGCAAACTGACAGCGATGCAGAGGCAGAGAGCAGCACTGTGAAGACACAAAAGAAGTGTCGCTGGTTTCTTTTTAAATTCTGGAAGGTATGTTTTATGGAAAGAGTCCCTGTCATCAAGCATTTACTCATCACAGTTAAATGAGAAGAATTAAGAGCAATTTAGCACATCTATGTCCTCAAATTAAGTTCAAAGATGTTTAAACGGTTTTTTTTCACAGAAAGGTAAGTTTGAAGGGACTTGCAGGATGTTTCTCTAAATATTTTTTATGGTAAATAAGCATTTTTGAATCTTTTAATGAAGCTTCATGGATGATTTCTGTAAAAACTGAATTTTGATCACAACCAAATGAAGGATTTTGTATTTCATAGGACAAACTTTAAAACTCAATTTAAAGCATGAATAAATTGTTTTTATTTTATTTAAAGATATTCCTATATATCTGCTTCATGAGCTGACAGCTCACTAAAGTGATAAATAATATGAAATAATACCAAATTTTCTAACTGGACACTTTTCATGGAGAGACTCCCTTGGTATGTTTGTTTTATGCCATTACTGATGTTGCTTTTCTTGTTTCTAAACAGAAATTACACAAACAAAACGTGGCAGAGAAGGAAATTCCTTCTACGTCTCATCAGAGGTAAAGAAATGCGCCACTCTTTAATGCTGCTGGAGATATTTATAGCAGTGGTTTAGTTGGAGCTGTTTTATTTCCCTTTTATTGGCATTTGTCTTCCACCTTGTGTATTTACATCTTTTTTACTACTTTTGGACATCCTCCAAAATGTTTCAGCGTCAAAGCTCATGCATACATGCACATACACTGCTCAGAATCTTGACATCTTTCCTAATTTTGTGTTTGTGTTTTTACCTTTTTGGAGCAGTGTAGCACGCGGTGGGAAAAAAATAAAAAGTCAAACTGGGACTATAGACCGCTTCGGGTGAGTACACGTGGTGCACAAAGATCAAAGGTCACTTTGTCAAAGTGGAGAAAATGAATTATTTTACACTGATACTGTAAACGTTGCGCGTGTGTGTCAGGTTTCCAAACATCGGAAACACCTGCTACATGAACTCCTGCCTGCAGAGCCTCCTCAACATTGAGGAGTTCATAAGAGACATCAGGCGTCAGGGGGTTTTGTGGAGCACAGATCCAGAGGCTCAGCTCTTAAGGTGCGCTACGTCAACCTTCTACTTTCTTCAAACACCTGAAGAACAAAGAGATCTAACAGCAGAAATGTCTGTTTACCCTTCCTTTCTACAGAAGGCTTATTGATGTCAGGGACTGTCATGAGTCGACAGATTATGGCCTTAAAGATCACCACCTAAGAGCTTTTAAGAAGGCATTCAGCAATCAAGCTGCCGAATACACCGGCAGTGCACAGAAAGTGCGTCAGCTATTTGGACATTTCGTTTTTTGCTTTACCTTCTGATTTTGATGTACTGTTTTAAATCTCTCTGCTTTTCTTTCAGGACGCTCATGAATTCCTAACATTGTTCCTCAATGAGGTCAAAAGGCTCACACCTCGCCTGGAGAGGAACGCAGCTCTCCTGGGCCAAAGTTATACCTGCCCAGTAGAAGACCATCACATTTTTAAAATGGAGAACATGAGGACATGCAAGAGGTAAGCCTGTCTTTCAGAAACGCAGAGCTGGTTGCAATATTTTCATATACCTCTTTTCCACGTACCTGATCTTTACTTTAACTACGTTACTCCTGAAATGTGTAGCTGCGGTCACCACTCATCACAGCAAGAGGAATTCACCAGTTTGTCTCTTGACCTGGTTCCAGAGGGGTCTGTGATAAACATGTTAGAGACATACTTGAAGGTAAGATCACAAATTCCAATAGAGTTGTCGTATCAGCGATCTTAACACACCTTTTTTGTTAGTGTTTGTGTGTATGCGTGTGTGTGCATATGTTGAGATTTCTTTCTACCATAAAGCCTGTTTTCTCTGTGCTGTTGTTCAGGAAGAAGAAATAGAATATCGCTGTGATTGTGGAGGGACGGCCTCAGAACTGAAGTCGTCTTTTGATACACTGCCAAGGTGAGTAAGGTCACATCAGAATTGATCGACTGACCAGGTTTCCAAACTGTGGCGCATCAAATATCAGAGTTTTTCGAGACAATATTTGAGCAGTCGTTTTCTCCCATCTTCTGTTTGTGTTTGACACTCATTCTTCTTATTTTCTACCTTGTTTGTGTTTTTTTTCTTTTCTGCCAGAGTTCTGATCTTGCATCTGAAGAGGTTTGGCTTTACACAAACCTACAAGATTCAGAAGGTGGATGACCCCGTCAGGCTGCAGAGGGACTTGGTGGTGCCATCCAATCAGGTAAAAACAGACTGCAGAACGTCTCAGGCTACGTCCACACTAGCCCGGATAGATTTGAAAACTCCGTGTCCACACTGGCGTTTTCAGTCATTTTCAAATAGTTGTGCGTCTGCATTGAAACGGCCGAAAACGCCTATGTTCCAGTCCTGCGCATGCGCAAAAGTGAGTGAGAATTACAGAATTTGAAGAAAAGCTATCCGGAGCATGTACAAACTGATATTAATCGTTTTTAGGGCTGTCAAAGTTGAGAGCAATCAAAACAACTGCTGTATAATGCACTCGGCTTATCTTTGTTTAATTGCTCACATGACTGCATCACATGACTAAAATGCGTCATCGTTTTAGAAAGTCTGCGTTTTCGAGTGTCCACACTGCGACGGGACAACTCCGTTTTGAAATGTATGCGTTTTCGAGAGCGTTTTCAAGATGCTGTGTTTTTCCTTGAGGAAAACGCCGTCTCAGTGTGGACGGGAGGTCAAAGCGGAGAGAAAACGATGTGTTTTCAAACGAAAACGCATTAGTGTGGACGTAGCCTCAGCAAATCAGCTTAATTGTGGCACTGATGTGAGACTTTATGAAACTAACACTCTTTGGATTTGTTCCTTCTCAGGGTGGTGGCTGTTATAGTATTGTCAGCATCATCAGTCATTATGGAGGCACAGAGTCAGGTAAAACAACAGACTTGTGACAAACAGAAAATGAAAACTTGCTACTTTTCAGTGAAGGACTCACACACAAAAGCTTTTGATGTTCTAAGAAGCACTAAGTCAAAATCACTGTTTGCTTGAATCAGTTGACTTCCAGAAGTTGGATTCATTTGTCTTAATGTGATTTCAGGACACTACATCTGTAGTTCTGTCCATCCTGAGGAGAGTCAGCACTCTACATCAGATCGCTGGCTCACCTATAATGACGCACAGGTGCTCCACACAACTGGATCTGTAGTTTGTGAGGAACAGCAGCACTCGGCCTACATCCTGTTTTACAAGAGAAACGTAAGAAGACACAGCATCTCATCCTGAAGTGAGAGAATTTTTAAATGTCCTGTTACCTTGTTAACCAGTTTTGTCTTCATTCTCAGTTCTGAAACAGGAAGTGGAAGGAAGGAAGGAAGTTAAGGTCATCGTCATGCTGAGAAGGAAAAGCAGTCGTCCCAGCCCACCATCGCACACTGGAGGACAAGTATAGGTAAGTATTGCCCTCAGGAGGGAGGGTCCTCCCAGAGAGCCTGGTCCTCCCAAGATTTCTTCCTCCAGGAGGGAGTTTTTTCTTGCCACCGTCGCCCCACATTCACTGGTCTCATCAGCAGGGACATTTTTAACCTCCTAAGACCTGAACTTTCATGGCATGCATTTTTAATTTCTCTGTGCCATTTGGGTTGATTGGGACCTGATGAATGTAAAAACAAAGACATCAGATTCGGACTATCTTTTTTTTGTTTCTCAAAAGAATGAGATCCACATATGAGGACATTCATTTTAAATTTCGATTGAACAGTGGCAGTGTAATGTCCTCCCTCATAAGTGGATATCAGGTTTTTGAAGAGCAAAATTTTGTATTTTGGTCTAGACAACCCAAAATGTTATGTCTACATATGTGGACACCAGGTCCTAGGAGGTTAAAACAAAATCTACTAGAGATCGTCCTTTTCTGGACCAGTGTTTGGCTTGCTCTCTGGAAACAACAAATTAGTGCTGTCAGCGTTAACGTCATTTTACCTAATGACGTTTACGCTGACAGCACTAATTTTATTGTTGTTATTAATATTATTATTAATTTATTTGTAAAATAAATTAAATTTAAAAAAACAAAGAAATGATTTAATTCTTTATTTTATTTTGTTTTATTAAAATCAAAATAACAACAAAAACAAAAATAACTAATAAAAAAATATTAAAAGTTTTCAGCAGTGTTTTGTGAAATTTGTAATGAGCCTTAGTTAAGTTGATGTCACAGAAGTTTCTGAATCATTTAGATTGTTCAACAAACTGATTCACTCAGGTAAAGATGGTAAGCTGGAGCAATGGTACCCTTGGAGTTCAGTTTAAGTTTTCAGACAAATATTCCCTCGATCAGTTGCAGCTTCTGCTTTTAAATAAATGATTTAGCTGCAAATGTTTAGCTGCAGGTAGCAAAGTCCAAAAGTGACAACATTTCCACTGCAGTCTCTCCAGAAATGGCTTATAAAATTTTTACCAAATTAGACATTTATCCTTGGATCATTGACAACCCTGTAGGGTGAAAATCTTTCATTGTACCTCTTATAACATTTTAACAAGTTGCTGTCTCCTGCTGCAAGTTTCCTGTTTTGGCTGAACTTCATCAGCTCAAAAAAACTCACCGTGCTGTGGTGTACTAAATGACCTCATGTACAGGACACACTGAAGGCAGGTTTGCAGTGTTTAATTAACAAAGTCAAGATCAGTTAACAACAGCTGAACTAAAGACTTTCTTTTTCTCATCGATAAAATGAGGTCCATGCCAATGCGCTCAAATGGGACCTCCATTAATGGTGAGGGGCATAAAGGTTGCTTTTTGAATGACCAGCTGGTTCACCAGCTGACACCATTGGACGCACACCATCGGCGCATATCCAAACATGCAAGAAATGCAAGATGGTGGTGCGCACAGATACAGCGGCTCTATGCTCTCCACTTACCCAATTTCACTGTGCAAGAAACTGCACAATGACAATAAAAAGCTAAAACAGTTTCCTGGCCAGTAAAATCGGGCAATTATTCGCTCCAGAGTTTTATGCTATTCCAGGTGACCAGCCATCGACTTGTAATGAGCCAGCTAAAACAATAATTTCTCAGTGGCTCTTCTGGCACCAACAAGTGGGTGTGTTCTTCCATCGTGCAAGTGTCACGACACACTGAACATGGTCTGAACATGGATTTTCCCTCGATATTTCTTTTCCACCAGTACTATGGGGTATTTGTGAATATCCATGACTGACCCGGCCAGGTGGCCAGCTGGTCTTTGGACAGGGTCACGGCAGTTTCAAGGTTCAACAAAATCCCTTTCACTGACAGACTGAAGGAAAGCTCCTCAAAAATAGAGGGTCTTCAAGCTCCTCAGTGGCACGAAAAGGTTTCCCGGACTCAGTGTTGTATATTTTTTTCCCAAAAGATTGAAATAGTGGAGAGAAATCAGCTTCTGAAACCATCCAGAAGACAAAGTCTCCAACTGGTTTGTGGAAGTCCAGTTTCTCCAAATTAATCAGCGGGTGAAATGTCTCTTCATGGATGGTTTTGATTCTGTTGTTATTCACGAACAAAGCCCTCAAAGCAGCATATGAAAGAAAGTCCTCTTTCATTGTTGTCTCCAGCGTGTTAAAAGAGAGATCGAGCTCAGTGATGAGTTTTGAAGCGGCTGCAGGGACTTCTCGAAGGTTTTGGCTCGAACAGTCGAAGGATGTTGTTCACAGTGGTGACACTGTTGACTGGTGATTGACAAGCACTGAGATACTAGCATGACAAACACAAGAAACATCATGACTTATTCTCCTGAGTGCCTGCAAAACAAACACAAAATCAAACTCAAAGCTTTTCTCTCAGATGCTGGTGTGGCACAATCTAATGATAAAAAAGGTCATGCTAACAGCTTTTGGAGCACAGCTGCACAAAATAACAGCTTTTGGAGCACAAAATGCATTACAGGTAAACCCAGTACCCAAACATGTTAACAAGGATAAAGAAAAAATCTGAAACAAAAGCAGGTAGTGTGGTGATTTATGTTGTGAGGATGCTTTCACTCCCATCAAAGTCACCCAGTGTTGAGAACCCAAATGAGCCCAAAAACCTCAAGTGGCTGCAACCAACAGCGAACGTCAAGAAGTGGATACTTGCATGTTGAGCCAGAAACATGCAGAAAACCCAAAAGAGGCGAGATAGCACATCTTGGTCCCACTCAGGCAGTACGAACACCTGGAAAGAGGAGCCCACAGTTCAGACCCAAGGTCACTGGTAAGGACACCAGCCAGTTATAAGTCTAGTTTTAATTTTCATTTTAGTTAGTGTTATGGCCTTTCTAAGGGTGGCCAGACCATAATATAAGGGTGATCCACCCCTGTCTGACCCCAAGCAGCACATCACACAACCAGTACAATTTTGATGGTGATTTTTTTTCACAGTGATTGAATTCTAACAAAGGAAAGGAGCGAACTATAGCTTCGGGGTGGACCCCAAAACAACAAACAAAAGGGACCGTATCTAAAGGATGTACAAAACTTATTTATGAAAAGAATAAAACCAAATGACAATGTCTTATCTCCCTAACTAAGAAAAACATGAGAAAAGGGTAATCAAATAAAAAGGCAGTCCACCCCTACATGCTCCTGTATAAAGAAACAGGTAACACAAAGCCTGCCGGTTGAGGTCCATGGCGGTGTCATCTTATATGTTGTCTCCAGGTCATTAGCCAATCTGTATGGGCCGTCCCATGGATGCACCAATCACGGAAAGGCACCTGCACACTCAGATTTACATATGAGACAACATTACGACAACAGTCGTAACATTAACTAAAAATGTTTTTCACCATCTCGTTTTAACTTCTGGTTTAGCTTCAGCTAACTAAAACTAAATGGACCTTGGAAATAATCACATCTTAATAGAGTGAACCATAGACTGTATAAAAGATAGGACCATTGCAACTTTACTGCAGCACTTCACCCTTTCACATAGTCCCAGCTCTTCTCTGTCATGTTTTATGGTGCTGCAAATGTCTTCAGTTGGTGAAAGGTTGGGCTGCTGGTGTCTTGTTGTGCTTGCTATGCATCCCTGACTCGTTTCTTCTTTCTGCATCAAGTAAGGAATGTAGTGAAAGTTCCCAAGAGGTTAAAAGCACCACTGAAAAAATGCCATCAGACCTGAGTTGGGACACTTGGATTATGGAGCTTCTGGACCAAGAGAGTGGATGGGAGCATGTGTTTAACAAGTAAGAGTATAACGTCCCCCAAAATGTCCCTAACTAAGAAAAACATGAGAAAAGGGTAATCAAATAAAAAGGCAGTCCACCCCTACATGCTCCTGTATAAAGAAACAGGTAACACAAAGCCTGCAGGTTGAGGTCCATGGCGGTGTCATCTTATATGTTGTCTCCAGGTCAAGGAGACAACCTTAACCTTAACAACCTTTCGCGTGCCACAGCTGGTTGCCGACCCCTGGACTAGACTATTTAACAATATGTTACAGATTTATGTTACAAAGAAGAAACGCCACAGAGGAGGTTTGTGGATGTAGTGAAGGAGGACATGCAGAGGGTTGGTGTGACAGACGATGCAAACAATTGCCCATTCCCACAAAGCTATGGTAAAAGCTAGCGTGAGATTGGGCTGGGTTCATTGTACTGCTGTATATGACTAGGTATTTATTTGGGAAAGGAAAAAATGAACTGAAAACAGTTACTTTCTTATGAAATGAACAAAAATAAAACCCAATGTTGTAACAATTACTGCATGGTATATAAATTAAGATTTTCAAAATAAAACACCAGGCCTCCTAAGTCCTAACTCTGGTTTCACTCATAAAACCTTATACCTTTAAAGTGGAATGGCTTTCACCTTTGAAATGCCCCAGGGTACAACTAAAACAGTTATTGTCAACTTAAACCACATTTGTACTAGTGGGCCCCCACATAGACACACATTTACTTGTCCATATTAAACCTGAAGCATAGGCCCTTTCTCTTGTTTGTACTTGTGTTCTCGTGTACTCGTGATACGTCATCAGTCGGAGACCAAGTACTGTTCCAATTCAAAGTATGCATCAAGCCGAGAACGCGAAAAAGTCCCGGATGTGTTCTCGCTCCGCCTGTTTTATCGATAAATGAACGTTTTCTTTAAATTATTTGAATATATATGAGTGCCTGTGTATAAATACACAAACAATACACATATGCTTTCAATTGTGTAATTTAAGTGATCTAGGTAGCTCTGTTTTGGAAGTTCAGTTAACGCTAGAAATGTGTTTTGGAGTTTCTACGTCCTTTAGAATTTGTACGTGCTTTTTGGAGTTTGTACGGGCTTTATCTCTAGGGGCCACTGTATATATTTATATATAAACATACATAAATAAAACCACTTTTTTTTTTTTTACATTAGTAATTCCTTTTGTGCATAATTTTATATTGTTGTTAATAATAAATTAATTAAAGCAACAAAACAACCTGAAGAGCCGAAAGAGCCGTCTCTTTTTAGTGAGCCGAGCTGAAAGAGCCGGTTCTCTAAAAAGAGCCGGAATTCCCATCACTAATTCTTAGGACTTAGCTTCTGTGTCAGGTCCCACAGGTTCACCTGAACCTTTACCACTTGTCCCGCCCCAAAGCAGAAAAGAGTGTTTTGGACTGGCTTGTTAGTCTAGCAACCAAAGACAATACAGAGTTGAGATGACTGACATTAGATTGGTAAACAAATAAGGTGAACCTATAAAACAGTCATAAATTCAATTATGTTTAATTCTTGAGTTTAATAAACAGATAATGTCTGTTAGCAGTTAATCTGTCATTACAGTTAAATGCTGAAGCAGGAATACATTTGTTTAACACTCACAAATGTAGGACTTAGTCATTTCTACTTTAATTTCTCCATTTTCTACCTATTAAAGGATGACAAAATCGCATTTGGAGTCTGCTGTAGTTGATAGTGGTGCAAATACTTTCACAACCACAAGTCAAAGGTTTTTACACTTAATTTGTCTTGTTTTTCAATACATCAGTATTTTAAAATACATTGTTATTTATCATAAAAAAGAGCAGCATTGATGAGTAATGTGCTAGTTTTCTGTGGTGCCATTTTCATCCTTGTACTACTGTGGTAGTGAAATATACTTTAGAAATGTGCTATAATAATGCAGTTCTTTAACTTGGAGTTGGTCTTGTATGGTTTAACCTTTTTTTCCTGTGTGTTCGCATTTGTATTGTAACATTTATTCTGTAGCGATATCTCCCAGGTGGCGTCTTTGGTCTCCTTCCTTGCTGTTTTCTGGTAGTGACCTCACCCAGATAGCTGTAGGATGGTCACTCACAAGCTGAACACAAATATTTCTTTTAATCTTTGCTGCCATTGTATTAAACTTGATTTATGAATTTATGTATTCAGTCAACACAAATTCCAAGCAGGTAAAAAGCTTTGGAGCTCAGCAGCAGTCAGAAGAGCTTGATGAGGTGAGGAAGAAGTTACTGCCTCTGTCAGTGCGCCCCAGGGTGGCTGTGGCTACAGTGTAGCTTGCCATCACCAGTGTGTGAATGTGTGTGTGAATGGGCGAATGACTGGATGTATAAAGCGCTTTGGGGTCCTTGGGGACTAGAAAAGCGCTATACAAATACAGGCCATTTACTGTTGTCCTGGAGTAACTGTAACCCACATAATTCCCTGAGGAATTATTAAAGTATTCTGATATTAAAATCAAACATGAAATGCATTCAAAGACAGAACAGAAAATATTCACAAGCAAATAAAATAATATATTCAATAGTTGTTTTTTGTTTTATCTTTCAAATCCTGTTTATAAATTGGCTTTAGCCTGTGCAGCATCACAACTCAGGTGAGTTCTAAAGAACTCCTCTATCTTCTTCCACAGGTGGATCTCTGCTGCTGCGTGGGCCCTGGGCTCCCCTCCCCACACCACTGAGAAGCTAAGCATCCCATGGAAAGCAGAGGAACAGAAGGGTCCATAGGGTGGCTCCAGCAAATGTCCAGCTCCAGGATAAAAAATAGTCTCAAAGTTCTCCTTCCCACGACGCTTCAGTCTCTCCACCATCTGGTCCATGTAGGCCTTGCTGTCCCAGTTGAGGTCATCCTCTGCAGCCACAAAGAGAAACTGGCTCTTGGCTCGTTCAATGGGGACGAGGCTTCCTTTGTTCTTCTCTTCCAGGGGATCTTCAGTAGCATACTTGATAAGGTTTGCTCCAGACTTGGTGGTAATCACCTTGCTGAAGTCAAACATTAAGGGTGAGAGGATCTGCTGTTTCTTGTAGTAGAGGGGAGTGCCCACACTGGCACTGGTGCCATTGATCCAAACTAAGGCCTCCACACCGGGCACGAATGCAGCAAGAGAGAGCGCGATATCTGTTCCCTTTGATCTTGATATTATGCCGACTCCTTTACTGCCCGCCTGTGAAATAACACACAGAGCTCAGAAACCGGCAATTCCAAAGTATTAAAAGTTGTGACCTGCTGGGCATTTAAACTGGAACAGTTTAAAGAAAAAAATGGGTGTTCTGGCACATAACTCGTAACTACACATAACTAGGACTCCCTAAAGCAGTGTCTCACTTTTTGCCAAGCAATTCTTCAAACCTGACTGATTTTTAACCAGTTCACTGCATTTCACAGACTACGCATGCAATCATTCCCCCCCCCCAAAAAAAAAACAAAAACATTTGCTTCACATTCGGTCTGAACACACAGTTACATGGGTTCTTGTAAAGTTACGCTGCTAGCTTAAGTGTCACCCACTGGACCCACCTTGGGGTGGTGGCGTAAGAAATCCACGGCTTCTTTAAAGGGGTCCAGATGTATCTCTTTCATATTTTGTCTGTCACTGAACACAGCAATCGTGAGGACCAGAAACCCTTTGTTGGCCAGCAAACAGGCTCTTTTCTCAGACATGAAGGTGCCCAGATCCAGCACAGCAGGGAACGGACCTTCTCCTAGAACACAGACAACAAAAGTTTCATGTAAGTAGGTTATAATCATGCATAATGTGAAACTTTAACCTAAAGCCCTACAATAAAAGATCCATATTCAACACTTCATCTATGTTTTCCAGTTTAAATATGAATTAAAATGTTTTTCACTCATGTATCGTGATTTTGGTGTAAGTTTCATCATATAGTTTCATTACAGCCCAATTAGTGCTGTATTTTATGATCTCAGAGGTGTTAAACACATTTATTTTATATTTAAGGATACTTTTAAATAACTTCCCAAAGTAGTACAATAAGTACTTCTACAAAGGATACAGCTGTGCAAATATGATTACAGCTAATCTGACAAGCCACCCCCTCCTCTGTCCTCCAGATGCATTTTAGGAACTGAGACATCTTTTAAGACATCTGTTATTAATCTCTGTCTCTCTTCCACAACATGTCTTCTATCCTGTCTTCCTTCTCTCACCCCAGATGGCCCCGCCCCTCCCTGAGCCTGGTTCTGCGGGAGGTTTCTTCCTGTTAAAAGGCAGTTTTTCCTTCCCACTGTCGCCAAAGTTCTTGCTCATAGGGGGTCATTTGATTGTTGGGTTATTCTTTGTATGTATTATTGTAGGGTCTGCCTTACAATATAAATACTTTGAGGCGACTGTTGTTGTGATTTGGCGCTATATAAATAAAATTGAATTGAAATTGAATCAAGAAAAGTGATGTACCCTTTGCAGAAAATATACCTTCGCCACCTGTTAAAAAAAAAAAGGGGGCCCACTGTAATGATAGTGAATACTTCTAAGTGGAAAACCACATACAGTACCTGGGGGTGTAAACAAGACTCCTCGTATGTTCCCCTCTTTGACTGGGTCCCGACTGACCCCGTCTCCCATCAAAAACCTCTCGTTTGTCTCTTCTGCCAGTATCCTGCCATCCGCCTCCTGCTCATGCACAGAAAACTTCACCACGTGAGGGTTCAGAGCTTTGTTCTTGAAGAAGTACTTGTGCAAAGTGTCTGCCTTCAGTGACTGCAGCAGACCCATGGGCTGCACTCCAACGTAGCTCCCGTTGAGTGAGGGGTCTCGGTTCAGGTCGACCTCTCCGCCATCATCTGCCCTGTAAGTGGCTGAAGAGCCGAACACCACTTCTCTCTCGTCGGTCGATGTGGCTCTGATTGTGACTACCTGCCTTGACCGCAGCCCGGCCACTTTCAGCTGAACGGGCTCATCAAACAGACACCTGGTGCTCGGCAGCAGCCTCAGCCTGACTTGGGAGGACATCTTTTCTGAAAGATCAAAGACTGAACTCCATGAATGTTCAATATTTGGACAAATGGGTCATTGCAAGGAAAATAAAAAAGAAACATTCTTGGAATGCTTCCCACTCGACACCATCAGAATCAGATCTTCTTTTTTTTTAACTTCAATATATTTGAGGACGCAATGCTACATACTATGTAGATTACTGGAGTTACAGACCAGAAAGTATACAGTGTTAGGTCAAAATGTGGCACTTTTTAATGTCCCAGCATTTTTTAAATCTCACAACTTTTTAACCACATGAAATTTTAAAGGCTGAAAATTACATTTCAGCTTTGTTACAAACAGCAACCTATTTAATTTTAATTCAGCTGTCTACTGGGATATATCAAAATTTTCAGTAGTAAAACTTCATAAATTTAATGCCAATGATGCAGAGAAAAAGAAACAAGCAATAATACACTGGGTATTTTTCCTGCTCTGATCAGTCACTGGAGAAAACTCTCACAGGTGCATTTTGATGACCTTTCACATAGTTACTGGATGTGAAAGGTCATTTTTTCCCTACATTCTAGTGTCCAAAGTAATTTTCTAAAGCAGGGATTCCCAAGGTGTGGGCTGGGGCCCTCTGGTGGGCTGTAAAGATACTGCAGGTGGACCACAGTATTAACAGAAATTCGGTTTGGAATTACTCGGAAGTATGTGTAGTTACATGTTCATACAAGTTAATTTACTTATATAAAAAGTGAATTCGAACTGGTAGTACGAGGTGGTTAGTTTGTGATATTATTCATTACTGTGACCTTAATTTTCTGCTCATGTATTTAAATTTGTATCCCTGTGGCAGGCGGGGTCACACACTGGCCTTAACATTATGCATATGATTGGGTAACAATAGCAAATTATAGCCTGAGTTGTTTATGTTTGTTTTGTTTTCAAGGAAACATATACATTTCTTTTGTATTTTAATTAGAGGGAGGATTTCAGATTGGGTGGGCCCCGCTAGGTTTTCTTTTTTTAAATGGGCTGCAGCACTCTCGACTTTGGGAGTGGCTGTTCTAAAGCATCGTTTTCTCACTGATGGCAGTTTGTTCTTGGATCCTGATGATGTCAAAGAGTGCGGATATCCTTAATATGTTGTGGTGGAAGATTCTGTCTGTTTTAATTTGATATGGCTGAATGGAAGGCTCCATAGCATCACGTCTTTATATAATCCTCTATTACAAGATATACTCGACTGTACAGATTGTTTTGTCTGATTGTATTCTGTAATCACAGCGGGTATATACCTTGTTTCTATAAATGATTCTGTGTTTGCTATTATTATTTTCTGTTGTTGCACTCTGCGTTGTTCTTTGACCTCTTTGCAAATGCAAATTAAAATCTCTTCTAAATTCTGATGCTCAATTTAAACTCAGCAGGCCACTGGATGGCTAAATAGATGTTTGTATTAACAATCAGTTAAACAGGTGTTGAACCTACGCCCAGTGCTCCGACATGCCCTTGGATCATGTCCATGCAACAACCAATCTCCTCTCAATTAATTCACACAGGCGGACAGATCCAAGTTTTTTTAGGCTAAAGGTCGTTTAAATATTTTTGCGCTTCTACCCTAGGTTTTGTGGTAGTGCGTCTTCTTCGTTGGTGATTATTGTTAAACAGAAAAGAAACAACCTTCCATAAATGTATTTTTGAATTTACTATTAGATTGTATCGTGCATTTTAATACTGAAACAAACAAGAAACAAACAGAGGGAAGCGCAATTTCCCATATAATGCCATCATAGTCGACTTTCTTCAGCAAGATGATAGTCAAAGTAAATTTACAGTCTAGTGAAATTATGCTTGTAGTAAAGGTCAAAATTCACCAAAGGAAAAAGACTACCAAAAAAATTTAGGGTAGAAGCGCAAAGAAATTTAAGCGCGGTGTAACGCAAACGCAGTAAAACTAAAACAGTAAAGTTACTTGCTCCCTTTGAAAAAAAAATCGCACTTTTAATTAGTTTACCGGTAAGTCTGAAACTATACTGGAGAATCTGGGTAAATCTTCCAGAAAATAAACTATACTTTAAATAGTGTTAAACTTCTGCAGAGATCTCCACGCCAGCTCTGACGAAGGTATTCGCTGTGCAAAAGAAGAAGCGTATTTTATATACACTTTCAAAACATCTGAGCACAGACGCATAACTGGGAGTGGCCTGCATGTCTTCAGATTTTCTTCTCTGTCTTAAAAACAAAACTTACCGAGGCGGATGGATTCAATTACTGTTTTACTAAATCGGGTTAATCTAAAGCACGTTGTTCGCTCTCTCAGACTCCAGACCCCTTCCCGATCAATGCGCGTCATGACGAAGTCTGCGCAGACTCTGTTCTGTTCAGCTCTCTGCTGGAATATATTTTGGTAAATAAGCACCAATGTTACTGAGTGACTGCAGTAGTAAAACTGTTGAATCCAGCTAATGTAATGCTAAATGGTGTCCGGCAGAGGGCGCTGAAACCGTCTAACAGGCTGACACGGGCTAAGCAGGTGCGTTAGGGTAAGCAAACGTCCAGGTGTGGGATAGTACAGATTTTTTACACCCATGTCCGGATATTGAGATAATACCCCACATTTTAATTGTCTTTAGTTTACACTATTCAGCACAACACACAAATCTCAAAGTAAACCTTAGAAAAAACATCTATAAGTTCTCCCCACTGCAATTAAAAGTTGATACACAGAATAGAAAAAGAAATTTGAAATGATAGTTAATCCACAGAGACTTCGGACACTGGGCACCTAATTTTTTTTCATTTTCTTTAATCAGCAGAAGATTTTTCAGCTGTCCTGATAGGATCAGTTAGATTTTTCACAAAATAAACTTGCATTCAACTTACAGTTTCTGAAAAAAAGGCCTTTCTATGCTTGTCTCATTATTTGCAGTGCTTAATATCATCTAAAGATTCAGAGAGGCTCAAGCAGCACATGCAGTGATTTCCATGATTGATTCTGTCATGAAAATCACTGCGCTCAGGAGCACTTGCAGGCCTTTCACCTTTCAGGTTGAAAAGACTTATTGCATCATCAAACAAAAAATACACAAAAACTACACTGTCCCAACAATATTCCTCCCCCAGAAGCACAGCAACGGGTCTGTTCCCAAACATTTAACAGTAGTTTCCAAAAGAAGTGGGGATGCTACACTGGCCCAAGTGTTCTGAGACATGTTGCTGCCAGGAAATTTAAACTGACATTTTTTCCCCCTCAAAGTTCAAACACTTGATGTTTTTTGTGCTGTGCTGTGAAAAAAATATAGAATCATTGCATTCAGTTCCTATTTATATTCTACTCTGCATCACAGCGTCTTTGGAATTAGGAAAACATTTTATGATATTTTTTTTATTTTAATCTTCAAGTTAGATCAAAAGAAGAGGGCAGAGTCCAGTAGTTCATTACAACCACCAGAAAAAAAATTGTGAAAAAAAAGTGAAAAAGGAAAAACTCAGTTATGTAAAAATACTTGGAACAGTTGCTATAGTTTCCCCCTTCACTCTTTCCTGATAGCATGATAGAATCTGTATTTTGGAGATATGATGCAATGAAATGAAAGTGTATGCAGCAAGGACACAAATGACTCCACTTCTGAGTTGAGCATTATTGTGATTTAATTCACTATGTCTTATATCACAAAGAAAGTCTTTAAAAATGCAGACTAGAATTTCTGTATATAAACTGTACACAAAAAGCAAGGCACTATACAATCAGATTCTTCAAGCTGCTGTTTCTCTCCTAATGAAACTCTCAGGTGCCCAATAAACCAGGGTCACTTCAGCAGTTTTGAGCAATATGAGTTACCTATGAGGCCTGGCAGCATCCAGACAGTGTGGACAGAAGAAGTGACGACTTTCCTTACAACATCTGACACGACAGGACTCGTTTTTACATAGATACAAAGTCACAGGCGCACCTACACACAGTTTTACACAAATTAACGTTGCACACAAACATTATATACAGTCGCACACATACACAACCACAGCATGGCACTCTGACAACAAGTGTCCAAGTCTTTTTCTTTGATGAGTCCATAAGCGGTGATTTTAGTGCTATGACACACATAAAAGCCATGTATGCAACAAAGCCAGGTGTCTTTTTTTTTTAACCTGCTTGTTATACCACTTGAATTTCATTTTGTTAAGTAACGACAAAGTTGAGAAGTAAAACATCACTATAAGCGAGGCGAGTGCATCTCCAGTCTCATTCTCCTCGTATCAGATCAAAAGCAGGTTCATCTCTCTGCGGCTTCTTCTCGCATCTCCCTCTTGACTGTCCTCTCTTGTACCTCTTCACGTACCAACTCCTATTAAAAACACGATTAAAACAGTCCTTTGGCCTTCTTTAAGTTCACTTGCTTCCACCCTGGCAGACGTTCATATTCCTCTCTCTTCACCTCCAAAGCTTTCTGGGGTCAGAAAAAGAGACAAACGTTTCAGAAGAGAACACAGGCAGTGTGATAGGATCATCACTGAATGCCAAGCACAGCCTCAGAGAGGAGAGATGGCAATTTAACTCTAACTAATAATGGTTCAACATGATCAATATTGTTGTTCGGTGACAAAATTCAGCCTTTGTTTTATACTAACACACCCTGAATGTGTTAAGTTTTGTTAGCAGGTGCATTTGATGAAACACTGACTGTCAAAGCACCAAAAAATATAATTTGATAAAAGTCTAAGACAGGAAACATTTAAATGTCTCTCTTATCATGTTTAGTTTCAGTCTTCTTGTGTAGGTATGCCTTTTTCCTACTTCCTGTTTTACTCTGAAGGTTAGTTTATTCACATGATCATTGATTTTGCTTCCTAATTCTATCCTTTGTGCCTATCTGCCCAACCCTAATTAGATCAAGCTGTTTTAAGCATCCACAGCTTCATGTTTGCATAAAAGCTTCTTCAGATGTCCGATGTGCCCTACGTCGGTCTCTGTGGATGCAAATCCTTTCTCCTTCCTTGTTATTCAGCCTCACATCCCACTTCTTCTTTGCAAACCTCTTCCTTGGAATACTCTTCTCTGTTTCCTGTATCCTTGTTCTCTTTCCTGTGTCCAGATGATAGACCAAACACCTTTTTGGCTGGCTATCTATCTATCTTCACCTTTGCAATGAAAATTCAGGAGATCAGCGTCTTTAGAAGTGCTCAAATCACCTGATCAATCATGTTTGATTGAGTGAAGCTCCAGCGCCATATCTGCAGGATGTTGTCCTTTGCACTTTGCACTGGATCATTTCATGGATAAACAGATGAGTAGGTGCTTAGTGATTATACATTTTTTGGTACTTTCACAGTGAGATGTTTCAGAGCGCACAATTTTCAGAAAAGTTCAGTTTAATATAAATAGGAAAACAATATTTTCAAATATTTTCTTGTACAATCACATCTGCTAATTCACTGATTCTCTAACATGACGTGATATCTTGTGCCCTGTGGGGAAACAAATCAACTCCATCCAGTGTTGGTGTTTTTTCATGCCTCCATGTTGTGCTCCACAGACAGATAGTGAGTCAGACTGCAGTGCAGATAACAGTGAATCACTAAAGAGCATTTATTTGCACTGAGAGGAAAGGTAGAAGTTGTGTGCGTGCGTGCAAAGAGAAAAGCTGCAGGAGCAGAGAAGTGTGGAAGGAGTGCGGCGTGGTCGGAGAGATAAACTGCAGCTGCGCAGATAAAACCTGTCAATTATCACAAGAGCATAAACACATCATTTCAAAGTCTAAACCCGCTCCCACCAAGGAAAACATCAAGAGATAAGCGACCTCTTAACTCACTAGGATGTAACTAATTATTATTAATTATAACATTACATAAAATCCATAATTTCCTGATGGTTTTTTTCTATACAATATTAGTAAATAGTGACAAATAATCCTGATGCGATTCTGAGCAATACTGGGTGTTTACAGGTACAGAGAATATATATTTAAGGCTTTTAATACTTTTTACTACTTTATATACAATTTGAGACCAAACATACAATGAAAATATACGTCTATCCAGGCTGAGTTTAAGAACGCCTGCTAGATGTGTTTATTAATATTAAAATAACATGAAAATCTCACGTTTTTTCTAAAATGAAATCTCATTCTCCTCCGTCTGAAGCAAACTAAATGCAGAGTTTAGATTTCTTTCCAGCCACTAGCTTCAACATCGATGACTAACCATCCTTGTCAAGCTATTGACAGGTCATCGTCATCATCATCTTTAGGGTTTTCACTGCTGTAAAAATGGCACCTCACTTGGTCTAAGAATGTGCAGGTATGAGTTAAAGGTAGCCTACAGTGGATTTACCATTATGGGCACACCCTGAATGAACATGAAAAGTTTAGCCTATCTATAAATCCCGTCCTACATAAGATCATTTAGGAAAAAGAAAATAATGTAATAATTTTTAAGTCCTGTATGTAGGATATTTAAGGGGTTGTAAACTATGAATGTTTTATGTCATTTATAATAAGAAGGACTTTAGAAGCACATTAGAGTTATAGCTTTAACTCTGAGGTATTAACTGAAGTGTATAAAAGTACACACTTACAGCACATACCAATCAAATCCTGAATTCTCTGACTGATTCAAGTGGTCAGTTGTAACTTTTCATCTTTTCTCCCAGCAGAGATGGAAGCTAATTTTGGATCATGTGTCATTTTGTATTTGTTGTCTCCTGTGTGAAGGAGTTGAAGTGCCAAGTCCTTTGTGATTGCAGCTTTTATAAAGTACTGTCTAACAGCGTAAGGGTGTTTCTGGATGATCTTTTCAGACATAATCGTGCAGCCAAGCACAACCTTTCCTCCTCGACCAGCACCACACTCAAGAGACAGGAGTGATTTTTTTTTAAACACAGCGCTGACGTGCTCGAGAGAAGGACGGGTCATCAGTGCGGATGAGTCACACGAGCATCTCTTCTTACCTGAATCCACCTACAAACTGGTCTGTAAAGTGAGAGTTAGATGGTGTTAGATGGATTTTAATGACTGAAGGTTAGTTACTGTGTACAGTTCTGGTTTTCCACCATTTATACTTGTTGATGTACCTGCTACATATCTGCTCAAATCACTGATGTGAATCACTGAGGTTATTTTTGCTTGTGCCAATAAAAAAAGAAAAGAAAGAGAAAATATGCACCAGATAAAATTGGCTGAGATCTATTTCAGAATTGTCTGTTTGTGCATCTTTGCAGCATTTCCAGTGTTGCTGCTGTTTTCTCTTTGCTTTCTGGAAGCTTCATTCTGTAAGTATATCTGCATGTATGCTTCTCAAAATGATGGAAGAGGACAAAGACGAAAAAGAGGCAAAACTGGAGATTAGCAGGTCATTTTGCTGGTGTGGCTCCTTTCAATTGTCTGTCTGTGGCCTCACATTCAGGCTTTTTGCACTGAAAGTCCCCTCTCAGAGGCCTCAGGACTTTACACCTGAACTGTGCACTGCCACTCTCATCCTGGGGACGATCCTCCTGTTTAGCCTCCAGGTTACAGACCGAAACTCAAAACTTGTAAGACAGAACAGATTGACAAAGAAGTTGTCTGCTGTCTATGTAAGTCTGAGGCTGATGGTGAAATTGCAAATGCACACTTGTAAACGGCCAGGGAACTTCCAGGGAACAAACCAAACAGATACAGTTTTTGCTTTTTATAGGTACAGTCAGGCAACATTTTCCTGTTTGCCACAGTGTTAAAATGTCATCAGCTATATTTTCTTTCTCATCAATAAAAGATAACTAAGTGAAAATGTCACTTCAGAAAAAATGCCTCACTGTGTCAAAAAGCTGCTACTATAGATATTACACTTCTACTTTAATTAGGTCACAGGTAAGTCATGTGACTAATTTGATTTCAACTGAGCTGTCATTGTTATCAGATTTAAAAGTTATAAAAAAAAATCTGGTAAAAGGAAAGAAACATGCTGATTTTTTTGTGTGACTAAAACGCTGCCAACAAAAACTTCAAAGCAAAAGTAAAATAGTTTTTCTTCACTTTACTGACCTCAAAGTCCTGGTCAGACAGGTAGAGCTCCAGGCAGAGTGGGTCAACTCCCTCTGGCAGCGGCCGGGCCTGTAGCTGAGCCAGAGGGAAGGTGTTCTGACAGAGCCGGGCCAACACGTCCTCCACCAGGATGATCTGGTTACACACCTCCGCCTCCTGCAGCCACAACAGAGCATGCACAGGCTCCTTTGTAGTAATTGTGAGAAACCGCTTTGTATCAGTGAGGAAGGAAAAATATAGCATAATCTAAATGTTAATCACATTTTCCACTTTGGATGAGGGCATATAAAAAAGGAGGTGCAGGAAGAAAGGAAGTTTTATTTAATTTTTTATTTCTTTTTATTTGGGACGGAAAAAGATGTTTTAAAAGAAGGATGAAGGGAGTCAGAATAGCTTGTTTCGGACATGAAACTGACCTGAGGGGGTGCAAGGCTGAGTATAAACTAAATATGAATTACTTTGAACATGAATATGGAAAGCTATTGCAGTGACGTCCAAGAGAAAAAGTATAGGATAACAATATGTCTTGCTCACTTTCTCTGTAATCTCAGCCACGTCCTCTCTGTGCTCCCAGCTGGGAAACATGTTGGTGAAGGTGAGCGGCTCCAGGCCAGCGTGGATCAGGTATGACTTCTGAGACTTCTTCTCATTCCTCTCTGCAGGAGAAAATCAGCACAAGGTTCTCATTAAATCACACATTAACCTTTTCCTAATGTTTTTCTTTTCTGCTTTTAAAGTTTCTGGATGTTTGCCTCACGTTTGCAGTACTGCAGCACAGTCTCCATCGCGCACTTCCTGTCTGCATCCCAGCGGATATGAGCAGAGCCAGTCCTCTCGCTGTCCTGAGGCCACCAGCCCTGCCACAGGTAAACCTCATGGAAGTTATCCACCAGGAACAAAGCTGTGCCAGAGACATAAGATACAGTAAGAAATATGCGGTGTAATCTGCATACTGTATGTTCTGGATTTGTAGTTACGCATCTACATTTTAAAGTGTCCCCCCCCCCCCAAATGATCCTTTAAGTCTGTGCGAGCATCAGTGTGAGGATAAAAAAGACAATGAGATTTGAAAGTGTGTCTTTCATTTTGCAAAAAATCAGTTCCTAAATAACATCTCTTCATCTTGTTTTTGCAAGGATGTGAGAAAGAGATGATGGGATGAAGCTATTTTTATATCCTCACTCTCTCTGGCACCATCTTGGACAGATACAACTGATCTCATTCTAAAACACTGACGTGTTCTAAAGGTTCAGGTTGTAGAAATGTACATAGGTGTATATTTTACTCAAATGACACAAGATTAAACTAAATGAAAAGAAAAACAACCTTTGAGCTGAGATGATGAATATGAATACTCTTGCACATTAGAGCTCCCACAGTACAGTTTATGCATGTATTTTGTCCACAAATAATTCAACATAATTAAAATAAAACTGTTTTCATAACAGCTCAGCTGCTCATTTTATTCCCCAGCAGTCAATAAAAACATTGGTCTTCATTCACAAAGAGTGTGTTCTCACAAATCTGTTCTTAACTGTGCAGATGAACAAATGACGCACAAACCCTGAATCGTCCAAAAAATGAACAGTAATGAATTGTGGAAATGAATAAAGAATTACATAAATGCACATACATCAGACAGATATGCTTCACCACTTTTTCTACCTCTAGGAAGGTTCCCTATATCCAATCACTGGATACTTTATTAGGTATACTCAGCTAGTAGTGGGTTAAACAAGACGCTGAAAACATTCAGAGATTTTGGTCCATATTGATAATGACAGCATCACACAGTTGCTATAGATTTTAAATGAGGTGGATGGCATGTCTATCTAAAACACTCCTGTTTCCTCACTCGAAGCTTATGGAGCAAGGATGGATGGAAGCCTTAACTAGAAGAATATAAATCCCCACCCGCCAAACGTTTGTGTTTCAGTCTCACCAGGTTGAGGTGCATTGTACAGATCTTCCTGCAGGAAAGGCAGCGAGCTGACCAGGTCTGGAGCTCTGGACGGGTGGAAAAACTCATTTGCTACAAAATCTCCAGATGTGCTGCTCAGCTGGAAGAGCCGTGGGGTGAAATTGAATTTTCCTGGATCTGACAAACAACAAGATACATCATCCTTCTTCGGATGATGACCAGTGTAGGTGTGGAGAGCTTTAGACTACACCTCATGATTTAATATTTTGTTAAACATTGGAAAAAAAAAATCAAACCTGTTATTTCTGATTTCATTTATATATTTTTGATAAACAATTGTTGTTATTGTTAATTCCTAAAAAAATAAAAATACTGCAGTTTGTGAAATACTCTAAAATCTTATATTGTAGAGTAAAGAGCATTAGGTCTTTACATTAAAACAGTCATTCCCAAATTCAAGAATCCTGTGACCTCTTTAAAAACCAAAAATTCCCATGAAGTCCACCCAATCTTAAATCTTCAATTCAAAACACAAGAGAAAGTGATGTATTTCTTTGAATGTTTTAATACTAAAAAACAAGAAACACAAGCTGTTGACTATGAACTGCTAATGCTACCCAGTCATATGCATAGTCACACTGAGCTCATGTGTTATGACTAATGTGTAACCCACCTGGCACTGGGACACAAAATTCAATGCATAAGCATAAAATTTAGGTCAGAGTAATATTTGCAATAACACAAACTAACTGTCTTTTATTACCAGTTTTGATTCACTTTTTATATAAACGAATATAAATATGTAACTGTACATACTTGTGAGCAATTTCAAACTGAGTTTCTGTTATTACTGTGGACCACCTGCAACACCGGGCCCACAATTTGGGAATCACTGCCCTAGAGTAAAAATCACATTGAGGCTTGAGTTGGTTATAAATAAAATAAAATTGAACTAAATTGTTATTAAGCCATCGTAAGGGCTTTTAAAAAGGTTAAAATTTGACCTACAGATAATATATTCATGCACTTTATTGTGCAATGTACAAGAATGCAAAAGAGCAATTTTACTGTGTGGTAGTATAAGCAAGTATGCTGTATGAATTTTATTGTATGTATTGAATTCATAATGTGAGCTAAACAAGATATTTTTAACTTTACTAGAAATGATATCAGTTATAATTACAGTTACTGCTGCAGCAGTGTGGCAATGGTAGTATAAGTGATGCTAGGAAACAACAATGGTATTATAACAATGCATTGTTAAGCAAATTTCAGACAAGCTGAGTCTATGGTGTCAACACATAAAAACGCTGTTTCCTGTACCTTGAAGCATGCAGTCATAGGCTTTCCTGTCTTTTCTCCCCAGAGCCTCCCAGAAGCCTGGAGGCTCCACCCCCTCATCACACTCATGGATGGTCACTTTGCTGCTGCTGTGGAGACCTGCTTCCAGAGGACATCTGAAAGCAGCAAAGAGAGAAATGATATTCAATTCTCAGATGAGAGTGTAAAATGAGGAAACACTGTCTTTATAAACACTCACTGCTCCTTTATCTTAAGAGCGGCCGTGTTTCCAACACTGCGGGTGTGCAGCTGCGTTTTGCAGCCGTGCCACAGGTAGATGATGGCCTTGTTGATGTTGAGCAGGATCATGGAGGCTCTAGAGCGAAGGCTGCTGCAGTGACAAGCCACCTCCAGCAGGTGGCCCTCCACTGGCACTTCACCACGCACACAGTAAAGACGCCACTCACCTGATTAGAGCAGGTAAGCGTGAGTGACAGGAAGTTTTTATCCTTAATCCTTAATCAGCAATCCAACATAAATCATATTATAACAACAACAATTTATTTTCTTTATTTAATACCAATATTAAATAATAACAAATAATATAATATAATAACAATATATAAAGGTAAATAGAATAAAAAACGGAAAAGTCCAAATATTTACTCTGAGTGTTCTCCTCCTCCTCCTCCCTTTTGCCTGCATGGACGATCATTCCTCCATTGAAGCACTGCAGGAAACATGCCGGCTCCTTTCCTTGCTGCACCTGCATCTGTAACACACAGTGGTCAAATTACTCTGTTAAAGTCAAGATTACAAATGTATGCACTGTCCATCTTTCTGTACATGTGTACATGTGCGCGTTATAAAGAGAACATTGTACAAAACTTTCATTCTTAGCCATCTTAATGCCGTCGTAATCTCCTGTGATGAACGATTCAATGGAAGCGGGCTAGTGTGTTACTTCAGTAGCATTTCATAACATCAGCCTTCACCGCAGAGCTGATAATATGTTTTTAAACACTGACTGCCTTGTCTCTTGTACCTGTGCCCCTCTCTCCTCATCCAGCTCCACCGTCATCAGTGCTGAGGTCCCCTTCTCGCTGACAGTGGAGTGTCGCCCCTGCCAGAAGAAGTAGCAGCATTTCTCCTTCCCGGGCCCACTGCTCCTTGCCTCTGGGTTCTGCCTGCGACCAACTAGGGCCAAAATACAGAAACAGACAACAAAAGGATCAATAAACCACTCTAAAACTACTCTTTTCACTACACAACAAAAAACGTTTACGTCTTTTTGAGTGAGGTGGTGTTGTAATGAATTATCAGAGCTCACCTACCTGTTTGTGTGCCATAAAGCACACAAATGCAAAATGTCAAGTAGATCATTTTTACCATGTCAGAATATGACTAGAGACCAACCTGAGGTGCTGACCATGTACTTCCACTTGACCACATATGCGTCCCCCTCGTGGAACTGGCCTATGCTCTGGCGTGGCAGACGGCTGTAATCAAACTCCAGGATGTGCCAAACGTCCACAGAAACTGTGACGATCTCCTGAGTCCTCATGGAGTCCTCTGATTCCACTCGACCGTGGCCACGCCCGACATTCACCCCATCCAAAATCATGGAAACTGATGACTGCAGGACAGGCAGCATTAGGGTGGCATCGTAAGGCCGGCACTCTCGCCTTGGAGCCTCCTGGGAGAAAGATTGCAGATAGGATTAGAATCAAATGAAATGTTAAGATGTGATAGTGAAAACTGAGCCAACAGGCAAAATAAGGCACTTTGACACACTAATGCTTCATACAGCATCTAACCAAAGGCATATCCGCTCTAATTCCTGGTCCCAGTGTGTAATAAACTGTTCCTGACAAAATGAACTAAGCCTGACTGAGACAGCCCAACAAATAAACAGATGGGGAGATAAAGTCGATATATCAGGCTTCTCTGATGTGGATAATCTGTGGAATAAAGCTATTTATCCTCATACAACAAGAGCCTGATTTGCACCTTCTGCTCAGGTACAAGCTCGCAGCCTTCCTTTGGCGTTGGGGACTTTACTTCAGTCCAATCCACGAACTTCTCCTTGAATAAGATTGTCTCATTGTGCTCTGTCAGCCTGCCGAATATTGCCCAGTCAGGACGGCCCTGGCCCTTCCTGTGGAGAAGAGCGTGGTTAAAAAAAAAAAGAGTAAAAGGACGTTAAACTTCATGAAACCAAAAGCCTTTTAAAAACTAAGAAATAAAGTTGATCATTTTAAAACACTATGCATTTTTGGTGTTCGATTGAGGCCAGAAGTAAAAATGTGAAGCAGGCATGTATATTCTCACCTGGGTATGAGTTTGTTGCAGCCTCCGGGGTCCAGAGGGTTCACGTCACAGCACGTGTAGTCAAACGTCCCGTTCCACAGGTGTTTAGCCAGCTGGAAGGCCACCTTCCTTTGGGCCAGAGTCACCTCTTTACCGTGCCACACATACACCTCACTGCCAAAATCAAACACCAAAACCTGCAGCACAGAAAGCACAACAACCACAGACACCCAGTTAGCACTGCTTCAAACTTAATAAAGCCCTTTTAAGTTACATATGGAGAAAATCATCTATATTATATGCAATAACACATGTAGTGTTGTTATATAAATCCCAGAAATAAGAAGTAAAATACAAAAAACTCAAAAAACAATCACTGCAAACATGTTTTAACCTCTGTGTTCTGTGGTGAGCTATATATAACTCACCACAGTAAATTTTACTAAAGCTTAAAGTTTGCATTTTGAGGAGCACGACTGCTTTGACTGACAGTCACTGAACTGGATTTCTCATATGAATTTGCAGCTTTATTCCCTTTTTTAAGCATTTTAATGGAAAAATCTAACAGATTATATGGTCTGCTGTTTGCTATAGACCAAGAACATCAAACTTATTTTATATCGAGGGCCTTATACAGCCCACTTTGAACTTAACCAGACCAGTGAAACTCTTCTTTCTGTCAATGTAAAAATGTTTAACTACACATTTAATCCCTGAGATCTGTTAATATGAGAAGTGCAATTTCAACAGTATTACTCGATTGTTCTATGTGATAAAGAAATGCTGTCGTATTAAATGTATGTCAACAAAATAAATAAATTAATATGTAAAATTATGGGAAAAGTTCTGGTAGCTTATTGACCAGATTATCCTGTAATTATAATGCAGAAAAATTTGTAAATTCATAGAATGATTTGTTTAACTGTGGACCTAGTCTAAAAAAAACAAAAAGAAGAAGAAATTTTTCTAGTATAAAAAAACCCCTTTTCTGCAATTTAATTGTTTATTTTTTACATAATTACTCTGGCGCAGTATGAATAGATGTGGTGGAGGTATTTATCAGTAGAATAATATGTTAACTATGCTGAAAATACAATTAAAAGTCTAATAAAATGATTGTCTCCTTCACATTTCCCAAAGTTGCCCAGTGAGCTGGATTAGAGTCTTTGACATTATGTTTGACACTCTTGCAAGAGACAATCCAAGAAGTGTGTGCATCACTTTAGTGACTGAAACTCTTGCCCCTTTGTATGTTACTTAGTGCAAATTTGCAGGTGTCTGTGCAATATACAGTGGATGCATGCAGCTTGCCAACTAAGTGTAAGCTGATAGCTTGACGGTCTCCAAAAATAGTCCTTTCTAGCTCCAGAAAGTTAGCATAGGTTCAGTCCCTGTAAATTCAGGACAGTGAATCTCCAGCTTCTTTTTATTTTGCATCTCATATAAAGTTTGCATCAGAAATTCTTTCTCTGATCCACCACCACCACCTTCTAGACTCCAGAGAGTCCATTCATTATCTTTGACCTTCATCTACAGGTCTGCTTCTTATTTTTTTAGAAGAAACTTTGATTTCTTCCATGTAATATTTCTCTTCTGTAATACAGTGGTTTGCATTCTCGTGTGGCACATGTGACAGAAATGCTGAAAAGTGTCCCATTCACATGCAAACCAAAAATAAAGCTAAACTACACCAGTGATGAAATCCTATTTCCTCTCCGTTCATGAAATCTTTCCAAGTTCAGAAAGCGGAAACGTGAAATTCTGCTGAAAATTTAAAAGCAGCTATCAAAATTATAATGAGGCTTTTATAGATCACCTCCTTGGATGTCAGGAGGGAGCTGCGTGGGACCTTCCCCCACTCATCATCATCAGGAACCAGCTTATCATCCTGCAGTCTGAAAATACAGTTGGTTTCCACGATGGCATTCTCAAACTGCTCGTCCTCCTCTGCTGGACCCGCCGCTACAATTAAACATAGTAACCGAAAATGTTAAGATATTATCAACGCAAGTGTGTGCAGTGGTTCAAACGCACAGACAAAAGCTTATGTCTTACACTGATATGCCATCTGTCCACCGAGGACTGACCAGAACTCCTGAGTATCTGGACTCTGTGGGTTCACCCCTTCTTCGATGGTCTGCACCTGGTTCCCCCTGCAGCCCATGTCCTTATTTGTCTGGATGAACGTGGCCAAATCGTTTGCCTGCATTCACAAAAGAAAAAGAATCATCTTATCAGCTATTAAATATGATAGATTTCAGTTTCATGGGCTAGATTCTGTTTTAATCTGCATGCATAGACGTAAACATGGAGGCCAATGAAGTGTAAGCAGATGACAAAGAGGAAACTTTTTAATCCTGTGTGTGGATGTGGAATCTGAGCCTGGAGCGGTGTGGATGTTACATGAATGGTTTCCCTGAGAGAGTTTTCCAAACTTTTAGGATGTGGAGGCTCACTTAACCACTACTGTCAGCATCTCTTAACTTAACAAGGCTCTAGTAGAGAGACACAACGCTCAGCTCGCTCATCTCCCCGAGACAGAGTTGAGTTATCTTGGTGACGACTGGAGTGGTGTAAATTTTGGGTTACTGTTCAAACTAAGGTCAAATTAAGTGAAGAAAATCAGACCTGTATCTAACTTAGTAACACATACAGAAGCTGTGTCAATGATGATAAAAAAAAAGACTAGACATGTGATTTGCTGTTTAAACTGACAAGAATAAAGTAGATCTGAGTCGCATATAAAGAAAAATAAAGAGTAAATGTAGCCATATCCTCACCATGATGTTGATGTAGACAACAAATAAATTTAGCTTCTTAATTAATCCATTAATACCCCTCAGAAGTAAGAGGTGAAACTTCATAAGAATGTCAAATATTAAAGTCAACAACAAAAAAAGTCATACTAAAGAGATTTGGCCGACTGTTTCTTGGCTCTTCATGCATAAAATCACAATAAAGTGTGTAAAGATCACAGAGAAGGAAAACAAATGTTTATTAAAAACTGTCTAGACAGACGTCCTTTGGGAAAATGGAGAGGCTGAAAACGTGTTTGATGAGGAGCACAGATGGGCATATGTGCCAGTTGGTGTTTGCGCAGAGAATGAAAGTTAAATAATCAATGAATCTTTTTTTTTCAAACACCAGTATGGCTACTGTAGCTCTGACCACACCAGACAGAGTGGTAACACTCACCTTCGCCTTCTCAATAACGTTTGAGAACTCTCCCATCCAAACAAAGCAGTGCTCTGGAGTGACCAACAGGAAACAATCCCCACTGTTCAGAGACGACGCTCTGGGCTCCACTAGTCTGGTCTGAACATGACGACGACCTGCAAGAAATATGAAGCCACTTTAATTCATTTTCTCCGTAGATTTATCATAGATGTTCTGCTTGAGGCAAAACTTGTGTAGCGCCTTTGAGTATTTTACAAGGACAGATGGAAACGACAATTTGTGTGACCCTTGTTTTCTTATTGGTGGATTATCACAGGAGCAAAAGCCTGACTACACGTTGAGATGACCAAATCAACATATGAAAAACAGACTTATTATTCACAGATAGCTGTTGATGTATCATCATTAAAATGCAGATTACAGCCTTTAAAAAAGATTCTGTTTTGTATACAGCAATTTCCCCTTTTGTTTGTTGCTGTACATACAAAACTCAATATTTTATAATAATAGTATTATTTATTTATTATTCGGGGCGTGACCACTTTTGACTTTCTTGAGGCTACCAACCTAGGCGCCTACAGCAAGATGTCTGCTTCACCTCAATCACTTCATGTTTAAATCACTGAACTGAATACTGTGAAACATTAAAATTAGGGGTGTGGTTGCCACAGCAGGTGGTGGTGCTGACACAGCTGAGAGCTATCTGCTAATTTAACCCTCTCAGTGCCTTTTGAAGCCTTATTAATACCATTACATTCAATTGCTGAAATTGCAGAGTTTTCAAGGAAAGTCTAGGATTTATTAGCAGATCCCATGTTTGTGACACGCAGGTACACAGTTTATGGATGCAGTTTATGATGCAACAATATGACTTTCATATAGAACACTAACTGCAGTATGAACCTAAACATTAACAGCCAGTTTCTGAAAACTAAAGGTAGTTTTGGCTGCTCATTTTTCCCCAAGGAGAGGGCTTCCCATATTTGATATGGCACAGCTGTTACACCAGATTCGTCTCTCCCATTTATTCAGATTTGGGATCAGCACAAGGCTGGGTTTGTGTCTCCTCCTGATCTTAAACTAGGTAAAGCAAATGTGTTAACCCCTACCCCACGGTGCCACTAGACCTAGTTTTAGACTAAATGAAGAATGAATGAAGCTCTCATTTAAAAGGTTCTAGTCCAAGATTATGTTTATTTCATGTCTGGGAGCTGGAAATGACACAGCATTAAACAATGGTAGACAGGTTAAGACAAACACACAATATAAGCGAGTTTTCACCTTTGATCTGCATCAGCATGATGTTCTTGTACGGCACAGCGCTGTTGTTAGACATCTGCTCTGAGATGTTGACGCTGCGCAGACTCACATTGCTGAAGTTTTCTTTACTGGCCAGACCTGCCAGAGCAGCCTCGGAGTATTCTGAGGTTTTATTCACTGAAATGAGAAAATACACACTTTATAAAAACAATAAAGGCCTACTGGAATAAAAATTAATAAATAACTAACATAACTGCTTCATTAAACATTAAAGTAATAAAATCCCTGCAGAAAAAAACGTCTGTATAAATGGGTCACGCTAATTTGCAGAGGTTAAAAATCGATGTAGTTTTGTTGGCTCCAAACAACAATAATGTTTCCAATTTTGCTGTTGTTGCTTTTTTTATTACACACCCCTCTGTTATTTAAACAATAACAGAGGGGCTCTATTAAGTCTTCTGTTCTACAAACTCCTAAACACAGAGTAATGTTCTTACTCGTCTTCTCGGATTTCATTCTCTTGCTTTCCAACTGTGCCACGTTAAGTCTCTGCTCTGTGTACTCATGTCGGATGTCCTCTCGAGCTGCCAGCATCTTCAGAGGGTTTTTAGATGACTGAACGTTTCTAGAAGGACGAACTGAGCGCTTGTGCTGCACCATGGCTGAAGTCAGCCTAGTCAGGAAGAAAAAATGAGTATGAGTACAATGGAAAATAATTACCAAGAGGCCGATGATGTATAATTAGAAGCTTTTTTTTCTTACTTGGGAGCCTGGGAGCCAAATATGCTGTCAAAATCCTCGCTGATGTCAATCCTGGTGGGCATGCGTGGAAATTCAGCGACACGCCTGTAAAACTTGGAGAAGATCTCATCATCCAGCTTCATCACTTCCTTCACGGCCTTCTCAGTCACTGTTATAGTGGTTTCCTGCAAACCTGCCACTGAAAAAAAACCAGTTTAAAATAATAAGGATGCAATCTATACAGATTCTTTGAAGGTAACACTGCAGAGTGTTGATATTTTTGGGGGATTGGCACTAAAAATGCTTTTAAAATGAAATATATTCCTAAGCTGAGGTCAAAGTCACTGCGGATGTACTTACCTTTGCTATTCAAGCGCCCCAAGAAGCTTTCCAACTTGTCAAGCTTCTTATCTGACTCCATGTCCGGCCTCGCCTCAATTTCTGGAAGACATAATTCAAGTTTTAAAACAACAGCTGTGATAAGATTGAGGTGCTCTCATTACGTTCGTTTCTATCCCTGTATTTTTCTGGACTGCTTTTACATTATTCACAGTTCAAAATGATCCTTATTTATCATATACTGGGCCTTGGCATAGTCTCTTAGTTCTTCCTCTGTTTTCAAGCTGTTTTAGTGTCTCTCCCTTTAAGCCAACGCTCTTCTGCTATTTGCATACAAAAATTGTGAACAGTAGGTAGGTGAGGCTGTTGTGTTCACAGGATTACCTGCTCTCACTGATATTCTGGATAAATAGCAAACCTAGAATAGTCTAAAGTTTCTGTCTCATACTTGTACATAAACTGGCCTACGTATTTGAAACTTTGGCCATATTCAATATGAGGATCCACCAAGTTATTTTAAAGTTATAGTTGACAGAAAATAAAGGAAAACATATCAGGACCCCTTAAAATTTTCTTAAAGTAATTAAATTAAACACACAAGTTCATCCAGCTTTTTTGTGTTTTGTGCCGTTATTACTGTTTTTAAGTTATTAGCTGATATTTTTTTATGAACTTTAGGAATTATTTTTAAATCCATCAGCTTCTGTAAACTGAAAACTAGTTTTTTAAAAGCTCTGACAGCGATTTCTCTGGGGTGACAGTGATGACTTGCAAATCTATCTCACCCTCTTGTGGTTTGTTGACAGCTGGCATGCTGCTCTTCAGCTTGGTGGAGACAGGCGACAGTATTGGGCTGATAACGGAGGAGGAGGCTGCCAGGCCTGCAGACACATAGACACAAATTTAGAGCAAGCGATGTAACTACTACATGAACCTGCTCACAATCAGGTCTTTGAATTTTTCTTTAATGCCTGTGAAAAAAATTTTTGGCATCAGAAGCCAAGTGCATCTCTACATTTCGACAGCCAGTGTCACCAACTAAGTCAATGCAGATTTGTAAATAGCACTAGAGTCCAAATACATCCATTTTTTTGGGTGCATACTGTTGCTTCAAAGTCTTTTTCTATAGCATTTTTAAACACCACCCCAGTCACCCACCTTTCTTGACCATACGTGCAGCCACTGTGTACTGGGTGGAGTCATTAGCTGCTCCTTTGCCCTTTGCCTTCCAAGCATCCTCCCGAGTTGAAATCATCTGCTTCCTCTCCTCAATGGTCATCTGGGCTTCAATTTCCTCCCCCGTCTTCTGCACAGACATGTCAAATTATCAGATTATGAATGATTATTAGGTTAAAGTGTCAAGCCCTGCATGAAAAGCAATCATCTCTACACAATGAAGCTAACTGTTAGTCTTCAATTCAATATATTTCCAGCCATGTAGGACTTGTTTTTAATAAGATTAAAACATAAAACAAATACATGGAAGAACTGCATCACCTCTGTAGCTCCAATTCACTGCTTTGTTCCCAAAGGCGCAATTATTCATGTAGTAACAGTATCAAACCAAGCAGTTATAAAAAGATTGGATGCATTCGAACATGCTGGGTGCATTGCTATATATAGTCTACTGTATTCCTCAGTGGAAGTGATGGCTGTACACTCGTGTTGGCGTAACCAAATCAATTTCAATAACGCAGAAAGTGCTCAACACATGAGTAGCTGCAGACCAAGCAAGAACGATAAGACTCCAGTACATGCTGCCTGTTTGAGCATGCTAGGCGCATGACCTTACCTGACTATGATGGTCAATATACTGACACTTTTGGCCAAGGGAGATAGGAGGAGAAAAGGTAGAGGAGAAGACAGGCTCCTGAGGATGTAGTAGTGGGTGGAAAATCGAAAGACAGGAAAGGAAACGAGGGAAAAACGATGAACACAGAGGATGACAAACGATGGATGCAAAGGAAAGAAGACCAAAGCCAGAAATCGGGACTGCAGTTTGACTATTAAACAGTAAACATGACGCTAATTTAATTTTACCTTTAAAACATGCCGGTTTTAAATATTCATTATTCATTTAAGAAATGACAAAAGTCTTTCAAAAGAATTAAGGAAGTTTCACTGTCTCTAAATAAAACACTCCAAAATAAAGAATGCACTTACTTTTGTTAAAGGTTGCTGAATACATTTATGTTTACTGTTAGTAACAAGGCAACAAATTGCAAAAGCCGCTTCGCCCAGGAGAAAATTACATTACCTGTGCAATGAAAACGTAAAGCTTAAAGGAACCCCGTCTCTTTCAATCTCGTGGGTCTTAACATGTTGCCTGTTCACACTGTCAAACATGTGCGGTATATTTTTACTGGTTAAAAGTTGAAAATATTTAACACATATTTTGATCTGCAATGTAAACTGGTTGCACTCCATATTAGAAGCATCATAAAATGTTAAAGTGCTGCTTTTGGTTGCAATTTCCAGTAAAAAGGAAACATGTAGAATTAGTTTTCAAAGCCTTCCTGTTGCTAGGAAGAGGAGAAAGACGGAGGAAAGTGCTTGTGCGCAAAGACAAAGCATTTGATGCATTTAGTCAACTAAAAGATCTGCTGATCATAAAACCAAACACTGTGTCTACATTTTTCTCGCACAAGGAGTCTAACTGGCCTCTGATAACGACCAAAAATAGATGCTGTCTTGCTGCTGCTGGATTTGTACTGCAGCACTTTCTTTTGTTTTTCTAAGGTTTTTAATGTGCATAACAGTGGTTTCTTTATTGTTAAATGTTGTTATACTTGTTTGACAGTTGCCACAAGACACAAATAGAATTTCCAAAAGGGCAACAAACATTAAATACAAATTATTGCTAATGGAATCGATCGAGAAAATCAGAATATATAAAACTGCCGTCTTCTAGATCGGCAAAGAGGAGCTATGCTGCACAAACACAGATATTTCCGTATTCTCTTCGTATCGCCTCTGTGAACATCATCATTGTGATATACAGTTTGACTAACGCCCATTATGTTTTCTTCTTTGCTTTCCTTGTTAAACTATTTTCAGGTTTAAATAAAAAAGGTTGTAAAAAAGGTTGAATATCAAACATGTCCATGTCATAGAAGGAAACAAAAATTGCAACCAAACACTACAATCTTAACAACAATGGTGGCTACGAGTTGCGGGAATTATTTTTAAATTTTACAACAAAATACAAAACTATAAAAGACATTCACAGTGTATTTTATTTCAAACTCAAAAAATATAATAAGCCACATATCTTCATACCATGGTTCGTTAAATATAATATATTGGCATTTAAAGCAGTTTCTTAGCCAACCTGTGGAGATGTGACTTGTGCAAAGTGAACTCGTGATTGCTCATCAAATGCTATAGTATTTCTGAGCATGAGCACTTTACTTAAGAAGTGCTTAATTAAAATATTTAGAGCCCCAATGAGTTTATATAATCTAGTATTAAGACCATGTGTTAAATGTTAAATATTAGATGTTGTTAGAACATCGACAGACCAGCAGATTCAGGAAAAGCAAAAAGCAGCCTCGCACAACATCCAAACAAAACTGTGACAGGAAAACAGAGATCCCACGCCAAGCTAATAACCAACAGGTCTTACCCACAGCTGTTCAGACACAGACAGAGAGGAGTCCTGAACAACCACCCCTTCCTCCTGAGGGGTTAAACACAGGGGAAGTACACGTCAGAGTGAGGGGGGGCTACTGCTATTGTTGCTAATGGGTTTTAGGGGCGAGATCGCCTTAAGGATTAGCATCCAGCGTTTAAGCAGGCGGTTTCAACTCACAGAATACTAATTTTGAGTGTACGAGCTGCAGGAAAGGAGTCCTTTAAAGTGCCCTAGTCCCAAATCCCAAAATTAGAACTTCTTTGAGCTTATAAATGTCTTTCTAGCTGCTGTTTAAGCCAACAGAGATGCATAAATACTTATAAGAGATTCCCAAAATAACTCTTTCTGTCAGATAAGCTTTCAAGTATTACCTCTCGAGGTTTAAGTCAAACTTAGCCTGAAACTTCCCCGATTGTGTTAAAATTCATTTGTAATAGCCCAGACTGCTAATTCTACAAGCAGAACGAGGCGTATGATTTAGTGTTTGCTGTCTGAGGGCTGGATGCCACGCTGGTCGGACACCACTGCGCTCAAACAACAGATGGGCTAAAGGGAATGAAATGAAAAGGAGCACTTAACTGAAAGAGAGGGGGGGCAGAAGCTGGCATGGTAACGATGAAAGATGGGGAGGGAAATGAGGCACTGGTGTTTACTATGTTTAACAAAAACTGTTAGAGCAAAGGCTCTGTAAAAATATACCTGAAGCTAAATGAAAAGCGGATATAACACTTTTCTGAAACAGGGGATTAAATTTATTCCTATTATTTGGTTTCATTTATATTGGTCATGTCATGACATTTTCTGCAAACATTTAAGACAAATGTTGTTTTAAACCACAATCTGTTGGAACTCAAGCGAGAAACCTGTGCCCACTTTACTTAAATCTCCAGGAAATGTAATCCGTGGAGAATGACCTGCCAGTCATATTTGAGCACACACAGTTTTATTCACAGCGATGTAGAAACCACAAACATTTATGCGAGGAGACAGGTTTTAGTGCAGTTTCTCTACATACAGTGCGCAAGAACCAGCCCAGTGTATCTGGGAAGCACGACAAAACTGCAAGTCAGCCGCACAGTTAGTTAATGGGTCTGACTTAATCAAATAAATTAATAAATATAATCACAAAAGTGTTAACTGCATAAATGATAATTTATTTTAATGCTGGATACTGGAAAGAGAGATTTAATTTTCACTATAATTTTTTTTTTTTAAAGCTACATTTTGTTTGGTACTTTCTTCTTTAGCTTAGGTTTAAATTTGCCAAATCAAATATGACTCACTCTAAATGTGACCACAGTGAGGCTTCACAGTTGTTATACTGTATACACAGTAAAGACTAACCTTCTTCTGGCTGGTCTGATCTGTTTCCCATGGCTGAGCTGGCTGCTCAGTGGATGCCACTTTAACCACTTCCTGTTTCTTATTGATCCTGTTCCTCCAGTCCTCCTCACCACTCTTCTTCAGCAGTGCCACTCTGACATAAGACAAGAGATAATCTTTTAACAGGCAAAAATTAGGCTTTTAATTAATATCCTATACTTATTTTTAAAAAAAATCTGTGTTCTGTCATTGGACAGTGCCTTGTAAAATTCTTAGGGCCAAAGTCCAGAAGCCAATGGGTAACCTCCACGTTTACGATGGCTAAATCCATATATGTGTACAAAATGACAATATAAAAATACATGGAAATAAAAATATTGAGATAATGGTGCTTTTCAAATTTATATATAAATATGTTTTACATATTTGTGCTTTTAGTTCAAATCATAGGAAAGAAATCCTTTCAAGGGAGAAAATCCAGACCAGAGACCTTTTGCTGCAAACACAACTATCACAGTTTTTCTCGATTGCTTAAAAACTATAACCAATCTTGTGAACCCAAATTTCAAATTTTAATGCCACTTTCCAAGAAGCACACCCATTTCCCTGAACTATAAACACGATGCCCCTGCTTTACCACATGAGTCAGATGTGGTGAACTGTAAAACTACACACAAATCCCTACATTTGTCAGTGCTTACACCATGTGGTCACTTAGAAAGCACTAGCAGTCAATTAACTCACATCAGCACAGCTTTAGCTCAAATAGCACATAGTTAACGAAGTGGAAACACTATGAGTCAAAATGTATCACACACCAATCAGAAACTTTAATGGATAAACAAAAGGGCCCAAGTCAGCTCATTCAGGTTTGAAACAATGGATCCAAAGACATGCAAAGGAAGAGGTCCAGGAGCAGTAGGAGAAGGTGGTCTAGGACACCAGGGAGGAGGAGGTGGAGAAGGTGGAGGAACATAATTGGTTATTGGGCTATTGTAAATGTCCCTGGTAAGCGTGGAAGGAATGTCACTATGTGCGCAGCTATCAGCCAACGAGGGATACTCCACCGCCATCTGATTCTAGGACCCTATAACACTATGCTTCTCCTTGCTTTTCTTGATGGTCTGAGACAACATATGTTTCAGCGGGACTGCAGGTAACCAGCACAGCCAGAGCAGCCTCACTACGTTGTTGTTTGGGATAACGTCAGCTTCCATCACGCTGCTATGGTTCATGACTGGTTTACCAATAACCCAAGGTTTTCTAACATCTTTCTGCCTGCATACTCTCCCTTTCTAAACCTGATAGAGGAGGTATTTTCGGCAAGGCAGTGGAAGGTGTACAACACCTTATGTCCTCCTCCAGGCCGTGAAAGACGCCTGCCTAGACATATCAGTAGATGCATGCCAGGGGTGGATCAGGCATGCAAGAGGATTTTACCCCCGCTGCCTAGCTAGGGCCAATATAGCTTGTTATGTCAATGAGATTCTCTGGCCTGACTCAAACCAAAGACAGGATGCTGAGGTGGAATAATGTTTTTGGTGTGTATTGTACTGGATGGTACATGAATAAAAATGTCCCACTGTATGTACATTGGTTGCGTCTTTTGTGTTCATCATGTGAAAAGGTTTTTGAGGGGAAGAACCACAAGCAACATAACTTGCCAGTTTTGGGAATACTGTTTTACATTTATTGCACCAATGTGTACGACTATGTTGTCGTGCATGTGTTTTTGAGGCCGTGTGTGTGATGTCTGTAGTCAAAGTTTGGTTTTTCAGCAAGAGCAAATGGTTTTGAGTATAGAGCTTCATTTTGACCTGACAATACGATGTTTGGGAAATTGGGTGAGAAGTTATGGATTTGTGTTTACTGTTTTGAAAATACAAGGCATAGTTTCAAGAAATGTGTTTAAGCAATCGAGAAAAACTGTAACAAAGGCCTCCAAAGACTGCATGAGGAGCCCTGATAACGAATGGCTGAGGGGTAAAGGAAAGTATGTCATAATCTCCTCTCCTTGTCTGGACAGGGCAGAAATGAGGGCATTAGGAGGAATGTGCAAACTCTCAGGGGACTCTAACAGTCCACTCAGCTCTCTGCCAGCTGTGAAACACAGTGATGCTAATAATGAATCTCTCCCACCTCCATGGATGTGAAAGAGTTAAACAAACCTATATACGGCAGTGAAGGACACACAGTCTTATCAGGTGCAACACTACAATGTTAGCAAGCTTTGGCTTTTTTGACTCAGCCAGCAGAAAAGAATCAAAATCTGATCTTTGCTGGCATTTAATTTTACACCTTGTAAAGAGCCGAACTCTGATTGGATCCAGAACTTGTGAATCCACTTTGTAGCCTAGCCAGTGTTGCTAGGCTACAAGCTTTAAAGAATTATTTTCTTTGTGAATTTTCATTCACCTAAAGGATCCCAGTCACGGTCATGCGTGCCATTGTTTGTATTCCATGTTTGGCAGCAAAGCCTTTGAAGGTATTTATATTCAGAAAAAAATTAGTTTCAGGTCTTTTGGTTACACTGCACTTATTTAATTTATGTGAAAAAATGGTTTTGTATGGTTACTGAACCAATTTCACTAGACATAATGAGGCATAACAATAAACACGGCAGCAATAGACTTCGCATTTTATACCAGATATTGTTTCTCAAACCTGAGCATGTTTTTTATCTCCAAAACAGCTGCCCAAATAAGCGCTCTGAGGGATTACCACCATAGAGTTTTGTCGTTATGAGGAGCAGCACCTTCCAGAGACCACAAATCGTAATTTTGGAATTGAGTACTAATTTGCTTTTGGGTGTTGTTTTGGACATTTTAATCATATCCTCTACATCTTTTTTCCCCCTCTGCTTTTACATCTACAACAAATAAATAAATCTATAAGTAAATCTGCACTAGATGAAACCTTCAGCTGTCACTCACCTCTCCTTTATGGACATCTGTTTGCTGGACATGCCGTCAGACAGCTGGTCTCTGGACTCTGTGGGGGACAGCAGGTCCCCAGAATGATCACTGTGTCTGCCCAAGTCCTCGATGTGTTCCAGGGTCAGGGACTGGGACTTGATGAGCGCCTGGGGCAAGGACTGAGGTTTGGGGGGGGTCTGAGGAGGCACCTGGGGTTTGAGCTGAGGCTGCGGTGCTGTCTGCTGGTAAGGCTTAGGGAGAGGTTGGACGAATCCCTGAGGTTTGGGCTGGGTTTGTGGCGAGTGATTGAAAGGCTTGGGATATGTTGGTGGGGCCTGGGAGTACGGCTGGGGCTCGATGTATGACGGAGGTTTGGGTTGGTTTGGAGGAGACTGCTGTGTGAAAGGTTTAGGGAGGGTCTGGGGAGGCTGAATGACGGTCTTCTGCTGCTGTTGGCTGCTTGAAACGTGAGACACAGTCCTGGATGACACTTTAGCTATCAGTGGCCTCAGTGACGCGTGATGATCCGGCACATCTGGGAGAAAAATAGAATGCAATAGTGTATATTAACTAGGGATGGGTATCGTTTAGGTTTTATCCGATACCGGTGCCAAATCGGTACTTTTGAAACGGTGCCGGTGCTTAAACGGTGCTCGAACCGGTGCTTAAAGAACGGAGAACACAAAATTGGTCCAAAAACCTCTCATGTTCAGCTGTTTTTTTTTGTAAAAAGATAACAATGTGTGCCTTTTCTGCAGCTATGTGGCATATATGGCATCACTCTTGGCTGGAAGCAGTGCTTAAACAATGGAAAAAACACAAACTTTGTCCAAAACCTCTCATGTTTAGCTGTTTCCCACTTTTTCTTTGGTCATTTTAGCCTTTTTGTCCAGGGTGAAGGGAGCATCTGCCATCAAACAAGAGGACAGCCGCATGTAGCTATGATGATGTTTGCTAGTTCACCTTACATGCATTAATGTAATAACGTGGTTAGCGTACGCAACGTAAATTACACACGAACAACATGAAGCTACTCATGCAGAGAAGAACGGCTGCTGCTGCTGCCATCATCATCCTCATCATTTCTGCTACACTGGCAGAGCTAGGGGCCAGGACTCTATTCTTCGGGTTTTTGGGGGATGTTGCTCCGGGTCCGATAACTGGCAACCCACCCGACGTGCACGGTGTGAGGTCTCGCAGCAAGCTATCAAATACTAGCAAGCTATCTGGGCTTTAAAAAAAAACGCTATGCGTGGCCAGCTGTTTAATCGGATTCTTGGTGTTACCTCCTTTGACAGTATCACAGTATCAGCTTAAAGCACTTGTTGCAGGCAGCTGAGTTTGCATATTTTGCTATGAAGTACAGCCAGAATTTTGACCGCTTGGCCTTGGGCATTTTTAATCTGTGGCTCTGCTCTAACAGAACGTACGTACCTGGCCCCGCCTACTATCCTCGGAAACGTAAAATGATTGGCTAAAAGTGTATCACAGCTCAGGAAAAAAAAGCACCGAAATAAAGCACCGAAATGTGCGCTGCTTTTCGGTCTGGTTACTACCGTTTATGTCAGAACCGGTGCCATGATGGCACCGGACACCGGTACCCATCCCTAATATTAACTGATCAAAATTACAGATATTTACATAAAAGATTATGTGCCACAGGCCTTCCATCAAAACCTGTTGAAAAAATATTAAAAAGATAACTTTTCCAGATGTGAAAATATGGAAAATATGTCCCACTGTGATTACACTTGTTTAAAATCTGAGAGGATATGATACCTCTGGAAATTCCTCAGATGAGCTTGCTGTGAGATGACACTGTTTACCACTTCATCCCTGTCCGTGCAAACAATTTTTGGTTTTACAATAAATGGCATGCAAATTTTTTTATACTTTATATATACAATGGTTACCATTTAGAAGTTTTTAGTAACTCTTTTCAACAGAAAATTGCTGAGTGGGAGTGAACATGGATCTGTTTGGGAACTGGGTAAAATTCAAATCTTTTCAACAGCCTGAAATACAACATTACACCTTTCATCTTTTCAGACTTCTACGTTCTCAGATTTCTTTTTCCAACCAAAGGCAAGAATTAAAGCATTTCTATGTTCAACTTTTATATACAGTCTATATCTTGAACTAAGACTTTTCAAACTACATCTGGTTCAGCAGTATTTTCAATAGTCCCACCTTAATTGGTGTTAATGCGGTGAAACAGTGTAGATGTTAGCAGTGTTTTGAAGTAAAAACATATTAGCATGGATGCAGGAGCCCTAAAAGGTAAAACTAAATTAAACTAACAGAAAAGTCAAAGTCAACTTTTAAAACGCACTGTGTGGGTGTAGCATTAGTTTAAAGGCTCTTTAAAATCTACCTTTCACTTTTTGTTTGTTGGCTGATGAATTTAGGGAAGCTCCATCTGATATTTTAGCGCTGGGTTTATTGGAAATGACCACATTGTTCTTTTCACTGAACTGATTATAATTTTGTTTGTCTCTTATAAATTTGAATATATCAAAACGTTCCTGAAGCATTTTTTTGAAAGAACCCTTTTTTGCAAACAATCACAGTGTAAATACTCCGATAATTATCTGGAAATGGATTCATGTGTTACTAAACATGAAGATGAGGTTACCATATATCTGTTTGTGCACCAACTCCGTGAAATGCATGCATGCACACAGGGAAACGATTTTGTCGGATTTAAGTTCGAGTCACATAGTTGCAGACGTTAGAAGACACGTTCACCTCAATATTTTGAGCAAAAACATTTTTCCCACCAATGAAAAATGCTTTTGTTAACTTGTTACTCTGCAAGTTATATGTAAGAAGAAGAAGCTTTGAGCAACTTTTTGAATATGTTTTGTTGCTAGTGTGCTATCTTATCTTTCTGCCTGCCTGTGTTTTCACCCTCAGAAACATATCTGAGATGCACACGAATATCCTCTGAATCACCTGAAAGCACAGATATACTTGACATACTTTAAAGTGTGCACAAAGTTTTGAACATGGGTATCTGAGCTATTAAAAGAAACGTAATTATTAATGTGAGCAGGTGACAAATGGCCCTTTGGGCAAACAAAAACAGAAAAGCCTGATATGACACTGTTAGTTCATTACACTCTCTGGAGCGAGGCAAAGTTAGGAGGGCAGCAAAGTAAATCTATATGTATGTTGACTCAGCAGGGATAGCAGGAATAATATTACACTGGAAATATTTTTGAAAGCAGCACAGAATACCAGAGAGCCTCGCTGCATTACAGTGCAGTTTTCTGTTTCTTTTAAAAAATGTCCACTATACTGATACAGAAAATAAAAATGCTGCATAGAAAGTAAAGTGTGAGATGATCAGGATTTCCTGCAGGGAGGAATCCCAGACTATCCCCACTTAATGTGTATTAAATATACTGTGGAGATACCTCACAGTATGGTGAAAAACTCTGGCCACAGTCAGAAGGACAACTACACAGTAGGCTTAACATGTGTCTTATTAAGGCTTTTAGGCATGTTGTGGTATTTCCGCAGTGAATCATGATAAGCTCGTATAAAGGATCTTACTATAGTGAAGATTTACTCATGCAGAAGTAAATAAGGCTATAGCCTGCAGACAAGCCTTCCATTGTGTCCCTCTTGTCCTCTACCTGCTTTATTTAAGTGTCCAACAATTGCTCTGCACTCTCTCAATGAGGGCTTTCATCTCTGCATGTACTGTTTGTGTGCATGCATGGGAAAGGACCACCCCTGGACACTCTGTGCATTAGTACATAAAAACAGGTCAGGCCTATTTTACTGTAGCATGTGCACAGCTAAGCCACAGGCGTAATGTGGTGCAAAAGGGATGACAGCCCCTGTAGAGGCCACAGCAGTGAGGAGAGACAGTTCTATATAAAAATCTTAGCTGATCAACAGCATGTTAGGAAAGGGCTTCCTCTTTCCAGACAAAGAAGCCACGAGGTAAATTCATGGAAAAATATGCTAATTAGATGCAGTCTCAGACGCCTCTCCCTCTCTCTTTCTGTATCAGCCAAATCAAACACCCCCAGCTGGGACAAGTGTGTGTGCAGCCGGCAAAAACCAATCATGCGTGGGAGCATGCTGCATGAGACAATGAGGATAATGAGAGCAGCCCCTTCCCCAGACATTTCTCCTTCTGTCTTTTTGTCATTTCCATTTTGTCTTTTCTTTTTGCCCCTTCTATTTTTATATCTTTGTCCATCCTTCTCTCAATCCCCCCACCCCCTGCCCCCACCCACCCACCCATCACCCCAATTATCTCCATCTCTTTATGTTATAATCAACAGAGAAGCTTCCTACCTGAGACCGGGCCACTGCCTCTCTCCTGCTCATGTGTGGAGGAACTGTGCGCTGCTGCAGCCTCCCTCAGGTAGCCTCCTTTTCCTCGTCCTCCTCCCTCTGCTCTGTCTCTGTTCTCGTGGGAGTCTCCGTCTGCGGCTCTCCAGCTGGGCAGAGACTCTGACTCGCCCCCCCACAAAGAGGGCTCGGCAAAGTGCTGAAGCCGGGGATGCTGCTGCCTGTCGTCTCTGTCCCTGTCGGGGGAGTGCCGCTTACCCTTAATGCTTCTGCCTTGGCCGGCTTCTCTGGCTCCTCCCTGCTGTCTTTGCCTCACCTCCTCCTCTTTCGGTGCTCTCCGGCTCTCCTCCTCCTGCCTGTGATCAGTTGAGGAGGTGGGAGCAGGAGGGGCCCCAAATTTCTCCTGGCTCTCAGGGAAGGGATGAGGGGAGGAGTTGAGCTCAGACTCTGGGTGGCCTGGGTCCCCACTCTGGGTCATGGAGAAGTACTTCGGCGCCCTCTCCTGGTGAATGCTGTTGCTACTGGAAGCCTGTTGTTGGGCAGGGATGTAGGTGACGGCAGTGGACTTCTCTAAACGGAGACCATCATCATCACCGGCAATGCTGCCTGACGCCTTGGTTACCATGGCGATGGAGGCCTGGGAGGTGACAGCTGCCACCGATCGAACCAGGGAGGCTGACAGGGGCTCCAGTTTGATCTCGCCGCTATTTTTCAGCTGCAAGAACAGCAGGAGTCGTGTGAGAAAGTCGGGACACAAAAGACAGAACAACAGAAGAGGTGAAGGGATCGATATGAAGGGCGGAGGACGTGAATACAATTAAAGCAGACAAATTAGAACTCAATGGAGGGAGAGGTTGCAGAACGTAGGCCTATGTGGATGTGATGGTGAACAGACAGACGACGGGATGGCAAAGAGGCCAAAAGGTAGGGAAGAAACATGTGGACTGTTGAGAGGAAGGAAAGCAGCAATCACAGCACAACTGAAGCCACAGCAGTAGCTGTCATTCACACAATTACCTGATAATATACATCTTAGCCACGTCGTCATACTTAAACACAGCTCAGTAATTTCCTTTTAATTAGGTTCATACTTCCATTTTTGTTAACCAGTGTGGCATCATGGAGTGATCAGTGCAGTGTAGGGTCTTTACCTCACAATTTAAAGCACCTCAACCATTGTTGTGATTTGGAGTTGTATAAATAAAATTGAATTGAATTAAAATGCACCTGAAATTCTTGAGCAACAAGAAGTTAATGAATACAGACACCCTAATACTTTAAAGTACTGGAGCATGATGAGCTAAAAAATAAAGCTGGATTTAAAATTTGACACTTGATTTGAATCTTTCAAACAAGAGTCCGTCAAAGGATTAGTTAGAAACACACACTGTATATAAAAGACAGCCAACCGCAAGTACACACTTTCCCGATGACTTCCTGACACAACAGCCAAGAGTTTTTGTCTCCTGCTGGGAACAACCTGAGGCTCTTTCACTTGTTAGGCCAAAGTGTAAAGCACTACACTATGCAGTTTATCTTTAATATGTCATCTGTGGTTAGGAATTAAACTTTAAAAGCCAGAAAAGTGCATCAAAGCTGTATTGATGTTATCTCCTACATTGTGTAGTTTATGTCTCTTCCTCAAGGTGCTCCAGCACAGGTAGCTTATACATTTACGGAAATAACCAGTCATCAATAACATGCTAAAGCTCCACACCACTACAACACACTGATTTTGTTTGCAATTCAAGGTCTCACCAAATTTTGTACACATTCAGTATCACATCTATCCACATACTAAATCCACAGGTAAGCATTTCTTTTGCAACAGAAGTTACTTCAGGACTAAACAAACTAAAGAGCTGTATTTGCTTGCATTTGAATATCCCATGCTTGTTATGCAGGGAACAAGCATGTCCCAGAAGCAGCAACCATTAAAAAACATAGCCACAGATAACAAAAAAACTCAACCGGAACTTTTAATTACATGCTGTTTTGCAAAGAGTACACACATCTAACATTGAGGCAAAATAAAATTCATTTTTAACCGACACCAAAAGCCACTAGACACAAACACTGGCTTCTAGCAGGACCTGATCAGATCAGTCCTGGCAGGATTTTTCAATGCAACCAATCATAAGCTCCACAAATGCAGCAGGGGTCTTACATGTTCCTCCTGACTGGTCTCTAAGTCACCATTGCACACCGCAGAGGTTACTGCCAGCTCATCTTCCTGTGTGGAAACCAGGTATTGACTATGACTCACTGCTGAGAACATGGTGGAGATAAAGTCGACCTTTTATAAAATATCTCAGCGTGATGTCAGGTTATCTTTGTCAGAGGATGCCGGGGAGGAACGTTTTCATTTTTCACCCTTACTAATATATACAGTATTATAAAATTCAGGGTAGCTCTGGAAACAACAACATTAATGTGATAAATGAAAATTGTGTCAGGCCTCCCATTTGTGGACTTCTAGTCATTTGTGACATATGGAGGCTAGTAAAGTTTAAAAAAACACAAGTGCAAAATAAACTCTGTGACCTTTTTTGTGCTATGTAAAAGTCATCCCTCTGCACAGAGAACCACGTCAGCTGTCGCTAAAGCACTGAGGCAAACTGTTCGTGGTGCTCACTGCAGTCACTGGAAGTAACCTAAAAGTAAAATGTTTGCAGGTTTTTCACAAATCTTACAGCAAAGAAACTCTAGATGATCTATTGTTCATTCTAATTAAATTACACTTTTGTCTGCACATCAGAAAATTGTTAACCTCCTGCAGAAATTTGCTTTTACTCTAGAGCTTTTGTGATAAACAAGAATATCATTCAATTCATTTTATCACTACTTACACAATTTCATTGTTGTTAGTTGTAATTGTTCCCTTTGTTTGTTTTCAGCCAATTTTCTCTGCTTTCTTTGCACTTTTTGTTGAGCATTGCAGTCTTTCATGTTATTTCTTTCAGTCTCTTTTCTATATACTTCTACCAATTTTTGTGCCTTATTTTATGTCTAATCCCACGTCAGTTTTGAATAAAACAAATCTAATTATAACATATGTATTGCACAGAGCTTTGCTCATATATGTTAGAAGAAAAGTAGAAGAAGTAGTAGTGGTCGTTAGGGATCTTTGTATATTGACATTGCAAAAGGTGAAATTATTGTACCTTCTTCACCTCTCCCTGGGTGATAGGTTGAGTCTGAAAACGAGCATTAGCTCTGCGCTGGCGGGTGTCCCCTCGAGTCCCCTCACCAGTCTTGCCTGTAGAATGGGCGAGGCGGTTGAACAGGGCCATTTTCTCAGACAAACTGAGCGTGGAAAGGTCTGGCTCCTCTGGGACACCTTCCTGGCCATTTACCTCCACCTCTGCAGTGGAAGCCTGAGCTGGTTTCTGGTGCTCCTGGCTTTCCTTGTCCTGCTCCTGGACTGTTGAGCCTGGCTGAGAGGAACCCTGAATGCTGGGGTAGAGACAAAGGGATGTCAGTGACTGATTTAAAAAAATAAATAAATGTTTACTTTAACCTGGGACATTTTTATACTACAGTGATATCTGCCTTTGACTTGGATTAAATGGAAAATTGTGCCACTGAAAGCACACAAAAATATTTCTTTGAGTTAATAGAGTAATAATTGTTAAAAAAAAAAAAAACAACAACAACAAAACATTATTATAGAGTTTCAAATTTGCTTTTTGATACTTTAACCACCTGCAGAGCAGCATCCTTAAAGTCTGCTTTTTATATACTTTATAAGTTTACCTGATGAGTAAATGGCTGTGGCAGCTGTGTCAGATTACAGTCACAGCAACAGAGGCATAAGCAGATCAGCCCACAGATGACTGATAATCATATAATGCAGCTGAATGTTTGCAGTAGTGTGCTGAGTTAAACCTGGCCTGGTAAACAAACTGCAAGACACGTGAGCTCACGCTTTAACCTTTCTGGTGATATGCAACCTTTTCCTTCACCGAGGTTTGTGACCTGCATGTGAAAATCACTGCAAGAAGCAGTGATGCTTGGAAACTGAATGTTTAAAGTTCTGAATGAGTTATTGTGTAAGCAGTGTCTTCTATCTCGTATAAGGTGCACACAGCAAAGAAGCAGGACATGAGGGGGGCAGAAATAACAAGGTAAGGTGAGCTGGATGAGCACATCAGCACTGCAACCAGGAGAGGGAGACGGAGATTTATTAACCGCAAACAACATGGCAAATTAAATAGGAAAGGGTAGTTAGAAACTAGGTGTGGTTGTGGGTTTTAGCTTTATTTAGAGCACAAACATCATGCAGATCTCTCCAATTCATATGTGTGGATGTCATTCAATGGAGGGATTTGCTTGAAGCAAATGTAAGGGTTGTTCATGTGCAGCTTTTCAGGCTATCTTTTTGCTCTCTTTTGTTCTTTATTCTTGTTTACTTCTTGGACTGAAGTCGACCTGCTCCTCCTAACCTAATTTGGGACTTATCCAGAAAAGCTCAATAGCACGTTTTATTGCCATTTTTCTCTTAATGTCTTATTAAAGACAATTTGTATTTTACTACCTGCGTCTGACTTTTCCTGCTTTTGGACTGTTTTATGAACGAACGCACCCAAAAGAACCCCCAATATATCAGTAAATTCTTGGATAACATAAATTATTCCAGTTTATAAATTACCCCAATTCTCTAAGTGCATTATTAAAGAGTATTTTTTATTATTATTTTTAATCAAGCATAATGGCTAGATGCCTTCAGTGCTAAATATAATTTTTTACTATACATTGTAACGCACCCTCTTCTCTATAAAATTCATAAATTTATTTTTATGCTGGAAAACATCCCATTTCTCCCTTATGTTGATGCTGCTGCCCTGCGTTACCATCTTCTGTTTCAACCCATCCACCACCCCAGCATCCACCCTTTTGGGTCCAGGGAGATATTTTACACATCACCAGTCTTTATATACTTGTCTGAGCAGAGTTGTTTGACTAAGTACATTAATATCACACGTACACTCAGGAAAACATCAGAGCCCACCTGATGCTAGTCACACTGGTGCTGCCTACTCTGGATCCGGACACATTATCTAGATTACTGTGGAAAACCGGAGGTTGTGAAGATGTGGCAGGATCACTTAAAGTGGAGAAAAGGACATATATATATATATACAGAAAAAAACAGTGAAATTAAGGTGATGGAAGGCAGAAATAGAAGTGTCTTCAGATGTGTCAAAGAGAAAGGAAGAAAAAGACAAGAGAGGCACAGAAAATTACAGATAGGAGCAGAGAAATGACTTTTAAAAATGAAGGGAAGGAGTAAAGGAAAAGAAAAGCTTCAAAATGCCCATCTACCTTGAAGCATTGACCACCTCCTTGTTGGTGACAGGCTGTGTGTGTGAGCGGTCCTGAACTCTTCTCAGACGTCTTTCTACAGCCGCATTTCGTGAGCGTGGTTTGGGAACACCACCCTCCAATGTTCTTTCAAGTTCCTGTATCAAAACAAAACGTATACCTGTTTCAACCTCCGTGTATACTCAGATAACTCACCAAAGGTGATCTAAGCCAAATTTCAGCTTTTGAAACTATGATTTTAAAACGGTTTAACAGCATTAATCCTGTGTTATGAATAATTTACCCTGAAGAGAGACCTCTTTGCAGCCACACTCATCTTAGCTCTCTCATCCAGTTTTTCTTCATCTGCTTTTAAAAAGGAAGAATTATGTTATATGCATAATTATATATTGCAAAAGCTGTGAAAATTTCCTTAAACAGTTTTTAAACTAAATACATTTTCTCTGATAGACTGTACTCGCCTTCAGCATCCTGTAGTTGTGAAGGGCTCAGACGAGACCTGTAGAAGACATAAAAATACATCATTCCTCTGAATTTATACCATATTTCATTTAATCTTTTGACCACGGGACCATAACCTTATGGCCGGTGCAGAGTCATGCTCTTTCATGCCATTCTGTGTTTTTTCCTTTATCAATGGACTTGTTATAAGGAGTTCCTAGTACAGAAACCTCCTCTTGTACCTATCAGACTCCAAACGCTCTGCAGATGTGATGGGCTGGGTCCTAAACCTCTCCGACATTCGACTGTCTCCTGGAGTGATGTAGCGCCGAGGTCTGCGAACACCCCTGTCCCGATCACTGCTGCTAGACGGATCTACTTCCACAGCTGAGAGATCTACTTTAGTAGTCTCACTTTGGAGGAATGGATGAATTTGGAAAGTGTGACGAAGACAACAAAAAGGAAAAGTACACTTAAACAAATAATAAAGATAGTTGGTCTTGTTTTTTTAATTTAACATATTACCTTCAGACGCACTTGGGTTAAAAAAATAAAATAAAAGCAGACACACAGACCTAACTGCAACACAAATATAAAGGTCAGTTACTTGATGGTAACATGCAGCTGTGACCCAACTGTCAAAACAGTTTGCAGAAATGTAATGAAACACAACAGTATTTCACACCTTCCATGCCACATAAAATGCATCACCATTATTTTCTCAGATTGCCACTGTATTATTTATTTGCACCAGCTTATTAATGCACTGTTAGACAGTTATTTAGCAATGCAACACAGAGCCCATGCTCAGTGGACCTACAATTCTGGTTTCCGGTTTGCATTTTCCAGATAAGAGTGTCGCAGCTGTGCCACTGACACCCTTGTGTCCAGGGTGCCCGTCTCCCCGTTAGCCATTCCTGGTGCAGGGCCGGTCCTGGATGCCTCTCTGCCGATGTCCATACCATACAGGACAGCATGCTGGCTTATACCTATATCTGACATGGAGCGGGTTCGTGTCTTGAGTTTGGACCCTCCACTCATCTCCGTGCTTCTGTGTCTGGCCTGAGGCAAAGAGGAGCCCTTCTGGAGGTAGGCTGAGTTAAGCCTCTGGTGCCCAGATGGAGCCTGCTGCTGCTGCCTGTGATGCTCAGACTCCTGGTGTATTTGGGGATGTTGTTTCTCCTGGGAGTCTTGCTGTTGACGTACAGTCTTATGTCTTTGTAGCTCCAACTCCTGTTGTCTTTGAGCCTGTTGTTGTCTTTGACTCTCCACTTGCTGTCTCACGTGGTCATACTTATGTTGCATTTGCGGGTCTTGTTGTTGAAGTTGTGCAGCATGCTGTCTGTTGTGGTGCTGATGCATTAGAGGCCCTGCTTGCTGAATTTGGGGCTCTTGATAGCATATAGGGTCAGAGGATTGATGCTGTCTGGGCTGCGATGATCTAAATGCTCTTTCCTCTAGGCCGTCATGGCCAAGCTCTCTCCTCCATTCTCTGATCCTTTCAACATTTCTCTCCCTCCCCCTCTCCCTTGGTCTCTCCCAATCCCAGTCTTCCTCACCTCGACTTGCCCTCCTTCGTTCTGGACTTTTGTTCTGCCAGTCTGCATCTTCATGTCGTCCCCTATGTGTGTCATCCACACTCCTTTCCCTTCGCCGTATCTCTGAGGGCAACACAGCTTTCCTGCTCTTTAACAGGCCCTCTGTTTGGACTTCTTCCTTTAGGACTTGCCTCGCTTCCAATCGTGCCTCCCTATGGGCAGCATAGATTTGGTCAGAACTAACTCTTCTTCGTGGTTGTACTTCAGGGGGTTCAGAAGGTCTGGCACTTGGTTCTAATGGAATCATGGCCAAATAGGGCTGAGAGTCCATAGCAGGGCCAGAGTGTTGGTAGTCGGAGTTCGAAGTAGGGTAGGGTATTTGCCCATGAATCGGATGGTAGCCTAGGCTGTGCTGAGGCTGGGGAACTGTCCTTTGCTGGGTGGGTTCTGAATGCTGTCGCGTATATTGAGCTGTGCTCCCTTGAATACGATGTCTGTTATCCTGGTGCCTATCAGGACTGCAGTCAGGAGGCCTCTTGACAGTTTCATCCCTGGACAATCGTTCCCTTACTCGGATTCTTGGAAAAAGGAATGCACAAGGGAAACTGAGCTTCCAGTTCAATTTGAAACTACTATTTCCTCTAAGCCCAAAACTCAACTCAAACACAAGGGTATATAAGTTGTAATCCAGAGTTCCACTAAAAAATAAATAATAAATAAATAGAAATAGAAATTAAAGCCCTTACCCAATTTACTCTGAAGTTTGTCTCTACCTGACCGGCCCTCTTCCATATGCACATTAACAATTTGCGATGATCGCCTTCACTTTCACCATCAAAATTGGCAACTCTTCAACTTTATTTAAATTTTTGGGAAGCTGCATGTTTCCAAATCTGCCACACGATGGCACTTTGTGTTGACAGTCTGACCCAAGGAATGCAAAAGTGTCAACTATAAAATAAACTTGTTCCTGGTCATGCGGCCGGCTTGATACACTTTGGCCTTAAGGTCATAGCTGGACATCTAACATCAAAAAGGCTGTGTCAGACTGACAGAAAATTCTATCTGTGTAAGTTTGTAATATATGGTGAAATTACAAATCTGAATCAGAAACAGTGCAATATAAAGGTGCAAAGGGGATACTTGCCAAATTCTGCACTATTTAATCACATCCAGTAAATCTGCCTTACACAAAGTTTGGTAAATAATTACATAAACTGACAACCGTTGTATTGTCTGAAGAAAAAACCCCATCAAAACCTAATTTCAATTCCATTAATTCCAACTAGACAATGTCAGACATAAAGAACACAAACATGAGGCTATCACAAGACCAATTCCAGCTCTCAGGTATAGCATGTCCTAGGTTTAAATTTGAATCCAAGTGTCCCTCTCTCTCTCCGATGCCAAAAAAGTCAGTCAAACTATTTTTATCTACAACTTTATAACCCTTGGTAGCTAAAGGTTGCACTAATCTCATTGTACACCACTAAGCCACACATAATTGATGTGCCTCTGCTTTATCTGACATGGCATGAAAGACCTAAAAGAGTCCTTCTTGTACTCTAATACCAGCTAGAATAAGCAGCTGACAAGGACAAACAGAAGTCACAGTCATTTGGGTGCATTCAAGAAAAAGTGATTAAAATAAGCGCCCTAAAAGAACCAATAAACTTTACAAATAAGCACCATTATTTTTGATGTTGCTGTGATGTGCTGTGATGCATAATAGTCTGGTGAAAGGTCTGACTAAGTCATACCACACCTTGTTAATTTCACTTATTCATTCGAGTGTTCATTTGAGAATTTTAGTGTTCATCATTTCACCAGCTATTTGCAAACTGGCTGTATTTCTTATCTATGCCACTGTCCTCTCCAGAAATCCACATATAGCCAAAGTCTTCACACTTTTTTAACAGCAAAACTCAGATAAAACTTCAGTTTTCTACCAGTTTACCTCACAAAACCATTTTAGAACATTTTAAAATCATTAATGTAAGCTCCTTATTCCACAACATTATAAGTAAGTGATTCAGTGTAAGACTGAGATATAGTTTCATAGATGCTAACAGGCCAGAACCTGAGGAGGGGGCATGTGAGTACAGCCTTGCTGACAAGTGCCAAGTCAGTAGGTCTGCGGCCGACTCAGGTCAGGGTCTGGAGCTTTCAAATGTTGTCACCCTATCAACTCCGTTTCACTAACACTTATCAACTGCTCGCCAAAATCTAGTGCCTATTTCAAACTGAAAATTTCAAACTGATCATGTGAGATGCGGTTTTAGGTAAATCTTTGAATTAAAAAATGTTAGAAATTAAAGTTTGTCAGTTGAAAAAGGAAAAACCCTCAGAACACCAAACAACTGTTAAATGAGAGACTATGATGTCAATTATAGTGGGAATTATTAATGAATTAAAAATAATTGTGAATAGTTATGCTTTTGATGTATGGAAAAGATTTAGCTGACTGTCCACTGGAAACATTTTTCTTTCAAGTTTATTATGTTATTACATTTACTTGTCACAGTATTGTCAGGAGTATTATATTATATAAGTAAGCAGGTTTCAAAATTGTTCAAGGCTTTATTCAAGGCTTTTAGGAAAATTGCACTTAAGACATTTCAAACTCCTTCTGCACACCATTATTCCCAGAAAAGGACTGCATTAAAAGAAAAGCACAGCCTGGTTTTTACCTGAAAATATCACATGAGCAACCATAACCTGGACTTTATTTAGTGCCTCAGTGCTGTGTTATAAAACCATATGTACCCAGTGGACAGTGGGCAATTGGTGGGGTTTGACGCTAACGGCATCCCAAGTGGACTGTACCTTGAGGGCCAGGTGAAGTCTGTCTGAGCATCACTCTCTGAGTCTGTGTTGAGAGACCAGTCGCTCTTTGACAGGGCGGCCAGGCTACAGGATGATTTCATGCATCAGTATCAAACCCTGAGAGAAACTTCTGCTCAAGTTCTTAGAGACCAAATGTGCACTAAGCAGCTGGACTGTGCGACAACTACAACTACAACAAGAGTCAAGTTTAGTAAGTAAGAACATTATTTATACACTCAAAAAAATAATTCATTGGATGAACTTAATTTCATCTTGCCACCTATATTCCATCTAAACAAATCATGTTATATCAATCCATCTTGATTGTGTTGTTTCAACACTAAATATGTTTGTAAGTAACATAATTTAAACATTAACATTCAGTTAATTTGATTTTTATTCAGTTAACATGTTTGTACCAAGTTAGTCTAATTAATTTAAATTCATGTTATATTGTTTAAACACCTTGGCACATCAAAAGTCAGTCTTGTTACATGAACTAGTAAAATATTTGTTACACCAATGTTAATCTTGTTGAATGAACAAATGTAATTTATGTCTGTAGTACTTACACCAATCATGTTTCAGTTAGTGTTTGTATTGCTTATGTAAACATTACTTTTAATTAAATTAATGAAACATACATAAATGATAACTTGCAAAACCATCTCTTTTATTTTGCTTGAACATTCTTAAAACAGTTGGCAGGATCCCAGTTCAGCCTAGCTTTCTCCCCTTTAACCATCTCATACTAAGACCACAGAACTTCCAGATCAAGACATGCTGACTGAAAGAAAAAATACAATAAAATAACCCTAACCCTAATAATAAAAATGAAATAAGTCTGTTGAATAGTTTGCAGACAAAAAATATTATCCCCAAAGCAACTTTCGTAAAATGTAGTAAAATATGCATTGCAAACAACAATATGAATTTTAACACAATTTAAAGCTCAGACATAACATTCAACATTACTATGTTGCTTGCATACATTAGTCCTCCATTTAATCAGGCTGTATCCATTAATAGTGACTTTATGCTATTTAACGTGTGGAGAAAACATTCAATTTTGAGTATAACTGCTCCACTCAAACAATTTGTGAAAACCAGTGTGCATTTGCCTTTGTAACAATTGCCATCTGGCAAAAATCAGTGTTTACACTTAAACTGTATAAGACTTTAAGTTATGAACAAACAATCTTTGTATAATAGCCGCAGAGCAAACCACATAGTTTATATGAACATTTTATAACTTACAATTTTAAACTTTAAAACAGTAAACACATATTTGCATTGCAAAAACCTTGAAAAAAAAATATCTGGCTTGCCTGAGTCTGTTTCAAGCTCATTCACCCCATTAGCTTGTTTTTTAGAAACTGTGCCTTGGATGACAACCTCTGTCCATCCAGCTTCATGATAATCTTTTGCAAGACTTCAAAAGTGCATTTGAGCTCCGGTGGGTAGCTTAGGTTCAGACAGTATATCAGTCCAAATAACAGAGCACAAGCAATTGCAATGCTCCTCAAACCAGTGAGAACCTCCACGCCTTCAATCAGGACACCGATGTTCTCTGGGTCATCTCCAGGCTCCGCACCCTCCTGATGTATGACATACACTCCCATCACAGTTTGTTCCATGGCTTCAGTGTTGGCCTCAGTGTTCTGTGACGTAAAATACAATAATACATTTGTTTGAGTCTAGATATGAAAAAAATAAAGGAATTCAGCAATCAGCGTGAATATGCTGATATATTTACTAAATTCTATGTCTCTGGTTTCACACCTCAGAAATTTGACATGAAAAAAAACAAGGACCAATTGCAATATCTTTTATTCACACGTGGTGTCACATTTTACCATTTCATATATTGAAATTACCCATAACTCCTGGAGCAAATTACATAACACAGAACAACTTGTGAATGTAACTGACCGTATATTCCTTCACAAGTTTCTCATGGTCTTCATTCAGGTAGACACACAAGGACTTCAGGATGCATGCTCGTCTTGCATGTATTGTGTCATCCTAAGAAAAAAGGGAATCCATAATGACAATATTTAGCTTTTAGGCAGCAGTTTGAAAAAGGAATACTTAGTTTGGAAGAGTCCAAAAGGCCACATGGTAAATAGACTGGTTCTTATATAGCGTTTGTACTGAAATGACTTCCTTTGGTCTATCGATAAAAAATACTAAACAGGCTCTACAACCCTAAAATTTTGTATGTAGTATAGTTTTCTTTTATAAGGAGTGGCAAGAGGGCCACACTTTCCCAATATTTTAGCCACAGGGTTAGAAACACATACAGAATTTGCAAGCTCTTCAATAACAGCCTGACTAATATGGAGGTTAAGGCTCTTAAAAATTTCTCTAATTGTACGCTTTGTCAGAGGTACACTAGCTGAACTCAACAGAAAAACTAACTCCTCTAAGAACTCATCTAATCCTTTTGCTGGAACATGAAATATGTGTTCCAATTTCAACAATATTACTGCTAATTTCCGTTCAATTAGTTTTCAACAGCACTATTATCACATTCTGTCACTGACTCACTTTCAAATTCACCATAGGATACATCTTCAGAACAGCTAGCCCTTACGTTATCAGAGGACTCTATCACTTGAACTGGGTCCACACGTGTAACTACCCTGTCTTTAAAATCTTTAAGTGTGTGTGGATGATGCTTCCTCTTGTGTGTATAAAATGTATTGTAAATATTTGTCTTGAAAGGGCAACCAAGAAACACACAACTAACTGTCTCGTTACTTCGCAGATGTGTTCCAATATGGACAAAAAAATCTCTCTCAGAGAAGACGTCACTGCAGTCACATAACTCACATTTAAAAGTTACTGAACTTGAAGCTGTCTGTGTAAACTGAGATGAATGAGCTTTATAGACATGAGTGTTCAGTCCACTCCAAGTCTTAAATGTGCACGGACAATTAACATATATGCACAGATAATGTTGACCTATTCCGTAATGATGATGTAGTTTATAATGTTGAAGTAATTTGTACCTGCTGCTCTCTCTGGTAACACAATGCTTGCACTGCCACATACACGTCACTGATAAAAAATGAAATATGCATTAGAAAACGTCAAGGAGATTAAACTTCTGCATCATCCAAAAAAAATAAATAACATAATAATAATAATAATAAGGCAAACATGAACTTACCATGTATTGTTGAGGAGGTGCATAAGAATCTCAGAGCATGGGAATGTGGCTTTATTTTGTGATGTATTTCTGGGGAGAGAAATTAATTAAAACAAAGTTATTACTCTGACAAATTTGTGTTAATATCTACATACTGTGAAATGTGAAGACTGTTACGGTGCGTACACACCGAACGCGATAGACGCGACCAGAGCTTCAGGTTTACATGTAAAGTCAATGGAGGAGCACGATGAAGCGTGACTGGAGGTCCAGCTAAACTTCGGAAGCAGATTTGCATTGAGAAAACGCTTTTCTGCCTACTTCACACGACTGACGCCTTTGAAGCGCGAAGTAAAATACGCGCTGCAGTTTGTGTGGTGCATTTTGTGCATTCGCGCTTATCACGTCTACCGCTCCAGCTGGTAAAATCTGCGGGACAGCAGCTCCTCAAACTCGGCAAGGGACAGAAGGTGGTACAGCTGAAAGCGGCCGTCATCTAGAACACTCAGATCTGCCACTCAACTACTTCTGACCCAACCCAGATCTCGACTGAAGTCCCGGGGTGACCGTGCGTTTGCTCTGGCTGCCCCGGTACTGTGGAATACCCTTCCTCTCGACCTCCGCGCATCTGATTCCATTGCACTGTTCAAATCACGGTTAAAAACCCACTTATTCAATCTTGCCTTTCCCTCTAGTTAATATTTCTTTTATGATTTTATATCATGCACTTTTATGCTCATTTAAATTCTTGTTTGCTCTGTACCTGTTGCTTTCCTATGTATTAGTGACAGTTATCTGCTTGCATATTTAGTACTTGCTTTGGTCCTATTTCTATTATCCTCCTCCTATACTCTATTTTACTTGTTAAGCACCTTGGCATACCCTTGGTTTTTAAGTGTGCTTTATAAATAAAGTTTATTATTATTATTATTATCCAGACGGAGCTTCTGGAGCAAGTGGTGAAACTCACCAAACTGCTCATGCTTGTGGAAGACCTGATGGACCCAGGTACGGTGAGGACGTCCTTTAGGCACTGCTCTGCTCTCCACAGCAAATAGAGAAGGGAGACTCTTTCTTCAAACGCTAGATTGACAGCTGCCATTTTAATAACATACCGTCTGGCACTACTTCCTCCCAGATCTCTTCTTCATACGCGTGAAAATTGCATATAAAGCTCGACCAGTTCATGCTGGACGCGCTTCGAGGTGCAAATGTGCACGCGATCAGCTAGGGGCGTCTATCGCGTTCGGTGTGAACGCACCGTTAGTCAGCCTTAATGCAGAGCACCAGAGAAACTATAACCCGAACAATTATCCACCTAAATCATTCTGAATTCGAAAACTAAGTGAATATATTACAAAAAAAGAAAATGCACATGCAATTATTGTGACAGATTTTATCTTACTCCTTGTTATTAACTCCCCTAAACGCTGGTTTAGTTGAATTAAACCTTTCATCAATCCAGTTAATGCGGTTGCCCGCGACTAAACTCCACTGACAAAAACAGGAATTTTAGATAGAGCATCATAAAACACTCATAAAATCACCAAAACCATGTCGGTCAGTCTTACCACTACTACCAACAATCACCAACTCCGGTTAAGCAGAAAGTAACCTGTCATTCACGGAGCTATATGCGAAGACGTAACGGCTCTACGCGGCTTTCCCGCTCTTCAAAGTTAGCTAACTCCAGAGAAGAAAAACAGTCCTACCAACGCAGATAACCATGAAACAAACCTCTTTCAAAGTCGACAGAAACAAAAAAAAAACCGAACTTACCAAAATAACCTCATCAGTTTTTGCTCTGTTGCAACAATTAGCGACTCCGGTTAAGTTTTTAAAAAAACATTAAATTCACCGACTTACATTTGAAAAATGCTTGGGTCTACAACCTCCCTGCTATATATAAAACTCCTCTAAATCTCCACACTACACAGGTAAAATTTTTTAACTACCGGTAATAGTATTTATCTCTCACTCCACTAACCTAAATAAATATATCAAGAAATATTACTTACCTCACTATCAGGTATGCCAAAGAAGTAACTCCACGTGCGCTCGTTAACTTCTCAACGGACCTTTCCGCATCCGGTGGGCGTGGAGCATGCGCAATACATGACGCTATCAGAGCCGTTGGTTTGATGGACCTCATTCTCATTGGATTGCCATGAACGAATTTAACTCATCAAAGTTTTCTTTGATTTATATTCAACAAAAAAGAATGAATCATTTAATGAGCATAAAAATGATTTCTTCATGTGATGTAAACATATTACTACTTTGTTAATCAAACACATGCCCTAGTTGATTTTTTTGAGTGTAGGCTTCATATAAGATTTGCCACAGTGTCATCACCCTGAATTCGTTCACATCCATTAAGCGTCTCGTTCCTTTTGTGGTGGCGTCTTCAGGTTTATAATAGAAACTGACAAACTCTTTGCTTAATGAACCAGGCTGCTGTTAAGTGAGGTTCGCCTCTAAAGGCAAGCAAAATCCAGCCCTGTAATCATCCCTCTCACGTACAACCTTTCCTTGATGAGCTCCCCAGAGCCTCTTTCTATGTGAAACTGGAGCAGGCCAAGTGTGACTGAGCTGGGCCCACAGTCCAGAAAGATCCTAGCACTGACACAGTGGTAAAAGCCACAAGCTAAGAAGCTCAGCAGATAATGGGAGCCACAAACTCCAGGTTATAGATTTTGAAAAGATAAAATACTTCTTTCAAGCTTTTTTTTACAAACACCAAATTCTAACAAGATTGCAAATAAATATTTTATAATAATTTGAATTTGTAATGATGAAAAAGTAATTAAAAATTAGCATATGAAAAGGATTATTAAGAAATATTAACTGAAAAAGAAGCATCAGAAATGTTATGGTATGATCACTGATGCACTACTGACAGCAGTAAAATCTTAAAGTATTTGCAGGTGCATGGAGTAAAACCACACAACAAAATAGGAGAATCAATAATGTTATGCTAAAGTAGGAATACAATAACAGAAGTTTAGCTAACAATAATTTATGTGGGGTGTTAGTATTTATGCAGTATTTTATTATTCTAATCTAATTTTTTGGAGTTATATTAACATATACTTGTGCTGTATTTTGGTATTAGTGTAAAAGATAACAAAGTTTAACCTGACTGCATGCAATTTGTTTTATTTTGTCATCTTACCCCTGCCTGTTTAGGATGCTCTGGGCCTGCTGCTCAATGAATAAATCCCCAGGTGAGATGCCGTAGCGAGTGGAGGGCAGGGATGCCCGGCGGGCAGTGCGAGGGGAGCTGGGCACTGCTGCAATGCTGTAGTCCCGGGTGGTGGCTGGACTTGGCTCCTGCTGGGCAGCATCTTGCTGGTGGGGTTGCTGTTGTTGTTGGGGCTGGGCTGGATGCTGTTCCTGAGTCCTTGTTCTAGAAGAGACTGAGCGCTCCTGAGCTCCACCACGCCGATAGTTCTCCATATTCATCACTCTTTCCCGTTCTGAAAATCGGCTTGGTCTTTCTTGAGAGGGGGGAGGGGCTTGGTTTGACTCGGAGGAGCTTGATGTGCTAACAGGCGCAGGATCTGGGTGAGTCCTCATGGAAACCCTGCCCACTCCAGAGCGGTACGGCACCCTAGGGTCGCGTCCTTCTGTCTCTACTTCTGGTCTGTCCCTGTCTCGCCTGGCAGTAGTTTGTCTGTCAGCGGAGTCTGGATCACGCCTGGAACGGTAGCGTGGTATATAATCGCTGTCCGCTTCCTGATCCAGGAGGATGCCATAACGCTCTGAGAGCTGGCGCCGGCGCTCAGCTTTGTAGCGGGCGATGCGCTCAGCCTTAGAACTGAGGTTTGTGGATTCTGTGGGGCCAGATGTGGGTGTAGAAGAGGTGGATAGTGTTACTGGGTCAACATAAACCAACACTGGCTCTGGGCGGCTGCTGCCAGCACCACCTTTGACCTGAGGTGACCTGTCAGGAGATGACACCTGCTTCTGTGGAGCCACCGTCTCCTCTCGGCTGTAGCGTTTCACTGTGGTAAATAGTAAAAATACTTCATTAATTATCAGCAATAACCCTGGAGAACTAAAAATGATACCAAAATCATGTCACACGTTTGTAAACTGAAAATGTTGAAGTTGAGTCACACTTACAGCAGAACAATGCTCAAGAGATCAAGTATAGATTCATGTGAAAAAGAACATTCTTCACAGAACTCAATGCAGGCCTGTGAAAAACTAGCATATCCCTAACACTTCTTTAAGAATTAAGGGGAAAAGTAGATGCCAGGTGCTGCTAATCAAATGCATTTTATTAACTGAGTGTGATAACACAATGACATAATCCCAGGCCAGAATCATCCTGGCAAAGACCCCAATCCAGTCTGCTGAATGGCTTTGGAAAATGTGAAGGATAAGCGAAAACCCTTAGTGATCCCATATGTCTCAGGAGTATTGGAACAGTTGAGACGCATTTTTTGTAAACACCGCATCTCCGTGGCTTTTAAACCCTAAAACACGCGGCGCCAAAAATTGGTCTGCCCCAAGGATCGGGTCCCCCGACAAACAGAGTAATGTAGTGTACGCTGTTAAGTGCCAAGAGGATTGCCAGGACTTATACATCGGGGAAACCAAACAACCTCTGGTGAAACGGATGGCACAACACAGAAGAGCTAACTCCTCAGGTCAGGACTCCGCAGTCTACAGGTTTGAGCGGGGAGTCAAGGAGGCTAATTATGTAAAAAGGGAAAGACCATCGCTGAATCGAGGAGGGGGCCTAAGGGTACATCTGTCACCATCTTGCTGTGATTGCCGCCATTCCCCAACTCTCTGTGAAATACTCATGGCCATTGATCCGCAGGCTTTGATCAGTGGTTGTTGATCAATGGTCATGAGAATTTGCATATTAATGATCAAGGAACTGACCTCACAGCCCATTGTTCATTCAGTGGGCTACTTCCAGTCATTGTGCAATTGTGCTTTATAAGGTTGGGGAAACTAGCAGGCAGCTGAGACTGAAGAAGTCACTTGGATGAGTGATGAAACGTTTCTCCCACTGAAAACGCGACCTCCAAATAAACAGATTCAACTTTTTGGGAAGGATGGCATACATTTTGGACGTTTACCTGTATTTTGACAGGTTTTCCAGCTTTCTTTCCAGCTTTCATCTTAAAGTCTACAGGCCTCAGTTAGCATGGTATGGCTTATTTGGAAGCACTGCCAGGAGAAAGCCCAATTTCTCTAAGAAGAACATGAGCATGGCATAAGTTTGTTATGCTGCATCTGAACAAACCACAAGACTTCTGGAACAATGCTCTTTGGACGGACAAGACCAAAGCGAAGTTTGGCCAGAACGTGCAGCACCATGTTTGAAGAAAAACAAGAGATGTATAACAAAATAAACACTTCCGACCAACTGTCAAACAGGATGGTTGAGGGTTGATGATTTGGGTTTGTTTTGCTACAGGGTCTGGGCAGTCGACCATAATTCAGTTCACCAAAAGTTTACCAATGTATTGTAGCGTCAAAGAGCCCATTAGTCTGACAGCTAAAGCTTGGCCAAAATTGTGTCATGGAACAGGACAATGATCCCAAGCACAGAAGTAAATCTACAACAGCTTAGAGTAGCTGAAAACAAAAATGGTCAAGGTGTTACGGCGGCCCAGTCAAAGTCCAGACCTCAACCTGATTGAAATGCTTTGGTGGGACCTCAAGAGAGCTGTCCATAAACAGATGCCCACAAACCTCAATGAGCTGAATCAATGCTGTAAAGAGCAGTTGGCCAAAACTCCTCGACAGTTATGTGAGAGACTGATAAAGTCATACAGAAAACTACTACTGCTGAATCATAGACTGATTGTGTAGTCCTGAGAAAACGTTCCTTTTCACATGATTGTACAAAATACATTTTGTAAAAAACACAGATGCAGTTTACACAAGGGTGACATTTTTCTGATGTGGTGAAACAGAACATTCTCAGACATTCGTATCACTTTTTTACTTCCCATCTTGCAAACTGTGGCAACATGCAATTACAAGCAGTTTCAGGGGTGCTTGATTGCTCAAAGGTATGTTGAGATAACACCAATTCTGGGAATACACACACTGACATTGCATCTCCAATGTGGTTTCATTCCATTATTTCAAAAGCTCCAAATTGTTTCAGAAGTGTCATGTTGAGTTTTTGTATTTTAAAAGCTGACAGGATTCCCTATGTTGTTCCTGAGGCTGACTTCCTGTACTTTCCATCTGATCTGTGCATGCTGATGCACCTTGCATAAAAAAATCTGTTAATCTGAGGATAGGATGTCTTAAAGAGGGAGGTTTCCCCTTGTTTCAGACAGACAATGAGCTGTGGGTCTGCACAAAAACCCAACTATGCCAACCTACTCTAACAGAGTCTATTAAAGCATATATAGAGTTAGAAATGAGGTCCTCTTCAATTGTTGAGACATATTTCAGTAGTCCAATTAAAGCAGCACAGTCCAGCAATGCATCATCCCATGCTTACCCATCACGCAAGGCTCACAGGGGTCTGAGGCACGGGTGTATCGTGGGGGATCCTCCTCAAGCATCCTGTTGGCGACCAATCCACCAGGCACCAGTGCAGGTGGTGCATCACTTTCAATGCCCTCCAGGCGCCGGGCTATCCTCTCCTTCCTGTTGGAGACAACATACAGCAGGTGCAGGTTAGAAGTGAAGGAAATCTTTGACATGTTTACATCAAAATACGTTGTCGTTCTTGAAAATACCTGTTCATTCCCAAATCCTTTCTGACCGCTCCCTCAAAATATTTCTTCAACTCTGAAACTAAAAGTAGGACCAGAAATTTGAGTTAAAGAAATGGCATGACTAACTAAACATTAATTTATTCTGTGTTATTTTTTGTAAGTGTTTAGAAGTGAAGCCCACCTTTAGGGAGGACAACCAGAAGTTTGGCATCTGTATCTGAAACACTCTTGACCAAAGCGGTCTTGTCATTCAAGGAGAAGTCACTCTGAAAACTGAAAAAGAAGAGAAGAAGACACAAACCAATATGAAACTTATGATGCAATAAACTTCTATTCTTTTAATCAGGAAGTCTAAAGTCAACCCAAAGAAAACTAATGATGCTCTAAACCTCAGATAGCCAACTAAATTCCTCTTTAGCCCTCACAACAACTCTTCCTCAGCTGACCTGTCCTAAAGAGGTAAAAGCTGTAACGCTGAAGCTCAGCTGGTGTAGCTTCTATTAAGATCCAACTTAAGAAAGAGGTCATCAATTCCTTAATTAGAAACCGCCAATTAAGGTCTTCTCTTAATGATTTTATTTGGCAGCATGAACAGATCACACAAGCCAGGATAATTAATCTCACCCTTCTTTTGTATCCAGTAGCTTCTCCAACTATTTTATTCATCACTTAAACATAAATCTTAACATCAGTTGTGTGCGTTAAAGTTCTGGAAGTGATGCTGAGCTAACATGATGTAAGAGTAAACATAAAGCTAAAACTGAACTACATTGTTCATGCTTACATATCCAGAATTAAATCTCATTGAGCTGCTCTTGTCATCTTTTAAATAAGATTTTAGGGTGCTACTCTTCATTTTTAGGACCAGATACCTTTAATTTTGTCTTATAATTTATATAGAAGTGAAGCTATTTAGCTTGTAGCCCCAGAGCACTAACGCTGTCCTGTAAACTAATGCAAAACGGAGCTTGGTGCAGTGTGGTCCTGAAGGAGGTATTATAGCTCTAATTCCATGTGAACTAAAAGGTTTCTTAGCATAAGCTGGTCCAGGCATCTCAGCTTTTAATGGTTACTAAGCATGATAAGCTAAAGCACTCGAGTAAGTAAATCATATAGATCGGTTCAATGCGTCCCTAGATAACAAAACATAAAATAACAGTAAATGCTGCATATCATTTACTTTAAGTAGTTTACATTATAGGTAGCTATATAAATAAATCCACCTGCTATAAACCCATTTTTAAATTGTTTTAATATTGGTATCCCATCGTGATTTCACATAAAGAGAGTTTATTCTTTACTGACCTTAAGGTGTCTGTTGGCAGCGAGGTGGAGGTACAAAGTTTGGTAGACGCTTTAGATCCAAATCCTGAGAAGAGAAACAAGACACAGTTAAACTTGAATAATAAATATATACATATATATGTTGGCATTGCAAGTACCGAAGCATCTGTATCAAAATAATAATAATGGATTGGATTTATATAGCGCTTTTCAAGGCACCCAAAGCACTTTACAATGCCACTATTCATTCACACACTGGTGGACGCAGCTACGGTTGTAGCCACAGCTGCCCTGGGGCAGACTGACAGAAGCGAGGATGCCATATCGCACCTCTGGCCAACACCAGTAGGCAAGCAAGGTAAGGTGTCTTGCCCAAGGACACAACGACCAGGACAGAGAGCCCAGGGATCGAACCGGCGACCTTCCGGTTACAGATGCGATTCCCAACCCCCTGAGCCACGGTCGCCCCGTAAATAAACCGTATGTTTCACTATAATGTATTACAGAGTTCTTTATCCACTAATCAAAGACAAAACCTGAAACAAAATTTAAGAAAAGGAACAAGAAACAGCTCAATATGCATCATAAAGAAAGTTTTTTAAAACCTTCTGAACAGCTGAGCTATTTTGAACTTTAAAATTACATCTAAATGTAAAAAAACAACTACAACTTTACAATAAAACAAAAGAATGGCACAATCTTTGCTCTATTGTATTTACAAGCATACAATTCTGGTAGCATGGTTGTAGCATACATGGTATAACTATGCTATAATTGTACTGCTTAGAGACAATCAAGAAAGAATGGAAAAGCCTTGTTGCTTCGATCACTTTCCAGAGGTGTTAAATCCTGTCTAGCTGCACTTTAAATATGTGTTTTTGTGTTTGAAACTTGTATAAATCCACGACTGAATTGCTCGGTCCTTATCCATATTTGATTTCAAAGTACTTCAAACAACATACATATCCACCAGTGTTGCTTGGTGGAGTTTTTTTTTATAGTGTACTATAACACCTACCAATCCAACAATCAGTACAAGACATATAGCCTTATATTATTTTTCTTTTGACATTTAAAGATGAGGAAAATCAAAACTTCAACCCATTCACAATCTAATTTTTTATGAGGAAACAACAACCTTTTACCAACATTAGAAAATCTCTTTACATGGGCACAAGAATTTAAGTTAAAATAAACAATGACATTTAATGCAGGAAACAAAAATCAATCAATAAATAACTTAATCAATATTAAACGAAACCATGACCAGCTTTGGACAAAACACCTACCAAGCTGGGAACAGACAGACAAAGACATTTTGAAATAATTCACAGGATTATTTTGATGGGAAAACACAAGACCGATATAAAATAGGTTGATATTATAGAGCGATTGACCAAGAGTTGCTGCTGTGCTCTTCTCAAACTAAACACTTGGTTCATTTCTCACAGGAAATTTCCAACCCCACAATGAGCTCACTTCAAAAAAAGAAAACTCTGAGTTCACATCCAGTTCCCAACTGATATCTGACCTTCTCGCTCACATGTCACAGCAACAGCAGCCTGTTGTAAAGTTGTATCCCAGTATAGGGGACCGATCACATTACTGCTCCAGACGCCTCCATAACATCTTATTTTGGCCCCCGAGTGACTGTGTGGCAATGCTGTGCAACTTTTGTTTTGCAGGGTAAGAAGGAAGCGTGGATGTGTAAAGATGTGGTTCTGGAGAAGGCAAAATCCTGACAAGTATCAAGTTTAAGGGTTTCTCGGTAATATGTAGGTGACTTCAGAGAAATCAAAATCTGTTAGACTCCTTCATTTTATAATTTATGCTCTTCTCTGTTTACAAAACACAGATTGCTGAAAAGCTGTCCATGACTACTTCTGTACTCTGTACTTCTGTATTTTCACATGTGCGATCAATAAATGCCATAACCTTTGGCATAATCTGTTCTCAAATCCACAAACATTCAGCGTTTTCACAGCCTGTGGGAATTCGTAGAGCTGCATGTATCTGTCAGTCTGTGATTTCACTAACATACTTCCTCTGGTGGAAAGCCCCTTGTACAGATGTCAGCTTGTCTTTCCTTGGAAACGCCTGCAGGTTGTCAACAAAACAAGCAGCACAAGCATCAAAGCTGGCACTGCCAGAGAGCGGCTTAGGCTGCTGCCGGTCCTAAAGTGAGCGTGGAGAGGAGAGGGATTTTCTATAAATATTCAGAGGTGCAAAATAGACTCCCTGAGTGAACTAGGGCTTTGCTTTCCACACAGTGTCTTCCCATCATACACCTTGTGATGTTTTTACAAAGCGTTTCATGAAGAGTGCATTTACAAGATAAGGCATCCACAGGAGCATCTACCTGTTGAAATATAAAGTGCTAAATGAGAGTAGCTAAACCACACTTTTTAGTATCATAATCTTAATTTAAACATTTTTGCATAGTTTAAATCTCATATCACAACTGTTTGATCCAACCAATAAGAAGTCTCAAGGTGAATCACCTCATCTATCAATCTCTGTCACTTTTCTTAGCTAAGAGCTAAATTGCATGGATCTTCCAAGCTAATCTAGACAGTTAAAGGTATTCAAGTGGGTTAAGAAAGTCTTCCTAAAGCCTCTTCCTCTTCAACAGGCCTTACCTGTGCCAGAGGGCTGCACATGGTTCACATGGTAACTAGAGATCCATGGGTTTCGAAACATGTTTAGGGAGAAGAACAGAAGGATAGCCTACGCCTATACTCCCCTCTGGTCACAGTGGTGGTAACGGTGGTGGACAGCAGGAGTGGCAGCAGTGAAGATGAAGGTTGCTACCAGCAAGCCGAAAAGGAGGGATGGAGGTGGTGACACGACCTCGCACGCACACACATATATACACACACGGACACGCAGAGCAGAGTGACTGGCCACAAAGCAAGCTACAGCCTGGACAGACTGGCAGTCGTGCAATGCCGGTGTGTATGTCGGTGTGTGTTCGTGCACGCAAGCGAGCCGAGAGAAAGAGGGAGAGACAGCACAGCAGGGTGCTAAAGCAGCTCAGAACCCTAATCAGATTACAGGCAGAAATTAGCCTTGATGATGAAAACTCTGGAACAGGATTGGAGGAGGATGCCAGGAGGACTGCAGGTGGTGGTGTGGGGCCCAGGACTACTGGAAGTCAGATGGTAGCTTAACACTGGCATAGTAAGGGCATGCTTCAGCCAACATTGCCAAGTGCCATCAAACTTCTATAAACTGAAGCCAAACACTGCATTAATATTATGATTAGGCTCTTAGGCTACATTCACACTGCAGGTCTTAATGCTCAGTTCTGATTTTTTGATCAAATCCGATTTTTTGTCTGCTTGTTCACACTACAAATAAAATGCGACAGCAAACGTGCTCTTGTGTGACCCCTCAAAGCGGCCCGCATGCGCAAAAGAAGACGTCACACACAACGTGCTCTGTTTTAAGTTATAGAGTTATTTTGTTATTTATATATGGCCTAATAATTATCCTTATTGCTGTTTTAGAGAGGAGCGGTGCTTCAAAGGATAGTTGGAAATGTCTGTCAGAATCTGCAGATTATACAGTACACATAAAATGTTCACATTTCTCCAACTTTGTCTTCCCAACAGTTTCACTAACATCTACACGGGATGGCCAGGAATCTTCTCCGGCGCTGATAATTGGTGTCTGTCTTGTGTCAGTGACGTAAAAGACGGATTTAAAGCGACATGACCGTTCAAACAGCAGTCGCTTTCTAAAACATCAGATGTATCAGATTCAGTACCACATACCAAAGTGACCCAGATCACCTGCAGTGTGGCTGTGAAACTTTTAGTCATTTTAGTATTTATTATTTATTAGTATTTTAGTTTAGTATTACAGTTTACAAGAAAATAAAATTCAGTGTATTCCCAAAGCAATGATTCACTCTAGTTGCAAGGCTATCAGTTTCACCCTGAAGTCAGTAAGGCTTTCATATACAGGGATGTGGCTGATAAGAAATGGCCTTAAATTTGGTTTCCTTCTCATCATACTCCATCAAAACTGTGCTATAAGATCATTGCTTTTTGCTTCAGCACCTGCTTCATGTTCATTGTTTGCTGCTAAAAATATGCCAGCGAGTCAGGCATATATGATAATCACATAGTGCTGGTGCAGAGGCAGTTTTATTGAAGAAATGGCAGAAGCCACTTCTGTCAGTCATTACATCAGTGAGACGAGTGAGGACAACGCAGCACCCTGGAGGTCACAGTGAGATTTCAGAGAGTCATGGCATAATCTCCTCCAGCAGTGCAACAGCTGGCCACCTTTAGTGATATAACACATGGAAATATATATTGGGAGAATGTATGAAAAGCTCTCTGTTTTTAAGAACTTAAACTCTGAAATATCCATCCATCCATTTTCTCCCACTCTTGTTTTTGCCCTTGTATATGTAATGTTTTCAGCAGAAAGTTTGGATCACAAATACATTAGGTAGCGTAGCTTACTGCTAAAATTATATATGGCAATTAAAAAATTTATAGTTCAAAGTACATTAAAAGTACAAGGTAAATAAAAACACCTCAAAATTCAGAATTAGTCATGTGAGATTTCTTAGCTGTTTGTGGGCCACAGTTTCAATCATTCTCTGCTATTTGTGACAATAAATGCTTATATGTGATGCAATGTACGAGGCATAAAAAGCCCTAAAATCACAATGTGTAGAGCACCTGGAGCAAGGATGTATGCAGCCTGTAGTGTTTCCTGTAGATAACAGAGGATGAAGTTGTTTTTAACGATCGGTGACCTGATTTAAAAACAAAATCTTGTTACACAGTTTTGGAATCACTTGCTTACTCACTCGTCTTCTCTGCGTGATGCGTTTTCTCACCCTTTCACACACAAACTACCCCCACCTCCTCCAGTCTGCCTCTGCACCCTGTAGACGCCCCTAATAAGGCAACATGTGTTGTGAGTGGCTGCCTCGGAGAGAGGTCACCCCGTCAGGCAGCCTGCCTGTGTTTATCAAGGGACCATCTCCACGCCTTCTCCCCGCTGCTCTATCTTGTTTTCCTTGCCATTCCTTCTTTTCCTTCCCCAGATTTGCCATCCGTGCATCTGCCTCACACACTCCTCTTGTCTCTCCCACTCATTCCCAACAACTCCTTCTCATTCTCCATGTCTTTCTCTCTCTTCTACTCTTTATTGCATTCATTTTATTTCACTTTGTCTTATCGGTTTCTCCACCACTTCCAGTAGCAACAAACACAAGACATCCTCTTTCACTCATTCTCTGTCTCATTGGTTGCATACAAATTTATCATTTCAAAATCTGCCAGACGTCATTCATAAGGCTTTTCTTAGAAGTAAACCACAGTGGCAGGGGATGTAATACTTCAAGCTTTCCAAGTAATAAAGATGGACTACGGGTGGATGAGCTGATGACAAGATGGGAACTCGTGTCAGACATCACGACCAGCGCTCAGGTTTAAGATCTGATTTGCAATCCTCTTCTATCATTCAGAATTTACAGTAACCCAATAAAGAAGTGTCTCCTTAATTTTATATGAGGATATCATTTAAAAGGTCAGCTGTAAATATCTCACTTATGCAATTTTTGTACAATTTTTAGTGCATTTGTACAATAAATGAGCTTTCTTAATGCACAATATCAGCAAATCTAAATTTTAAATTAAAAAAAATACTTCACTTTTGAAATTAGGATATCCTGCCAAAACATTATCTGTAAATAAATCATAGCAACAAAACTCTGATGTTAACAGGCCGTCAGCGACATTAAAGGGATGGATGTGCACATTCAGACCACTTGGTGGTCTCACGGTCTGTTAGGTGGAAGACACAATGTGAAACTTTGCTCTACAATTTCATCACTTTTCAGCACAGGATGTACAAACGCTGTCATGCAACCTTCAATAAAACTCAACACCCAGAACATCATGTAAACACCACTTAACAAATCCCTGCATGACTCAGCATCAAAGCATCTCTCTGCTAATCACGCTTGACCTGAGAAGCCCAAGCTGGATATAAAGAGTTTTAGCTAAGTTTGGAGGTATTCCTACAGACAGCAACACCATAGGATAGTTTGTTTGAATCTGTTTTGACAGCCTTAGCTTTACTGGGCTTAAAACTTTCTGTGATGATACTTATGGGGGGCTTGTGTCGAGTACAATGTTGTGCTTTTGCATTCCGAGTTAAAGACAATATTTCAACTCACAAAAACAAGCACTTAATTCCCGTGCATACCATTCCTGCTGCACTGCATCACAATCTGCAGCCACTTTAGTGAGTTAAAGAAAAATAATTTCCATGAAGTCATTTGGTGAGTTTAAACTGCTATGTGTCAACATTATAAAGAAAAAAATGATTAAATGATTCCAAATATTAACCATAATGACACAATAAAAAAATCATTATACACACTGATTAACTAAACAGAGAAATCATTCCCCAAATTTCCTTTACACTCTATATATTTTGTTGTCGTCATAGTGGATCATCTGCCTCAATCTCACCTGACCCTTAGCATCCTCTTCTACATGTCATCCTTCACTGCAACCGTGAATCTGGTCTTTTCCTCCTGTCGGGCAGCTCCGTCTTCAGCATCTTTTGTCTAGTGTCTCCACTTTTCCTCCTCTGCCAATGTCTAAACCATCTCAACCTTCACTCTCTAACTTTGTCTCCAAACTACTGAACCTGAGCTGTCCCTCTGACATACTCATTTCTACCACTGACCCTCCTGGTCCCTCTTACTATCTTCAGCTGTGCCACCTTCTTCTCCTTCTCAAGCTCCGATATTGCCTTCGCCTCTGTCTCCAAACCAGACATTGTAGCAGGTCTCACTATCACTATTGAAACTTTCCCTTTCGCCATTGCTGCTATCCTTTCATCCTTGACACTCGTCTCTGAGGGATGAGACATTTGTCTCTGTCCACTCCTCTTCCTTACCTCTCTTGTGTACTGTCTGTTGCTTTGGTTGATTTGACCCTGGAGTTAATTTTGCCAAAAAGTGATGAACAACAAACAACTATCAGCAACCAGCAGCTAAAACTGATCCAGGGTTACAAACTTGATTCTTTTTAAATTAAATCCTCTGGCCCTGCCTCACAGTCCACCAGTATATATGTTAGGTTAATGGTTGGTACTAAATTATCTTCATGTCCAGGGTGCATCTAGTCAAATATGAGCTGGAATGGGCTACAACTTCCCTGTGACCCAAGAACAATACCTGAGAAAAAAATGGATGGATGGTTCATAAATCTGTACTTTTTATTCACAAGATTTTATTTTTAATCTGGATTTAAAAGATAATTACATAGAAACAGCAGTCAGCCTCCTCTTGTGGCCACAAGCACAGCTTGGTCCCTGTGTGACTCTTTTCTAAACCAGATATTTAAATTTAAACGTTAAGACGCTCTCTTTTTTTCCTCTATGTTTCTTCACAACGTCGTTGTGATGTCACACTGCAGATGGGTTACTTTGCTCAGCATTGTTTTTCAGGTTCTCTAATACTCTGTACAGCATATGAATCTCTGCTCCCGCTAACTACTCACATCTTGTTTTAGTCCACATGAATAAATTAATTCTGTCATTTTCTTTTCCCAGAACTTTTCCCAGAGTAGTAAAAAAACAAGATTACAGCACATCTGGTGCTTACTGTAGAACAGCAAAAAGCTTTTGTTTCATTGCAGAAAAATGTTGATTATATCTACATGCTACTTTGCACTTCCAGCAGCAGCAGACAATATGCTCAAAGTTGGCCTGCCTAATAAAGGTTGGCCTGCCTAATAAAGGTTGGCCTGCCTTTATTAGGAGAATTTCTTCCTTTTTGATTAGCTATTGTGCACTAAATCACATAGAGATACATGTGCTTATGTAGACACATGTACACACACGTACAAGATGCACACACAGGTCAAATGAGAAGCAGAGTGAGCACTGCTGGAACTTTCATGCTTCCTCCTTCCTTAAACATTTACTCTGGCATTCCCTCTTTAGATTCACATCTGTGTTCCTCTCTGCTGAGTTGCATCAGCTCTGCCTGACGCTCAACACAGAAATCTGCCCGCTCTGCTCTTATATGGATATTGATGAGCACAGAGGTCGATGCAGAGGAGAGACACTAGAGTTCATCAACTCTCAGAGCAGTAGAGAGGGAGGAAAACAAAACAGAGATGGAGACCGAGAGAGAATCAGTAACAGAGGAGGAGGACGATTTCACGCGAGAAATGATTACTTAATGATTTGGCTATCCTTTCTTTAGGGGTACATTGTCCGTTGTCTTCACATTATACAACATTACGAGGTAGCTTAAGGCAACTCATGAGCAGACAAAGGAGAAACATCAGTTCAATTAGATACAGTGCATAGTTACTTTTGTACTTTGCATTAATGCAGATCCATTTCTGCAGCTTCTCTACTGTTTGCTTGATAAAGAGCAGACAACTGAGCTGAGACAGACTCCATGATTAGCCACTGCTCTTATTAAAGCCCATGTTACACTATTGGAGATTCAGACTGACTATAATCAACGTGATTGCAGACAATAAAATGACCAAAACAAAGGCGACAAACCCTCAGTTATGAGTTGTAAAACATTATGAAGCAAGAACACGATATCAGTAAGAGAGGATATCCTTAATATGGACACCTTAGGCACACAGTTCTGGCACCGAAGTCCCCAGCTCTATGGTGTACAAACTTTATGTTTACAAATGACAGCCAATCAGAAGAAAGTTAGCTTAAATGGAGGGGGAAAGGAGCTGAAAGGGCTTGTTTCAGAGTGTTGAAGAAACAAGAGACTGCACTGGGGTCGAATAAGAGATAAAAATAGGATTATTTATAACTATGAATCACACAAAACTACTTTAGAAGGGGCCAAGAATAAAAATACAGAGCTGAAAAGGAGCACAATAATTCCCTTTTCACTCATAATCACATGCTAAAAATCGGTCAGAGATTATCCATGGCACTTGAGTATCTACAGAGATCTTGTGTTAAAGAACTCATTTATTAATTTGCATGCATTGGCCAACTTCAGAGGTTTCTATCACCCTTAACCTAAACATTAATCATACAATTAGAGTAAAGCCAGACTATTAGAAGACCCAGAATGGATAGCTGCCTAACACAGTGCGGACAGCAGACAGCACAATCACAAATCATGCTGAGCTGAGGAGACAGGGGTCAGGAAAGTTTCTCATTCAGGCTGCAGAAGAGTGATGAAAGGATTTTAAAGAAGTAGAAATGGCTCTAATTAGCCTAGACTACAGCTAAGATTAATGCACACCAGAGAAATCCTTTCCCTTTGATAAAGTTATGAGAAGTTATGCTTAAAAGCATGGAAATCTGTTGTTAAAGTCAGTCAACCTGCAATTCTTGTATAGCACTTCCCTACTCTCCCAGAGCACTCACAGCGCTTTATACAGCATGTCTCATTTACCCAATCACACGAGCCCTTCTTATGCAGAATTGCTTTCTATCTACCATTCACACACCGATGGATACATCAGAGAGCAAGTGTATCGGCAGATATATGTCCTGTCGGATAATATCTGCATGTTAACAAATATTTATCTGGTGTGTTATTTTGACTCAGTGTTCAAAAGAAAAATAATTTTTTAGAAACATGAAATTTTTGCTTCCTTGAAAGAAACAAATCAATCTTCTAATTTGAATATTTGTTTTCTAGAGATGAAACACACTATAAACCCTTGCTGTTCTTCAAAGTAGATCAAACACGTATCCAATAAAACAGAACAAAGTATGTATGTATGCATGTATTGCTAACTGGGTAAATGCCTACACATAAGCTCGTAACACTTGGAGGTTTGAGCCAATCTCAATTCTCATTTGTGGATGAACAGAGTCCAGTGGCACAGGGTCAAGCCTGGGGCCGGCCAGTAAACCTGTCTGTTCACTTTGATGAGTGCAGCAGGTGCAGAGCACCAAACAACTGGTGTATGGCATCACATGCTCCCCCCACCACCCCTCACAGAGGCACACATGCTATAAAAACAAAACTGTGGAGAAATGATGCCGGCCGATGCCGGAACAACACACTGGCCCAGCACATACTCATCAGATCAGCTGCACTTGCATACCACCATACAGCTATAATCTGGGGCTTGGAATGCTAATACCCATGTGGTTACTTGAGACATAAGTGCAAAACTAACAAGAAGCAGACTCGGCTATGAAGAAAATGTAAGCTAGACACCATCTGAAGACTGTTCAGTTTTGTGTTTTGGAGGTAAAGTTTGCCTCCATTCATGGGCATATGACAGAAAAGGAGGGACAATGAAGGACGTCTTCCAATCATAAAGAGAACATTTAAACTATAGGACTGTTGTTAAAGTCAGTGAACCTGCAAACACAACCACCTACAGGAGTAACAGTCATCTATGAGTGTTTTGTACCACTCTGAAACTATAAATAAAGATTCCTCTAAAAATATAATCAAATCAAAGTCTTAGAAACATTATACAGATGGTCATTGAGCTAAAGAGGTCTTATTACAAAGCATTTCGCCTACAAATATCTGTTCAGCATTTTAAAAATGACATCCAATTTGACGACGCATCATTTGGTGATTGCGCACAATGCCAAGTTTACTTAATCAAACAAGCAGAAAGTTACCGGTATCTTTAAGCATTGTTGCCCTCTATATGTTTATGCTAAATGACTGACGTTTCATAAAAATAAAGGAATTTGCAATCATGTAATCTGTTTATATGTGATGTGCTGACTTAGAATTTAGGATAGCAGACATAAGATTAAACCAGCAGAGATAAAATCATACTTGCAACTCACGTTAGCTCCAATAAAAAGGAATCGAGAAAAGTGGTTCACAGGTGAAGTCCATCTATCCTGGAAGGAGAGATATCAAACCGCCACACAATGATGCTGAGGAGGCAGGAGGTGCAGGTGTGAGCAGGTAAACCCAAACAGAGAGCCTAAGTCATCTACCGTGAAGCAGGTCCAACCTCAGCAGCTGACAAATATATCCCGGTGCTTTCCCTCTAGCTCTGCGGTTCTGAGATAAATAAATCAGTCCTGGAACAGCCAAGCAAAGAAAGGGAAGGAGGGAGAGGGAGAAAGAAGGAGAGGGAGTGGGGTATGCAGGAGATGGGTGAAGGACAGAGGGAAAAGAACTGAGGGGAAAAGAGGGGTGAAGCTGAGAAAAGGTACACAGGCTAGGTGTCTGGATACTCCTATAGTTAGTGATTCTTCAAACTATTCCAAAAGTGAAGATAGGTGGTTCCTGAAATGTCCATTCTGCAAATCAGGTTTGTATCACCGGTCTAATAGAGTTTAAACTGAGGGTCAGAGGCGACACCGCGCTACTTCCAAAGAGTTTAGGGAGTGCGGGCCAAAATTGTTGCAGTAACCTTATCCCACAGCTACCATGTATGGGCTGAAGAGAGCAGCCTCAATTGAGGGGCATCTGCCATAAATAGCCAGGCAGCGTCGGGCTCCCGGAGCAGGAGGATCGAATCAGCTGTTACAACTACAATCCAGCAGCACTGCGTGATCCAGGCTGCGCAGGAACGCCTGCTCTATGACACCAGGGTCATACACAGCGCACTGTTTCACTTGCATTCATTTCAACCAGCCACCTGACCAGTTTGTTCAAAGAAACTAGGATTGCATCAAACGCTGGGATGATGCTGCATTTCATGTTAGGACATTTAAATTCATCTCTGGAGCTTGAGGGGCACAACTGTCACTACATATGCAGCCTCATTGTGCAGAATTTCACATAAATTTGACAGATTATCAACACGATCCATGTCAAACTGCTTACACAGGACAGCTGTGAGATGCTCAAAACAGGAACTCTTGAGCCGACTGTTTACAAAAGCTCACATGTATGACACAGTTTAAAAAGTTGCAGTTTTCATGTCCAAAACAGACAAAAAAAAACAAATGCATATCACTACTTTAACTTCATCTGCTACTACAAGGACTCCTTGCCATGTTTTAAACAAAGTGAATCAAACAGTAAAATACAAACGCAAATGCAGTAAAGCAATTATGGGCTTTTTAAGATGTTTGATAACAGCAGGGACATTAAACTGTATTAAATAAGTCCTAACGCTGTATTTTCTATATAAAAAAAGATCAGCACATCCAGGTGATTAACTTGTGGCTACCGATATGTGTCTTTGGGAACTGTGGTGAAAGAGAAGCAGGTCAATTTAGGGTTTTGCTCCTTGTTACAGTCGGTTTTGTGTTTAATTGCTGTTTGTCTCCATCTTGTGGTGTTGCATTGTAACTGCAGGACAGGTCACCAATTCAAACATTTTACAGAATAAAGATTAAAGATAAAGAAATCACTTTATGTAGTTATGTTCATAATTTATCTCCTTACAACACATTGGAAAAATTTTATTTTTCTGTTCTGACCTTTTTCTGTCATTTTTTTTGCCACATTTATGTAGTTTTATCTATGAGTAACAGTCAGATGCGTAATCAATATACTTCAGTAATTTCAGTCAACAATGTTGCTGCCTTACACATCTGTTTTGGGTATATCTACACATTCATGACTTTTACTCTCATTTTTTTCCTATATAAAATGCATCTTTGTGGTTAGATACACACACAAGTAGGATTAATGTGCATTCAATAAAGGCAATGACCACTTACCTAACAGAAATCTATCCATTTGTCTGTTATTTTGTGGCCTTGGTAAACCAAAACATATTTTCCAGTTGAGAAAATGACCCTAAAATTAAAAAAAACTGGTTAAGAAATAATTTTATTACAATTGTGTTCATGGGAAGCTTTTTGCATGCAGAAAAATCCTGTTTACAGTCAGGAATACAAGTTTATGTGGACAGGCTGAAGGGTGGCAGAAAATGAGGGCAACTGTCACTGTGGCATTAATGGACTTACTTATTCCACATCCAGCACAGGCAAGCAGGCTTGACAGGTGTACAGTAATGACAGATATGTAGGCAACTTACTGAGAACTGGACTGACTCAGAGGCTGAGGCAGCTGTGATGGAGGGACAGCTGGAGATGGATGGCAGGGAGGTCTGCAGAACAAAGCCAGACTGTTTCATTCAAAGAATCCCAAGTACACAAAAAGACAAAAGAGAAGTGATGCTTTCCTTGATACAATGGGGAAGTGTATGAAGATTTGGAATAACCTTGCTGTTTGCATTATTTGGTGATTAAGTGAGAGTTACAGACAAAAAGAATTCTAATTACAACCATTACAAATCCCCAGCATTTACCAACAGTTTGTACATCACCTGACTGGACAGCAGTAATCTCAAACTGGTAGCTTTGGATCCAATGTGAACAGCATTCAGGGGAAATTTCAGATCATCCTTCTTTGCAGATATCCTTCATCTCAGCTGTATTCAGTGTAAATGCACATCTTAACGTCATTCTATTGGATTAAGGTTTTGGACGCTTCAAAAGACAGATTATCTTTATTTGAAGCCATTCTGAATTAGATTTGCTTCAATATTCAGGTTCATTGTCCATGCTGTCAATCCATACAAGACACAGAAGCTAGATGTGTGTGTGTGTGTGTGTGTGTGTGTGTATACTCTATATATACTATATATATATAGTATATATAGAGTATATATTAGTGACCTATTGTTTTTCTAGGCTCTTAATAATAAAGGTAGAGACAGCACTGCACAGTAGCACTCAAAATATTTTAGCTACTGAATTAGCATCATATAACTATATAAGGAAACACTATTCTAGCAGTACAGACTTTATAATTTAATTAAGTAGCAGTGTATTAGCCCCTAATGTACAACAATCAACAGTTTCGTTTAACTGAAGGCGTGCAGGTGTAATTTTTTTTATATATTTACCTGAGCTAGCTCTTATCAAGGTTACAGGCGGCCATTTTGAAAGTTCAACACTGGGAAAAGTACCACCTCAGTCTTTGAGACAACTTTCAGTTAAAAACGAGCACCAGAGAAAATGTTCAGAGTCATAGTAAGAAATAAAGGTAAGACCACGACAAACCTTTTCTCAAAAAAGTCCAAAATTCCAGTTTAAATGTCCAGAGAAAGCTAACTAAACTTTAATTAGCTTTCTGTAAATAACACTAACTATGGCATTTTACCATTAAAGACTGGGAACTCTTGAAAGTGTGAAACAGGACTGAAATAAAACCTTTTACTGGTTTATTAATTATGGCCACATCCAGAGTAAAGTATATAAAAAATACTATACAGCTATACTGTGTAAGTAACCATTATACTGGCTAATATAGTGGAGGTCACCCTCCTGGTGTCAAAACACTTTCATCTGTCAGTGTTTTTAATGTCGCAGCTGATCCTTGTAATTTAGCTTGCACTCCAAATATGGTAACTGTCAGAAGCTGCATGTAGCTTAAGAAACAACGCTGCAGTGCCTTTGTACGCTGTGCCCATGAACAAAAAACACCCACAGCGTAATGAAAAGACAGCCTACCTATATTGGGATCAATAAAGTATCATATAAGAGAAAGCAGTAATCTGACTTTTCACTCTCATCTTAGAAAAAAAAGATGGCACACAGAGGAAATTGAAGAGGATGGATGCCCTCCAAGTCTCCCAGAGAGCATGCTGGGAGGTTTTTACAAGGTTCAGCTCAAGTATTGTCTTTGCCAACGCTTTGATCCAGCAAGTGGAGCTCAGTGTGACAGTCTGGCACAGTAATTGGGCTGAAATTGCCAGCACACAAGTGAACATGTGTGAAAACACTCGCATATTTGTGCTTATACACGTATGCTTGCTTTCCATTGCCTTAGCATTGCTCAAAGAATAAAAGTCAGCTCTTTGAAAATGAAACATTTCCATAATAATGACTTACCCACTCGAGGAGCCCAGTTACTTGTGCTGATTTTCTCTCGTTTTCCATATTGCGGGACAGTGTCAGCAGCTGAGATCAGATGCCTCATGTGCAAGCTCTAAAACAATGTATACAAAGCCTGTATGGCAGCATCACCAACACACAATTTTCATTTTCTCAGATCACTTTTAGGATGTATAATTTAGCTCCAGAGATGAACCTGTAAAGGGGCCACCAATGTAAAAACTTTTTCCAAAAACCAACATGATATCAGAGTAATGGTAACTGTAACTGGTTCTGCTTTTATATACATAACTGGTTTCGTTTGTAATATAAAAGACTTTATCATATATTGTATTTCATACATATGCACCCCTTATTGTCTTTGCTCATGTCCTGGCGCATATGTGATATAAGTGCACATTTCTAAAAAAAAATAAAAAAATAAAAATTGCATACATACAGACAACAGCAACTGTCACAAACACCATTTTCATGCAAAGAGTTTATTTATGAATCAGACTGCAGTATCATACAACAGTAGCACAATCATATGACTATGGATTATGCTCATATTTATAGATACAAAGATAAAGGCATGTCTTAAAAGAAAAAAAATGAATGAGTTCTCTTTTGATTTACTCTAAAAATAGCTTTTAAATACTTGGCATAGTTTTGTAAATTAAATTATGAAACATAATGTTTTGCCCACTGGTTTTACTATTGGAGTACCAAATGCAAATATACTTTATGAAAAACATTTTTTTTTCCTCCTCTCTCTTGCATTTCATGCAAGGAAGAAAAAAAAGATGTCAGTGAGTACAAAAAGCACTTAAATCTCATATGAAAATAGAAAATATTACAAGTGTGCATAATTACTTCATGTTGCACATAACCTGCAGTACAAAAAGTCAAACGACACTATGTTCAAGTGTACCTGACATGCCAATTATTGGGGGAGGGGGGCGTATGTACTGAAATAGCTATTTAAATGTCGTCAGGGGCAGTTTATACACCAGACTAAGGCGAGGCCCTTTAGTCTTCAGAATGAATTGAAAATGAGATGTTAGTAATTATGGGCGTGCCAGCTTGTCCTCCCTGTGATGCTGACTATGAGCTTGTCTTGAAGCACTGACCCTCCTCTCGTACTTATAATAAATTATGCTTTTTGTATTGTTTGAAGTTCACAGTTTTGGACTCAATGTTCCTACAGATAAACAGCATGAAGAGCAGAAACTATCCGCAATGCTACTGTACCTCTCCAGCCAGAGGGATGGCAGAACAGTAAGTTGTTGGTACAAACCTAAGGTATGAAACAGTGCTTAGTACGTTAATATTTGGCATTTCCTGGAGTGTAATGTAATGCACACATCATAAGGCGACATGATTATTTCGGATTTACATGAAATGTTTGAAATACCAAGACAAAGGTCTGAGTTGATAAAAATGCTACAACTGCAAAATGCTACATAACAGTAAGTTGATGGTTAAACAGTGATGGATTCCTACAGATCTCTTAAATATGTTACACCAGTGAAACAGTCCTTTTATGAAAACAAAGAAAACCCACGTACCTGCAAACTTGTTTTAATCCAAAAGGCAATTTTTTCAATCATCGTTTAGCTTTAGACTCATAATTTAAAATTTATTTTAAAGAAACATTATGCAGATATGTGGTTTTTAGCCTAAAATTGCATCCTACATTGCATCTTTTAGTGCAATAAGCGTTAGTGACAGCACAACAATTTACACAAAATGAACACGCCGTGAGATGAAAGAAACGGAGGAAGAAAGGAGGCGGTTAGAAGGAAGAGGAAACGAAGGAAGGGTGGGAGGAAGGAAGGAAAAGAAAAAAATTCCCAATTTTATTTCTAAACATGTTTTTTTTTTGTGGAACCAACAACAGAACGATACATGATTCAAACTGGAAGACATACAAAGACAGAAATAAGACACAGGCCATGTCTGACCACCAACGTACAGCTGAGATGGATTGATGTGTCAAATATCACAAGGAGCGTCCAACACTGACTCTGTTAGCATGTGAAAGAGCACTATCAAACAGGAAATCATGGCACAATCAGAAAGTTTCCATCAGGTTTAACTCCTGCAGTGATGAACCCTTTTGCTCACTCAAACCAAAATCGTGTGATCAAGGCACACCACAGGGCCATCCCTCCTTATACCGCTCTGTTAAGATTTTAAAGCACTAGAAAATTATGTATACTCTCAATATGATACTATACACTTGTATGATACTTTCAGCTTGTTATAGGTGTGGAGAAATAAAATGTCATGGTTAAATACAAAATTTCTCTTAAAATATTTAAAATATACTTTATTTTGTACATTATGCAAACTGATTAACAATTTGATGATAACAAAAATAAATATTCCGTGAAATGTCGCCTCTTTGCGAAACAGATGTATGAACATAGATATATAAATAGATATATCTATATCTATATATATATCATGAAGTAAAGCACCCACCCCCTGTTAAGCGCCCCTATACCCTGACACGAATCCATTTCCCTGTAATATGATCTCAATGACACGTTCACACTTAAGACTCCTGACAATGGTTCCTACAGGTAGCTCCACTACACCACTGACCTGTTTTTACAATATTGCTCTACATATCTTTTTTTTTCTTGTTGTTGTTCTAAATTCCTATATCGATCTTTAATGTTTATCAAGGTTGCTTAAACCATCATTTAAACTCAATCTGTGCCCTTATTGCTTCCTGAAATTACCTGGAAATGGGAGCTATAGATTGAACTTGATCAGGGGACTAATCAGAGACTTCACCTTATCCAACCAGGAATCGCACATCTAGTTAAGAAAGGCAACTCTCCCCCTCTAAAGTAGGGCCAACGTTATCTTATAGTTTACTGATCTGTCATGCCATGTGGTATAGAGTCACTCTTCACTGAAGAGCTATGGTTGCAGAGTTATGGTTGCAGTGTGTACAAAAGCAATGAGAAAGGGCACAATGTCATTCAGTTGTTTTTTGTTTTTTTTAAAAAGAAAGGCTGATTTATCTCATCTGAAAATCAAAACAGTTCTTTAGCCAAAGACAGTGATGTCCAGTTCTAAAACAGCTGTCGCCTTACCACAATCAAATACGCAGGTTATTTTGGTGTAGTTTAAATGCAACAGAACATGTTTGTGACAATAAACCCCTCTATGTCTACATTAGGTTAAACATAAACACTTACATTCATAATCCTCAACAACTCGCCCGTAAACAAACAGAAACGTTCAGGTATGCGAAAAATGTTTTCGCTGCGGACATTTTCAGAAATTCTAGTATGCACGACAGAATTGCATAATGTCTGCCAATGAGAAAAGCATAGGGAGGATAGAATAGAAAGGACAAGCCGCTACAAGACTAACTAGTAGAAACCCTATAAGAGGATGGGGTTGGGGATGGAGGACGGATGGGGTAGTGGGTAGTCAGTTTGGGAAGGCTGGGGTGGGATTCTGGGTGGAAGTTGCCCCACAAGTTAAAGAGGCACCTCCCTTTGGCAGTGGAACAGCACTCTTAGTAGTCAACGCAGCGCCGAGGGTGAGGGTGTACACAATGCTCTTGTCGGACAAGAAGGCAATTTCAGTGTCAAGATGAGATGAAGGCATTCTAGTAGGCAGCCAGGTCACAGTGTTGGAGCTAAAAACCTCAGATGGAGATGGTGGACGCAGTCTTTCTACACTGTCTCCCCTCGGCTGGGATCATTGGGGTTCTGGGACATGAGGAAGAAAGATATTTATTCACAAAGGAGTATTTTTTTTAGCAAAAATCCATTATCTTATGAATCAAAATTGTCTAATTGGGCAAAGGTTTTCAAGCTCCAAAATCAGGAAAAATGACAAAACCGCATAAAAAAAAAAGTAAACTCTCTTATCATCTTTACATCCACCAGGCTTCACTTCTATGCCATTATAGGCAATAATTACCTGAGAGAGGTGACTCCTGTTCATCTTGCAACACTATCTCGGGGCTCTCCTGTGAGTTGGTGACCTCTTGCTCGTTGTCTTTGTCCATATGAGGAGCAGGGTCGAACTCCTCTGCTTGTTCTTCCTTGCCCTCCCCTTCTGCCTCTGTCTCCCCTTCCCCAGAGTCAGTACTCCTGATGCTTAAGCGCCTCACACGATACATAACATCCACATCTCTCATCCGGGCGAGTCGCTCAACTGCCACCCGACCTGGAGAAATAGCCAGTTTGTTCTGCAATGCTTCAATTCGCTGTGAGGGGCCCTTGCTCCTCCGCTCACCCTCCAAGCTAAGAGATAGTCTGCGGTCTAGGTTCGGGGGAACGGAAAGTGGCAGTCTATCAGGCGGAAACTCAGGTAACCCAGGGAGGTCTCGCCCTAGATGAGTCCGTAGACCAAGTCTATGCTCTGGGAGAGCAAATGGCTTCTTCTCTTGCTCCTGCTTGTCAACTGGCGTTGCATTGTCTTGTTCCTCAGTTTTCACTTCAGCTGTCCGTTTGCCTGCACTGCCTTCAGGTGTTTCTCCTGCAGTGGCTTCTTTATCTTCTGATTTTTCTTCCTCAGTTGCTGTTTCATTAACACGCTGTTCCTCTGTGACTTGGGGGTCTGTAGGCTGATCAGCTGCTAATACTGTGGCTGCAGAGGAGAGATCCTCTGTGGCTCCATCCACTGGTATGCTCTCAGCAGGATTAACTATGCATAAATTGTCCAAGTTTTCTGCCTGAGCATTGTCTGTTTTTTCACCCTCTCCCACATTCTCCTGTGTCAGTGAATGCTGCTCTGTTTTTTCAGCACACACTTCAGACCCTGACTGATTTGAACATGATGCATTTGGCTCCTCTATTTTTGTATCTTCTGATGGACTTTCTAATGCAGTGCATTGTGGCGGACTGCCATTTTGATTGGCCGAGCTGTCTGAGCTGTTCTCCTCGTGAAGTGGAGGCAATGGACCCTGTCTCATCTGATTCTCAAGCTCTCGTTTACAAATAGGACACTCCTCCTCTGATTCAGCACTGAGATCTTGAAGAGTCTCTGTGTCATTAGGTCTGGAATGGCCTGCGGATGCTTTACTGGCATCCGATGGGTCTCTAGACTGACGCAAAGTCTGGCATATGTCTTCATAATCTGGAGGACTAGTGAGTGTAGAGGCATCCTGCATGGGCTGTCTGTCTGCCCATGGCACCTCAGCTGCTGTGGTGTGCGTTGTTGGACTAAAGTCACAAAGAGGTGTTTCGATAGGTTCATCTGGCAGGTCTAATTTTACTGTCCTGCCATCGTTGCTCCTTCTGCGTGAAAGATGTGCAACAACCCTGTATTCTCTGAAGCCCGTCTCCCGAGGTGGCACCGGGAGCTCCTCCCTAAGCTGCTTGCTGAAGGTTACCGACTTTGTTGCAGGCCTGGAGAAGGCGCTCTTCACTTCCCTGTATTCTGGGTCAACAGACCAGCTTACTGCACTGCGCCTAAGGCTGCTGGGCTTGTTGAGAGGTTCTGATGTCAGTCGGATTTTGATACGCTCAGGGATCTGGACGGAACCGTTTGGGACTTTATTGCTGGCAGTACCTAGCTCCAAGATGTCTTTGTAGGCCTCGTTAAGGTCCTCAATGCACTTGTCAACACTGGGCTGTTTGCTGCTCTGTTGCTGCTGCTGATCCTGGACTTCTTTTTTAATGGTCTCCAGCTCTTTGACTGCATCCCATGGTCGCTGGGTGGCCGGTTTCAAAAGGAACGGTTCAAATTTCTCCTGTCCTGTGTTTGCTGCTGGTTTGATCTCCTCCACATTTCCTGAGGGTGGTACTGCTGGCTGCTGAGCTGTGCTCTTGTTCAGCTGGTTGGAGAAGGTGGAGGTCAGGGAGAAGGCGCTGTTGCTTGAAAGTTTTAGGCTCTTCACTCCCTTTATGGGAAAACTGAAGGCAGTGCCCACTACTCCGCCGCTATCAGGGGTTACTTCGGTGCCAGGAGGAACAGGGTCTTGTTGTGCTTCCTTGTTTTCAGGGCCAGCTTTTCGGGCCTCTGGGCTAGTTTGTGTCTCCTGGTCTCGATACTGGTTTGCAGGCCAGGATCCTGACAGCTTCAGCTCCTTGTAATGATTTATTTTAGGGGGTCTACAGGGTAGTTTTTTAAACATTTTGCTGCTTGCTCTACTGCTCGTTTTGCTGCTCGCTATGCTACCAGTTAGTGCTTGCAGCTCAGCTTCAGCTGAAGATGTGCTTTGGAGACTTTGGTTTGTTAAATGGCCAGTTTTGTTGCCACTGGGACTGTCAGCTGGGTCTGGCGACTTCTCGTTGTTATTATTCTGATCACGAATTGTCCCAGTGAGCTGCGGAGTAACAGGGACAGACACCAAACAAAAAATTGTTTCACTAAGCCTCTTTTTAAGATTCTTGGTTTTGTCTTTCTCCGGTGGTTCAGGTTGCTCTGCCTTTTTTACTTCTGTCACAGTTTCAGATACACCCTGGTCAGCCGGCTTACATGGAGGTGGCGGTGGTTTACCCAGAATAGATGAAGGTAAAAATGGAGTACGGGTTTGCTCAGAAGCTACACTGTCACTTTTTTTTATTCCCCTGTTGGGCCATCGATTACTGCTGTCGCTGTCACCGGGAGCTGTTTTTCGGGTTTCGGTATTGAGAGCTGGCCCCTGTTGGGGAGGAAAGGCACTATCATGTGTAGATTGTCCTAAAATCTTAGCGGACGGAATCTCTTTGTTGATGTTGCGCATCTTGTCTATATCTGTTAGAGAATTTCCGCCAGGCCCTCCTGAGATTTGTTTTGCTCTTGAGTCTTCAGTGGGTAACTGTCGGGCATGACCTGGTTGTTCTTCATGTCCAGAAGAAAGTACCTGTTTTCGATAGGACGCACTACGTTCTCCATAAGGTTCCAGCCAGGAACTACTTGCCTGTCTGTAAAACCACCTTCCGGGATCTGAGCTTGGCATCTGCAAAGCTTCTGCCCTCCATCTTAAGTTTGCCATTTCATTGCGGTTAACTGAAACTGCTCTTGGGGGTAGGGCTCTTCTATAAGATGGGGGTGGGATGTAGCCAGGAGGCTCCATTCCAGTGATGGCAGAGTGTTGTGCGAAATAGTCTTGTCTTAGGTCCCCACCCCTTGGATAATAGATAGGCCTGTCTTTTTGTTTGACACCCTGGTCAATAGCAAGCATTTCTGCGCTACCCCTAGTCTGCTGGTGAATCTCGTATGATGGAGGCTTTAAAGGCCTGCTGAACCTGGGCTTTGGTAAAAGTGCAACATGGCTGCTTGGCCCAATACTCCTACCCCACCGGTCCCGGCCGCCGCCATAGATGTACCTACTGTATGGCCCAGAGAAGACAGTGCTGCTTATCCTCTGTCTATCAGGTAGACTAGGCCTTGATGGAATGAGCTCTCTGCTGTCACGTCCATCAGGTGACAAAACTCTGGGAAGAGACTGAGACTTTGCTTTAGTTCTAGGGTGAAAAAAACCCTCCGGTGTCCTCAGTCGGTAGTAGTGGTCCTGAGCCCACCGTTCCCCATCCCCATCTGACAGCTGCCTTCCCAGGCCCACAGCAGGCCTCCATTCCTCTGTTCCAAGGCTCTGGCACTTCCTCTCCCCAGTCACTCTCAACTGACCAGGTCCTGCATCTGGGTCCCTTAGCCAGGAAATGTCCTCCCATAGCTGCTGCGCTTGCCTCTCTGCCCTGTATTCCTCTGCTGTGATCAGGGCCTGTGGCCTCCACGCTCCAGCAGAGGCCCTCAGCTCCCTGCCATCAGCATAGTCCAGAAGGATGCTGAAGTCCTGACCTCGCCTCCGCCAGTAGGAAACATCCCTATCGTCATGGCTCAGCGGCTCTGAATAAGTCAAACTGGGAACATCGTAGAACCTATAAAAGAAAAAATCTCAGTGTTAATAAAACAATCTAATCTTTTAACAGTGTTTCTTTCATTACAGAGGTTATTAAATGAGTTGCGGCTAAACAGCATCAGAACCATCAGGCTGCGACATACAGACAAAGAAAAAATTATCTAGAATGAAAGGAGTTAATACCTAAAACATATTTCACAATATTGTATTATCTCAGTCTATTTGATAATAGATTAAAACAATTTCATCCACTTGAAATGTGATCACTGGTAAATATTAAAAGAGGCATGCCCATGCCAGTCCCAGACATGTGCTTTTGCTTTGCCAGTATAGGTGTTCCAAACAACCTAATCAAAGAGAGCCAGCACATATGAGCCAGAAATGCTTAAGTCAGCAGCTCCAAAGTCCCCTGAAGACACCACAAAATTGCAATGCTACTGCAATATGATCTGCATATTAAATTGTGCTGACCTTATCTTGGAAACTGGTCATCTGGATGGCAAATACCACTCTTTTAAAAAAAAAATCTGACGCAAAAGAGAAAGTGGCTCTGTCCCTCTCATTATTTTATCACATACTTTAGGAACCATTTTGGCCTACAGTACATATAAAAACCTTTAAACCAAAAATACAATAAACTTTAAACCTGCATTACTGTGTTACACCCAAAGTGAAAGAGTAAACTAGAAAAAGAGCCTTTTTTAATTGTTTCTCATGTAAGTATGCATGAGCAACAATCATCCAACCAAAATCATTTGTATAATTTTAAAAACGCTTGATGAAACTAATATGAAATGGCAACTGTGTGACGAGTTACTGTTGGCAGGTTCACAACAGTGGTTCCAGTACAGTGTGATAAAGCACTGCTGCCTGGAGATAAATTTAGTTCTGGTCCCATAATCACCTCTTGGGTTTGGGATAAGGCCGTAGTGCATGCTTGCGCTGCTAAAACAATTATTTTAGATAAAATATATTACTGAAAATATATATATATATTTAATGACAACGCATCTAAAAAAAAAAGTCTATGTACACTGAGGGATTTTCCATTACACTGAATTTTAGGATTTTTTTTAATTAATTGTCATCAATAAATATTCCCCGGGTCATCACTCACATAAATGCACATTCTTAGACGCCCTGATGACAGCTGATCATAATGAGGGCGGGACTGCAGGCTTAAATGCTTGTTGAAATTCAATTGTAACCATCAGTTCTTTCAGAAAAACATATTAACTACATTTTCCCAGTGTAATTATAAAACTGTTTCATGCAAAGAATCATCTGTATATATATATATATATATATATATATATATATATATATATATATATATATGTATGCTTGATTATAAATATGTGTAATAGTTTTTAAAACGTAACATCACAAAAAGAAGACTGAATAAACAATTAGCCTCCGTCCAGTATCTGCAGTGCACTAAATCCCTGTTAGTCATTGTACTCATTCATTTAAGCAGCAAAGTCAATGGATCATCCTCAGCAGCATATGCTACTGTATGGCTGAGGGGAGCTGCGCTGTGCACACTTGCCCAGCAACATGCTTACATCACAGAGCACGTGCTGGGCGTGATTCAGTGTGCCAGTGTTTACAGTGGAGTGATTACGCGCCTGTCTTGAGGCATGTTCAGTCCTCCTCAGTTTGCTCTCTGTCTAGTGCTGCTGTTTACATCTGCCTGCCGGGTGGAGGCTGTGTAGATGATTCCAGTGCCTGGGTGGGCTCCACAGAGATGCAAACCATATCTCTGTGCAGGCATGTACACAGCTCAAACGACTGCAAAGGCACCTTTCATAATTCCTCATATCCCAGCATAAGATATGTCAGTAGTGCTGCTGCAGCCACAGTGTTCTGCAGCTCTGGAAGGAAGGGAAGAGGAGGAGAAAAAAACCCTGCGCAGTGCAGACTCAGTTTTGCATGCAATACTGACAGGCCCCAGTGAGAAGTGGGGGGAGGAAAGAGAGGGAAAGGGAAGGTGCAGGGCGTGGGGGATTGCAAAAGAGAGGGAAAAAACACTCACCCACTATCTGTAGCAAGAGAATCACCCAAGGGCTGAGTGTCACCTAGGATACCGATGCCAATTTCTTTTCTCCTTTGGTTCCTATCCCCACTCTCAATGTCTATGCTGGGGTAGCCCTTCACCAGTGCCTGCCTGCTGCCATAGATGCCAGTGATAGATGCCCCCCGGTCTGCCTCATACCCGTTCAGCGTCCCCCGGCCAGCCCTGTTGTCCACAAGTTCACGCTGGCAATCAGCAGGGCGCTTGTCAAAAGGCGTGGCAGACGGAGGGTCGCTCTTCGGCAATTTATATCCGTGCGAAATGAGAAGGTCCTCCACGCTGTACATGGTGGTGTCTCTCTCACTTCTGGGCAGGAGGGCAAAGGTGGGTGTGTTGCCTTATGCGCAGTGCTGCTGGTGGAAGCTGGAGCACGGCTGCTCAGCAGAGGCCATCACTAAAGAGAGGACAAGGGAAGAGGTAGAAGAGGATTATTTCTGCATGCAACTATATCTGAGAGGAGCCACTTTCGTAAGAAAGAAAAAGGGTGGCATTCCTTGTCAAAATGTGTTTAAACTACTTCAGCACATGCTATATTGACATCTCCACAAGTCTTTTCTTAAAATTAAACACTAACATGAGCTAAACATGAATTTTTCTCCCAGACATGATCCTGCTTCTGTCGGCAACCCCGGATGTACAGCCACAGTTTTAAAGGTGAATTTAAAGCTCACTATCTGAACACTGGAAAAAGTCTATAAACCAGAAAGTGTGTGTTATGAGCCACACCCCTTGTTCTTTCCAATGACATTTTATCAACTTTCCCAAAGTGCCTGAAACCATTATCTAATGTAACAATTGCCAAATTGAGAATTGTTCTCATCCTATTAAACCACTGTTTACATAATGATTTCTCTACCCTTTGTCAGACAGCAGTGCAGTGGAAAATTTGATAACCGCAAAGCAAGCAGGTTTTAGGTGGAATATTCGTCATCAGTCATGACAAGCACTTATTGTTCTCCAGAGACTCAGAGCAAGCAGTTATCTTAAAAGAAACTGCAACATATTCTTATATATTAAGTTATAAGAGATTAAATACCTCACCGTACAATCAGTCAGTTTCAAATATGCTTAAGTAATCACTACCAGTGTTGTTGCATCATATATCTGCCTTCTTGCTAACTTATTAGTGCTGCACACCACTCCCATATGCCATCAGAAAAAGGAAAATACTGGGTATTATATACCCAGTATAAAATAATCTACACAATATATACTTTCCCGCATGCCTGTGCTGTGTGTGAGCACACACAGTGTGAAGGTTGCCAGATTTCTTACATCCTAATGGCATCAGAAAAAAATTTGATGCATTAATGGCGTTTGATTAAATTGATTTAGGTCTTGACTCTTAAACTATAGTTCAAAGATGAAGTCTGAGTTGCAGCGTCAACAATAAAAAATTATGTGAACTTTAAATAAAAATGTGAACGTTAAAAAAAATTAAAAAAATTTTTTTTAAATACTAACAGTATTTTAATGTTTTAACTTTTACTGCTCTGATTCCAGTCGCTTATTATCATGTATGTTCTTTAATTTCTCTTAGATTTCTCTTCCCTAGAAAAAGGCCCCAATGGTCACATCATATTGTCTTTTTTTCATATATATTCTCTCACAAAGACATTGCTGGCTTAAAAATCAACCAAGCCCCAAACTTTCTAGATCACCATGCAAAGGTATAGCCATCGTCACAAATCAGCAAAAAAAGCAAAAAAAACATTTCTCGGTTTTCCAAAACTCTCTCATAATGTTGTGGTGGTTAATTAATTTCTATAAAGCAGAATACTTTGATGAGTTTTATAAAGCATAAAAAGGCGATTATTTTCATTAACAAGTTAAATGATGATTACCGTCTAAGTAAATCAACAATTTACGAGTGTGGAAAATGTCAGAAAATGGCCAGAAATGCCCATTAGGCTCAAGCCTGGTGTCATAGTATAGAGTATGAATAACATTTAAATTCCCATGATATTCTGAGTAATGATGAGTATGACATTTAAATGATTTAGACGCTATTTTTCACATGGCGTGTTTAGATTATCACACACTAAATCACAAAGGTGAGTCTTCGACTTACTTGTTCTGTTAGAAAAATCGAGACAAATAAAAAAAGAGAAAAAAAAGCAGAAACTGGGGAGTTTAGTCCTAAAAATGTCTTAAAAACTTATTCTAACATGACAGTACTTCAGTACAAAACCAGTTATTTATTTTTAGCTCAAAACAAACAGCAACAAGTAGGAAATAAATAAGACTGCTTTTGTATTGGTGCTCGAATGTAATGTAAATTTCACTGTCTGTTAGTTTGTTCATTTGTTTGTGTGTACATGTGAATGCACAACCACACCTGCCTGTCTGATATATTAATTAGTGGTTGTAACAGTCTGTCCTGTATGGAAGCTTGTTTCTGCCTCTAAAAAAAAAACAAAAAACAAGTATCCATAACTCGAAATTTCGAGTTATTTTCTTGAAATTTTGACTTATTAACTCGAAATTTCAAGAAACGTAACTCCAAATTTGGAGAAACAAATTTCGAGTTACTTTTCTTAGAGTTTCTTAGAGTTAGCTCTGCCAATCAGTAATCTACGTGAATGATGTCACTTTCTTGTTACCCGGAAGCACATGGCGCAGAGTAACGCACACTCAAAACCGGATCGCAACAAATTGGCGCTTTCGCAAGTACGTTTGCTGATAGTAACGCCATGTGATTCAGCTAATAACACAAGGATTTCATCATTTTTGAAGCCACGCTGAAAATACTCAGCAATTTGTGCATTCATGACTGAATGTAATAATGGTAGCTTAGCTGTAGCATTTGTACCTGAGGGCGTCAGCTTCCGGGTAACAAGGAAATGACGTCATTCACGTAGATTACTCATTGGCAGCGCTAATTCGAAATTTCGAGTTACTTTTGTCAAAATTTTGAGTTAATAAGTCAAAATTTTGAGTTAATAAGTCAAAATTTTGAGAAAATAATTTCGAGTTATGAATCCTTTTTTTTTTGTGGCAGAAACGGGCTTCCATAGTCCTGCCTGCAGATGACAACGGATGGCTTATAAAACATTAACAGAGTGATCAAAGGCTTTGCACACAGTAGCATTTTGGCAAATCATAGACTTGAATAGTGGCTCACTTTCCATTATGAAGGTGTCACTTAAAGGACAAGTGTGCTGTTGGATCAAAGATGTTGGTGTTAAAATATACTTATATACACAACTCATCTAGGAATTGATCATAGCCAAACACATTTACTTATCTCTGTGCTGGAAACTGCTGAATTGCAGCTCCATTAATGTTTATATTAACATAGATTAAGGGTGGAGGTCATGTGACAAAGTAAAAAACAAAAGAATTAATCTAAATCAAAGATGTGCAGACAGAGTAACATCTGACTGATAATAGTTTGCAAGGCACAAACACTGCATTTACAGGGTCTCCATGGACGTTATCAGAAAATTGTGCAGTGTGCGAGAGAAAAATGCACTTTTTTATAACTTTTAATAAAACTATATTATTTTCATCATATATAAGATGAAAATAAGCTTCTTTATATTAGTGATGCATCTTGACTCATCTCAGAAAACGGACAATTGCTGCTTTTCTTCTATCCAAAACATTATGACTATGTCATAAAAGGCCATCACATATCTTTTAATCTTACAATCCGAGATTTTTTTCTTTCTTGTTTTTTGGAAGAAACTCAGTATTCTCAATAAATATTAGAGCTCAGTCAACAAAGGCTTTTTAAGACCAATACTGGCACCAATATTTTTTGCAATTAAAAAATTGTATATTCCAATCAGCTGATACATTTTTTTCTTTCTGCAGACACACAAAACCTACAGAGATTTCCCTAATATTTCTTATTTGAAGTTGTTTATTCACTTGTTTACACTTTGCTTGGGTCAGCTGGCTGTTGTGTTTTTGGTGTTTGAAATATTTTTTGCCACAGGGAAGCTTTAGAGTGCCCTCTGCTGAACAACCCTTTTAACATGGTTGAAGGTAGCTTCACTCATCTCCTCTTTACTTTTTAAATTTAAATTTATTGGCTGATATTGATAAATCATGAAATATCTAATATCAGCTGATAATCAATTTAAGTCCACATATAAACACTACAGCTTTGTACAGGTTTTGTTTTTTTGTTTTTTTGTTTTTTACATCAAAGGGTGTTAAAGACAGCTTAAGAGAGAAAATTGTATCATTATATTATTTCATTCTCAAGGAATCAGTTTGAAATCCATCTGGGAAGCTAAAGCTTGCAAATCTCTGCCTTTTTTCATTAAAATTATTTAATTCATTCTAAATATACTTGATTGATATATCAGCTTAATGGTTTTGGTTTGCTGACAAGTAAGATGGCATTTAACAAGGTCAGCTTGATGTATTATCTGTTGTGTAACATTCATTTTATATTAAATATTACAAAATAGCGTCAGTGACAGCTAAAAGTAAGTTTCATTTATTACAACAAAATCTTGTTTACAATGCCAAATTGTTTTTTTGTTTTTTAAAATTGTGTCAATATCAGCCCTGTATTTATTCTATTACTTTTTCGTTCATTAATTTAAATGATAAAATAATTTATTTAGCTCCAAACTGGACTATGGTTACATAAATAAGCACGCTCTAACAATATTTTGAATTGTAATTACTTTATTAGTGCAATGTTACTGTAGGACACCCAGCACGCATTCCATAAAGAATCACTGCATTCAAATCATTTGGAAAATTCTTCTTTTCCTCTTTTTTCCTCTTGACCTTAATGTGACCTTAACATTTTCCCTCCATAACTTTGTCCACTTTGCAGTTAGGAGTTACCCCTGGTGTGGGAGCTTATTTTATACTGTACTATTCAGTGTAATGCTTCATATCAGCCCAAATCCTGCGGGATAATTAATGCTGTCCAGATGCAAAGAGCCCAGCAGGAAATCCCCACTTTAAAACCACACTGTATGGGACCATATTTTCAAGGACAACAGGAGTGAAAATTGATTAGCCAATTTATTAATGTCATTGAAACTTCACTGACTAAACAAGGCTAAACAGAGCCCAAAATAACATTCAAAATCAGCATGCTGAAATCTATTCTGATGTAAAAGTCCTCCAACTATTACTGGCTCTTCAAGTGGAGCGAATAGGTAGTGTGGTTAATGCAGCAAAAATCAACTCGAGAGCTTCTTGAATCAGCCAAATCCAGATCCGTGAGGACGGGCTGATATAGAAAAGTAGCTTCCTTTAACACAGAGTTTTATCAGAGAGAACCAGAGCGAGCTAGACACATGGTGGCTCTTTTTTGACAAGGTCACAGCTCCAAATGATTGCAGTGGAAATATGGCACGAGACTTTTTTTTGCATAGCAACAACAAAACTATGATTAATAATCACAACAAAGATATATTTTTTAACATAAACATCACTGATACACCAATGGGTATGAAAGGTTTGTGCCAGGAAGATGAAAAAGTAAGGTCAGCTAATGTAAAAGTTGCTGCTGAGGGTCATTCGTTAGCTGATAACGAGAGAAGTCCTTTTTCTGCTTTTGGAAACATTGAACAATTTTTATGTGAGGACTGTCTGTTGATAACTTCACTGTCTGAAAAACACAACTTTAACTTGGAGGCTGGTGCATGAATTCACTTCTAACTTAATAAATCCAATCTCACTGACCACCCTCCCACCTAAAAATCCTCCAGGAACACCCCTCCACCCGCCACCACCACCCCTCGGTGTGCAGCCAGGCCTGGAAGACTGCATGCACAGGTAGTGGTTACTGTAACGCATCAGCACTAGCAGGCAGCACCACCCTAACTGCTAAGGGAGTGTACCTACATCTTACCTAGTGACAGGGAAAACACAGCGCCACAGATCAGCCTAATCATTAAAAAAAACTGCTTAGCCTATGCAAACTCATTCAAAACACAAGTTCAGCACGTTTGCAATTAAGAGCACCCTGTGATAACTATGTCCATCAGATTCTCCGGGGAAAAAAACATCTCCCTCACCATCATTCTCCCTGGATAACTCACTGTATGAATGAATCATGATTAAAATAGAGCCGTTTTATCATAACACACAGTTATCAATAAAATATCAAGGTTGTGATAGATAGACGGATGCATTGTGCATTATGCATACAGCATGACCTATTATAGCCCTGCTATAGCCTACTGCAGCGTTATATGGCACAGCCTACATAAAATTGACTGCTATGAAATGATTTTTCAAATCAGCTCCCAGTAGGCTACCTGCTTCACCCAGTGCCGCAAGTCCAGCGCCTTCCAGAGAGAGGGGGGGTAAAAATCCTCCACCTGCACGCACCTTGAGTTGAATATATAGTCAGCGGTCATGTTTTGACGAAAGCCGCTTGGCCAAATTATAACCCCATTGCAAAAAATTCCCCGAGAAATGCACGCAGTAAAGCAGGGAGCGCACATCCCCGCCTCGCTGCCAGCACCAGCGGCGGCTCGGCGCTGTTCTGTCGAAGGGCGAACATTTTGAGGTGTGTGCAAGTTGACGCGCGGTTAACGAGGAGGTTTTGCAGATGCGAGTGTTTACCAAGACCCGCTGCCCTGCGCTACCACGAAGGCTACGTGAGCCACACACACAAAAAATAGAAAAAGAAAAAAAAAGGATAAGCAACCCCTCCCTAGAAATCTACCAGTGTCGGCAAAGCGGGAACCAGCGTGCTGCAAGGATGCCATAACACTGCAAAAACAGAATAAGGGCGTAGCAACAGAGAGACGCATACCTGGGAAGATGCTTGGCGCCGCCGTTGCAGTTCCCCTGCGCCCAGCTTCAGCTGCTGAGACTGAGAGCACTGCACAGAGCCTGAGCCGAGCATGCCTATTGGTAGGCAGAGACGCGCTGGTTGCTGGCTGCCTGGACTGGGCTCTCCTCACTACAGCTGAGGTGGGGTGGGCTCCTCACATGCAGGGAGCTAGAGAAAAGGGATGTCAGAATGGTTTCTTCCAAACTGTTTCTCCTAACTTTCCTTTTTTTTTTTCATAGCAACACTCTTTTTTCTTTTTTTTTCATTCAGTGCTGCTTATAGGCTTGAATGATAAGTACAGACTTAAGGAGTGTGAGGTCTGTCTCCCACTGCCACAAGTGTTTAATGCACTAAATGTTGAAGGAGCCACACCTTTTATGTTTCTGCAGGAAAGGTCAGACACTGCTTGTGCTGAAGTTTGCTGCATTGCTAAACCGATTTGCAATTACCGCTCTATCTTTCCCAGTTTTCCCATATTTTGTTTGTATTGATACCCATGCGTCCCTTTGCCATTAAGTTTTAGATGTGCAGTATGGCAGCGAGCAGTACCGCACCCTTGGTGATGTTGATGACTCGTCACTGTGTGTGTGTCCCCCTCCCATCCAATGCCAAGACAGCTTGGCTAATTAAATGTGCTGGGCTCAGGCCTTCCTGTGCCAACTGTGGCATGCTGCACTCTGAGGGATCCCTCATTCGGAGGAGTGATGGGACATCGTGCCGTCCCAGAGATCCACTCACTGATGAGGAAGTGTTGTAACCTGCTCAAAGCCATTCACAGTTTTGTTTGTACTCATTTACAGGAGCAGAACCAGCACTGGTTGCCCAGTGGTTCCCAGTTACTGAGCACTGGAACACATGAAATGTACTATATACAAAATTTATAATTGCTGGACACTACACTAGAGCACCAGCACCTCAAAAACCAAAACAGCAAAGCTTTAGCAGTACATCATCGTGTCACGTCTGTGACAATATACTGACATTGTAGCATTGATGGGCTCACCCTTGTGGTCTGTCGTAACACTGGTGATATTTTTATAACTCAATGGAACTGTACAAATAGTGTCCTTTCAATAAAAGGTGTAAGATGTAACCCTTGGGTACAGGGATAGTCAATAACTTTTTAAAATATTGTTTTATTATTATTCGTTCGTACATTTTGGAGACGGAGTTGCATTTGTATTGCACTTTTCTAGCCATACTGACCAGTCAAAGCTTCATCTGTCTCACATCTGCATGTATTGGATAATTTCTAATCGCCACTTAACCTAAAATATGAGTCTTTACGCTGTGGGAGAAAACCACACCCCAGTGGCAAGCAACAGTTTTAACCTCTGCACCAGCCTGCCTATGACATACAAGAAAGACTCAGAATGAGACTTTTCCAAATGTATTGAATGTGTTTTCTTTAACTGAAATAAACAGTTAATAACTAAGAGTACAATTAATATTTGACCTAATTTCTGAGCACAGTCAGTATATTGATATTGTACATTAAAGTCTACAATAAACTGTCTACAAATTGCATTAATCACATTCAGAGCATTGCATGTGCTGGCCCCTGCTTAAATATTATAGCAGTCGGCCTTGTTGATTCACCTTTGAAGTGTTTCATGCACTTATTTTAAATCGAGCACACAGATTGGAGATTTTAGCACCTCTGGTTTTTGTGTTTTAGCCCATCGGGTTGACTGGACGTGTGCCGTGCACGTTTGTTTGCATTTAAGCAGGCGTGTAAGAATAAATGCTTGTGTGTGTGTGTGTGCACTAGATGTGTGTATTTTATCCAGATTGTGAAACCCTTTGTAACTGTATGTTTTAAATTTTATTTTTTTGTACTATTTCTGTCTGAGTGTTGCAGCTTCATCTCTGAAAAACCGCACTAATTTTGACTGCTCTTATTTTTGTTTTGGCTTCACGGGGTGTCACTCTTTAGTTGTTTTCTCTCATGAACCTCACACAAAATTTGGCAAATCCAATTTGAATACCTGGAGATTGTCATTGTGAAACACTTTCTCACCAGTGGAAATACTCCAGTTTGGTTTATGCGATGGGTAGATTATACAGGACACACTAAACATAGCATTCTACTATTTTTGTCACATGAGATAAATCAGACACTGTAAAAGTGACCATGCAAATGGTATATGGACATAGATCTAAATTGGATATTTGCGATCCGCCCCGTGAATGTTTGATAATGTCTGAAAACTTTCAGAGCTGCAGTGCAGCGAAAATAAAATTGATTTATTCACTTCATGGATGTGAGGAGTGCCGGTGTGAAGTGAAATTCCTTTCTTGTCCGACAAAAGCATTGTGTACATCCTCACCCTCAGGGTTGCATGGACTAGTAAGAGTGCTGCTCCACTGCCAAAGGGAGGTGCCGCTTAAACTTCCACCCAGAATCCCTCCCCAGCCTTCCCAAACTGACTATCCACTACCCCATCGGTCCTCCATGCCCAGCCCCATCCTCTTATAAGATTTCTACTAGTTAGTCTTCTTGTAGCGACTTGTGCTTTCTATTCTATCCTGCCTATGCAGAGTAAGGTCCATTTAATGTTCCATCCATCTAAATTGGACATTTGCGTTCTTACATATAGCTCTGCGCCGTGAATGTCTGATAATGTCTGCAAACTTTCAGAGCTGCAGTGCAGTGAAAATAAAATTGATTTATTCACATCATGAATGTGAGGAGTGCCGGCGGTCTCAAGAGAAGGCGCTGCCATGCACTTTCATGGTAAACACATGATACATTGGTACACTAAAACCTAAAACATGCAACACTAAAGCTTAGATTACAACAAATACAGAATGGGTGTGTAATCTCTATTAACGCCATGTCTTCACATAGCAAATGATTGTTTTCTGCTATATTTATGTACAACATGTTAATATATAATTTAAAGATGGATTCATAACTAATTTGCTATTATAAAATTTAGTCTACATCTGTGAGATGAAATATAAAACATTCACACACAAAAAACCCTGAAAATTCAACTATTTATTGACAATTCCTACCATTATTGGGAAATGATGGCAGCATATTCGCTTGTTTCTGCCCTGGTTCATAATATAAATAAAATCTGCTCAAAATGGAGGGTGGCAGTGCAAATGATCCCAAATGGCCAAAATGCCTTGACCCAATACAGGCCGTGTTCTAGGACACTTGGATGTCAGGCTGATGATAAATGATGCACCTAGCTGACAATGGCTCAAAGCTAAACTTAATGCTGCTAACTAAAGCCGATTTCTATCCCATACTTATCCAAGGCCACATGTTAAAGATACAGTTGACTATAGAAGCCATACATGGTCCTGTGCCAGTTTATATTTGTTCCCCCAGTGCCAACACCCTGCTAAAAACCAGACACTGTGCTGGAAGATGTTTCACACTGCATTCAAGCAGCAAACTCTCAGTTAGCTACGTTCTTTGTGTGAGTGCAGAGCCCTCTTTATTTTTAGGTTGTCCAAGCAATGAGTGACAGATCTGTAATACGACTAAGACATAAATATGTTACTGAACAATGCACCTGTGAACATACACGTTGTAGTTGTGTGTGTATAAAATAACACACTGCAGAAATTGTAACGCATTTTGGCAACTTGGAAATCCTTGATAATGAGTGTAATATCATCCATAGCCCGGAGCTAACAATTTTAAGCCTGAAAGTGCTCTTCTGTAGTTTAAAAATGAATAATAATCATGTTCTTCACATCTGTGAACTTGGGATAGTAGTTAGGAGTTGCTGTTTCTGTTTATTTATAACATTTTTAGCTAAATTTTGATAATAAACTTGAATACTATTGCAAGCTAATGAAAATCTAGTTAGTTCGCCTCGTGTTGAGAGTATTCCAACAGCTCTCTGCCTGCAAATTCTCACTAGAGCACTGGGAAGTTCATCTTTTAGCCCAGTCTGCATCACTTAGATACACTTAATCTCATGTGGACAAAGTGCTTAGTACATAGGTTTACTTAGGTTTCTTTTAAATATTTTATAAGGTCTTTCACAGGATTAAGACTTCCACTTTTCAAAACTAAAAGCTATGTTCATCCTTTGCATGCTGGCTAAAATTCATCCGTATGTCCAAAAGCAAACCATGCTTCACATTCACTCATATGAAAATACTTCATGTAACAAAATATATGTTGAAGTAATTTCTTTTTTTACTTCATATTTAAAAGCTAAGTGGTTATTATGTTTTATTCCTACACTGTACAATTGCATCATATAATATCACAACATGATTTTATGCATTCATGTCACAACGTGTAGAATATACACCTCAAATAATGACAATTCAGAGCTTTAGAAAATCCACAGCTGATCAAGAAATTCAACAGTTTTCTGTGTTTTCAAGTATGAATGCCAAAAATTGTACCTCGTTTTTAATATATAATGAGACCTTAAGTTTGTCCTTGTTAAAACGATGGATGTGTATGTCAAATATGGGGTCAAATGGGTCAAAGTTCTGATTTCTCTAAAAGCTTGATTTCAAAATACTTCATATTTGTCTCTTTTCAGCTCTGCATGATATCAGTGAATTCAAATATCCCTAATATTCTTATCTCAGGCTCTGACTAACTAACTCTAACTCTGACCCAGAGCACAATGACCCCCATCCACAGGTGGGAGAGGCAGCCAATCAGAAGAAAGATGGCTTAAAGAGATGATGACCTTAAAGTGGGAGGATGTCTTAAAATGTCCCAAATCAGACAGATGATGAACTCAGCTGCTGCACCGAGGATTATTTTGAAAAGTCAATTAGAAAAACCTGCTCTAGGAGAGTGTAAGAATAAACATATGGTGCTGGAAATGAGCACAATAGGTCTCCTTTAAAAATGCTGGAACACCAGCTGAACACAGACCCCTGCATCAGCTCTTTTGCTGCTTCCTGTCACACTATCAAGGCTGTTAGCTTTATGGTAACATATGCCATTTGGCAGAAGCATGTGCCTTATAGTAGTCGTACATTTTTCTCTTTTTAAAACGATTGCCAAAGTGAAGTAAAGGCACTAATCTGAACTAGTGGCAAAATATTTTAGAGATATTGAATTCATTTAAAGAAAAATATTATTTGTAAAGTTATTAAATGCAGTTTAGATCTGGACGGTTTCTGTACATGACATATTTTTCTGCCATTCCTATTGAAAAAATGCTGGGTTTTTACACGATGGGACTCCTGTGCAGTCGTTTTCTACAGTGTTATAGTAAAATAAATCAGCCTCTGGGGTAAGCAGCCAATTTATTGGGACTTCAGGTAGAGCCAGCCAGATATTGGGGGACCATGATTTCAGTCTTTGCTTAGAAATCCAGACACATTTTTTAAAATGCTCATAAAAACTAAATCAATCAGTTGCATTTCAGCAGTCTCGACACAGACATTTCACCTGCATGCAACCTGATTGGCCACAGCATTCAAACAACAAGAATACCATAAAACAAACATCTGACTTCTTGACTACAGATTGTACACATTCATATGTTCAGTTATCACTCAAATTAACTCAAATTAACCCCTGTTGTAGTACAAATGCATATCTAATTTGTGCTGCAAATTAACATCTTGAACTTGGAATTGGTAGTTAACAAAACAAACACACCTCGAGATTCTTTTAGTAGTTCTTTGAAGCCCCGCATATTATAGTTTTCACCAGCACATGATCATCTCTAGATGCTCTTATTTGCATTTCTGTTTGAATGACTCTTTTTGTCAAGAGCTTGATTTTAATTGCATGCTTTGCAGTTAATCATGCATCTTGATTTTGATTACTTTTAGACCTCCTTTATATCCAGACTTGTCTGGATATGGTCGGGAGATTTATGCGAAAACAGTCTGTACTGTGTAAGTGATGTGAAATTATGTCATTTAGCAGATGGAAAATGACTTTGCGATTTCCATAGCCTGCCTCAGAGCCTGCTGTATGCTACAGTGGGTGGTCTAACTCTTGTATCAGCGCTGCTCTACTTCACATGGCAGGTTTTCTTCAACTGGGTGCAAGCCTTTGCTTTTACATCTAATTTAATGCTTTTAAGGTAATCAACTAGAGTTCTCAGAGATACATCCACTCTGGAAATGAGGCGTCTTCTTTTGGTATCAGAAGGTGAATTCTGATTTTTTTCTTTTTTAAATGTACTTTTGTTTGGAGCTATGGGACATAAAGTTGGATATTTTAGGCTTCACTTAATTCCATACATTGCCTAAATGTTGTGCTTTAATTTCCCGTATTCTGAGAGCAGCTGTTACCAGGATGTGATCTCACTTTAGATTGAAGTCATTACACATACAAGAGGTGTTGCTGCCTGTTTTTCTCATCAGCAGAACAGCAGGAAGAAGGATCTGACTGAGGTTTTTTTATGGCTTGGTGAAGGTTAGTGGCTTCAGAGTGTTACAGTGGAACCTTGTGGTTCATGCAGTATGAAAACAGAATATGGAGAATTGGAAGAAGTGGGAAAAACAATCAGTGCAGTAACATGAACTTCAAATTATTTTTGCTAGTATGGAAGGAGATCATTTCCATACCTGAACGGGTCTCACTAATCATTTTGATCTGGCTACCACATTAGGAGACTCTTATAAAACACTAACATGCTCTTTTGTTAAATATATCACTTATAGGTGCTCCAACATGTACACACTGTAGACTGTAGACTGTAAAGTCACAGTACAGTGATGGCTTACAATTGGTTATGAGTAATTCTGAAACTGTCAATTCTAGGACAGAGGTTCCCAGATGATGTGCCGTTTGCACTTTATATTGTTACGTACATGGATGCATAAAGTAAAGGATACATTTTAATTTTGCTTTAAAACTACAAAGTTAAATTTATGCCCTATATTGTTGGAACAAAACTTGTGTTAATGAGAATCCAAATCTGTTCGGACACTTGCAGGATGAATGGCATATTACACTGTGACGCATCAAAGGCTAATTATCAGTGAGAAGGACATACAATTTGGGAGGTGGGGGAATGAAATTTCTTAAAAGAAACCACCAGTGCTTCAACTGGTCAGAAGCCCTCAGTCCACAATCTGCTGGGAAAACCTCAATAATTCTAACACTGAGCCAAGCAATGTGAAGAGGCACTTGGAAAATAAAGTAAGCCTTCAAAAGAGTGCCAAACCAGAGCCAGAGGTAGCAAAATGATACTGTCTAATGGAAAAAAAAGTTAAATTAAGGTTATTGCACAGAAACCAAAAGTATTGCAGGCGTCATGCCCAGGTGCTGTCACCCGAGTATACAATCAAAAGAAGAACTGCTGTCGTGCCAAAAAAGACACAGTATCAAACATGAGGCCAGAAGTGACCTGGCAGAGGGTCCAAATTATCCCACATGATGGCACCTAAAGCAAAGCCATTACTTACACTTTTTTTAATCATGTGTTTTTTGTATCCCCATATGTTACACAGAAGTGAAATACGTGGACAATTAAACATATTGTTAGAGCTAGACAAATTGAATGGTAAAATTCACATAAAATAATGTTGTATTTTTTATTTGTGATCTCTGTTCAGTGACAGTAGACCACTCAGTGTTGTGTGGCATTAACATACGACATTCAGACACTTTCTTGTAAATGCATTTGTTTTTCTTAAGACATCTCAGCCATTCTGTAAATGCGAGTCTCATTAAAATGTGAACTATTTCAGAATATGCTCCTGTTCCTTTACACTTATTATAGAAAATAAATGTTTTTCACTGTTGTGTCCCTCTTGAGATCCAGTTGGGCTGTATGTTGCACAAGAAGTAAAATGAGTTTGACACCCATGACATAGATTATCTGTGTATTTTGCACAAATATAAATCAGGTATGCTTTGTAATTTTGACTTTTCCTTTTTGCACAAAATGTGTGAAAACTGCTGCTATAGTAGTTGTAGACCACACACACAATGCCTTAAGATAAGATTCAATAAGCTGAGTAGTTTTGCCTCTGGTCAGTGTGGCGTTTCAAGGACTCCAAAAAGTTTTTAGAAAAAGTTTTTTATTTGACTTGCAGAAACTGGTGGAATGTATAACGGATATTTTATATCTACTAATTTTCTAAATGTTCCTCACCTGTTTCCTCTGAATGCTTAGACTGAAACAAGACCGTCATGACTTCCTTCCGCCAAGAAAAACATTAATTTCAGCTCAGCAGGTATCATGCAAAACAGCCTCTCATTAAAATCATAATTAGAACTCGGAAACATGTGCACTTGGGGTTCGGCTGAGGGGCGAACTCAAAATCACTAGAAACTATTAAACTTGCACTTAGCCTTTTATTCAAAAAGCAAATCATGTCTGGTCCCAGTTTTGTCACACAACTTGAGGTGAAAGTAAAAGCTGGCTCTTATCTGTAAGTTTGCTGTTTCTTTGTTGAGTTTGATGGTTCAGGCTCTTTCTGTTTCAAAATGACACATTTAGATGACAAAACCTGTATTTCTGTGTGATATTTGTATGGTTTTATTGTGACATATAAAAACAACACAGAAATCAGTCAATATCCTGCATGTCTTAGTGTTCACAGTCAAGGACGTTTGTTCTTTGCAGCTGAAGGTCATTGCTGAGCATCATCATCATCATCATCATCTGTTCTTACACAAATATTAAACTGCAAATGTCACATCAGCTCTGACATTGACTTTCTTCATAAACTCTCATTTCTGAGAAAATCACAACAACACACACTCACATCTATGTATATATAAACACACACGCAGATGCACACCCTGCCCTCTTCTTGTCCCCAGCCCTAGTTGCCTAGGAGACAGCTGAAATGGGGACCCCATCTCATTATATGCCAACAGGGCTGTGTGACTGGCGGGAGGAGCATGTGCGGGGATCTGTACCGCCATCTAGCAGCCAAAACAGAGAAGGCATGTCTTTTTTCTTAAAGCCTAGATTCTGCCTAGTAACCCAATATGCTGACTTCTCTGGCTGCTGACAGCCAGCCCTTGAATTTCTAATGAGATGTACAGTACAGTGAGTCTGCTACTGGAGACACTGATGAAGTTTAATATGGACCATTAGTTAATTAGAAGCTAATCAGCAGCTGAATGTACATAATGAGAACAAAAATTAAGGGTTTTTTTTTAGAAGTAGGTCGCACTACTTGAATGTAATCTGAGCACTTATTCAGGGGATTATTTTAAGGCATTATCTAAATCAATTATCTAAATTACCTGCAATTTTATTTTTTAATTTGGTCACAGGGTCTGTATGTCTCTAAACATTTTAGTCAGGGACATGATGTTTATAGATTCAGATGATTTCAGGCCATTTTTTATGTTTGTTTTTAATAGAAAAGGTTAAAAGCAGGCCAACATTGACTGCCTTTTAGTCATACTCATAAAAATTAAAAACTAAAAGCTCAGATGTTTCACATAAAGGAACTCTAAATGTATTCCCTACCTGTTTGACCAGAGTCACGACTCTCTGACACCGAGTGGTGACGAATGGTAAACTAAAGTTAACTTATTTACAGAGAAGAATAACAGCCTTAAAAAGGGAGAGACGGCGGACAATGGATAGAAAAGAAAATCAGGGATAACTGTTAATTAAAGTTAAAGAATAACTCACACTAGCACAACAGTACAGTTATTAAATACATAATGCTCTTTTTTTGGCTTCTCAGACACATTTTTCTTCTTCATGAACACAGATATCCTACGGTAGGCGATTGTGTTTTAATGTACTTAGCATTACAGACTTACCGTATTGTGAAACCATTGTTATCATGGAGAATGCATCTTGATAGTGCTGTATTTTGACTGTGTGATTTGATTCCACCCAAAGTAAATGCTATTACAACTGCACCTTGCCTTTTGTGGTTCTGTCACTCACAAAATAACAAAACAAATCTGACAAGGATCCAGAAGACCAACTTTTAGGTGTAATTATATTAGGTTTTTTAATCTTTGATTTCTTGGTAAAGGAAATTAGGTAATAGACAGCCAATCACATGGCAGCAGCTTAGTGCATTTAGACATGTAGACCTGGTCAAAATGGCCTGCTGAAGTTCAAACTGAGCATCAGAATGGGGAAGAAAGGTGCTTTAAATGACTTTTAACGTGGCATGGTTGTTAGTGTCAGACAGGCTGTTCCGAGTGTTTCAAAAACTGCTGATCTACTGGTATTTTCCCACACAACTATCTCTAGGGTTTACAGAGAAAGGTCAGGAAAGAGAAAATATCCAGTTGGCGGCAGTTCTCTGGGTTTAAATGTGTCGTTGATGCGAGAGGTTGGAGGAGAATAGAAAGACTGCTTAAGCAAGCAACAGTACAAGTCCTGTCAGCTTAGAACAGGTAACTGAGGCTTCAGTTGACACCGGATCACCAAAATAAAATTGGATAACGGGAGACTAGAATAATGTTGCCTAGTCGGATGAGTTTCTGCTGTGACATTCAGATGGTAGGGTCAGAATTTGGTGTAAAGAACATGAAAGCATGGATTGATCCTGCCTTGTGTCACAGTTCAGGCTTCTGGTGGTATAATGGTGTACGGGAGTAAATGCCATGGCCTACCTGACTTTTTGCTGAGCACGTCTGTTCCTTTATGACCACAGCCTCTAAAGGCTATTCGAGCAGGAAAACGTAGCATCTTACAAAGCTCAAACTGGTTTTGTGAACACGACAGGGTCGCTGTACACTGGCCTTCTCAGTCGCCAGATCTCAATCCAGTAGATCACCTTTGGGACGCATCGTGGATGTTCAGTCGGCGTATCTGCAGCAACTGGGTTATGCTGTCATGTCAATGGATGAAAGGGGTTAAACCTGGGACTAGCAAGGTGTACGTAATAAAATGCTTATAGAGCTAATAGTTTAACAGTTCATCATATTTTATCAAATGGGGTATGTTTTGTGTATAATTCATTTTCAGGTAAGTGTATGAGGGTAGAAAGTACCATTTGCACCACTGAAATTTGCTGATGTATATAATGGCAAAAGCAAAGTATGGGAACCTTGAATGGTATTTACCATAATTGAGAAGATATATTCAGCCTATCTATTATCGTTAGACTACATAATTTAATAGTAAAAAGGATTAAACAAATTTTCAGGACTGAACACCAGTTTTCTTATCAAACACGAAAACTTGTGAACGCTCATGTTGCATATTTCATGTAGCTTCTCGTCAGAACATAAACAGATGCAGATCCTGTGGAATATACTGCAGTTTATTCATTCTAATTGATGTTTCATCTTAAATATTAAAAACATCAAGTAAAAATGACCACATATATACACAGCAGCAGAAGCAGGAGTTTGGGCTGAACTGAGCAGGACACTGTTGTGCTTTATAAGTTTCTACTTGGCAGGGGACAAAAGATACATTTACCCTCGTTGTACACACACTGCATGTGAAACGAAGCCACGAATACGCTTGAGTGTTAACCTGTCTCTACGTTAAAGGTTTTACATACCCTACTCACCGTAATGTGTCGAGTGCAGCAAATTTCTATCAGTAGTTTTAACAAACATTAACATTTTGTGTCCTCTGAAGAGAAAATAGTGCTTAATCTCTGGGCAGGAAGCTAGCTGCGATGTTCACAGATGCTTTTACACTTTTGTCAGGTCAAATAGGTGTTCAGACATTTTTCTAGCACCACATGATGGTTTGTTGCCAAACAGACAGATGTACCAGCGGCTGTGTGCTGGTGTTAATTTCCCACCCTGTTAACACCTGATGGATGTGCATTAAATCTCATAACAATCCTTGCATCTAATCAAATGTGAGGCTACTACCATGTCGATGTTAGTGCATGTGAAAATAAAGCATCTATGCACTGTACCTATTTAAATGTATACAATCTATATAGTTAACTCTGCACATGAAGCCATCCTTTTACCCAACAGGACATATTACGTTTCTGTTTCGGTCCACAGGATATACTGCTGTTGACCCCACCTAAAGCATAGTATTGTCATTTAAATGTAGATATAGGCAAGGGTGATTGGAGCTAACACAACAAACTGAAAGGAGATAGCACACATACAGTACACTTTTAACAAAGACGAACGCACAAAGAAAAGACAAAAGTTTCAAGAAATAAACTCTTTCAGATGGTAACATAAGATATGGAGTATACTGCAGAAGTGAGCCTAATGAAACTACTTGTTGCCTTGAAAGTAAAGGTCTGGAAACTGTGGCATGGTAATGGCGATATACTGAAGGTCTTTGCAAACATTCTCTGTTCTAGGCCTCGGATTCTGATTGGTCGGTGGCAACGCTGCCATTCAGCTCGCCCAGTCCTGATTGCTCCTGGATGTCAGTCATCTCCCCGACAATGAAGGTCGGCTCCCCTCCTTTGCTGTTGGCCGAGCTGCTGTCTGGCTGCTTGGCCGCTTGGTTGGCCAGAGTGGGCTCTTCATCCAGCCTGCTGGAGATGGACCAGTAGAGATGAGCATCAAGTCTGGCTGCAGCTAATGACAGCTCTCGTGCTGAGCAGGATGGCGTGTCCACCTTAGAAGGAAGCAGAAAAGTAAGATGAGGATTTCTCTGTTAACTTTTGTGTAGTCCAAAATGAATAGACTGGTTCTTTTATAGCACTTTTCTACTCTGACCACTGAAAGCACTTTACACAAATTGCCTCATTTACCCATTCACACTAGCACTGTTTGGTATGCTTTTTCACACAGTCATACTCCGATTGATGCCTCAGAGAGCAACTTCGGGTTAGTATCTTGCCCAAAGATACTTGGCATGCAAACTGGAGCAACTAGGAAGTGATGATCCACCAACCTACTGATTAGCAGATGACCTGCTCTATCATCCGAATGAACCCAAAATCCTTGCTGACCTTTTCAGTTTCAGTTTAGATTCAGGTCACAGTATATCATCAGATAATTAGCTTGATTTATTTAAAATTTATTATAATGGTTTAATGATGCCTCGATTGTTTACTCTGCAGCATGTTGGTTAACTTCTACTGTGTTAACATGTTCTATAAAAATTGATTTGAATTGACTTTGTAATTGCCGTCATGTATTCCATAAGTTAGAGTTAACACATATAGTTCCATTTCAGTATTTTCCGTTTTAGTATATTAGCTTTTGGGGTGGCCCTTATATGTAGAAAAAAGTGCTTGTGTGAATGGCTAAACATGAGACATCTTATATAAAGTGCTTTGAGTGCTCAAGTACAGTAGAAAAGTGCTATACACGAGCCAGTGCATTTATCTTCCATAGGCTTTAAGAACATCAAAGCACCAGACGCTGCTTTACAGCATCTGTATTTTGATTTCACACATCAAAGAAGCAGCAGCAGAGAATTTTAAGCAACTTCCACTTGATAGCGCTCACCTTCAACCACCCAAACAGTGTCCTATGTTTCTGAAGTTTCTATTTTGATCTAACTATGCTTTTAATATTTGTCATACATTTTGTTTGGAAATGGATCCCACCAAGCAAGCAGGAAACATTTATTTATATTAAACTTTTACCCAGACATGAATAGCAAAGTGCTTTAGAAAAGGCAATAACAGGATGTGCAAAACTTAACTCAATTTATAAAATAATTAAAAGGAAAGTTAACAAAACAAACAGCATACATTAGCAAAATGGTAAAAAAAATAAATTAAATAAATTAAATAAAATAAAATAAATAGACAGATATTTTTTCATTGCAGTTTGAAAGCACACTTTAAAAATGTATTTATTATCCAATGATCACTGTGTAATTGAATTACAGACAATGTTGGTAAAATGGCAAGAGCAAGTACTGCAGGACTTGTTTTAGCACAATGGCTTGAGAAGACAATGTCGACTGGCTTTAGAACTTTTATTTTTGAAAAACTATAACTAACCAAAATAAAAACCATTACAAAATTATTTTCTTCTTTTGACTGATCTCTTTAGGGGTCACCTTATCCCTAATATTCTCATCTGTCCTTATCCGCCACATCCATTAATCTTCTGTGTGGTCTTCCTCTTTTCCCCCTGCCTGGCAGGAGCATTTTCAAATTCCTTTGTCCACTATATCCCATCTCAACCTTGTCTCTCTTATTTTGTTCCTAAAATGCTCAGCCTGAACTGTCCCTCTGATGTTCTCATTTCTAATCCTGGCCGTCCTGGTCACACCCAGTGAAACTCTTATCATCTTCAACTCTGCCACCTCCACCTCGGCCTCCTGTCTTTATGTCAGTCCCACTGTCTCCAAACCATACAGTATAGCAGGTCTCACTACCACCTTATAAAAACCTCCCCTTTCACGTATTCCACTCCACCCTGCCTGCACTCTCTTCCTCATCTTTCTTGTGCTTTGTCCATTGCTTTGCATAGTTGACCCCTAGGTATTTAAATTCATCTACCTTCATTACCTCTACGCCTTGTATCTTCACCTTTCTGCCTGCCTCCCCACAAATAACAACTTCTTCTGTGAACAGAATAGAGACTCTGGCATGAACTCATCTGTCAGCCTGTCCATCACCACTGCAAACAAGAAGGGGCTCAGAGCCGAGCTGACATGATCCCACCCCCACCATGAACCCATCTCTCACGCCTCATCATTGTCTCACTGTCTTCATATCAAATTACTTTAATGGATCCTTACAATTTTCCCTCTGTCAGCGCCACCACAACCATAAACCACCATCTACTTTTCCATAATCACATATCTGCAAAACTAACGACATTGCTATCAGACTCAACTATGCATTGTGTCTACTGCCAGTCAGTAACATGTTAATATGCTAAACATCAACATGTCACTTTGGGCATATTAGCATGAAGACCTTAGGATTTATCTCAAAGTATTACTGTGTCTAAGTACAGCCTGACAGTTCTGCCAGCTTAAATGCGAGTTCCTAATCTTTTTAGTGTAATCTGCCTCATCCACTTCTACAACTCTGACTGCATTATTTTATTTTAAAGACATCTGTTTTCTCAGGCTATTTTAAACCATTTGATATATAAATTGTCTGTTATTTTCAGTAAATTTCATCCAAAATAACAAAACTAGTTAAAAACTTATAATCTTATGACAATCTGTGTGATTTTGCTTTGGCAAAAACATCTTTCCAAAGTTCCTTTATGCAGAAAAAAACCTGCAAACTTGAACATGAATCAAACTTCACCATATTTTCTGTGTTTGTCTGCTCACTTCAGTGCTCACTTCAGTTAGTATTTCTGTTTATGTTTTTAAAGACTCATTGCATTAGGCTACAAATGCCCACGTATGTAACACATGTCCATGTAATGTACAGTCCACATCTCTACAAAAATAAACATGAAATAAATACTTTAGTCAGAGTTCCTACACATCCCAGCATGCTTTTCAACAACCCCAAGAGAATGTGAGAATTCAGCTGCCAGTTACACGTGTAGGTGGAGACAGGAATAGGGATAACAGACAAAGAGTAGATAATAATCTTGGTGCTTCTAGAAGAATTGTTGCTTAGTTCAGATGATGAATTATAGAAAATTGTCTTTTTTCTTAAACTCTGAGGAACTAACAGTGAAGCCTTACATTTATGTAGCTATTTTACTCGCAAGCTGTACTGTTCATTTGCTTCCTTTGTTTATTTTCAGTTCATTTCATTACTTTATCCAAATAGGAGTTCTCAAGATGGCATTTCTAATGTTCGTTTCAGGAAGGTTCCTTTACTGATCTTCACCTTTTACCTGGTGGCCAGGACTTAGCCCACAGGGCGTTTGAAAAAAGGGACATGTGCCTACCCTCCTGTAGGTCCACCACCTGCAGGAGGCGCCATAGGGTCAGAGACCCTGGTGGACCGATCCCTGGCTACAGGGTCTAGCGATTGGGACATGGAACATCACCTCTCTGGTGGGGAAGGAGCCTGAGCTAGTTCTCAGGTTGAGAGGTACCAGCTAGATATAGTCGGCTCACCTGAACGCACGGCTTGGGCTCTGGAATCAGTTCTGGAAAGGGGCTAGACTCTGTCACAGTCTGGAGTTGCCCGTGGAGAGAGGTGGCAGGTTAGAGTAGGTATCTTAGTATCCCCTAGGCTTGCTGCTTGTACGTTGGAGTTTTTCCTGGTGGATGAGAGGGTTTGTTCCCTAGGCCGTTAATTGAACCTCAGATACAGGAGGAGCAATGCGGTTTTCATCACTGGACCTGGACTCTTTACCATCTCGAGGATACTTGAGGGTGCAGGGGAGTTTGCCCAACAACCCCTACAAGCCATTCCATCCTCACACAACTGTTGCAATAGCTTGGTCCATATAGCTGGCAATAAGTCAGACTCGTTCCTGGTGGGTGTTGAATCAATTCTGTTCATGATTTTTATGGACAGAATTTCTAAGCATAGCCAAGTGGCGGCATGCATCCACTTGGGCGGTCTCAGAATCTCGTCTCTGTTTTTTGCGGAGGATGTGGTTCTGTCGGCTTCATCAAGTGATAGCCTCCAGCTTGCACCGGAGCAGTTTACAGCCGAGTGTGAATCAGCACCTCCAAATCTGAGGCCATGGTTTTCAGCCTGAAAAGGGTGGAGTGCCCACTCTGGGTCAGGGATGAGTTACTGCCCCAAGTGAAGGAGTTTTGTTCATTAAGTGAGAGGAGAGGGCGGCGGGAGATCGACAGACAGATTGGTGCGGATGCTTATTGTTAATTATTTTTACTTCAGCTATGCAGAAAGCTTTAATAAAGGAATAAAGTGGAACATCTCTTAATAGGGAAGAGAAAATACAAAAATTTAACTTCACCATTTATTTTAAATTATTTCTAGCCTTAGGATTTTAGTGGTAACTTTCACATGCTTGTCCACATATAGAGCCTGTATATAATAACACAAGAAGAAAACATCGAGATGAAGCCAAATGAGTACTTTGTAGCCCGTCCTAAGGACAGTCATCCACTGTGACATTTTGAAGTGCCTTACTCAAAGTGAAGCAGGTTCTCTGAACACTACTGTTCTCTTTCCTTCACCTTATGATGTTTTCCATCATAGCCAAGCAAACCTTCTTCCATAACTAGAGAAAATAAATTAAAATAATAATAATAATAATAATTAAAATAAATTATACTGTTAACAGAAATGTCACATATTAAATGTTTTTGGAAACCAACATAGCCACTAAGAATATTTGGAATACTTTAAAATTTCTGTGAGTAAATTTAAACACAAATTCATGCAGTCCTTGGCTATCTGCTTGTTGATCATGATTAGGAAAATTGAGGTGAGATTTTCTGTTAAATAGTAAATTATATTTTAAGACAGACCCTGAGGCACTTCATCTTCATGAGGTACACATACTTATAAGAGAAGATTTTACTAGACGTGCATGTTAGGTTAACTGGTGATTCTACATTGGCTTTAGGTGTAAATCAAAGCATCAATCTTTGTCCACCCCTTTGTATAACTCTGCGAAAGACTGGCGAGCTGCCCAGAGTGTACCCCCTCTCTTTTCCAGTGACACCTGTGACAGGTGTCATGGGAGTGCAACAAATCATGCTGTGCTTTATTAGCTTGCCCTCATCACATCTTCTTCAAGAGACATTACCTCAAATGTGTGGTGAAAGGCTCCATAGTCGACGTCAAAGAAGCCCTCTGCCAGCGACATCATTGGGCTGAACCTGTGACCCCACAACAACTCCTCTGCAAGATACGAGCTCCTTGCCTGGCATGTCATCCCTGCATGCACAAACAAATGGATGACTATAGAGATTCATAATACACCTTTTCCCTCACGGCATTTGTTCTGGTCTGTGTGATAAATGATTTGATATTAACTGGATTCGCTGTGCCTGGCTATGGCAAAGCAGAAGAGTAAAAGCACCACACCAGGAACTCTTACACAAACATAATTCATTTACCCATTTAGTCACAAACAATTTCACTGGCAAGCTGTCGTTGTAAGGATGTTCTCTGCAGCAGAGTTATGACTGTCAGCTAAGTCTTTGTAACATAGCGCTCTGACTAAGGGAATCAATATTTGGTGTAGGTGGAGAGGCCACCTTTACCTCACAGATACACATCCTGAATAGCCTCGATACACTGAGTTCTTGCTAAACTGTGAGGAAACTAGTAGAGTATATCATCCTCTCAGAATGAATCTGACGTAAGGCGATATAAGAGAGGGATAAGGGAGAAAAGATAAACAAGCACATAATATTTGGAACGTCCCAGCTTGTGCAAATTACTTTGGGAATGAATATCCTATAAATCCAGATGCACTTAAGACTAGCAGGAGAAAGTAAAACATACTTTAGTGTACTCCTATATTGTTTAACTTCCACAACTCTTTTATGTCTCTATATCATCTACCTGGTGGCCTCGATTTGTCTTTTATATTTGGTGCTATTGTTTAGCACTTTGTTCATCCCTGTTGTTTTTTTTTTAAAGTGCTTTATAAATTGATATGATATGTTTTTTCAAGAGGATTAGTTTTGCTTTTCCTTATTTCTTTTCTTGTATACTGTTAAAGTCAGGATTTTTACAAGTAATCCCTATGAGCCAAAAGTTCAGACTGCTCCGTACACTTTCTTTAAAACTGTTTTTTTTCTCTTAACTTTGTATGATATCAAGGAGGAGGGATTAATATAGACTCTGTCTGTATTCACTTAATACTTAGTGTGTAGCAGCTATGTATTTAGTATGAGTATTTTGTTACCTATCCCATCATGCATTGTCTGTTTTTTTTTTTAAAAACGTAGTAGGATGAGAGGAAAGATGGCAGCAAATCAAGGTAGGAACTGCCACTAAATATTTGCATTTATTCGTTTAAGAAAATTTGCTCAGTGTATTCTATATTTGTGACAAAAATGCAGTAGTAGTAGTAGTCGTCAGTTATTCATCTAGCAGACTCAGCTCTGATATTTTGGCATAAAGTCCCAATAGTGTCCGAAATAGTTTTTTTTATTTTACTGGATGGATGGATGGATGGATGGATGGATGGATGGATGGATGGATGGATGGATGGGTGAGTGGATAGGAATCCTTTCCCATCTGTTTCCAAGGGGCAGCCAATTGGAAGAAATTAGCTAAAGGAGGGTTGCATGTTGTACAGTTTCCTTGTGTATGTGTGGATTCTCTTTGGGAACTCCAGCTTCCTCCCACAGTCCAAAGACATGGATCGGGTTAAATTGGATCGGGTCATTCTAAATCCCTGCAACTACTGGGATCCACTTCACGACAATGAATTAAATAAGCGGAAGAAGATGGATGGAATCTGTGAATCATGCAAAGCCACTCTAGAAGAGGCTAAAAATAAAAATATGGCGCTGGAAATATATAGCATAATAGGTCCACTTTTACTGATGATTTATCAAGAGTGAGTAAGCGCAGCAGGGCTCTGTGATTTGCCCAAGGGTAGATGAGTCTCCAGTTTTAAACAGTTTGCTTTCTGTTGGGGTAACATCAGACTGCAGATTGCTAGACCGTGACTTCTAGGTTTTTGTCATTTCTTGTGCATACATGGAAATGAGTTTCTCCTTATTTTTTTTTGTTCAATGTTTTAATTTACTCTAAACTACTAAACCAGATGATTTCTTTATTTACTATTTACTTGCTGATTTATTATAGGACCTGGGGCTAGATTTAATAAACGGGACAAAATAATGTATGAGTGCAATCCCCAAAATAGCGCTCAGTGCTGTGGTTAGTTTTAAGGGTGATTTACAAAGCTTGCAAGGTTTCTGCCCACAGGAGGAGTCTCTTCATTTCAAAATCAAGGACAACAAATAAAACATGCTTTTTTTAGGGGTTACATTAATAGATTTAAACTCGCAGATGTTTCTTAATTTGGTGTTTGCCTTCTCACCAGTGGCCTCCACCATTCCTTCTAGAATGACCACAATCTCAAAGTCTTCTTTCTCTAGCTGGGCCTGCGACATGTCCCAGAAGGGTGAACGTGCGTCAATCTCATGGGAAATCACCAATGGTGAGACCAGGAAGAGACGATCATCGCCCGTCTCAAAGCCCACACTGATGTCTGTCTGATCCAGAGGGATGAACTCACCTGGAAGAGCCAATAAAGTGGAGACAAGGAGAGAGGTTGTACCTGGAAGCTCAGGTTTAAAATGACAGAATACTAGAAAGACACAAAAGAGATCTTAGAATGAGCGGTTCACATGGCCAAGTATGTTATTATTATTATTATTATTGTTATTATATACTGGGCCATTTGATTTTTCAATAGGTGTAGTTGTTACAGTTTTTGTCACCAAAGGAAGAAAAAGAAAGATTCATTATTAACTGTCTCACCCTCCTGAGTCTGCTTAGACTTGATGAGTTTGGCCCTGATGTTGGCCCCCACAATGTGGGAACTTCGAAGGTCTCCCACCCTGAACATCAGGCAGAGCTTGTCGTCTCTCGGCGAGATAACAGCGTGTTTGGAGAACACCAGCGTCTCAGCTCGTTTGTTAGGCTGCGAGATCTTTACAAACATGCAGCCCACCTGGACAGAGAGGAAGGAACAATGTGAAACATGGGCCCTGCTAAAAAGTCAAAGCCACAGGGAGCCTTGCACAAAGTAGAAAAGCAGAGGATTATTATGAAAGGAACATAATATATAAACACCAAGACATATGTCTTGGTGTTTATAACAAACACATCAGCTAAAGAGCTGAATAATTCCGGTGTAGTCTGCACATCTGGAACACATTCATTGTGGCCGCTGAATACAAACTAACCTTGATCATTTTTTAGAAGAGCTTGCTATTGCCAGTTTCTCTTGTCTAAAAAGATCAGTGACACTTGACTTAACCCCACACTCAACTGTTTTTATATGCATAGTAAAACAGCCCACGCTACGTGTACATCAGTTGTTAATTTGGAATGTTTCCAGCTCCCAAACATGCATAAACATGATTCAGCCTGGATGTCGGAGTGTGAATTCATCCTCATCAAAAGAGTGCTTACACCGTGCAAAAAAAATTGAGCTTCATCGGCATTTTCTGTGTAAATATTCTTTTTTTTAGGAAGAATACCATCTGCATATAATTTGCGTCATTATGGCTCCACTGTATTTGTGCATTCAATCTTCTCTCTAAGCTAAAAAAAAACAGCGTATCATTATTTTATTTGATTCAGCTGAGCTGACAGGAAGCTTCCGTTTAAGCAAACAGTCTCGGGTCAAACAGAAATTGCAGGCACAAAAGGAGTTAGCTGAATTTGAACACTGACTCAGAAGTTCCGAAGCCTGTTTTTCATTTTTCGTTTCCATTTGTTTCTCTAATCTGACTTCCTGCTTTGCTAAAACACATCTGACAATCTTGTTTGCTACATATGTTACACTCATGTCTACATCGTCATTAATACATAATCAGATAACAAACCATCACAGATGTCAGCAGTATTCATTCTAAATACGAAAGCGTCTATTTAAGATTCTTATATCCCAAAATTACTGAGAATATTCACTTTGGCACTGCATGAATTTAAACTCATGCTTAATAGGAGATAGGAAGAGAGGTCCCAATTGCAGGACATGCACCTGGTTTAAATATTGAAAAGGAAACTTGTAATGTTACAAAGACCAAAAAAAAAACACAAAGTCCAAAGGGCATCCATCCATCCCATTCTTTACCACTTATCCGATACAGGATCACAGGAAAGCTGGAGTCGATCTTAAACACACAGTCATATTTACACAGAAGACCGATGGGAAAATTAGACATCTTTACCTTTAGAGTAAAAGAAGGAGCAACTGAAAGACAGGACATGAAGACAGAGGCAGGGCGACACAGAATGGAGGGCGAAAAATGCAGAAAATAGAAACACAGTGGGGCAAAACAGAACCAACAAATATAACAAAAAACATAATTTATCAGAAAGTGAATGTTTGAAAGTCTGAATAATCATATCCTCCGTATATCTTTGAATTGCCATGTTATTGTGGTGGAGGGGTTTGTGCGTTTCAGTCATCCTGCAAGAATCAGCTGGCTCGGGAACTCGTTTTCCCCCTGGATGAGCTACAAGAGGTGCCTGGGGTGAGAGAAGTCTGCTTAGACTGCAAACTGAACCCAGGTAAGGGGTACGAAATCGAGAGAAGGATGGATGGATTTCTAAATATTTCCCCATCTCTGTTTTTTACCAGTTAAGCTGCTCACCATGAAGGCGTTAACCATCGATCCCAGTATAGCCTGCAGCAGCAGCAGCATTGTGCCCACCGGACACTGGTCGGTGATGACACGGTGACCATAGCCAATCGTGGTCTCGGTCTCAATGGAGAAGAGGAAAGCCGAGATGAAGCCATTGACATTGTTCACGCACGGCGTCCACGTCTCATCCTCCAGATGGTCGAGATCACCCCTTGGGAAGAGGAGAAGCAGAATGTGTGAGAAAGGGAAGGCGGGAGGTGACAAAGTGGGTGTCAAGAGGGAAAAATAGACTGAGAGTGAGAAGATATATATTTTTAGACTGGAGGTGCAGAAATATATAGATGACGACTCATCTCTCCATTTAAATTTTCCACCACCTTGCAGCTAATTCCTGTAATGAATAGGAGCAATCCTGTTCATCAGATTTAAACATGGTGCTTAAGCCAACATTTATGCTGTCACTTCTTGCCGAGGCTGCAGAAACCCGCCACTTTCATCATATATCATCACGCGCAACTTGCTCTCAGCATCTTTTGAGGGTTTTTTTCAATCCTGTGCCACTAAGAGTCCGCAGAATTTCTGTTCTAACACACACTACACACACTAATGTCCCCGATTAACACAGCTCCAGCCAGAGAGGGAGCGCTAATTAGCGAAAGTGGTGTTAGGTCATTTATATAATCTATGACTTTTATTGACCTGTGCTGGTGACAAAGGGATTGCAGCAACACTGACAGCTTTCTGGCACAAAACTGAATGGCCTGCAATTGATATAAAAAAGGGTCACAATTTTTATGAGACGAATACGTTAGTTAATTAGAGCAGAGATCCAGCAATCACATGAAGAGGCAGCACATCATGATGAAATACGCTGTAATATTAATACTGCTTTGTCATCTGCTTTTTTGGCTGAGAAAGCAGCTTCATTTTGGCCTTTATGGTAGATGTGTAAAAATCTAATGCTCACTTAAAGAATGGTTGGACTTTGGGGGAAATACGGTGAAAAGATCAATAATGTTCTCATAGCTGTCTGCTAAATATGATGCCGCACCCAGAAGGCAGTCAGCTTAGTTTAGCACTAAGCTGTCAAACAAGAAAAGAGCTAAAATAAATTTCCCTGCCATCCCCACTGAAGCTCCCTGATTAGCACAGTACATCTTATACAGTACATCGCTTCAATTTTTGCACTCGTTAAAGAAAAGCACCAAATTTATGAGCAAAATTCTGTTTAAATGGTTCAATTCTGCATTTTTGGAGTTATTACATAGACTTGAATTCAAATTAATTGCAAACATAAATCCATGTTTATGCTTTCTCTGAAATTTTCTGATGATTACAGGTCTAAAAGAGCTCTGAATGGCTTTGATTACAATTGAATTAACCTTTGTTTCAAAGTGAATGTTAAGCAAACCACTACATCACAGCCAGAGAACAAAAATACATGTATTTTTGTTTTTTTAATGCAAATTGACACAATTGTTGCAACACAATGTCCACTCCGGTTAATAACATTTGTATGAAATTCTGAACGCTCCAAACTTATTTCTACATCAAAGGGCAAAGGGCAGTGGCACAGCAAGAAGAGTCTGGCTGTGAATCTGCTTGTTGAGGAGGTTGCAGAGGTGACAAATAGGAAGAGATGTTCTTTTACTTTTTAGTGAAATTATATGTCTTTTCAAGTAACTCAAAAACAACTCTTTAGCTACATACATACAGTGTTGTTTACATTTCTGTCCAACTAAGATTTTGCTGGATGGGATCACATAAACATAAAGATGGTCTTTTTTTTTTTTCGAACTCTAGATATGAAAAGACAATTTCCCAAAACAAGAAACTTTAATGTGAGGATTTGTTGTCAGAAAAAAGCACACAGACAAGGGAAAATCCTGTTTTTGGTCATAATGTGTTGCTACCATATGAAAAGATAAAGTTTAAATTAGGTCCCATATTCCTGATATCACTTGGATTCAGAATAGGATCCTATGGATCAGGACTTAATCTGTGGGAAATGATCATTTGATGCCCTGCTGACTTTGTAAGTTTGCTCACTTATAAAGAAATGAACAGTCTCTAACCTTTATGGTAATTTCATTGTAATGGAGACAGAATAACAACTGAAAAACAAACAAAAGTTATAAAGTCATTTGTATGTCACTGATTGAAATAAATATTTGATCCTCTGCAACTAACCAGAATTATGGCCTCCACAGATTGGCTCTGTGCCCATGTAGAACAGATTGCAATCAATCAATCAATTACAGATACTCCTGATCTCAACTCAATTTCTCCCATTCAGGCATCTCCACCACAAGACAAAGAGGCTGTCAGGGACAAAATTGTAGATCTGCATAATGTCTGGTACGGACTATAAGACCAGCAAGAAGTTGGGGAGAAGGTGGAAACTGTTGGTGTGAATATTCAGAAATGAAAGAAATATAAAATGATCAATCAGACCAATCTTGCCTCATGGGGTGAGGATGAAAGGTGGTGCATCAACACAAAACTACAAGGAGGGAGCTTAATGAAGGCAGTTGAGAGCACAGTGACCAAAAGCACCACTGGTAACATTACAACACCACGAGGTCTCCCTGCTCAAGAACACACATGTACAAGCCCATCTTAAGTTTGCCAGTGAATATCTAAATTATTGAGAGAAATCTTGGGAGAAATTGCTGTTGTCAGATGATATTAAAATCAAGCTGTTTGTCATCAACACGACTTGTCATGTTTGGAGAAAGAGAAATGCTAAGTATGACCAAAAGTGCACCATCCCCACAGTCAGGCATGGAGGTGGAAGCATTATGCTTTGGGGCTGTTTTTCTCCTAAGGGTACAGGATGACTTCACTGCATTAAGGGGCAAATGGACGGTGCTATGTACTATAAAATCTTGAACAAGAACCTCCTTCCCTCAGCCAGAACACTGAAGATGCGTCATGGATGAGTTTTCCTGCATGATAATGACGCAAAACATACCACAGAGGCAGCAAATTAGTGTCTGCAAAAGCACATTAAGATCATGGAGTGGCCTAGCCAGTTTCCTAATTTCAAACTATAGAAAATCTCTAAAGGCAGATGAAGCTTGGCGTTGTTAAGCGGCAGCCAAGAAGCCAAAATGATTTAGAGAGTTTCTGTAAAGAGCAGTGGGACAAAATCCCTCCAGAGATGAGTGAAAACCTGGTGGCCAACTATGAGAAACATCTTACTGCTGTGTTTGCCCACAAGAGTTTCTCCACTGAGTGTCATGTCATTAAAGACTGTTCATTTTTTTGCAAGGTAGCACACTTACAAATTCAGCGGGAGATCAAATGGTGATTTCCCACACTGCAAGAGATCCAAATACATTAGTGCACATGACTTTATCTTAAATCTTACCTGCAGTAGGCGATGAGGTACCAGATGGCTCCGAAGAAGAGCCATGTTACAGCGTAGGCCATGACAAAGACGAAGAGCGAGCAACGCCAGTTGAGGTCCACCAAAGTGGTGAAGATGTCCGTCAGGTATCGGTAAGTCTCCCGCATGTTACCATGCTGCACATTGCATCGACCGTTCTTCTCCACGTAGCGCTGTCTCTTACGGCGAGTGCGGGCTGGTGGAAGGGTGGAGACAGAAGAGAAGGGGCCCGATTAGAAATCTGTGAGGCTAACAAATGGGAGGAAAAGTGCCATCGCCTTTTGATCCTTTACAGTGTTGAAGACAACTCTTTATTGTTCCATTAAACACTTTCAAAAACATGAGGCTCCCTTTCTGAAATGTTTTGTTTTTAAAGCTACAACTCTGACTGCAGTCAGACGATGAGAATTGGATGAAGGCACTTAGAGAGACGTGAGCATAAACACAGGGAGGTAGCAAGGGACAAAACTACTGAGGGAGATTCAGCGTGGCTCAAAGGAAAGTCAGACTGGTGAAGAAGGGAAAACATAAATGAAAAATGACAGGTGAATAAAACAGAGCAGATGAAGTGCGACGGGACAACATCATCAAACGCTTGGAGAAGAAAAGCTATAACACTGGACTTCATCTGTGTTTTGTTTTGTTTTGTTTTATAGGCTTTTTACTGTGGATGCACCAAGCCAGAACTGAAATTATGACACTATACCGCTATCACATACGCTTTAATCAATGAATATCAATCATTGTGCATGCTACTCAAGCTATGGAGACTTATTTTAAGGTAAAACAAAATCTGCCTTTTCTGCAAAAAAAGTCTGGCTCTGCTTTGTAGGATTTTTGTCCTTTGCGATGATGACATCAATTCTTGATCACAAGTTGGAGTTAAAACACCGAAGGGTCATATAAATTGCACATTTCCCTAGTTCCCTAGTTAGGCTTTCTTTCTTTTTATTCTATGAAGATGTACGGCAAAGATTGGAGCAAACAGAGCAGAGCTTAATGAGCAAGACTGTCAAAATTGCTGAGGGGTGAAGCTCTGCAGTATGGTCTAAATTAGAAAAGATTCACTACTACTACTGCGAGACAGATGGGGAGGAGAAGAGGGTGCAGGGCTGAATGGAGAAAATGTTCATCCAGGAGTAAGTCAATATCTCTAAATCTCTCGAGATTTTTATCAGATACAAAGAGATTAATAGTGATGCATTTCAGTCTGGTTGAACTGCAGGTCCAGAAAGAAGCCACAACATTTAAAGAACATAGTGAGTGCACTGTTCCAAACAGAAGGGGGATCAAGGACAAGATGTCATCTTGAGAGTCACTCACCCCACCCGAACCGTCCCCTCTCCTTCTCCGTCCCCTGTGTCTTCTTCCTGTGCTGATTAGCATTGGCTTCCCGCTCGGCCAGCTTGGACTGAAACGATCTCTTGACCGGAGCCGAGTTCGGAAGGGAAGAAGTCGTCTCTGTGGTGACGACGTGGCCCAGCTCCTCCGATACGTTGAAGACTCCCGTGGAGGCTGTGACCTCCGTGGCCACCTCCACTTCTTCGCTCTCCACCTTCTCCTCCACAGGGAGCGAGAGCGAGTCCGGACGGGAGGGGAAGATGGAGTTCTCCAGAGCCATGGTCTACGTCTGTGTGTGCGTGCGTTTGTGTGTGTGTGTGTGTAAGCGTGTAAAGAGTATTAATGTGTTATTGATATCCTCCCTAAGGCAGAGTCTGTCCAGTACCTATTGACTGAACCATTTGTTTGCTTGTCTGAAGCCTGGAATAAAGCAGAAGAACACAATGATCTGATCAAATGAAACAATGGAATTGATTATCTGTTTTACTGTCACAATAATTCACTGTCAAATGATTTCTTTAAAGAAACAAGACCTCCTCACAGGAGTGCTTGAACTCTGATGTTGCTATAATAAATTCTAAAAACCTATAAATAAATGTGTATCATTTTTTGTGCTTTTATTACTATTGTCAAAGTCTCATTTGAAGTCTTTTAATAATAAAATAAAGGAATAAGTCCTTATTTTCAGATTGAATATGGATAACTTTGAAAGTCCTTGGAAATTAGACACAATGGTAGAATAAATTAGTTCTCTGAAAGACCCCTATTCCTGATGCACGACATGGCATATGCATATCAGAGCCACTTTAACTGGTCTGTATGTTTCATAAAAAGCCTCGGGCTAGGAGTGTGTGTGTGGCCCAGACGTGTGTGTTGTATAAGTGCACTTCGTGCTATTTTAAATATGCTGGATTTATACAGCAGGCCTGTTGAAATAGTCTTACATAAGTCCTATATAAGAAGCCGAGTTAAATATATACATGGATAACGAGACGTGATGAAATATTTACTCAGTAAAATGGAGTCCTAGTCCTCTATAGCCTTGGATGATGTGCGTCCATTTGGACAACTGGCGGATTGGACGCCAGAGGAGACTGATGGTGACAGTCAAGATGACGCACTACGCCTGATGGATGGATCAGAAATAGCCTCTGTTAAAGAGTGTCTGTGAGCCGGCAAGAGGGCTACAGGAACCAAACAGCTCAGCTACGGTTTTAATGTCACACAGACCAAAGATAAACGAGTAAAATCCTACCTGCTCAGTGCACCAACTTGTAGATGTGTAAGACCCAGATTGGGCAGATGTTTTGCCATAAGAACGGCGAAAATCGAGTCCAAGAACGAGCCAGGATTCGCAACCTTGGTTCAATTACACCCATTTCTGGTATTTACGAGCGACGCAGCATAATCAGTCCACTCTTGTTCGCTTTTCCTGGAAAACAAAGACCACCTCGATCCGACCGCTCAGTATTCACAAAAAATAAAAAGCGGGCAGCCCAAGCTAAAGACACACACACACACACACACCCAAACAAACCCGACAAAAACAGTTCAAGTACTCTGATTAACGATAAGGCTTTTTCAGAACATGTGTCTGGCAGTGGATGTGCGAAATGGAGGCAACAGGATAATAACCCGGCAGCGCGGAGAGCTCCATCATCTGTGTATCTGATGGAGTCGGTCAGGTGTGGAGCGGTAGAGGATGCTGTCATCAGCCCAGCCCCTATCAAGCCTGCCTGCTTGTTTGCCTGCTTGCCTCAGACGCTTCTCATTTCCACAACAGAAGGGACAGTCCTCTCCCTCCTCTCGGTCAGACCCTCAGCATCTGCAGAGTTCACTGATGGGGAAATTAAAGGCCTTTGTGATGCAGTAACAATGCAAAAATGCAGAAACATAAACATACAGATTGGATGTAATAATGCTCATTGTATATGTCATTTTAAATATGGTCTGATTGTGATGCAATCCTTTTTATGGCTTTTCCATAATAACATTATTATTACTATTATTATACCAGACTCCTTGTTAGAATAATTCACTAATTAAAAAATTCCGCTTATAGAGGAAGATACAGTCCTACAACATTGTATCACAATGATATCAATGACTTGATCATAATTAGCATTATTCTCACTAACCGCTATTTATCCGCCAGCCTCAAGGTGGCGGTATATGTGTCCATGACGCCGGTAATCAGTTGGTCTCTTCAGGCAGTGTGATCAGTAGTCTGCCCTCCTTTTCCAAGATGTCGGTGTTCGGGCCAGTTGTGAAAATTCATCCCGTCGTTCTCGCTTCTATCTGCGACTCTTACGAGCGAAGAAATGAGGGAGCGAGTCGTGTGATTGGAACCCTTTTGGGTAAGTAAAAAGACAATATGTTTGTCCTGCGCCGCTTGGACCGATTTCGCACGAAACCAGTTGCCGCATAGTTAGCTGCTTTTAGCTTTAGCTGCTAACACATGCTGGTTCAGTTCAGCAGCTGACTAGCATTAGCTACTGTTAGTTAGCTAGCGGCATCACTTGTAACAGCTGGCCGCCCACTCAGTTGTTCATATAGTTAAAAAGTTAGCAAATCACCTGGACTTTTTTCCATTTTGGTGGGGTTTGCACTCATTTGATGCTTAGCAACAGGAAAAGATCGCTGATGTTAGCGCTTATTACTGTCGATTTAATGGAGAATCCTCTTGTTTGCTAACTTACAGTGAAGCTGCTCGTCGCTACAACAATATAATGTAAGAACTGAAACATTTGCTTTTTTCAGGTACTATTGACAAGCACTCTATCGAGGTGACCAACTGCTTCTCTGTCCCTCACAATGAATCTGAAGATGAGGTATGTTACTAAACTCTTTATTTGCAGCTAACATAATTTTATTTATTGCTGATGTTGAAGCCAAGTGGAAAGGGCCAGTAATACAGTAGCCATTCCACATCGGCCATCGAGTAATAAACAAGACACGAAACTGACATTCAGCAAGTAATCTAAAGAATAACGCATTATTCAGTTAGAAATATCCGAAACTCAAAGAGTCATGAATTAAAATCTTAGGAGCATCAACAAAGAAAAAGATAACTAAAATTTATCAAACTTGTGTGTTTGTGCTTTTGTGTCTTTAATTAGATGAGTCTGGGTTTTTAAATGTCCATTAAGGTTTTAATTTCGATATGGCTGCTAAATACCAGGCTGAATAAATTCCTGGTAGTTTTTCTAAATGGCTACTGAGGCTACATGATTTCCTTGGGGATTAATAAAGTATTCTGATTGTGATTCTTCCTGTTACAAGAAGTTCTTTTCTGGATATGATCCAGGTCACTGTAGCGATACTTCATTTTGATATGTGTAATAGTGTTGCAAAGCACTACTTTTGAGTAGCTGAGTAAACAATAGAAACAACCCCCCTCAGAAAACTATAGGTGGTGTTATGCTATCAGGTGGAGGCTAAATCGTTAGTTTCTAAGGTTTTTGATACCACCTACTATGTTTAATCCTGCTTTGTGAGACAGTGAATTACAAAATATCTTACAGGGTAGCTATGACTAATACATGTATTATCAAATCAAAATCAAATCACTTTTATTGTCACATCACATGTGCAGGTAATGTGCAGTTATGTAATTATCACTGAATTCTTTCACAAGTGAAAGATGATTCTGTAGAAATGTTTACGAGACCGTGTACATGGCTGTGCTTAAATGCATTGTTTTTGACAACAGGTTGCTGTGGACATGGAGTTTGCCAAGAACATGTACGAGCTTCACAAGAGGGTTTCACCTACAGAGGTCATCATCGGATGGTGCGTCAGTCGGTCATATTAACAATTTAAAGTTAAAAGTGGAAAAAACAGTATTCTTTAGCAGATGTTCATCTTTTCTGACAGGTATGCCACAGGCTTTGATATCACAGAACATTCAGTGCTCATCCACGAGTACTACAGCCGTGAGGCCTCTAATCCCATTCACCTGACCGTGGACACGGCACTGCAGAGTGGCAAAATGAACATCCGCGCCTACGTCAGGTTGGCTGATCTTTCTGTCAGCGCCTGTGTTTATGTGATCATCTACAGCCTGAAAGTGCTTCTCTGAATGTGTTTGTGTGTCTCCTACACAGTGCGCAGATGGGTGTGCCAGGAAAGACAGTTGGTGTGATGTTCACCCCACTGTCTGTCAAGTATGTGTACTATGACACTGAGAGGATAGGCGGTAAGAATACAAAGAATAAATGAAGGCGACTGTTTGAAAACAAATGCTTCGTGACTAAGTATCTGTGAAATGCCAACTAATTAAATCCCAGTGTCTCAAACAACTCGCTGGGGTGCATATGAAAGGAAAGAAAACTTTATATTATACTCTCTATTTGTTCTTTAGTGGACCTGCTACAGCGAACACGTGTGACCCCCAGTCGTACCAAGGGGCTGACCTCTGACCTGTCTCAGGTTGGTGGTGCTGCAGCCAGGGTACAGGACATGTTGACCACAGTGCTGGCATACATTGAGGATGTGCTGGTGAGTATCAAGACAAACTTGTCCCCTGGGTTTTTTTTTCTTTTCTAATTAAATCCCTGCCAATTTAACTTAATATTGGTCACCTGGGAACATTTGAGCAGTAATTAAGTTTTGCGCTGATGATGGCTATGAAGTTCATGTTGTTCTGTTTCAGTCTGGCAAGGTGACAGCAGACAACAGCGTGGGCCGTTTCCTGATGGATCTGGTAAACAAAGTGCCCACTATCTCACCTGAGGACTTTGAGAACATGCTCAATTCCAACATCAATGTAAGTGCTCGTGTTTAAGTTACTATATCAGTGACAACTACCGTTTTTGTTTTGCTATTTGATCTAAACAGACAGGCAAATGGCACTTAAAAAATAGCAGTAGAGACTAGCTTAATAGACACTGTCATTTTTATTATTGTGGTAGAGACACAAGTCTAGCGTCAGGAAGATCATCTGGCAATAAACTGCCAAATCGAACCCGCTGTGCTGACCTGTTGTGACAAGGAAGTAGCTGAAAATTTTATTGTTGTGGCAATAATGTACTTAATTTCTCTCCACGTATAAACACATTGGCTCTAAAAAGAGTAAACTGAATTGTCATATCTCTTATATAAGAGGCTTTAGGTGAGCTCTGAGTTGTTTTTGGCATTTAATTAAACTCTCCTCCTGTTTTTATGGTTATTTATGGTCTCTGGGCTCTACTTGCATCATACTGTTTTACTTCAGGATTAGAAGCTTTAGAAGATGGAAGTATTTTTGCATCATTTATCTGGGCATTATCTTTCCAAACTTGCCATCCTTTAATCTTGTTTCCTTGTTATGCTGTTATAATCTTTCACTTTAGTTTAGTGTGAATCTAAATGCTCTCTTTTGTTGTTGCAGGACCTGTTGATGGTGACCTACCTGTCCAACCTCACCCAAGCACAGATTGCTCTCAATGAGAAGCTGGTGCTGCTCTGAGAGGGTTTCTTTGAAGTCATTCATATTTAATTTTTGTACCTTTTTTTTTTTTTTTTTTTTTTTTTTTTTGGCTGATATGAAAATAAAGATGTTAAACAGTCACAAAGTGTTCATTCCCTGTGGTAAGATGGTAATTAAATTTAAGGCTGCTTGGTTTGTCACAAGTAGCTAATGAACATTAAAGGAAGGATCATACTGCTAACACGTTTCCTTTCTGCTTATTAGACACCTCGCATTTACTGCTGTCAACCTGCTTCATGATTCTTGATCTGTAATAATGTATTTTTAAGGAGACAACTGACCTTATATCTTATCATGGGCGTATGTAGAGGGGGGACATGGGGTGGCTGTTCGACCCATGACATTTGATTGGCCCTCCACCAATATATTTTGACTAGAGTTCATTTGTGGTGTAAAAGATGAGCATAGTTTAAGGGTGTGAGGCCCCTCAAGCTTTCATTCTTTCTGAAGGTCAGCAGGCAGTGGGAACGTCTGCCTGTAAAAGGACTTTGGTTTACATAGAATTATAAGGTTAACGGCCTTCCAGTCCTTTTTAACATCAACATTTTACTGATTATTTGTGAGCTCAGTCACAAGTTATATTTCATAAAACATTAAATTTACTAAGTCAGAAATTATGATTTTCCAGGAAATGCTCATTGGCTAATGACATTTTATTTGCAAGTTGCTACCCAATGAGCATGGGCTTAATTTCAGACTGAACCACTGGTTGTTTTGGCGTATCCAGTTTCAGAATGCTAAGCTGGCAATAGCAAAATTGCTCAACTCAAAGCTGAGATTTTACTAATTAGTAGGTGATGTCATGGTGGGTGTGTATGTCGTTTTAAGTAGTGCTTCTAAGTACTTCTGGGTCATGCTGTTTTCTACTTCCACTCAGTGTTTTTAGCCATTTCTACTCCATACCATTTACTTTAAAGCTTTAGAATGACTTTGAAGTTTTTACTTTAAAAGCATTCAAATATAAAGCTGAGATATATCCAGCATTACTGAGCAGTATAATGCAAATGGGTCTAATGAGTACTTAATACTACAAATGTTTTGAGTTTATGTAGGATAATGACTTTTTAGCAAAACCTATTTTATAAAATATGTTTAAAATCTGTGAGTATAATAATTGTTTCCTGTATATGACAAATAAAACTTGAAACTAATACACAATTTCAGATCAAATGTGACTTGCCTACTTTGGTCTTTGTCACTCCATTGAACAAAATTGTTAAAATAAACGACTGATTATTAAAATCCTGAATTAGTTTTCTTCTCTTTGGTGCTGACCATCTTGTTTGTGCATGTGGCATTATAAGACACAGAATCAAGGCGGTAAAGCAACTTTAATGTAAGACACTGCTTTATCTCTACATAAATACACATTCAAATCGGAAGGGAGTCATTCAAGTTGCAAATCCCCCCTTCCCTTTGCCTGGCCTGAGTTTCATGTGAAGCTTAGTGCAAAGTGTAGGCATGAAAAAGTCACACTGTCTAGAAAGCGCTCAGTTTACAGTATCGGGATAAAGCTGCTGTGTGATTGGCTACTGCTCGGTTATTGCAGTCACGCCGGGGTCGTCACTGTTAGGTCTCGGAGTCGCTGCTCTTTTCGGGTTTATTGACCTTCTCAGCTTTGCTCTGGGGGTTTAGGATCTTCTCCGCCGCTGCGTAGCTCTGCACGGCCAAGTCGTACACGGAGTCTCCGGTTGACTTTGCGATGGACGCTGCTTGCTCCGGGTAGTAGAGAGAGGCGCTCAGGGTCATGAGAGTGGTCGGGTAGATGAGTTTCTTAATCCTGGAACCTCTGGCAAGAACCAGCCCGAGGACTCCGGTAAAGCCGATGATTCCCGCCCGGGGGTAGAAGTCCTTCGGGGGGTTCTTCACATAGGCGTATGCGTCGTTCCCAAACTGGAAGACCCCCTGAACTTTGGGTTTAATTTTCTCATAGGTGACCTGACACCAAGCAGTGTACGGCTCCGATAACTTCCTGAGGGTGGCGACTCGCTCCTCCAGCTGCCCGGCTTTAGGCTCCACGTACTGAAACTTCTCCGAGGGAGCGGTGTACAGAGACAGTTCGTCCACGTTTAACGGAGCCACCGCTGGTTCCTTCTCGCCGTCACCGGCAGCAGCAAACACGGTGAACGGTGAAAATCGCAGGGCTCCCGGCATGGCACTACCTGTCACCTTCAACATGATCCCCGCGGGCCATGCATTCACTACGGTATTCACGGAGGGACAAGGCAGATAGCCCCGCCTCTCTGATTCTCACCCAAACGCTTTTACTACGCTTGAAAGCGCGACAACAGTGGCAGGAGGAATAAAGTATATCAGTGAGGACAAGGCTTTCTTTACAGATAGTAATGATGTCTGTGCCCACATCTCCAAACCGTGCTTCATATGGAACTCCAAAGATATGCAGTTTAAAAAAGTTTCACCATAAATTGACTGCCTGTCATGCATATGTTTGAATGGGTTCGTTATCAATAAAGTTGCAAAAAAGGAATAACCTACTTGTTAAAGGTAGATTGTGAAGGTATGGGTAAACTAAATACACTGTAAGAACTATATTTTTAATGACAACTTTAAAATAGGAAGTTAGAATGAGGACTTAAGCAAGCTGCTTTATTTTAGTAGTCTACAATAAAGTCCTCGGTGCTTAACTGGGATATCTGCTGTTCTGATCCACTGCCCTCATAATATGATACTCAAATATTCCACGTAAAAGTCAAAGCTAAGGCAAGGTCTGCTACCTGAGGTAGGCTAAATTGGATGAAATTATTAGTACTTACATCACTTTCTTTTTAAACAGTTTTAACAACTTATAGTCATTCTTTCTTTTATTTACAATCTTAGATACACCACTGATATTTAGACTGCACTTTTGCCGGACTAATCTAAAGCAAAGCTGTTTACAGTGCATAAAGCATTTAGCCTGTAACAGCGTCCTATAAAAGTCACCCAGCAGCCATCTTGCTAACCCATTCAGGCATAAATATGACACCTATTTTAAACCATTACGTGAATTAACTTTCAGTTAAATTTAAATAGTCAGTGGGACATTACATTAATGAAGCAGTCGTTCATTCTTATACAACTCTGTGCTAAAATAAGTCTTTGTTTCTTTGTTTGTTTTCTCAGTGCCTAGTTTTTCTCGTATACAGTACAGTATGCATTATTCTCAAAGCTGCAATAAAAAAAAAAGAGAGCAAGAGGAGATCGTGATATTAGAAATTCCCTGGCAAGGCTTCTTAGCTCACGGCGATCTGCGTAACCGTGACTCTGGCCACGTAATTTGTTCGACGTCACTGGTTGCCATGGCAGCGGGAAAGCCTGGCGTCTCCAGGGAAACAGAAAGCGTCAACAATCCAAACGTGAGCTGCTAAAATTAGTATACTAGCACCAATTAAAATAATTGTTTTGTCATAGTTACTTATAGTTTAGCAGCTTTCTTCTCCTCGTTTGTGTCCGCAGCGCTTTTTATTTTGTTTATTAGTTTTTTCTGAATGGATTGTCTTGGGGTATCTTCCGCAAAGAGCCTCCGGGCTCTGTCTGCCTTGTTGTCCAGTCAGCAGGATGAAGAAGAGGAAGATGAGTGTAAAGTAAGATCTACATGCGTTCATGTTAAAACCCTGCTAACACTAGCCTTTAGTATATTCCTCAGAAATTGTAGTCTCTTTACATTTTTCAAAAAGCAACATTTTAATCCATATAGGAAGGATAATCAATCAACACTAGCAAAATGAACCTTTAAAAATAATTTTTCAATAAAAATATAAATTTTAGGGTATTTAGAAAAATGGTGTAAAGTTTATTAGTCTGCAGGTGTGGGCAGGGAGGACCAATGGGAGAATATGGAGTAAAACGAAGTGGACAGAATATGTATCATTGTATTTCAACTACAGCAACCATTAAGCCAAGTCTCTCCCCACACTAATATTAGTTTATGTTCACAGGATGTGAAAGCATATGCACGTTTGGGTCCCGGACATATTGGCCCCCTACCCAAAAACGAAAAACAAGGTATTTTTCAATTATAAGCACTCTAAAAAAGTATTTATTCAAGCATACTGTTTCTGCATTTGTCTTTCTCTCTTTATGTGACTGTTTAATTAGTGTCAACCGCAAACACGAAGAAGAACAGCAAAGATATCTGGTGTGAAGAAGAAGTGGCCGAAGGCTCACAGTATGATGATCTGACTGACCCAAGGCCACAACCTGAGTAAGACTGCAATGCAGAAAGAGACACACACCAACAGTGGATGTAAAAAAGCATCAAACATTATGAAAAGCGGATATTTAAAGGTTCAAAAGAGTCCTCATACTTTCTCAAACACTGTCTGTTTCTGAGTTTAATCTCCTTTTAATGTCTGGTAATGTGATATTTGTTGTGTTTGGTTTTAGTGTGTCTGCTTCATTTATAACCTCTGTGTGCAGGTATGAAATAATCCTGAAGCAGAGTGTAGGAACAGAGGATCTCTTCTTGGGATTAAGCAGAAAGGATCCATCCTCCATGTGTTGTGAAGCCATGCTGGTAACTTACCAAGTGTCACAAGATTTCTTAACACTTCACTCAGTGGACTTTTTTGATACTAAAATGAAATGCACAAGGTTGTGATCAAGAGCAGCAAGGCATGAATCTCCTATTAAATGTTGGCTGGCTTCAGATAATTCTGTTGAAGACGTAGTTAGTTTTAGACTTTAGAAAGGAACAGTCTAAAAATGTTCAGGAGCACAGGTGAGACAGGTTAACGCTATAGTGACCAGGCTCTATATATGTAAAAAATATTTAAATGCTTCTAATAGTGTTTATCTTTCCTCTACTGTTCACCTGATCTCTGACAGATACTTCAAAATGTTCTCAAATTGCTAAGATTGCCTTTGTCTGTTACTTTGTGTAAATATGAAATGTTATGTATATTTAAGGGAATTGTGTGTTTTAGTATGTTTGTATCATTTTCACTCCAAAATACAGATGAACTGACTTACAATACTTCGATCAGCAACAAATTACAAAGAAGACATCATAGATCAGGGTGTTTTTTCATTGTCTTTAACTTCCAATCTTCTAAACAAAATCTAAACAAAAGTCTTGTTTATAGATTTATAAAGCTGATTTTGTTCATCTAGATTTCAGTGGGAGAAACATTTCACCGGGTTACTCCTTCAGTCTCAGCTGACAGCAGGTTTCCCCAAACTTATAAACAATACAGTTGCATAATGAGAGAAAGCACTATTGCTTTCATGATCAGAACACGCATTGTCATAACCACAGACCTTCTGGCTCTTTGTTAAGCAATGCTGCTAGTTTCAGTCATTATGCAAGCATACTGTGTGTAAGGTTGGGGAAACCTGCATTTAGCTGAGACTGACAAAGTCACTTGGATGGGTGATGTAGTGTTTCTCCTACTGAAATCCAAATGAAAAGAATCAACTTTCTGGGATTTCCTCACCTGTATTATTGAGCATGCATTAAAACATATGTAAAAAGATTTCCAATAAATAATATTTGGAGTGTGTATTTAAAATAGTTTGTGTTAAAACACTTATAAATATTGAGATTACGTGCATTCACTCTTTTAGATTGGTCATAGTAAGATGCTTGATTCTGGAATAATCACCGATATGGCACAATAATTACAGCAGCTATTTAGGTACTTTCACCTACTGGAAGGATCTCCACAGCAGATCCGCATATTTGATTTGGCACACATTTTATGCTGGATGCCCTTCATGATGCAACCATTTATCCGGCTTTGAAATCAACACTGTAGTACACTAGCTGTTTCAGGATCTCAAACTGGGATGTTTCACATGTAATGTGTGTTAACCTTTAAAAAGTGGAAGTAGAAGTAGAAGTAATATTCAAAGTAGGAAACAACTAACAATCTAAAAAACCCAGCATCACATATACTGGAAGGAGGAAAGTATTTTTAAAAACCTAATCTTGCATTACAATTGAAGAATAAAAAAGGGGAAATGTTTTTAAAATAAAAATGATACATATATATATATATTAATGTGAACAGTGTAGAATAATAACAATGCTAACTTTTCCCTCACTTGTAGGTAAAAATCAAACTACCAGACACTAAAGCAAAAGAGGTGGTACTGGATGTGAAAGAAAAGTTCCTTGATCTACGGACGCCGAAATAGTAAGAGATCCTTTGAAAATGTTTGCTTTCATTTTTAATTCCCTGAAGACTTAGAGGCAACATTTAAGGCCAGAAGCGCCCTGTTTCAGATATTTCCTTTTAATCAGAGGTGCATGCCAAGATCTGAGCTTTGATTGCTTTATCACACAACTCTTAATGTCTTTCAGTGTTAGACATATATCATCCCCCCCTCAGTGCTACTTGTTTTTTTTTTTAACCTGCCTTTCCATCTGTTTTCAGCAAACTGGGGCTCCATCTCCCCGATCCGGTCCACAAAAATGAGAGCAAGGCCCAGTTCTTCAGTGAGAGGGAGGAACTGGAGGTGACTCTACTAATGAAGCGTCCTATGGACTTCATCAATATGCAATGAAAAAGGATGATTTAGCAGCAAATAACATTATACAAACTGACACATTAAGCATTAAAACCAGAAAGGAATTGGAAAATAATCAGCAAAAACTCTGCTATGAATTTCTTCATGAATTTTGTGAGTTTAAGCTATTGCTTGTGCCATCACAGCCTCTATGACTGTTAAATTGTGGATTTCTAATAAATACTTGACTCCAAAATGGATTATTTTCATTTTTCACTTCAAATTTCTACACCCAATACCCTACAATGACAACATGAAAAAATTTACTTTAAATTTTTTTGCAAATTTGATAAAAATAAACAAAAAACATACAATATGTACAGATGTATTCAGCCTTTGCTCACCATTATGCAAGCGTACTGTGTGTAAGGTTGGGGAAACCCTTATTTTGAGGAACACTGAACATGATACCTGGAACTGTCTATTTTTAAACAATCTTTTATCTGCATAACATTTACCATTCATAGTGTATATTGCAGTACAACAACTTAATGTAGCTGTTATTACTGACTTTCATGGTGTACACATCTTAATTTGGTACACAGCTTAATTAATCTTTGAATTCGGGTCTTTTGAAGCCATTTTATACAACTTTTCACTGGACTGGAGCCTATCCCAGCAGGGCTAATATATAGTGACCGAAAAAAGATTCACGGTCACAGTCCCACCTAGGAGAATTTAGAATTACCAGTCAATCTTTCCTCATTAATGTCTTTGGGCTGTGGGGAGAGTTTTGAACATGCAAACTCCATACAGGAGTACCCAGAGCTCAGTGCTGCCTGAAGATGATATACAAGAAAATTGCTCAGCCTTCATTTTAAAAAAATACTTTTATATTCACACAAAACTTAATGGAGATGCTGCATTTACTGAATTACATACTAACTCTTATCATCTTTATACTTGTTCTCGTTTTGGAAACAATCAATCATACTACTACTACCAGCGCCACCACTACTATTTCTAATATTACTGCAAGTAATATTACTGCTAATAACAACTTATATAGAAAGACACATAGACAGTTTTCATCATGCAGGCTTAAACTTTAACTATTAATTGTTCATTCATTCTCCTCATTTCAAGTCAAGTGTCTGAAGGACTGTTTAATTTTTACCATGATCAAAGAAAAGTATCTAAGTAGAGTATTTTAGTAATTTTCCATTGATGACTGGAGAGAAAAACTAGCTACCTGCGTTTGTTATACTGGTGCATCGAATACTGGGGGTAAATAATTCACAAATAATTCCAATGTAACTTTCCTACATTCGCAACTCGTAGCACCCCCCGGTGAGCAGTGCCACACCCCCGGGCATCGTTACCGCAGCAGCGGTCGTAGTGGTGGTGGTGTGATCATGTGACGCCTGCATTTCCGACACAACAATACAACACCGTATCGGTCTGCAATCTCTCTCCGCTTTCTCCCCCCCTAATCCCCACGCCTCGCTCTCGGTATGGCGGACGGCGAGAGGTCCCCGTTATTATCAGATCTGGGCGATGGTGCTCTCGGCAGCGGTAACGGCGGGTTGTCCCCCGGTGCGGGACCGTACGGTGTGCCCAACAAACCACCGAGTGAGTATCCATGGTGCTCTCTCCTCCACCCTCAGTTAGCTTAGCTTTTATTAGCCTCTTCTTCTAGCTCAGCCATCACAACAAGAAGGGGTCACCCTAGTGTGATTGTGTTTGGTCAGTATGTGGTGTAAAGCTACAAAGCATTTACTGTTTGAATAAAACCGATAGTTTTAAAATAATGGAAGAAAGCACAGGAGGGAATCAACGCTGTGCTCACTGGCTAACCTAGCTTGACAGCTAGCGCTGCTTAGCACCGGCAAACCATCCGCAAAGCCTCAGTCATGCAGCTCGGTAACGTTATTATCAAATTATATTTCATTTACGGGTTTAACACAAATTAGTGCATATAATTTGGCAGTTTAAGAGAGCCGATTTTCTTCACAAGCTAGATAACTGTTTCTCTAAGCTAGCTAGCATACGAGAAACACCTGATTTGATTGGCATGTGAGAAAGCCATTATGGAGGCTGCCGAGGGATTCTGCAAAGGAGAGCGACGACCAATGATCGTTCACCTAGAAAGGGACAAATGTGCCTGAATAGATCAACTGAGAAACATGGGCTGCATGCTGCATATGACTTCTAGATGGAACTGAGCCATTTACTCACACACTGTGAGTAAATGGCTTTCACAAATACCTTTCACAAATGTCTTTCACAAATACCCAGCCTCATTTGTTAAAGCTCAGCCCGCTCAGCATTCCAGGAGTGTTTTTCTTCTAAAGCTCCTTTCTGCTGAACTCCAGACCAAATCTTATTATCTTGTTTATCATAACAGGGTATTTGTCATGGGAATTGAGGCTTTTTCCAGCTCACTGCACAACTCTTATGACTGTGTCCCTTCACTAGTCCTTACTACTGTTGTATTTTTCCCCTTGCCTTCAGGTTTCCCTCCATTCCCCAGCCCCACGCAGCCATCGGTGCTCCTAGGGGAGGACCCTCCGCCCTATTCCCCTCTCACCTCACCAGAGAGTGGCAGTGCCCCTGTTATCAGCTGCAGGGTGTGTCAGAGCCTCATCTCTGTGGAGGGCAAGATTCACCAGCACGTGGTGAAGTGTGGGGTTTGCAATGAAGCTACGGTAGGTTGGTTTCCAGAGGAATCTGTAGACCCAGGTGTAAAGCCCGTTGGCTACTTCAGGTTACATTATGTCAGCTCAAAGGAATAGAAGATACAATTTGTTGATCTGAATGATGGCTGCAGAAACAAAGATATTTGTTTTACATTTTGCGACCATAGACCTTTGTCCAGATGGAAAAAGGTGAACCCCAGTATGAATCAAACAATTTCAACATGAATTAAGTTGGCTTTTCCCCCCCCATTTTTGGTTCTGAAAATGAGGGATTGTATTTTGTTTTGTTTGTTTTATGTTTTTTTTTTGTTTGTTTTTTTAGCACAAATTACAACTATTCCTGTACTAGCCCAGCATCTAGCTGTTTGTAATTGAATTGTTACTATAAACTGTTTTAACACATAAAAAAGATTTAGGACAACAGAAGAACATAGAAAAGAACACGTCTTATTTAGTATAACGTGAGGTTCATTTTGTAAAATTAGAAAAACGTTTTGAGTATTATGAGTAGAGCGTAAATACCTTGTGACTTACAAGGAGCTACTGTGTGTGCAGTATCTTTAGGTACTGAGCACCTTCACACCAGAGCCTCCAGTATGTTAATGCGCAAACCAATGTGTGATGTAGGGAAGGTATGAGCAAAATTTTTGTTTTGTGGTATTTTTAAGATTATAGAGGTTCAATAGTACATCTCTGTATTATTAGAAGTTGTAGTTGTAGTATTATTAATATATTGGTGTAACTGAGCCTTTATATAGGCTTACAGTGGCCCATTCTCCTCCAGGAGTATATAAAGTATAAAACACTTAAAAAGAAAGAAAACATAATTAAAATGAAACCACACGACCAAAACGGTAAATAATCCGCTCTTAAGCTCTGTTAACAAATGTTAAATGTACAACACAGGGATATAATGCCAGTCTTCAGCAGGGTGTCTGTTCTGCTTTTCAGTTCATTTGTTATAACACAGTTGTGACAGTTCCGACCTTCACTAGTCAAACATTCCTATATCCATATCTTGTGAGATGTAAACGGTTAGCATTTAAGCCCACGTGACACCCAAAAGACTCATGCACCACTACTGCAAGGCCAAAGAGACTTTCAGAGGGGCATGAGAGCAGTAATCCCGCTTTATTTTTTCAGCTGTTTCTAAACAAAATCAGCACATGGGTCTTTAGCATTAATGTTTCTACAGAAGAGCTGTGAAGGAATCTCCATTTAGAGTTATTATTTATGTCTCCAGGAATAACCCCTGCTAGTCTTTAGTAACATGAGATCCTAGAATCACATGACTATAGATATGTCTGGAGGCTGTTTGAGTCGTACCCTGAGTGAAAATCCAGCACAGAAACAATCAGGTTCAGAAATCAAGGCAAAATTCATATTTTAACTTTTTAAACTGAAATACTGTAAACACAGTCCTTCATCCTCCATCAGTCTTGAATATATTAACAGAGCTCCTCCCCGCTGTTAATAGACTGTTATGCTACCTGGCTGGCTAACATTACCCAGAATGCTGTTCAGCTGTATACGTTTGTAAACTGTTAGTGTTATAAATAGTTTATGTTTCTGTCAGAAGTATGTTTATATACATTTAATATAGGTAACCTATCAATATGTTCCATGCATTTAATGTACAGACTAACACACACATGTGTATATATGTGTATGTATGTATATATGTGTATGTATATATGTGTATGTGTATATATATATAGATAGATAGATAGATAGATAGATAGGGCAAGACAAAATGTAAATAATGTTGCGGTCTTTAAAATAAAGCGATATACTGCCCAGCTACAATTACAAAACATGTGTTGTGACCACATTGCCAAATTTGGTGTTGTCACCCTTTATGTTAATATAAGGTGGATGTAATCGTCCCCTTTTTTGCTCAGAGCCATCAAAAAATTTAAAAGCATTTTTTTTTCCAGAATCAACATCCTCATTACTCTGGATAATCCCCAGAGTTTGCTGTGAGGTCACTAATGGTTCCTATAATCCTTGTGAAAATACTGTAATGAAACACTTTTCAGCCTACTGTGCATAGCAATCACACACCATTAAACATTTATAAATTACATCATACTTTTTTTTTTTTGTTTGTTTGTTTCCCAATCGCCACGCGTCAAGTTAGATTTGCAGGAAATCAGCTGAGTAGTCTCAGGGTTTGAAAACACAGTTGCTTTTCCAGGGCTCATCTGGTGCAAACTAGTTTGTCCTAAACTTAATTTGATTGTTTTGGGCAGGAGAGTGCAATCTCATTTGAACTCATTTCTCTCCTCGCTTCCTCTCTTCAAGTGTTAGGGTCCCATTATACCTGCTGTCCGGTGTCTGGCGAACGGCAACATATGACATTGCCGTTTTAATGATAAAATGGCAATGTCAGATTCACAAAAAAACCCCAAACACTGGAATTTCTGCTCTTGTACCAGCACTGATGTGGAGGTGTTGTCTGAGTGGCAACACCTGTTGTTCAGGTGAATAATGCAACAGGTACCTGTACTATAATGATGAGCATAAATGGATGTGACTGTTATTAAGCCACTGGTGGCATGCAAGGTGACCAATGTAGTGGGTATAGTGGTTCCTTTGGTGCCTCTCAGAGAAAGATGTCCGATACGAGGAGGGGAGGAAGGGGCAAGTCAGGCAAAAAGCATTTAAACAACGTGTGACATCCTCACTTTCAAAATGTTATATTATAGGGGGTATTCAGCTAAGTATCACATGACTCAGCTGAAATCCGCTATGCATATTTTTATGTTTTTTGTTTCAAATGTGTCATCTCAGCTGTCAAATAAGTCATTGCACCATGACAAGAATGTAAATGTTTCACTTATCTTTGTTTTATTTTTCACATACAACATTGGTGAATAACAGAAATACCAGAAAGTAACCCCTGCTATTCAAGTTGTGTGTCACAGCTGTTTAATATATTGCAAGTTAAATATACTTTGGCATGCGATATAGCTCTACATCTTCAGTTATAGCTACCTATGTCAAGCCTCCTCTTCTTTCTTCTATGTCCTGCAGTTGCATGTTAGGGATTGAGTCATCCGGGATGACACAGTGAGATTGATTTCTAGGTCAAAGGCTAAATGACTGTGGAGATGAAGGGGCAAAAATAAAAGAAATAAGAAAAATCAAATCATGATGAGACTTGCTTGCAGATTTGTACAGTTTCACATTAGCAATCCAGTAGGTGTTTATAGGATATATGTCTCTAATACTCATAAATTTAGCAAATTATTAGAAATAATTTATTGATTAGCACTTAGTTCCAGTAGAGCAGGGCCGCATCCATTTAAAAAATAAATAAATAAATAAAATCGACATTGAATTGAGTTCCACTTATTCATGTGGCCCTCCACAGCAGGCCCAGTGTCTCATAGAGCCCATTGGGATAATAATTGCCTAGACGGCCGATCAGTCTATTGCTATCAGTGTATATGTTATCCTGTATGACAAACTTTTAAACTGAATGTAAGGGGCAAAAAAAGAGGTTTGGAGTTGATCATAAGTGGTTTCATTACAGTTTGTTTAGCAGAGCGCATTGCAACACCACTGTTTATAATACATATTACCAATACTGTTGCTAAAAATAAAAACGGACCGATTATAGAGGGATTAATGATAAATAAAACGTTCACAGCTCTCTCTCTAGTTATGTACAATAACTTTTAAAAGTTTTAACTGTTATTTCAGCTGCTGTTCCCTCTGCTAATCATAACTGAACTTCAGTAGGACTGCATAGACTGGGATATCATTTTTTTAAACCACAATGTTTTTGTAATGTAGAAGAAGAAACATAGGAAAAGCTTTTTACTAGCTTCATCCTCTTCAAGTAATTTTTCCACTCTTTACTTTTGCATTTCCCTTTATTTGTGGTCCATTGCATCATATTCTCTTGACATAAAATTTTCCCTGTTGAGCATAGCATAAGTAACAAAAGCTGCCCTTGACCCATGAGGACCGCTTTGGATGAAAGGCAGGCTTTAGAGTAAATGTCTGCTCTTCATTGTTGACTTTAGTAAATAAGAAAAACTCAAAAACGTTGGACGTAGTCCCAGTATATGGAATGGTGGGACAACAATTAAAAATGCTGGAAGACACCTGGTCACCTTCTTTTGCTCACAGCAGATTTTAGTGGTGTCTTAATGACAAGTTGGAAACTGGCTTGGGAATTGCATTGCTGGAGTGTTGATTAACAGCAACCTCATCACTTAACCTTCTACATGTGTATGCGTGTGTATTATGGAGATGCACAACTAGTCGTTTAACAGTTGCCGCCCTAGCTAGTCATCAGCAGATATTTAGTTGGTTAAAATAATTATTCTTATTTTAATCGTGCACAATAGCAGTTACCTGTTGGTTTTAAAATCTTATGATACCCTCCCCCACAAGCCCACACAGATTGCCTTTTCACTCTCTTATTTAATGCATGCATGTGGCGCCTTTAATATTAACCAAACTCTGCTAGCTAATCTGATATTGTGTGTTGTGTGCTGTTATATAGCGACACCTGTCAATTAAACAGCATGATTATTGAACAATCTGACTACAAATGGCTATTAAATACACACACTTGGCTGTAAGATTCTAGGTGATTACTTTTTACAAAAATAAACAATTGGTAAATTAGTTGCCGGGAACATCTCTAAAATGTATAAACACGAAGAGTATGGCTGATGAATCTCAATCATTTTTACTTCCAGCAATCATCAGAGGCCTCAAATGACCCATAATAGTTGAGCTCTAGTTTCCAGCCTTGTTTGGAGTGAATGCTGATGGGAAAATAGAGGTGAGGTACACAATCAAACATTGTGAAAGGCTCAGCAAACAATACTAATAGCTCTAAACGAAGCTTGACATTGTTTAGAAGCCGGTCTAATTATTCTAATGTTGTAATTACACAGGTATCGCAAATAATTTGGCAATAATATAATGAAGTTCTTCATTTGCTACCACCAGCTAAAGATTGGTCAGGTGTGCAGTAAACAGATGCTCAGCTGCAACTTTAATTACCAAGTTTAACTCGCGGGTTTGACCGTGGAAGAAGATCCCAATGATTGGGTCAATTTGACAGTCGTGCTGATGGTAACACCCTGTGTAATTTGTACAGTTATCGCTGCCAGATTCACAGGTTGATGGGGCTCCACAAGTGTGCTTCACTAGCCATGCAAATCTGTGTGCGCATGGAAGAAGAAATATGAAGTGTGTCCAGATGTACCAATGGGCATAATGAGGAATTTACAGATGGAGGCGACATATGCAGATATGCAGAAATATGTCAGAGGTGTGAGGATATCCTGTTTTCCACCACCTCATGAAACATGCAGAACATTTACACTGATGTCGATCTGAGAGTGCAAACGTGCTTTATTACATACATCAGGGGTTGGCTCAAATCCAAAAGATATGCAGAGGATGATGTCAGACAGCGGTTATTTGTTTTAAGTAAATATGTGTAATTTGCGGGATGTTTATTATCCTTAATTAGACTCATGAATTAGTAAGATTTTGATGTGCAATTTTGCTCATTCCTGTTTTAATTTGACAGCAGGCGTGGGATGGCAATCAGGAACAGTAATTGCAAGCAGTATTAATTGTTATTTTACAGCCTCAGATTAGCATTTAAAAAATGTTTATTATCGCAGTTAATGGTTATAATCATGATGCAGTCTCTTGGGAGCAGCGATATAGCTCATAGAGCGGAAGAAATGATTATATATGGAGTTGTCACATGCAGCGTTGGATGAGTTGTTGTCTCACCGAAGACAATATTTAGACTGTGGTCAAGGTTAATTTCCTGTAACTGCTCATTATTTTGCTTAACTGATAGATTATCTTATGGGCTGAATGATAGAAACCTCTGCGACTGTAATATTACACAGTTAAACTGGAACACGAACTTCACCCTTTTTTAATCTCTTATACCGAAACGGATCATTGTAACAGTGAGAATTTAATTACGTTTTTTTTTTTTTGTAGGAAATAAATATTAAGACTGAAATATCATTTTACCACGGCAACTTTAAAATTGTACAAAATTGGCTAATCCACTGTGTAATGATCACTCCTAATATTAGTTTTCACTTGAGTGGAGAAAAGAACTTCATTCCTCCGGGCATTGTAAGCGGAATTGATAATGGATCTGGAAACGAACAAGGCACACTCTGATCTGGTTAGCCGGGGTTTAATGACGCTGTGGCGAGAACGCAGCACGATGGACACGCGGGATGTTATTTCATTCTGGGTGATGTTGTGTAATATTGTGGTGTTTCCAACATCACTTGGGCAGGTTGCCTATGCATATTAATCGCTGAATAAATATATTTGGCAACTCATTTTAGAATTTTTCTGTTTTTATTTGTTTATTTATTTTTTTTATTCCTCCCAAGTGACGAGTTGACAGCCCTCTTGCTCTTATTTTGAAACTTACCATCTTGGGCTTCAGTACTAGGAGGCTGAGCAGGCTGCTGCCCATCTGTTAAGCAGTGACCCTGTTTTATTTTTATTTTTTCTAAGTGTGTGCTATGAAATTGATGAAACATTGCTGTTTGAGCAGACATGAAGGCCACTGTGAGAGGACCATGGCAGATCCGACGATGACATTTCCACAAACATGCTTTTCAGCATCTTTATTCACACTTATCACTCAGTTGCTGTTACAACACAGCTGCAGCTTTATAGCTGCCAGCCTAACTACACAACAACAACGACAGTGGACCCAGCACACTTTTAACCTGGCAGATGCCCTGCAGGTGCGTCCACCTCCCCTGCAGCGGCACCGCCGACCACGCCCCGCCACAGCCACCAAAAATCATTTCATGCATTCTGTTTTATTTTTATTTTTTAATTTGCTGTGTACGCAGCAGCACATGGGGTCATGGTGTGCTGCGCTCCGATATTTGACGACTTCAAAAAATAATCGGTCCCTAATCTCACTGCGCCACATGCGCTTTATTATTATTAGCATCCTTTCCTCACAGCTTTGGCTTACGGGGTAGTGTTGGTCATCTACCAACTGGAACAGGTCGATCGATCTCTGAGTCCTCCACTCTGCATGTTGAAGTGTCCTTGGGCATGCTGAACTTCGAATGATCCCTAGTACAGCCATTGGAGTGTGTGTGGGTATGTTTGTGTGTGAGATTGATAGAAAGCATTCTATGAATATGTGCGTGTGTGATTGGGTGACTAGTTAGCTTTAAGTGCTAAATGGAGTAGAAAGGCATTATATCAGTTCATTTTTGTTCTTCTAGGTACTTTAGCACCACCATCTGGCAATAGAAGTGCATTACATCATACCATTGGGCTGGTAAAAACGAAACAAAAAAATTAGTTGCAACCCACCTCCCTGCTTACAAGTAATAACTTGACTGGAAAAGCTGTTGATTTTGCTTTTGTTATTATCAGAATATCCATAGACTGTTTAAAGTATGGAAATGATGTGGCGTCTAGGAACATGAAGTGAATGTAAATGGGAAATATGTTATGCCTGCCTTCTTTTACCAGACCACCAGGGGGCAACGCTTCAGGTTGCTAAAAGAAGTTGTGATTTGGCGCGATATTAATAAAACTGAATCGAAATTGAGTAATATCGTTTATATAGCTTGTGCTTTTGGCCCTTACACAACAAATAAACACTGCCCACTTTCATTGTTGGCCAGTGGTTGTCATCCAAGCTCAAAGCCTGATGATGCTAATGGTCAGCCAATATATCAGTGCATCCTTAACACTGTTAACTGATTTCAGCACGGACTTCAGCACTTCTTGATTCATTGAGAAATATTCTATAGGTTGTACAAGACTGTAGAGATGGATGAACAACAACAACACCCAAAAAAGATTGTGGTTATTTGACACGATTACATGCTTGGGGGGTAAAAATATAGACTTTTTAAACCTTAAAAATTAAAAAATAATAATTATTATTTTTTTCTTACTGAATAGCTTTAAATAAATAAGCTTGAGCGTAACTAGACCTGCCACAGTCTGGCAGAGAGTGAATTTAAACATTTATGGAGGGGCACAAGCAAAAGCAAACTCCATTATTGCAAAACTTTATCTTGTTTTAGTTGTCAGCAGAAGCTGAAATTGTAATTGAAATTCAAATGTGATTATTACACCACCTGTATAGTGGTTTTACTATGACAGTCACCGCCATCTATGTCCACTTACAACCAGGTACAAAGCGATAGACCCTGAATTGTTTTTATATGTGGACAAGGCTTTAAACATCAGTCCAAAATCTCCCATAAATGTTCATTTGGTTAGTTGTCTGTTGACTGCACTCTTTATTAGTCTTTTAAACAGTTTCCCATAATAAATCACAACTATCTTCCTTAACCTGCAGCTTCTGTACACTCACGCCAATATCTTCTGGCATACTCCTCTCCCTCGTGTAGTATTGGTTAATTCTCGTCCATCATGAATAATTGGCTTGTTATCTATTCCTATTCGAATGTGTTGTTCTGCGGTCTTATCTCTCCCTCCTGTGTGTTTCTGTCTCCCTCTGCAGCCCATTAAGAATGCCCCAGCAGGAAAGAAGTACGTGCGATGCCCCTGCAACTGTCTGCTCATCTGCAAAGTCACTTCCCAGAGGATTGCCTGTCCCCGACCATATTGGTGAGAAGTTATTTGTGTATGTCTGTGAATGTGTGTGTGTGTGTGTGCACGCCACTGTGAGACTGCAATAACACTGCATCTCTCTGCGAGAGAGAAGTGAAGCAGAGGAAACAAGGTGCAATGGGAGCAGCAGTCCCTCAATTAAGGCTATGCTCCCAGCACAGTTTACATGCAGTGCTCAGCCAGCCGGATGAGGAAATAACAGCCTAATTAGAACAACTGCATCGTGAGTTTCACTTCTGCATGTCATTAGAATTATGAGAGGTGTGTCTGTGTGGATGATACAGTGGATGCATTATGTGTATTTTTTTTTCTTAAATGTGTATTTGGAGATGTGGGGGTTATGTTGAGATTTAATTGTTATTCTGAACCTCGCAGCAAAGAAAAAAAATCACAATATTCATTCAACATCTATCTGCTTTTAATTATGCACCGAATTCCTGCGGAGCAGCTACCAACCAAATGAACACTTAGCAAATTCCTTCATATTATAATCTCAGAGGGCATAATGAGCACAGCAGCCTCTTCAGAACAAAGAAGGGCAAAGTTAACTGGAAAAGTTAGTTTTATGAAAATGTAACTTTTGGGATATGTCTTTTATATTTTTTTCTTTTTAAAGGTTGCTGAAAGTTCAGATCCAGTTGGTTCTCTCTTGACAGGAAATTACCTAAACACATAAAGAGGGGACTTTTTTCATAGTATGGGACTGTTATAGTAAGAAGCAGATGGCTGATGTCAGTCACTGGAGATGCACAGCTTTTGCATGTCGTCTCAACATTATGTTGCAGCTGCCATGTGTAATTTGTAACAGAAAAGATTTCTGTTTATGCCCAAGGCATAAAATGTGCAAGAGCAACATTTTTAGATGTTTTTTTTTTCTTTTTTAATTTTTAGATTTATGCTGCTATGTAAACAAGCATCAACTGACTGTTACAAAATGTGTTGTCATAAAGATGTGAAACTCAGAGTTAATGTGTCGTTGTAAATGCAGATCATGAAGTGAGGCTCAGGGATAAAAAGGCTTGCATTATCTGGCGTGGCAGCTGAAGACAAATATTTCTGACATCAGTAATTCTATAGCCATTAATTTCATTTGAGATTGTTGTATACATTTTAAACAACGAGTAAATATCCTACCTGACCTCATCAGAATGAGAATATGTTGCATATTTAACAATGGCATACAAAATGTAAATGTATTAGCAGGAGAAACAACACAATTTGACATTAATATTTTGCGATTGTTATTTCCACCATATTCTGTTTGGCTCCCTGTTAAATCCAGAATCTAAAATTCTTCTCCTCACATACACAGTCTTAAATATTCAGTCCCCATCTTATCCTAAAGACCTCATTGTTGAATATTATTCTAATGAAGCACTTCGCTCTCAGACTGCAGGCTTACTTGTGGCTCTTATAGTTTTCAAAAGTAGAATGTGAGGCAGAGCCTTCGGTTATCATTCCCCTCTACTATGGAAACAACTCCCAGTTTTCTGTTTGGGAGACAGAGACTTTCTCTACTGTTAAGATTAGGCTTAAAACTTTCCTTTCTGATAAAGCTTATAGTTAGGACTGGACCCTGAATCCTCCCTTAGTTAGGCTGCTGGGGGTCTTCCTATGATAGATTGAGCGGATCTTCTTCATTCATCTCTTTTCACAGTAGTGTGTTTATATCACTGCTATATGTAATCATGAACAATTATTAAACTCTGGCCCTCTCTGCTGTAGTTTGCCATTTGTCCTGCCTTTCTTGGCACTTTTTCTCTCACTACCCAACCGGATGCAGTGGATTGCTGCCCCTCCTTGAGTCTTGGAAGTTTCATCCTATTAAAAGAGAGTTTTTCCTTCCCGCTGTTGCCAAGTGCTCCCTTGTAGGAGTTGTTCGATTGTTGGAGTTTCTAATATTATATTATTAAGGTTGTGAATAATAAATAAACAAAACTGAATTGTACTGAATGAACTGTTCATATGTCATAGTTTATTGTATTACAGTTTAGCAAAAGACATCCATTAACCTCAAGTAGTAATAAAATATGTTGTGTATGCACATTCCTCTTTGGCCACTTTTCCTGCAGTAAATTACTTTTAAGAGTTTACCTCCAGTATTACTATTTTGCATTCAAACCAGACATGCTGACTAAACCAGACACATCTCAGCCCCGCGGCCTGATCAGTGATTCTGAGCTACTGTAGCCATGTGAGAAAGCTGATTGTAGGAAAGCAGTGTGTGTAGTAATGAGAGGAGTGAATGCTGATGAATTTCATGAGGCTGCAGTCAGCCCTTGAGACGACTGCTCCCAGCATCAGCTTGCATTATTAGCTAGCACTTGCACTGAATAATATCTCGAGTCGCTTCTGGTGCGAATGCTGATGTTGTGTGTCTGTCTGTCTCCTTCCAGTAAGAGGATAATAAATCTGGGCCCGGTTCACCCTGGTCCGGCCAGTCCTGATCCCCAGCCAGCTGGAGCCCGCGTCTCCTGTGGACACTGCAGCAACACCTTCCTGGTACCAGCTCTTTGCTTTTTTAAAAAACATCTATTTAATTAGAATAAATGAGAAGCTTTAGGGGAAATAACCACAGGATTTCAAATCATAAAAAGCTCTGCCTTCAAGGTTTTGGGGAATTTGCTCATTTAGATTAAAGCAGTGGTTCTCAAACTGTGAGGGAAGTAAAGCAGAATCGAATTAATATATGGGTAGGGTTTAAAAGTCAACTTGAATAATTTTTCTTTTTTTTTATTTAAAAATCTCTGGGATGTGGGAATAAACCTCCTTAAATGGTGTATGCCAGAAAATGTTTGAGAATTACTGATTTAAATGATGGTGGGTTCAAACGTGTCTGTCAGGTATAATGCCGAATCAGCTGTGGATTAGGCTTATTTAAGTTGACTTAAGGTTCAAGGTAACGATGCCCATCTCCCAGTATCTTCAAGACCTGAATTAAGCTTAGACCTTTATTTTAATTCAATGGAGAGCTTGACTAAATAGACAAGGTTAATCTATGTCACAGGTCCAACCTTAGAAGAGGTTTAACCACCTGTAAAACCACAGTGTGCCTTCATACATAGATGTATATGAAAGCACATCTATGTATGAAGGCACACTTATATTAGAAACATTAAAGGAACACAGCCTTCTTTTACTGGCGCCTAAGCTCAGTAGAGGTTCACCTTCAGCTGTGCAGTGGTAGATTTCTGTAGTTACAGGTTTTTATTTAGGTTTTCTATATGAAAGACGACATGAATTATCCTGAATTTTGTTCGAGTCTCTAGTATACGTGCCAGAGAAAGATGTATTGGCACTCCTTAGTGTCCAGTAAGATGTCCAGTAATATATAGTTGTATTACCACAAACTAACAGCCTGAAGTTGGTGCCAAGATGACTCCTTTTTGAGAAGGGCTTGATCTTTTCTTCTTTAACTAAACCTCACTAATTTCTTAAAATGTTATACTACTATTTCAATAAGTAGTTTGGATTAGGATTGAAAGGGAAATCTAATCCTTTGTGCAAAGAAATATAAAACCAGTACATGCGAGATCAGTCTGAGCTCAGCTGTGAAAATTATAGAGTCAGTGAATCGAACTGGCCATGCTCTCCAAGGTGTCCTCGCGTGACACACTTAAGCAGGATTTATGGTCTGTCTGAACTCTGTGTCACTTGGTCAGATACTGTCATACCCCCACCACACACATGCTTTCCTCTTATCTCTAAACAGCAGCGTATTCCTCTTTCTACTTTTCCTTTTTTCATTATTTTTATTTGTGGCACATTTAATACGTACAACTCAATACAGCCCTGTCAGTGTCTCCCTGAAGCTGACACCCTTATCACTGTTTTTAAAAAGATATCACGCCTTTCCCTTCGCTGTGATGGCCAGCCTTTGACTTCATCTTCCTGTGTAGCCATTTGGAACAACAATACATCTTACGAAGCAGTTCAGAGAGACCATAACCTGGCAGTTTGGTGAGGTAATGGTTCAAGTCCCAAAAACTAATCAATAGATTTTTGTTGGGTTTTCTGTTCATCTGCTGTGTGCATACAGTGCTGTGGGTTTTAAGATGTGTAATTCCTAAAATCAAATTATTAGGGTGTCATTAATATTTGCTGTAGTTAAAAGAAACATGTTTTGCTTTTCTTAATTCCAGGCTTATATTACAGTGGCGGCTGATCATAGTTTTAAATAATGATGTCAGGGTTTGTACAAGTCAACAGATCAGTCTTCAGACTCATCTGAATATTCAGTTTCAGACCGTTTTTTTCTGCTGTTGGCTCTGCTATCCTGAGCTCTTCGCTCCACCTTCAACCTTCTGTTTGCAAGGAAAAGGGAGAGGAACAGCTTGTTTCAGACATTGTTAGAGAAACAAAAGATTATTTTGTACTATTAGTCATGCATATTTAATCTGGAGAGTTCACTAATATATAACTATGGAACTAGAAATAAGCACACCAGATCCCCTTTAAAAATATTAAAAATCTATTGATTATAAATATTAACCTCTGAAGCAGCGTGTAGGAGTTGAAACATCAGTACAATTTGTGTGGTTAATATTCCATATTAAATCAGCTGAATCTTAAAAAAAGTTTCCCCTCAGATTCAGCTGTTTGAGTTTGTTTTTTGTTTTTTTTGTACAATAACTTTAGCATATCTAACAAAATCATGCAAAATTTTACTTAATACTGGGAGTATTTTTACAGTTACAGGAGCTCAAGGTTCAGAGGGGAGTGCTGAAATTTAAATTTAAGGCTGAAAAATATATTTAATCTCTACTAAAAACTGCAATCAAATCAATTTTACTCCCACTCCAAGTCTGACAAAAAGATATTTTTTTTATTACCAACTCTGAGCATCAATATTATGAGATACACATTTTAGTTGGTAGAGTAAATTGGGCCTGTAACTCAGAATATTCATTCATTCATAGTATCAATGTAATATTTCTGCATGGTGTTATTAACTGTGCTAAAGTCATAACCTCTATTTACTGTATTTTTCTTAAAAATACTGTAGATGACCAATGAAAGTCCTGTCACTAAGGAAGGTCCAGAGCCATTAAAACACATTTTTGCAGAAGGGATGTGTTACTATGCAGAACAGCTGAATAAAACACTGTCTTTCGGGTGACGCTTTTATCGTCTGCAGCCAAAGCTACAAACCTGTAACAGTTTGAGTAGCCCTGCAAGGTTTTTGTTGTGAAATGTACTGTAGTGAGTGAATTATTGAACATCCAAAAAGCACTACGCCAAGTATATGTTGAATTATTGGTACAGATCAATAACCCTATCAGCTCTCTGCTGATATATTATGGTCATTTTCTGCTAAAGAGAGGAAGGGAAATTCTTCTTGCTGCTCTTTTAACAATCAGTGGGACAGGTAGGATATATGGTGGATGAGAGGAGGTGGGTATACTGGGAGAAGAATAGAATACACCGCCGTTCTCGATTTCTCTGACTATACCCACCTCCGAGGTGAGATGGATGGTGCTGGGCGTTTAGCATTCAGCTGGACCTTTCCTACATGCTTAAAGACAGGGCGGCTGAACAAAAAGTTCAGATCTGTGCCCTGGGTGGCGTTCCAGTTAATCTTTTGTTGCAGATCCTGGTGATAATGTTCTCAGTGTTTCTTTCAAGACAAGAATAATGTACAGCATGCACACAGTGAATTCTGCCCTGCAGGGTTTACAAATGTATCACGGCCCAACGTTGGGAAGAAAGTAACTGTCTGTGTCGTGAGAGAGAACAATTTTTCTTATTTTGCTTTTGTGTAGCAAGCAGCACCTGCTGCCAAGAATTTGGATATTTGGATTGAATATCAGTAGGTGTATTTAGAAAAAAGAAAAAAAAAGGCCTTCAAGACTAGTTCATAACTTGTACCTGACATAAAAAGCAAAATATTACCTTATATCAAAATAATCTATTGCACACATGGGCAACAAAGGGCTCAATAGCCACATTTAGCCTGTGAACCATATGAGTCTGGCCCTAGACATTAAAGGGAAACTACTAAAGGGAAAAAAATTAACAGGAAGTATTTGGTTAATGGGTGTTGAAGTGAATTACTTGGGAGCAAACAAATTTCATATGAATCCATGTTCTATTCACAATAGAACATGTTTAAACTGAGGAAATGTACCATTTCAAGAACATAATAAGGTCATTTTGAATTTGATGACAGCAACACGTGTCAAACTGTTGTGACAGGTCCATCCATATTTTCTGCTGAGTAGGATTCCCTCGTCTTCTAACACCTGTAAATACATATACATGTCTTTCCAGATGTGTAAGAACTGATGCATCCCCATGTCATCAGAAATGCTGGCTTTAGGAAACAGTGCTGATAAAAAGGCACATGGTTCCTCTGCTCTTTAGTCCAGGATCTCACATCCATGTTTTTCATAAACACTTAAAAACTTTGATTCGTGTGACCACACGACAGTTTTCCACTTTGCCTCAGTTCATTTTAAATGAGCGTTGGTCCAGAGAAGCTGGTGGTGTTTCTGGATCATGTTCTCATACAGCTTCTTTGCATGATGGAGCTTTAACCTGCATTAGTGGATGGCACAGTGAACTGTCTTCACAGACGATGATTCCTTGAGGTGTTCCCGAGCCCATGCAGGGATTTTCGTGACAGAATCATGCCCGAGGGCCAGAAGATCATAGACGTTCAATATTGATTTTCAGCCTTGTCTCTTGCACACAGAGATTTCTGATGAAACTCTGATGGCTTTATGCACTTCAGGTGATGAGATATTCAAAGTCTTCACAATTTGACATTGAAGATTATTATTCTGAAATTTTTCCACAAGTTTTAGAGGTATTTTTTTTCCCATAGATTACTGAACCTCTAACCACCTTGGCTTTTGAGAAACTGCCCCTCTAATGCTCCTTTTATACCTAATCATGTTACTGACTTGTTGCCAATTAACCTGATTAGTAACAAAATGTTTCTCCAGCTGTTTCCTTGTAGTACCACTTACTTTTCCAGGCTTTTGTTGCCCCAACCCAACTTTTCTGAGACAAGTTGCTACCATTGAGTTTAGAAAGAGCAAAAACTTTTGTGAAATAATATAATTTCTCAGCTTAAACGTTTAATATGTTCTGTAGAATATTGGGATTGTGCAGTATCTTAAGTGGCAGATCATACGCTAGGGGGAGCAGCCTAAAGGAGGAGATGATGTTTCATGTCTTTGTAATAGGAAATTCTTGGTTTTAGAAAAAAGGGCCTTTTTTTCTGCCTACCAAAATTCATCAAGTTTAACATAAATAGTGGTCCTTCTCGCACTTTATCATTGTACCTCCCTGTGGGGGGGAAGAAAAAGAAAGTTGTCTAGCCCTGATTTAACATGTTATTGGAATTAAAGCAATGATTTATGAACCAAGCCTAATTTTTATGTTCTCATTTATTACTTTATGTGACTGAAAGTTACATATTTCTCTGCAAGAAGGAAATTGCAGGACTTTAAAGACAATTAATCTGCATGTAGAGGAGCACGATTGTAGCAAAAATTATAATCCTGATTATTTTTTCATTATTTAACTTTCCTTTTGAAACATCACACGTTTGTTGAATTCAAGTGTCAAATTCCCACATTACATTGTCAGGTAAAGCTCATTTTTACTTTAAATGAGCTGGGTGCACTGTTACATCAGGAGCATTTTGTTTTGTCCAAGCACTATTGATAAATTAACATGACGTTACATTAACATATATCTGAGCTCTTCACACCCCAGCAGAGCCTTATGTGGCGTTTATGATTGATGTGACTTGAAGAGAGACGAGGAGTTCTTTGCTCCTTGCAGCTGATATCCATATGATTGAGAGACGTTAACGACAAATGTCCCTGTCAGAAGAAAGAAAGTCCTCTTCATTTACATTACATTTGCATGTTTTTTATGCTTTGTATAAAAACTTTTTTTTTTTCTGTAGAAGGAGGGTTTCATTACTCAAGCTTAAAATTTTGGTAAAATGTCTAATGGTCAGACCTCTGTAAAGTCAATTAAAACTGACTTTGACTCACCTGTGTGTGCCAAAAGCCAATTTTGAGCCAGGAAAACTCAACATTTATTTAAAAAACAAAAAGAAAGTTACCCTGGGGCTGCTCAATTATAGCAGCGATCCTAATCAGGTTTATTTTGCTCAGTATTGAAGTCCTGATAAAACACAATGCCTTCTTTTAACTTTAAAGAAAAATTTTATTTCTGATTTTAATCAAAGTTGTTCTTCCTGTCATCCTGGATAAACTCACCTCAGACTGAGTTTGGAGAGACGCGCTAAAGAAAAGACAAAAAATGTCGGCCACAAAAAGAATGCAGAAACATCGTGTTTTCATCTGGATAATTTATGCTGATAGTCATTGGAAGACATCATTGTATTTGAATTTTGATTATTTGGAAGAGTGTTATTTTACTGCAGTGTTTCAGTTGCAGGCCCTTTACACTTTCTCACTCCCTTCAGTATCCTGTCCTGATGATAAAAATCTTCTGACCAGCCCAAATGGATGGGGGGGGAAAAAAACAAATCTATCTGCTGTTAGCACTTTATAAACAAACTGTATAGGACTTCTCTCCAACACCTGCTCACATTTGCTTATCAATCTGCTGCACAGCTATACTTATTTAATTTTTACCTGGTGCTACGTTTATTTTTATTTTTCTGAGTGAAGTCAAAGGCAAACTTTTGTGCCTGTTTCATTATAAACCTAACAGAAGCAGAATCACTAGTTTGTCTGTTAGAGGTCAAAAAGAGAATTAATGTGAGTGTAAGTGTGTCGCCACCATAACTGCTAAGTTGGCAAACGTTTTTAGCTGAAGCCGAAGCTCACATCTTTCTCTTTGTAATTTCAGTGGACAGAGTTCACAGATCGGACGCTGGCCAGGTGCCCACACTGCAGGAAAGTGTAAGTAGCTATAAGCAAATCATCCACTACACCACTCTCCTCTCACCGTACGCAGTTTTTGCTTTTACACCGTTTGGCATTAAGCTGTAAGGTTTTACTCAGACACAGTAACAAAAAGGTAATAAGCAGTGACTTCAGGGACACTTTAATTAAATCTCTTACTTCCCGTTTCCTCACAGACCTCAATTAGTGTTAAATGTCATGAGGCTTCTGATCTGTCACATTGTATGTCCATATATGTTTAGTACCTCAGGTTACAGATTACTGCATCACTGTCTGCATGAGCTTCTTAACATGGTGAGAAATGGATGCAGGATGCTAGTATCTATTGCAATTGCATGATAAATTTGAAATAATATAGGATGCGGTTAAATACATGTTATTGATTATACGTTTAAAAAAAAAAGAAACTGAATAATCAGAACGGATATACAAAGCAAATAGCTGCCTTTTGTTCTGGTACTGAAGAGACGTGCCAGTATGTCAGCTGTCTTGCAGTGCACAGGTGTGCAGGTGCAGTTTTTGTGAACAGATTTAGTCACAAGACTGTAGTTTGTCAACACAAAAGCATCTACAGAACCTCCATTCAGTCTGGACAGGTGCGTTTCTGCAGGTTAAAAATGAAGAATGTAGAAATGCAAACTAAAATGAAGCTACCAAAAGTAGTTATTGTAATTGTTTTTATAATGTGACACAAAAGGAAATATTCTGGTGGAAAAAAACAAACCCAAAAAACCAACACACACAGTTAATGATGGCTGAATTATATTTAGCTGCTCCAGTTTCGGGGTGATATTGTTCACGCTGCTTGCTGTCACGCTGTTGAACCTGACTGGAAAACCTGAATGTGACAAAGGTAGCAGCGTTGTCTCAAACCAAACATGGCAAATGATCCAAGGTTGTTGCTCTAGCAGCCACAGTTTGCATGCATTCATAACTTGTTGAGGCACTGTCCACACGCCCAATACTAAATCCTTTAATACTGAGGAAAATTTTAACACACATAAACAGCAAACACATGTAATTTTAATGCCAACCTACTGGCTGAAAATTATTCAGTGGCCCCTCCCCGTCTGCCGCTTGGGCACGATGGCAGCCATGGAGGGTGACAAGTGTTCTACATTTTGCATAATCTGGGTACTTGTAGTGTACTGCATGCAGTCTATTTGTGAGGGTGAACACACTAGTTGTACAAACCTGCCAACATTAGGTTTGAACATCTGCATGTTTTCACAAAAGTGCATTTTCTTAAGTAAATAAACTCAAAGGGAGGTCAGTGATGTGTGAGTTAAGTAATATTGAATATTACTGTAGTATCTCTGCACACTGGTCACGCAGCCAGCTGCACAGACAGCCTGGTGTTATTTGGCCAGCTCAGAGATGGAAAATTTATTTCACTGTCCTACCTTCCTAATTCAATATGGCAGGAAAGAGGCGTTGTTTGTGTTTCTAACATTTTGTTTATAAAAAGCTGGAATCGGTGAATATCTTTGTTACTTCATCGAGGTCTGAAACTCCCTGTTTCATGTGGCACATGTGGCTCTAACTACCATTTATTTGGTATGTTTAAAAGTCTTTTTTCCCCTGTTCCTTCACAGTAAGGAGGGCTTAAGTGCAATTGTATTCTAAGTAAAATTGTATGCACTCTGTGGGTTGTGTATGTAGAGTTTTACTGAGAGGCTGGACATTGTGGCAACTTGGGTAGTTTTAGATAAACACAAAACGGTACTGATGCAGATATTATTCCTAATAAGTTTAAGGGTCATGCAAATTACTGGAGTTCCTTGGGGAAAAACTGGAGATATTAAAATAAAGAGGACAGCAGTTATGAGTAAGGAAAAGACAGGAAGCACTTGATATAGTTAATGGCTGAACTTCTCACACTATGAGTCTGAACAGAAAAATACATAAACCTGCAAGGTTTTTTGCTGCATTTAAATAAGCAATATTAATTTCTATCTCTCCTCTACAGGTCTTCAATTGGTCAGAGGTATCCACGGAGGCGGAGCTTGTGGTGTTTTCTACTCTGCTTGCTATTCAGCATTTCAACCGCCGGATTGATGGTGAGCACATGCCGCCCAACGCCAGTCTGACACCCACATGAGTCAAGGAGCTGTTGTTCAGTATTAAAAAAGAGATTATGAATAGCTGTCTGCCGGGCATTTATCTTTTTAGAAAATGGTTCTCATGTCCTTCCTGTTTTGTTTTATGAAGCGAAAAGTCCACAATTATAGATAAAACAAAGGTAGCAGGGAGAAGCAACATGATTGCTATCTTTTCTTTTGTCGTCGCTTGTTTAACATGGAAGGTTGGCGCCTCGCGGCTGCTCTGCAGACACGGTGTGACAGGCCTCTATTTGTCATTGAGAAAAAGCACAAACACAACCTGCTTTAACTGTAAGCTGTGTCAGGCTGCGACGCTGCCTTCAACACCCACAGAATAACAAAACAGAACATTTGTGCTGAGTTCTGATCTCCTGCTTTGCCTCGTCGCTTCTTGTTCTCTCAGTTTGACGTGTGCAAAAATCCATCAGAGCTCACAGTGCTTTTTAGAATTTCTGTTGTTGCCTGCATTTAAGTGATTGTAAATAGATGCTGCAGTGGAATATTATCAGAATAATAAAGGAGATAACAGCTGTTTTAGAGAGTCTAGAGTAAATGAGGGATGTAAAAGTCTAACAGTGATGCACAGAAGGGCTAAATGGTCAGGACATTCTGCTTTCTGAACAGCAGAGGGCGCAAGATGAGCATCAAAAGAGGCTGAGCATAAGAGGGTTGCATGCCTGGCAGCTTTAAGAACCGTAATCCAAACATTAAATGTGCTGCATTGAAAGCATTGCGTAATGCTGGTGTTGTGGCAATAAATGTCACGACGTGGAATGAGGTTGTGTTTTATGAAAAGATGTTTTTAATTATATGAGTGGTGCATGAGCAGCAAGTTTTGACAGTTTAATCTTTAGGGGTGTTTTGCGTCAATAACCTTTTAACAGCAAGAACCAGAGACAAGTAACCGATCAAGCTGACTTTCCAGGCTGAATTTTAATTATGAGTTTTAAACAGAATAGTTAAAGGGAAAAAAGAAGTTAAGAGTCAACTCTGTGACGGCTTTGACATCCTGGATTTTGTCTTGAGAGTTGCCTGTTAAACTGTAAAAACCCCCTTGAGAACGACATGAATGATTAAACGTTCACACATCGTTTATAGAAGAAGAAAGATGAAGCTTGAAAGCATATTGATGTCTTTTGGCCTGCTTGAACTGTTAAGATTACCTCATGATTTCTATTTTTATCGAGCTTTTTTGGATTTCTGCTTCTGGCCCTGAACATTTGGAAGCATAATAGTGTATTATAGATGGTAATATTAAGTTTAGATATTCTTGACAACAGAAACGCCTCTAAATCCTTTTTCTTTTCCTGCTTCTTTTAATACCCATGTGAATTTTGCTTGAGTGTTTTGACTTTGAAAAGGGAATTTATATTTCCGTACTCCCAGAAAATCCCTGTGGGTTTTCTCAAAGTCACTTTTGCCATCTTCATTAAATAATTTTCTTCTGAGCAGCTGCACACTTAATACTTGATGGCAAAGCTGTTTTCTCTCTTATCTCTCAGTCACTCCTACGTATTGAATATTAGCTTCTGCTTGAAAAATTGTGGGAAAAAAACCTGTCACTGCATTAGTGTGGTGCTGGTGAATTAATCACTAAGTGTGGATATGGGGCTAAATGTTAACTGGTCTTTGTTTTTCTGTCCTTGAGAGGAGAAATTGTGTTGCTGCCAAGTAGGGCTGAACGATTATGGAAAATAATCTAATTGCGATTTTTTGCCCCAATATTGCGATTGCGATGCGATATGCGATTATTTTTTAAGGTCTTTGTCTTCTGTATTATTAAACAAAGACAAGCAATACATCATATAGTATGGCCAATACTATATTACATTAATTTTAAACTGTTCTTTCCTGGAAGACAGACCTCTGTTATGATGACATGAGGTGATGCATGAATTGATGACTGACATTTTTATTTAACTTCTTCAATCACAACAGTATATTTGAACATACACAATAGTTTATTTTTAGCTTACAAACATCTGAGCATAAAGTGCTGACAAGGAACCCTGGTGTAAACATTAAAATGAAAGTCAGTACAATGTGCAGATTGCAGAAATATACATAAAAAAAATCAGTGGCTTTACCACACTCAGTTTTTCGACATCTGTGAACTACTAGACAGTCATTCAATTAAAAAATAATATTAAATAAATAAAACTAAGAAATAAAAAATACACACATCTTACTGATCTCTGCAGTCAGTAACATTACACATAAAGTGCAAACATAATAGCAATTGTATAAACACACACACAAACACGCCTTTAAAGTTTAAAGGCGTGAAATTGGACGGTCTAGTTCTGATTAGTGTCACCGCTGTCTCGGTGGAGTTTAATAAACTCGGCCGTCTGCTTCTTGCTATCTAAAATATAACCAGACACTGGTGTAAATTCTCGACTGTCTCATACTTCTGTTTAATAAATTTTCTGTTTGACGTTTAGTCAGCTGTGTGAAAACCAAGGAGGAACCCACCCGGGGGATTAATAAAGTTTTATTTTATCTAATCTAATAACTTTAATCTCAGCCAAACCGATTTACTCACGAACAAACAAAACACTGAAAAAAACCCAACAATAACATTTTTAGGTTGTCTAAGTGACTTATATATTACGTTTAACCCGAGCAGCGAAACTCCGCGGTGATCTGAAAATGATGTGCCGGGAGTTGTGCCGCTCTCGGCCGCATCAGTAACCCTCGAGGTCCCGGCTAGCTGTCGAGCTGGTGGGTAGCAGACGCCTCTGAAAACGTCGAAGCACTTTTGCAAATATGGGATATCTTGATAAACCGAGCAGATATTTGATGTTTACACAACTACTTTCTCGCCTGAAAATATGTTAAAAGTTTATTTTGTGACCCAGAAAGATTAGTATGAGTAATTTTAAAACTTAGTAGCGGCCGCCATTGCTGGAAACTGGAGTTTGGCTGGGCCGCGCTATGAATTCTGGGATATGGTAGTAATTTGGACAGCCTTCGGCACGTCGCTGTGACGTAATCGGTCTACAAATGCGGCCTCAGGAGGATGCAGCCCATGAATTTGGACATGTCCAGAGTATAATCGCAGCCTTTGCGGTTAGAAAATTGCACTTGATCATGTCGCGATATTATCGCAAATGCGATATATCGTTCAGCCCTACTGCCAAGTCAGTTTAAAAGCTGAAAATCTGATCGTTTTAGTTTGGGCTGCCTTGAAATTTCATTTAAATGTATGATATTTTTCTTAGTTTATAAATCCAGCGCAGTTCTTTTCTTTACACATCTGTAAAGTCACCCTCTTCTCTTCATCTTCCCTTGTTGAATGGCGGTTTCCCTTGCAAGACAGACTACACAGTCTAACCTAAGCTAAAGCCCAGTCTATACTACTTTGCTGAGTACTCGCTGCAGTGGGCGACCTGCTTGTTTACATTTGTCCTTGTCCACTGGTGTGTCTGCATCACTCTGCCATCACGAGTAAAACTAAAGCTGTCTATCTTGGTCTTACAGACAGTAAATCTTGAGCAGCTGCTTATATGGAAACGCAGGGTAGCGAGGAAGCTTGAGAACAGACTGTGATGTGTGCACACATTTTCAGAGCTATGGAAACAAGAAAAGTGGCACACGTCTACACTGACAGACTACTATCTATTCCATTATCATAATTATCAGTTACAGGCCCATTATATTTTATTTGAAAGCAGCTTCCTTGTGCTAATGAATATAGTATGAAAAAGACCTGTTACACCGGACTGTGATGCAGTTTAATGTAGTATCATAATTCAGGCATAACTCGAGAGACTTTTAAAACGTAGGTATTTTTGTTTTGCTTTTTGTTTGATTTATACTCAGAGTTCAAGAAAATCCACTTTTAAAGACATTTCTTAAGGTTAAAATAAATGTTATTGATTTAAAGGAGTAATCTTGTAAAGTCTCAGTAATCCAGTCCAATTTATTGCATTTCGGTGTAGTTTCGTTTTTATACCATCGATTCAAAATAACAGTCCTACCAAAGTGCTTTATATTGGAAGATAAAAATACTACAATATTAGTAAGTAAAAAAACAACAACCCAAGAGCCAATAATAATAATAATTGCTGATGATTAAACACAGTAGTGGTGTATAAACACAGAGCAGTTTCCAGGTTTGTTTTGTTGTTGTTGTTTTTCATCAACCTATTGGCAGATTTATGTAAGGATTATTGGACATGATAATCTCTGCAAAGTCGTGGCGGAGATTACTTCAAACTTGTGCAGATTACAGCAACAAAACTGATCTGAGGATAAATGCAGGAAACCTATTCAAACGTACCTGCAGACTAGGCTCCTTCGTTCCCTTACATTTAGGTTGATCGGCGTTTTCTGGCCATCCAAAATTCCGTCTGGGTCGCACGTAATCCCAGAACTGGAGTTACAGTCAGTAACTTCAGTTTTTTTAGCAGGACTTTTTTGTTGTGGAGCCACACTTGTTCCCACATGGACACATTTTAACAGTGCATTATAAATATCTTTTGTGTTTAATCACCAATAATAATAGGAGTGACTGTTCCACATGTTTTTGTTTTTATTTTAGGATTTATATAAAATTGGCTTCTTCTCATCCTTTTGTTTTTCTGCATGGCCGTCATACCTGCATTTTCCACCTAAAAAACTAAATAAATAAACAAGCTTCTCCAGCCTTATAAAAAATGCCTGGCTCTGCCACTGCTTACATGTCCCTCTTGAAAGGGCTTTGTGGGGAGCAGATGGATGCCTGAATGCTCCCTCTGCTTGTTGTTTCTCTGCAGGCTGGAACGTGGGTGAAGGCTCAGACCTACAAGGGAATCTACGCCTCGTGGGCCGCGCTGCTGCTCCTGGTTCTCGTCACCCTGGCTCGGGCCTTCTACTGGGCCTGCATGAGGGTCAGCCAGCCCCTGCAGAACTTCACATAAAGCCCCACCACCACCAACACCTCTCCATCATCTGCCGTATCTCTCTTTCCAAACCGCCTGGCCGGAGGAAAGTTGGCTTTAATGAAGAAAAACGAAACAAAACACGATATTTATTTAAATCCCTACTACAGAAAGAAACAGTTCTCCTCCTCCTGTCCCTTTCCCTTTTAGTCCAACGTGTTTCCAAAACTGGATGGTGGCGGCTGCGACTGCTATATATATCTATCGGTAATTATGATGACGCGTATAGCCTAATGTACTGTTTATCTGTTCTAATCTCGTGGCCAGTGTGGGGCTCATTTTAACTTTTTTTTTTAACACAGTTTTTTTTGCTCTTTACCCCTGCGCTGTTTTTCGTCTGCAGCGCATCTGCTGCACTTGCGACTTCTAAGACGAGGGCTTAAAGTTAAGTCTTAGATGTGATTATCGGGCCGCCTTTAGTTTTTTGGGTGGCAGGGGGTACTTGCCCTTTCTAATCCTAATTTGTCATTAGGTTGAGTATTTCAGCATTTAACATTTCCTTTTAAACTGAAAAACAAAAGTCAGATGAAGCTAACAAATTGATGCCAGTAAGAAGATAGGCGGCTGGAGGGACATCAGCCTCCTTTTGTGAATCTAAAAGATCAAGTAGGTGTTGAAAAGTGTCTGAAAAATTGAATTCAGCAGCGTGTGAAGGTAGGCTATGATGTTTCTGAACTTGTGTTTATGCTGAATTATCCCCTGGGACTGACTTTGATCCAAAGCAGCTTGAAAGCCTTAAAAGGAGGTGTGATAGAAGGATTCAACACTCGCACGTACGCACGCACGCACACACACAAACATACATACACAGCCACATTAATGCATACCATCACACAACAAAAGCAGGATGCTCTTTTAGAGTTGCACCAGCTCAGAAAGCAGTTTGTCAAAGGCAAACCAGCCTCCGTCTTCAAAGCCAGACCTGGAGACAGATTTCCTCCACACCGCGGTTTGTTTTTTTTCAGCCGGGAAAGAAGTGACACGCGTGAAAGTTGTGGTCCGACAAGAATGTAACCGCATTTGAAAGCTTCTTTTTTTCTTGGAGCCAAAATCCAGCCAACAGGTTTGCACCAACTTCTCTGCAGTCAAAATAACATTAACAGCAGAGCTCGACAGAATCCTTCCTCCCCACTTATTCCCGTTTCCAAAAGATACGTGCGTGCGGTTTGCAAGTACAGAATACCAAAACAAATAAACCACAAATGGGTACTGACTTTTAGAATACTGATATCTGCCTTGTTGCATCTGCAAAACCCTTAGAGTATATGTGGAGTTTCTTTTAGACGTGTGTTTAGTTGTTGAACCACAGGGACAGGATGTTTGTTTTTTGTTTTTTTTTAAAGTGCTGAAATCTGGGCTTATTCTGCAAAAATACAGGACATGAGAGTTTCACAGCTGAGGGTAGAAACCCTTACCACTTCAAGATCTGCGTCCGAATGCATCAAGTTTCACATAAGTCACCTTATTTCAACATTAAAAAAACCACGTCGCTTTGCTCTTTTTGTGTTTTGGGACAGTTCAGGATCACTTAACAGTACACACGTCGCTTTTTTGGTCACTGAAGACGGAGGCTGCTACTGGTGAAGTTTCCACATTAAGGCCAGCGGGAGATGTTACGTGGAAAGGTCAGAATAGGTCAGTAACACAAACACACACTATGAATACATTCTCACACAGTGCTAGTCCGTAACTCGTCTGTGGTTCTGAATCTGAATGTGGTAATAATTCTTTAATGATTTATGTTTTGTTTTTTGATTGTAAATATATTTGTTGTATGATGGAAGTGATTAAACGGATTCTGTTGCACTCTGAGCTTAACACTACTGCTGTGATCGCTGCTCAACTTTTAATTGTTCTGTTTGAGAGGGTTATTTTTGCAGCTCCTTGAATTGTTACATATTTAATGATTTTTAAAATTTTTTTTTTTTGTGATCAACTACTAACCTAATGAGCCTCTGGACACACGTTCGTGTTCAAAACATAACTATTAACATACCAACAAAACAACACTGAATCACATTCCTGAGCGATGGCATTTCTCTCTCTCTCTTACTCTTACACACACACACACACACACACACACACTCTCAGCACCTTAGCCGGAAGTAAGAAACACTGCATACAGCAAGAATGAAGAGATAAAGTTACCCTGCTAGACTGAACTGAGGTCAATATGGATGCATCATGTTATTTATTATACGCACTGCAAACTAGGATCAACTTAACATTTCAGCTTTTTACAGTTTTACAGTCTTATTTATTGTGAACGATGTGGGGTGTGGAGGAAGGTGATTTCATTTTCTTGCTCCGAGGGCATTTGTTGTTGTTTTTGTTTTATTTCTGTTTGTTTTTTCTTTCTTTTAAAGAACGATCTGCCTGTTTAAAGTTATGGTCGGTGCATTAATTTTTAAGACTGTTGGAAACAAAAAGAAATGAGATAATCGAAGGCGGTGCAAGATGACTTGTTTAAAGGACCCTTTTTTGCAGTGGAGTGACTGTGTTTTACCCACGACTGCAAAACAAATTAATCATGTTAACGCCAATAATCAAGAACCTGGCTGATGCTCTTTTCGGAGTTTGTTTACACTCGAATAAAGACATGATGATGTACAAAACTGGAGATGTGAGATCTTTTTATCTACCAACATAAAATTTTCGAATGCCTTTATTCTCTGCTCATGTCTTCCAAACAGATCTGGGGTTTTGAAAAGAGGATTTCACTGCTCGTGCTTCCTGGAATAATCAAACTGTTTATAGCTTAAAAAAATCAAAGAACTTCAAGGCGCTCTCTTTGGAATAACATTTACAATGGTTTTATTTTCATGCCATGGTCATGTTTGTAAAAACGGATTAGTGCTTTTATAATATCTGCTGGGAAAAATGAACGTGTCTCAACTCTGAGCCATCAACGGCATAATTCAAAAGAAGCTGCCTCAGATGGGACGTAGCCTTATCTGCTTCCATTAATGTTGCATCACACTTTTTCCCAGGTGAGGCCCAAACCAGAGTTATTATAGTTTATTTTTTCTCTTTCATTTTGACTTTTTGGTTAACATTCAGTTTGCTTTCAGTTAAACTCTAGAGTGGATTTGACCATTTGAGTTCAGTTTCCATTGCTTAACCCTATTTATTGTGTATCATGTCAGATTTTTAAAATCTTAAACCCCCTCATATGTTTTTGTTTAAGAAAAAAAAGCTATGAGCAAGTCAAAGGAGCTTGCAAAGAAAAGAGTCTGGACTTAAAGAAGTCCAGACTCTTTTCTTTGCAAGCTCCTTTGACTACGATGACCTGGATGACTGAGAACCTTCACAGACAAGCTATGAGCAAGAAATTGCATCAAAAATGCCAGCTGTAGATCAACACTCCAGTTTCAAGACAGTTCAATTTTCTGGCAATTGTGTCATGATTCACAATTTAAAGGGTTAAAATGTTTAGTTTTAGTTCAGCTTTTACTTGTTTTTATCTTTACATTTTTATCATCAATATTATAATTGAGCTGTATTTGTCAGGGGCAGAATTTCAAAAGTTTAGAAGCAGCGTCGCAGTACAAACACAACACTTTGCGAAGGCATTCGACTCACAGTCACGTAGACATCCCACATGTTCATAAACATGCCCATCAAAGCCGTGACTAAAACTGGTTAGAACTACAGTTTCCTCTATAATTTTATTGTATTTTTATTAGATTTTCCGAATGCACAGTACTGCTTCTCGTATCTTGCCGTAGAGGCAAACTTGATTTTTAGAGCAATAAGCTCCCCTTGCACCCAACACACTTTTATTTCTGTTTAGATTTGAAACACTGGGATATACTGGCATTTTCAAGCATTACACATAGTGCTGATACAGACTGTTTATTTACTGGACACTGCAGTGTTTCTCCAGGATCATTCAGACTGGCTGTGTGATGACTCAGGATACAGCGATGCCAGTATCTGCACATTTTTCAAGCCTAAACCAAATAAAAGTGCATTAAACTAAGCAGGAGTGGGAGGAGGGCTTACTGCTCATGAAATCAAGCTTTCGAGTCGATAGAGGCTCTTTGGGAATTTTAAGATAGCTTGTTAATTCAGAAAAACAGCAGTTTGTTATTTATTTATTCATTTATTTATGCTTGGCCAAGTGAATGTATTATACTTTTGTATGTAAGAGACTAAAAGGGTGTTGAGATATAAGATATCGGAAAATGGCATCCATTTGGCCCAGAGTATTCATCTTATTTCAATTAAAATTCTATAAGCAGCAAAATTTATTCAGAAAAATAAAGTCCTCATTTAAGCCAAGATATTTAGTGGCCTTTAATTTATAAATCCAGCTCCCCTTTGGTTAAATCTTCACTTCTTCTTCTGGAAAGAGGAAAATGCTTAATTCCAAAGGCTTGTAACGTGGATGTGCTGCTAATATGTAGGTCCAGGTAGTGTCTAGCCACGGGATAATTAACACGTCTGGATGTCTTGCTCTTCTAGTGTAAAAAAAAAAAAACCCTTGCAGTTAGTGAAATAATTGGTGGTCTGGGGTTTGTTTAGAATCACCGACGTACACTATTCACCTTTGCACATACACGAGATATTTGTATTTATGTACTGTTTGGGTTCTGGGATAATGATGGAAGCAGAAACCCGTGATTAAAACTGTCATCCTTTCTTTTAATTAGGATCATTCCTAGTTATTAAAAAGAGTGAAATCAAAGCATTCCTCTTTTTGCTGAATCTAAAGGTCTCCCGTTTTAGAATCACTAATTAAAAGCTTTGTGCTGAAGCCAAATTAGTTTTATCTTCTTCTCTCTTACTTTTTTTTTTTTTTATTCTTACAAAATGCTGGAAAGAAGCTCATCATTTTCTCACACAACTTGGCCCCTGTCGGCTTCTCGAGTTTCATGCGGATATATTTTTTGCCTGGACACAAAGAGATGGAGAGATTAAGGACACTGAAAAACCTTTCAGAAACCACAGCTCCCCAGAGGGCCGCATGAACCACGGAGGCTGGAGGGGAGTAGACAAAAAAAAAAAAGCAGTGAAGAAGACAATTGCACTCATAACCTCCTGGTTTTCAGGCTTTAGCCAACTTTTATTCTGTAACACAACAACTGAGCCGTTGTCTCACATAAATACGCACTCCTACTCAAAAGTGCTCCAGGGCCATTTTATTGTAATTGTATTGACTTAATTTTTCATTCATGAAATTATACCGCTCTGCCTCCTCGGAGAGCTTTACAGTCTCTGTTCTTCACTTTTGTTCAGTCGTTGCCATCTTGACAGTTTTCCCTTGTGAGGTGCTTCAGTGACAGCTTTGATGATTTGGGACTAAAAAACAATGAAATAACAGGAAAGAGAACGCAAAGCTGTAAATCATCGTATTTGTTCTACTTTCGGATTATGAGGGTCAGCACTGCACTCAAATCAGTTTGCCTTGTACAGCCGCCAATGTATGAAAGGCACTGTTATTTGGCTAATCCAGTATTAGGGGAAAAAAAGAAGGGAAAAAGACACTTATTTTATATTAGCATGGTGGGATTGTTTTAAAATGGAGCAATGGAATTAATTCTGTATATTCAATGTGCATCGTGCACATTTGACAGAGCTGCTTTTATTTTGGGCCAACATTCAGAGAGAATCCGCAACGAAGAGGAACGGCAGCCTAATAATTAGAGCATGTGTCAAAGTACTAATGGCATTCTGGCTAATTGAACTGTTTTCATTTGAAGAATATTTTTAAACACTTAATGTGTCTTCAGGGTGTGGGGAAAAAAGGCAAAATCATACCACTGTAATTCAACATTGTAGCCTCGGGGGACCAAGCTATTTTAACAAACACAATGACAGATTGGGGTCTTTTATGACCCACGTTATGCTATTACACACAGTGTGTTTTAATGCCACTATTTGTGTTTTACATTCACCAACCACTTTATTAAGTAGACCTGCTGAATTACTTGTTGATACAAGTGTCTAATCAGACAGTCACATGGCAGCAGCTTGGTGAGTTCAGGAATGTAGACGAACTGCTGAAGTTCAAACTGAGCATCATAATGAGGAAGGAAAGTAATTTAAGTGGTTGTTTACATCAGACGAGATGGTCAGAGTATTTCAGAAACTGCTGATCTACTGGAAATTTCCTGCACAACCATTTCTAGAGTTTACAGAGAATGGTCCGAAAAAGAGAGGATATCCATCAAGCGTCGGTTCTTCAGGTGATGTCAGAGGACAGTTGAGAATGGCCAGACTATGAGCTGGTAGGAAGGCAATAGTAACTCCGGTAACTGCTCATTACACCCGAGGTAAGCAGAGGAGCATCTCTGAATGGACAAGATGCGAAATCTTGAAACAGATGAGCTAAAGCAGCAGAAGACTGAAAACTCCTGCCAGCTAAAAACAGGAAACTACAGTTCAGTCTCAATTTCTGCTGTGACATTTGGATGGCACGGTCAGAATTTGGCTCAAACAACATGAACACAGGGATTCAACCCGCCCTGTAGCAACGGTTCAGGGTGGTGGTGTAACAGTGTGGGGATAGTTTCTTGCAACACTTTGAGGACCTCACTACCAACTGAGCATCATTTAAACCCCACTGCCCACCTGAGTATTGCTGTTTACTCCCTTCATGACCACAGTGTACCCATCTTTTGATGGCTGCTTCAACCAGGATGATTAATATGATAATATAATTATTGTTTTCAATCATGTTTGTGTAAAAAAAAGACTTAACTCACTCATCACAATTAATTGAGGCAATTATAGCCTCGCTTTGGAAATGAAATTCCTAAAGGCGTAGCTTTTGTTAGCTATAAGATATTGTAAACATTACAATAAATCAACAATAAAATTAAACACTTGCACACACAAAACAAGAAAAACATTTATATATTTTCAGGCCCTTAAATGACTCAAATTATTGGACAAATGAAACAAATATGAAAGGTTGCTGGAGAAGTAGTAGCAGAAGTATGCTGAGGTCACTTGCAGGTTAAAATCTCAGCGAAGTCAGGAGTAATCAGTGCACAGCTCAAAACTGATCCAAGTCTTTATCTTTATCAAATAAAGCAGTTTTAACATTTTCCACCTAAAGTACTATATATTAATACTGAATATTTACATTTTCAAAACAATATAACATACAAGCGCAGAGCGTCTTAGTAAGGAGGTGAGCCCTGATTACCATCAAACAGCTTGAAATTGTTTCTTTAAGACACTAGAACTCTGCTCCATTCTTCCAAGAGAGATTCCCTAATGCGCCGTGATGACATCGATGGTGTGCCAATGTGTCAAAACCCTCGTGACAGACATGTCTTGGCAGGATAAAGACGATCAGCTTTCCACTCAGTTGCAGTGACTCTTTCTTTTAAGGCGATAAGTGAGCTCATCCAAGCCAGCAAAACGCTTTCAACAGAGCCACCAGATCACCTTACTGCAAGGGTCAAGGGTTCAGGTTTTGTTTTGATGTATGTGAAATGATGCATGAGGAATATTTGATTGGTACAGCCAGGAAAACAAGAAGTCTGGTGATGACTGATTGATTTCTGTCTTCCAACAAGGCAAACATAATGAAATAATGCACTGCCTGCGCTCACACATTGTTTGCGCTTACACATAACACACAAGTGTGTTATGTGTAAGCGCAAACAATGTGGGAGACAATGCAAGCGAGGGCTTAAAGCTGAGACATATTGATGCATAAATTAAATTAAATACAGTCAAACAGAGACAAATGCGATCTCAAAGCTTTAAGGACTGAGTGCCAATTAACGGAGCCAGCATATACATTAAACAAAATAATTACAAATCCATGCTTCATTTTTCTTATTATTAAAGATTAAAATAGCAGAAAGCTTCCAGAGCTGCACACAATGATCACAGTGATTTTTACATTTGTTGTCACATCCATAAAGTCCTCTTGTTCTTCAATATCTGTTGCTGATGTATCAAGGGCTGATATTTGGCACCTGTACGCCTGGATCTTGGCTTGGATTACTATTATCATTATTATTATTATTTATAACGTTTATCAAAGTCTCTGCTTTCAAACTGAAAGTCCATTCTCGCTGTTTGTGTGAAGTGCACCCAAGATGAGATTCATTTCTCCTCGAGCTCTCCTTCAGGTCCATGAGTGATCGCCCTTATTTCCCATCAGGCCTGTGATCGATTTAGTAGTCACTGCTCAGTTAGTCTCTACTGTGCCAAGTTTTCTGCTTTCTGCTTCAAAATGCGGGTGTGCTTCCTGTGTAACGAAGGTTTGGGGGTTTTGTGTTAGTTGTCCTTTTTTGGGTCGGTTTTGAGATGTTTAATCAACATCAGGGTGGATTTTTCAAATGGTTCCTGAAAGATGAAAACCGTTTTTTGTAATTTTACAGCAATGATTACAAATAAATCCAGGCGGCCTGTATGACGCTTGGGTGATAAAGGTTTAAGCCTATGAGGTTTAAATGGTAACCCTGTAGAAAGGCACAATGGACATAACTTGGGAAAAATGTAAATAGTTTTTGATGTTTGTCAGTTAAAATTATTATTTTCTTTTTTGTTCCCTGATCGGCAAGACTTGGGAGAACAACTTAGTAAAAACAGAAGAGTTTGCCCGGAGTTCAGATTAGGGGTTGGACCGTCACCGACGACGATTTAGACCTCAGAGGAGGCACCAGGATGACTGACACACTCGCAGGCCTTATAAATTATTACCGCAGGCCAGTGTTGGCCTGCGGGCCACACTTTGAGACTGCTTGCTTCAGGGAAAGAATAAAAAAAGGGAAATCTAAGTGATGCCGTCTTTGTTTCCTGAAGATTTTTTCACCTTTCCTGCACAATTTTCTTCCGCCACCTTATCTCCTGCTTTATTTAAGAGGTTATGTGTTATTCCACAGACACACACACACACACAAACACACACACACAGGATGTATCACACACACTCACAGAGCTTCTCTTGCACACTCTCAGTGAATATTGCAGCAGTTAAGAAAAAAGGCAGTGCCTCGCTAAAGCCTTGATCCCTCTTACTTCTAACAGGATTTGACCCTTAAGACTTGGAGCATGACCCTCATCTGCTGCAATACCATCATCCTGTTTAACATACACTCTCACTATTGTCCTCCTGCCCTCACTCACACACAGTTCACACAAACACACACACGCACGTCTAGAAGCCCACACAAACAGGAACTCTGAGACATTTCAGGGACTCAAACCTTCACTGCACTCCAGCTCTACATACTCCCACACACACATACACGCACGGACACACTGTACCGCATGATGTAACACTAGCTTAATTTTACGCCTAACACACAACCTGATGGATCCAGTTAAATGTAAATCGCGAACAAGCGCTCCTGGCACTACAAAGAAAGAGGAGCGAAATAAGGAGATGACAAGGGATGGAGGACGGAGGGAGGAGGATGGATGGAGAGGTTTCAGTGTGGGGAGGAGGGAGAGGGGGGTAACTCTCTGTGAGAGGATGATACGATTGAATGAGTGAGAATGAGAGAGACGAAGGGGAAAGCGAGGGAGAGAGAGAGGGAGGCAGTGAGGATGAGAGGATGCAGGGAGATGAAGGAGAAGGAGAGATTGAGCAGGCAGCTAAGCACCAGATTAAACTCTGGGGTCGTCAGCTGTAAAACAAACAGTCCTTTTAGCAGGGATCAAATCCAGACTTAACCCCCCCACCCCCCACCCCCCGTTCTCTCATCCTCCTCATCCTCCTCATCCTCTGTCCACACGCAAACACACACACACAGAGGAGATAATGCAGCTTGCTCAAGTAGAAGAGAGCAGGGGGAAAAAAACAACAAGGATGACAATCTTGGTGGAAAGCAAATTCCCGTCTCAGGACCCATTTTTGTGCGCCACTACCTAAATTGCTCCTCAGGGAATGTGAAGTCTTATTATACCCTGGCAGAAGTCCTTCATTATATTTGTTTTGTTTTGTTTTTTATCCCCCTGCACAGTTCCTCTTGGTGATAGACTGGGCTAATATCTGGCACAGAAACACTAGAGAGTAAGCGAGGCAGAGAAGGGGGTTTTCCTCACATAGCTCTGTGTTTATATTGCATCTTTACTGTAATATTCCCCAGACAGTGCTGCAAGCCTCAGTTCTCTTTCTGTCATCTGCTTCTGGGTGCTGCAGTCCCATCAGTCCGAAGGCTCAATTTCCAAACTGTCAGCTTTTACACTCACTATGAGGCCACTTCCTTTGTTGTGTGTTTGTGTGTTTATGTGTGTCTCCAAAGTGTCTGTTTAAATCCACTACTAACAGCAGGATTTTTTTTTTACTGTCTATCAGCTGTCTTTGTTAGGACTGCTCTGAAGTTGAGTATTTTTGAAAAGTGGGGTTATTTACACCATGCCTCGTGGTATCATAAGGCAGTTTAAGAGTTAAAAAAAGAAACAAACTTGACCCTCACAATACACCTTTCAACCAGTTTGAGATGAAAAAGGATGGTCTTTTTTTGTGAATCATACATAAAGCTTCTCTAACAAAGTTAAAAGATCCGGAGATCTTTTAACTTTGTCTTTAAAGTGCCTTTGATTGTTTAAAAGGGACTTTAATCCCACAAGGTTTCAAAAACATTTCAGATTTAAGAGCAAATATAATTATATTGACTTTTCTATCAAATGTAACCATTCAGTAGTTATTTGCTTAAGTATGATAGCCCCAGTTGTTCCTTTAATTATTTTTTGAAGGGGTTTTAAGTTGTAGATCACACAAAAACAGCAAAGTGAAGGCATCAGTTTGATGTTCATGTTCATGGTGTCAGTTTCAGCTGTTACATTTTACAGAAAGAGCAACTCAATAATGAATCAAGACAGCTAGGCGTAATAGATAATGAAATATAATTTTTTTAGTAACCCAATTTTTTTTTGATTGAGCAAACAATATTTAAACTAATCACAAAGTTTGTTTCAAACCAAGAACAGTGTTACAGCAGTTTCACTTCACAGCGAGAAGGTCCTGGCTTCAAGGCCTTTCTGTGTGGAGTTTGGATGTTTTCCCTGTGACTGTGTGGGTTCTCTCCCAGTACTCCAGCTTTCTCCCACACTCCATTGGGTCAGGTTAATTGGTGATTCTAAACTGACTCTATGTGTTAGCCCTGCAACAGATTGGCGACCTGTGACCCAAACACCCCATCCACCAAATTGGATAAGCAGAAGAAACTAAATGTAGCTTGCAGTGCATTTTGTTAAATTTAAATTAGTGTAGGAACGGCAACTGTCCCCAGGTTGGTCCCTTCAAATCATAGTTTACTGCATGTAATTTCCATTTTCTTAATTTAACTAATTATACTTTTCTGGGAAATATGAAGCACAAAATGAACAATGGCATGTCCCCTATTATCTCATCCTGTGCTGCACTTTAATAATAATAATAATAATAATACCAGCCGGCACATCTAAAGCTCATTAACATATTACATCTTGTAGAAATATTAAAATGACGATATGTAGTTTCAGGCTGAGTGCTGTATTTTAATTCCTTAGAATTTTATTTGGCCTTGTTGCCCGGCAACCCCACTAACAAGATTCCGAAACTCAAAGTGACTGTTGGTCGCTAGGAAACATCACATCACCAAAATGTAATTTTTATATTCCTTTCTGTGCGTGTGTGTATCAGTGTGAGTGTGTGTATCAGTGTGTGTGTGTGTGTGTGTGTGTGTGTGTGTGTGTGTGTGTGTGTGTTAATTAGTGAGCCTTAGAGGTGATGGTAGGAGTATTTTTTAACATTAGCTGCATATCTATTGCACCAACATGAAAGAAGTGTTGAGCTTTTCATCTCACAGGAAGAAAGTGAAATTACTTTTTTAAGACCTTAAAAGCAATTTCTGGATTCATAAAAAGACAGACTTTGACAACAGCTTAGATCTAATTAAAAGCGAGCCTTTAGCTACTTTAAATGTATCTGTTGCACAAAGGTTGTTTCGCTCTTAACTATCCAAAGTTGGATTAATGTACTTTAAATATGGAGGAAATCAAAACCTTTTATTCAAACCGAGTAAAACATGCTTAGACAAATATTAAATCAAAAAGCTCTGCTCGCATCATTCAAGCAAAAAACTTGTCCTTTAGGAAAATTAAAAAAGAATTTAATATTAGATGAAATAAAAACAAAAAATAATGAGTCATTTTCCATTAAAGTCTTTTTTGGGGCTGTTCTTTTTGCACCATGGATGAACCAGTCTTTACTTTTGTCAAACCCCTTGGGGCCTGTTTTACATCTCATGTGAGATCAAACCAGATGTCCTAGAAATAAGTTTATGTGCAACTCTATTATTACCTTCAAAGAAATGTAAAAAGAAAAGCCTGGCTTGATTAGGAAATATATTTTAATAAATTTAAAGCCAGGAAGAGGTGGTTGGGGTTGATGGAGAGTGTGCAAACATGAGATTGGATCATGTGCTTTTGCTTTTGTAACAAAAGTACTTTGGTTAAGGTTAAAGGTTAAAAGATCACATGTTGTGATTAAAGTCACTGTAGATTTTTTTCCTGTATGGAACCATACCATAATCTTTTAAAGCATTTGAGAAGTTACTCACTCTGCTCTGTCAGAGTGACCTCACTCATCAGCTCACCAAACTTTAGTTTTGTGTATTTTATAACATGAGACTTATGGCTAATATCAGTGTTCAGGAGTCTATCTGATCATTTTCCACATATTTAGATTTCATTTTAGATTTGCAGCACTGTGAAGGACACTGAATGTCAAATCCTCATTGTTTCTCCCTCCAAATACAGACATTTTTATATCGTAATGTAGCTTAAGTGCAATGTTTGCACCGGCTATTGCTCATAGTAAAATATAATGGCCAAAACATTTCCAAAGCCAGCTTAAAGTAGTAAACTAGTATGTAGTCTGTTGTAATAGGCTAAAAAAATGTCATCTCACTTCTGTTTTTTAAGGTTGAATTGAAGGAAAAGGAACTGAATGGGTTCTCGTATATGTGCAATTATCTATGTGTGTTTGGTTTCAAGCTCTGCATGTGACCCGGGGTCCTCAGGCTGCTAAAAGCACAACATTCAACTCAATTAGTGCTATGCATAATTGATAGCTGTCTGGGAGAGTATTTGTATTTACACTGGAATTAAAAGCCTCCGGTGTCAGCTATCACATCTGAGGGACGATAAGTGTATGCGGGTGGGACTGTGTGTGTGTGTGTGTTTGTGTTTTGTGCAAGGGATGGGGGACTGTATAGGGATGTATGTGCATCACAAGCCTAAGCAGATTGTTGCTGGGAGCTTCTCTTTATGTCTTTTCTCCTGCTGTATAGGGAACACTAAATCACAGCTAATCCACCAACAAATGCAGCAGCACAACATTTTGTTCGGGTTAAGTAATGTAGGATTAAGTCGTAACCCAGTTCTCACAGACTTGGCAAAATATAGATTTGGATGCTGTCTGTGTGTGTGATTGTCTTGAAAAGAAGCTGATATCAATATACAATCTTTCCAATACTCCATTAGCATAATTACCTGATTAAGAAACAAGTAGAAATCTTCTATACTTAGCTACTGCCGTTCACTAGCATAAATTGTGTATTAGCATAAAAAAAGCTATCCTAGTTCTATACACTTGTTACTGCGAAGTTGCTAGGCAACAAGCTGATAATAGCGTCTGGTTAAAATGTAATTCTGTACATACGTGTCCTGTCAACATAAAACTTGTCATTTTTTTTTTGTACAGATTTGCGGGTTTACCCTTAGGCTTACCTATGAGCAGATCTACACTGCTTTCAACTGTTTCCAGTTATAGCTTCATAGCTATAACTTCATATTTAACAAACACACGCGAAAACAGAACTGATATTTCAAGATTTACCGATCTGTCAAAATGTTCTCCTTAATGATGCGTAAACACAAGCACGGAAGAAACTAAAAGGAAGGTTTCAGTTATAAAAAGCATGTAATTTTCCTTTTTGAAGTTAAAAGAAAGGGAACAAAAATGGAATTAATATTAAAAATAAGTCAAAATGACTTATCATCTGTACCTTACATCTTTGCTTTAAAGGTTTTGCGACTTTCAAGCACAGTGTTTCACTTGCTTGGTAAAAAAAAAAAAAAAAAGTTTTGTTCTGTAAAATTATTTGAATTCTTCCAATTATAAAAGTTATTTGAAATGGATGTATTGTTATTAAAAAAATTGAAGTAAAAAAACTGATTAGAATCATCAAAGTATTTAGAATTTACGGTAATACATCTTCTAAACCATTTTAAGTCGTTTTATTTATTTGTCTAGTGTTGCATGCTGTAGGAATGCCCCCTCACCTTCACAGAAGTGCGATAAGTGCTCGAGGCCTGTGGGACCAATAGCAGGACATTAGCTTGAGCAAAATGTGTCACCGCTACCTCCACCTCTACACCGGCCTCCTGTGCCTGTGCGGCAGAGTATTGAACAGCCTGTTGACCTTGGCCAAAGTCACTCCTGTCAAGTGAAAAGCGGCTCTCGCTGACTAAAGTGTGGCTCCGGTATTGAGTTCATCACCTATTTGATTCAGCGAGGAAAAAAAAACCTTCTGTCACCTTCAGTCTGCTCAATCATATCTCTCTCCTCAGCTCACTTTAATATGCTCCAGTCATGACACAGAAGAAAAGTACCTTCACCTATTTCCTAACACCTTATTTTCTCGTGCTTTTTAGTTCCGACCCACTCTCACATATAATCATCTAAGCACTGTGAGAAGCTGTTGACCTCAACTATATATATATATATATATATATATATATATATATATATATATATATATATATATATATATGTATGTATGTATAAAGTTTAGCTAAATAACACATTGTGGTCCATATATGACTTCTCTTGGAAATTTGAATGATTTCTTTTTGTGGAATTTAAAGGTGCACTTAACGGCTCTGGCAAATTATAACAATCATTTGCCCCTATTTGTTTTTACACAAATTAACATGTTAATATAGTTAAAAAATAACTGTTCGATGATGATCTATCAGCAGCTAATCAAAGTTGCATTTCTAACTCATTAATGAGTGATGGTTTCATGTTTTGGGAGGGTTTTCTTCATTCACCATCAGTGTAATCAACATCTTTTTGTCATGCCCCAGTCTTCCTAATTCTGGGGCTGGGGGAAGGAGGGAGTAATGTTGTAGGAGGGAAGGGGGAGGTGGGAGTGTGTGTCTGTGTGCGGTTAGGGGGTGAGATGAGATAGAGGGTTTAAGATTCGGTCCATCCATCCTTCAGTCCTCCCAGATTGGAAGTGGGCCGGCAGACAAACTGATCATTGTTACTCATCTTAACGAAGAGTTTTCCACTTTGGCTCCAATCAAGGTAACAGGACCAATTGCATTATGATTACACTTGCACGGGAGCTTCTGAATTAGGCTGCTCTTTGTAAACAAAATTATTTTTTAATGATTAGTTAAATTTTGACCTTAAATTCACCTACTTAAAAAAAACCCCTGTGAAAATGTTGTGCTTCTCTGAAATAATGATTTCAACTAGTTACCATTAGATTTATGGTGGAGTTAGAGTTGCATTTTTAGGCACTTGGTGCTCTTATGGAGTAAAAAATTGTAATTAACCACCAAAACAACCAATAAAAAGGGGGGAAATTTAAATATGAGAGCCAAAGTCTGCATAAAATTGCACAGCAAGCTAAACTAAATTAACTCTAATTCATCTGCAGTCCTCTTTTGATCCCATGTTTTAGTTTGTTTTTCAATCTTGAAGCGGAACAACTTGGAGCTTGTTTTTGTCTAATCATCGGCCTTAACAAGTGAAACGACTTTGGCTCGTCTCCTGCGGTTTCCTGATAATGTCCCTGTGACCCTGCAGTGATCATGTGTGAGAGCAGTGCTGCATGGGAGAAGGAAATAAAATAAGAGCTGAAGGCAGACATCGTTTTTTTTTTTTTTTTTTTTGTTGCTCCAAGATAAGAGGATATTACAGCCGATGGAAGAGGGCTTATAGCAGAGGAGGCATCATTCAGTTGGGGGAAGAGGGTTATGTGAAGTACTTCTTGAAGAGATGAGTTTTCAGCCTTGCAGGGAAGATGGTGGGTGTCTCTGCTGCTGTGAATCGCCTGGGAAGGTCATTGTGTCTGTGGGCGAGTGATGTGTGTGTGTGTTTATAGGATGAAATTATAGAAAAATATAGAGTATTAAACAATGTCTGCAGGTAAAAATGGTGCTTTCACACATTTAAGCCACTGTAAAACCAGCTATTGAGTCAAATGCAATTCCAGGCACATTATAAACTGTCAGGGCATACATACACATTATATTCATTTACTTATATTGATCTAATATACAATTGGGAGATTGGCTTTGCCATTGATTTAATTTGTGGGTGATGGTGAAAGAATAAGTTGCTGCAATCAGCTGCATTTGTGCTTTGTTGTGATGGCTAATTTCACACCAGATGAGAGGTAATTAATATTTTTTATAAGATATTTTCTTCTCGTTTCTCACCCATCAGTCCAGTGAAGACACTGACGAGTTTTATCTGTTTGTATTTTGTAACAGATGCAGTGCAGCTGCAGCTCCTCAGTCGGTCACCTTTCCTCACCTTATTGGAGCAGAAGTAAGACCGTGTGTGTCGGTGTGCGTTCATCTCAGTTATTTACATATGTGTGGGTAGACATTTGTGTGGGATAGCGTTCATATTTATGTAAGAGTTATTATGTATTCATTCGGTGCAGATCTTATTCGGATGCGTGATAAAAATAGATAAAACTGCGAGAAACAAAGGAATGATATGTCATCATGTCAGCGCCAGCAAGTCGTGCAGTCTTGATGCCACCTTGACCAATCAGCAACTGATACAAGCTGCTCCATTTTGACCTTCGATATTAATATTTAGTCTGTACTTAAGTTAAAACTGAAGCTATAATGTCCATGAGCATACCAGCGTGAACATCTGTCAGTTTTATTTCCACCATCAGTTTACTTACTCGGGGATCTTTTAGGACATTATTCTAGTTAAGCAGAGAAGCTGATTTTGATACCAGTAAACATTCTTTTCAAGGAAGATTAAGAACAAGACAGTGGAGCCAAGAGGGAGTCTGACTAGTTGACTAGAAGTAAATAAAGTGAAGAAGATACTAGCCTACTCACAAGAGGACAGAGAGATGGTCTGTGACCTCATCTCCAGTGATGGGCAAATCCTCTCCCTCATTACCAGACTCTGCTTCCACTACAGAAAGCTTTTCAATAGTATTGAGGAGATCCTCAAAATATTCTTTCCTCTGCCTGGCTACCTCCTGCTGTATACAGTGTAAACAGGAAACTGTTTCCTCCTCCTGAGTCACCTGACAGTTTCCCAGAATTGCATCAAGACTGAAAGTCTTTCTCCATGGTTTCACCAAAATCTTCCCACATGCAAGTTTTTGGCTACTGCCAGAGCTGCACTGGTTGGTCAGTACCTGTCAACTGCCTCCTGAGTCCCAAAGGCTAATCATGCTCAGTAGGACTTCTTCTTCAGCTTGACGGCTCTCTCTTCATCTCCAATGTCCAACATCTGGTTCTGGGATTACTTCCTAGCCAAGCACTTTGAGGCCACAACTCCATACAGCCACCTCAACAATGGAGGTGCAGAACATGATCCATTTGGACTTTATGTCCTCAGAGTCCCTCAGATTGCTACTGAACATCTATTAACCTTCTGGTGTACCTGAACCTATATGTATAGGTTCAGTAAGCCTGTTCAGCATTCTCCCCCACTATTTGATTCAACTCACTGCAAGCTGGAGTTCAGTTCACAACTCTGCTGTTCTTCACCCAAGTGTTCAAAACCTGAAACCACAGATCTAAAATTATGATTGGCCTACAGTCCTCATGCCACCTGCAAAGAACACTCTTAACCTCAGCCATGATGCTTATTATAGACAAGCTGAGGTTAATCGAAGAAGTCCAACAATCCTCAAGATACTGAACTGATAACTAAGCATACCCAACACTGCTCGCTGCCTCTCAACAGGAGCAACTCTAGAGTAGTATGGAGTCCAGCCCCTCTACAGGCTCCAAAGCCCAGGCTGTGCATTGAGGCAAGACCGACTATATCTAGCTGGCATTTCTTGGCCACAAGCGCTAGCTCCATCCCCACCAGAGAGGTGACACATCAGAGCTGTTATTTTAGAGTTTATTTGCTCAGTTAAATTAAAATATGTTACAACTTAATCATCTAGTAATCCATTTTCTAACTCCCCCCCAAAAAACTTGGTCTTAACTTTTAACACTTCAGTTTTTACCAGCTTATAAACTATATTACGTATTATCAGTTACGAACATATTTGGTAAATGGGACATTTTTATCAGCCAACAAGTTAGACACAGCAATTCATGCATGTATATAGTATTTGTATTTGTATTCTATTTTTATCTTATTGTATATTTATTTTATTTTATTCTACTGTATATAGTATTTTATTTTATTCTATTCTGTACAGTTGTGTACTGTATTTATTCTTATTGTATTCTAATTTTTGCCTCATAACTTTTGCACTGTCCACTCCTGCTGTGACAAAACAAATTTCCCACGTGTGGGACTAATAAAGGTTCTCTTATCTTATCTTATCTTATCTTATCTTATCTTATCTTATCTTATCTTATCTTATCTTATCTCATCTTATCTTATCCTTCCACTTTCTATCAAGTTCAGGGTCATGGAGCCTTTCCCAGCTGCCAGAGGATGATAGGCAGTTTACACCATGGATAGGCTGCCAGTCTATCACAGGGCTAACACAGACAGACACACAACCATCTATGCTTTAATGTATTCACGTCACCTTATTAATTTTGTTGAAGTTTACAGTCTTGTCTCAAATAGCAAAGCTTCAGACAGATCCAAGGACAATCTATTTCCTTGTGGAAGAATTTACAGATAACCAGCTTGCAGTAAGAAACCTCTGTAACAGATGAGCATATTTCTGAACCCAAAATAATGAGCTGAGCTTGAATAAGCTTGAAATTATTTTCTCATAGTCGCAGAGTTATTAGTTTGTGCTCACAGAACAACAAAGCTTCACGACCACCAAAACAAATGATGAGAAATATTCATTGTTCGTGCCTGTGTTTTTTTATGACATGTCTGGATGAAACAGAGATTCAGTTAAACTCCTCTACGACCAAAATCCCATTTGCAAAAATCCGTACAATCATTGTGGAATAAAGAAAAAGAAACCAAAGCCTATTGGAGTCACGATCTGATATGGTGATAATAAGATGTTATATTAGGAGCTTCTTTTCATGATGTGCAGCAATTTTTGTTTCAGCAAAAAACAACAACAACTTCCACACAGCAAACTTCATATATGTTTGTTTAACTCTGACAGAGAGGTGATTTATGGCAAATTAGCGTATTAGCATGTAATGTAACGTATGCAGTGGCGTTTTTATTCTGTTACATTAATAGCAGTTTTGAGCTTGTCACAAAGATTAAAAGAATAAAAAAATCCCCAATCTGAACAAAACATGAGACACATTACCTTCTAGATATGAATCAAATAACAAATATTCATAATTAATCATTCCAATAATTACGTCTTCTGTCTTTTTCAAGGTTTTAGTACAAGAAACAGCCACACTCACCGAATCTAACTGGATAAAGTCCACTTACCAGTAATGTGTTATTATGATAGTGTATTTGGCATTAAACTTGCAGTCTTTGTAATGGCCAACAGGGGGCGACGTGTGTGGTTGAAAAAATACATTCATTGTATTCAGTCGGTAGAGAAACAAAAAATAAAAACCTTTTTTTTTAACTTGATTTATAAAAACACATTCCTGGTGAGTTTATGGTCTCAAATGCTGGTTAAAGTTTTATTTAATAAAATCTGATGTCAGTTTATTTTTTTCTAATTATGGTCCCATATGGAGGAATTAGGCAAGAAACCTGAGCATGATTTAAGAGTATGCATGCCCGGTGATCGCGTCCATGTCTTAGTTTAGAAAAACATCTGACTTCTAAAAAATAAAATCATAATGGTCAATTAAATGCTCAGCTCGTCCCATCATTTATATACAGTTTACAGCTCATGTTTGCTTACTTCTCACCTAACTTTAACCAATAATGCAAGATATTAACCCAGCAAATCAAAGTGTGATTTGTGGCTTCCTGAGAAAAATGAATGAGCAACCTTAATGGGGACTCAAACACACACCACTGAATTTTAGATTGCTGACTTTCCTTGTTTCCTAATTGCTTCTCCAGCAGTGCTGTTTCCTGACTGGGCCTACAAACCCACGTGGTCGCCCGGCTCCCGACAGATCCAGCTTTGGCACTTCCTCCTCGAGCTACTGGGCCGAGGCGAGGGCGGGGCCATCGGCTGGGGAGGGGAGTGGGGCGAGTTTGTCATTAGGGACCCTGAGATGTTGGCCAGGCTGTGGGGCGAGAGGAAGGGCAAACCGCACATGAACTACGACAAGCTCAGCCGGGCCCTCAGGTGGGTAAATTAGCATCAACATATTCTGAAAACTTAAGATTTAAAATGAATTTAAGACAAGTAATGTTATAATATACATATTTTCTCATTTAATTTGATTTTGACTTTCCTGAAATTTATTTAAGTTTATTTGAATTTTCCCTGTAATGAAGAAAAAAAGACTGAAATAAAAAAAGTTATACAAACAGACTATATATATATTTAACTGTGAATATGAGTAATCCTTTCTCTCCGTGCAGCTTCCTCCTCAGGCTCCTCGCCAACACATGTTGTCAAATTAAATTTTCAAATCTAAAATGCCCACAGATGCAAATCATGCCACCTGGAAAGCAGCAAAGAAATCTAAAGTGCCCTACAGGAACAGCAAAGCGTACCTTAGACACACACTTCAGAGTGTAGTCTTGACAGAGAAAACATTTTACTTCCAGATACTACTACAACAAACGCATCCTGCACAAGACCAAAGGGAAACGATTCACCTACAAGTTCAACTTCAGTAAACTCATCCTCGTCAACTATCCGGGATACCCACCGCCAGCACCACCAGCACCACCAGCACCGAGCCATCAGGTCATTCATCACGTCTTCACTTCATCTTAAAGGACTTTGTTGTGTGGAAAACTGGCTTCTGGGTTATTTTACACTTTATATAACACTATAAATACAGTGGAGTGGAATAGAACCTGTCATTTGGCCAGTTTTCCAAAAAATGAGTCCTTTAGGAAGAGTTTCATTCCTCAGCACTTTGAAAGAAAATAATTACCTTATTTGATATATAAAAAATGAACCAGCTCTAATAGAAACAATTGCCTCAACTTTATCATTTAATATGAGTTTGGCTGACTTGAATAAAAATCATTAGTGAAATTTTATCATTTAATGTAAAACCAAGCAATTGACTGGTCCTCTAAAGTAGAAGGGAGTCAGTGTGTTAAAGTTATATCATGTTCATGGGCAGCGCAAGGGCTTAGGTTACCTGCTAGCCTTTAAAAAAAGCACCAGACCTTGTTTAATTATTTGATACATTTTGTAGGAGTGGGGATTAGTAGGGAGGCGCTTTGTCTGCTGAGGTAGAAAAGCGCTGCATGAGCAGAGTCTATTTAAAAAAAGTCCTGTTTTGGAATTAAACTCTTAATGTCATATATTCTAATTAAGTTTTTCAGATATGTGTGCAAAATATCAGGAACACCATACTTCAATTAACTTGATTAATGTCTTCATCATCTGAAGTCCCTTTTTCCTTTCAGCTCCAGGTGCTTTGATCCTCCGTACATTAAAAATAAATTAATCTTCACCTGGTGTTTTTGATGTTTTGTGCACTCTCTGTCTGTCTGCACTCTTTGCATTTCAACCATCCTTCCATCTAATTCTTCATATACCTCCATCCCTCCAGCTCGTCCAGAGCGGCTCTCTTCTATTCCCTCATCTCGCTGCTGACAGTGGCCTTCCTCTCTGTGGAAGAGCAGGGTCAGTGATGGACAGAGGTAAGGCACGAGGTCTACAGAGTCCAGCTAACAGATGAAGACATAAAAAGCTGTCTTTCACTGCTCCCTTGCCACAAGGGGTCATTACAGCGGGTAGCTCTGCATGGTTGATATGGCAGAGTTTTTACACCGGATGCCCTTACTAATACAATCCCAAAGGGAATTTGTGTCGCTGGCTGAAATTTAACCAGCAACTTTTCACTCGCAAAGCAAATGTGTCAACCTAATAATATACCACTGGAGGCACCAAGTGATTACAGACACATAATATGAGAAATCTGGCTCTCAAAGAGTCCCAAATTGCAATCTGTGAGAGAATACTTTGAAAAGTCTTTAATCATCTTTTATTTAGACCTTAGTGGTAACCTTGGATCATGGTGTGGGCGTTAAAGAGGCTGTTTTTGAATGGTTTAAATCATATTTAACAGGCAGGCTGGGTGTTTTTTTTATTTATCTATCATCACCTTCCCTCACAGGTGGGATCCCCCAAGGGTCCATTCCCAGTCCACTACTTATTTCACTCTCTATGCTGCTGCTAGGATCAATTTTCAAAAAATATGGAACTTAATTTCACAGCTGTGCAGATGATTCCCAAACATATCTGCTCCTTGAAATGTAAACCACAACCCCCTTGAAGGTCTTCTTGGACCTCTTTGATGATATAACACTGTGGATGACACTGAACTTTTTTAACCTGTATGAGCCGAAAATAAAAAGTGGTACTTTTTGGAGCCCCTAACCTTCACGCCTTCCTTAACAGTCATCTTGACCTTTTTAAAACACCCTTTTGCAAAGAAACAAATAAATGTTATCGTGTGAGCTCGTTTCTTTTTCTCCTTCACTGACTTTGAGAAAATAATTTATGGCTTCATTTTGTTTAGTCTTTATTCGTGCATCACCCTGTCTCCAAAACACTGTAGCTTGACTCCTGAAAGGCACACATTTGCTAGGCGAACGTGCAAACTAATGCTCTGTGGAGCTACTAATGAGACGTGTAAAATTCATCAACTCTCTGCTGTCCCAATAACTGTAGCACTTCTCTTATTAACATCAGTACAAAAGCTGTGCACTGGGAGCTTCGTAGCATATCATGTGCAGGAAGGCCAGTACTTTTGTCCACATAATGTAATTCAGTTGACTCGGGACTACTTCTACCTCTGGATTAATACACATTTGATGTTCTTGTTCTTATATATTCATAACTATTTTGTAATTATTCTTTCCTCTAGTGCAGGAGAAGGATGGTGTGTTTAATGGTAAAATTGTATGTGATTCAATGAAGTCTAATAAAGGCTTTCGAGACCCAGACACACTACCGTAGGTTTCATGGACTTTACTGAGAATTCTCCACTTGATTGTAATCAAGAAAGCTGTAATTGTAGTTTTAGCTGGACTGACATTACCTTGCCTTTCCACTGTCCTCATATTCACTCACTTTCACATTACACAACTCACTATTCAGTTGCTGTAAACTGCAGATTTTTAAACTCCTTCAGCTGCATTTAGTTCAATTTCCAATGAGACGTCATTTTGATGGCTTGCCTCTTCTGTAATTTAATGTATTTCAAGGTGAAACAGGGTGACGTGATGGAAAATAATGCAAGGAAGGAGTTCGATCCTGACCTTGAAGACTTTTCCTCCAGAGTGAATAAATTCATTCAGCTTGAACACGCATGAAAGAAAGTAAATGCTAAAAAATGCTCTGTACTTTGCACCTTGGAAGTTTTAATACTGCACGTTTCCTAGAAGATTGAATTTATGTGGGAAAGATGTTAATTTAATGTTCATTTACATGTCGTCATCCCCCCCCCCCCCAAAAAAAAATAAAAATAAAAAAAAATCCAGAAACTTACGGTTTTACTGTAATATCAGTAAATAGCTCATAATTTGACATTTTTAATGAAGATTTAGACTCAAGATTGCTGTTCTTCTTTGTGTTTGATCTATTATAGACTTAAAATATTCACTTTAAACAGTTAGTTTAAATACTTAGAACCAGTTTTAGGTTCCCCCTGAATGGCTTTAAAGCCCGTTCAATGCATCAGAGTAGTGGTATTAATAAATCACTATGTGTTTGAGCTCTGCATGTGTCTCAGGGGTTACTTTTCTGATTGATTTGACTCTCACTCTGATTCCTGACAGCGACTCAGCCTCTGCCTCACCCCTTCCTGCTCCCGTGCTGCCTTCCTGAACCGCTCCCCGTGCCTCGGGCTCTCCACGGCCCTTTCCCCGTCATCTCCACCCCTGCACGGCCAGGAGTCAACCTGAGGGAGCTGGGGGAATTGAGCCTGAACGCTCGCTGGCTGCACAAGAGCCCCGCAGGGTGGGATGTGAACCATTACGTCAGTCGGAGCCTGTATGAGGGAGCGAAGCAGACCCAACTTCGAGATGAGGAGAAGGCAGCAGGGAGACGGTTAGAGTGACAAAGAGAAAACAAGCTGCAACAGATGGACTGCTTTCCCTCCTCAAATCTCTCAAACACAAGCTTTTTTGTGTGTTGTTTGAGCTTGTTGTACAATAGTTTATTATTCACTACCTGTGGTTTAAAATGCACAGACTTTGTGGGCTATTTATTTAGTTGGACCATGTTGTCTTCTTCTTCTTCATTTTTTTATTTTTTATTTTGCATAGAAATATTTATGAATCCTGCTTTTCTTCTGTCAGCACTTCACGCCACAGTAGGGGGAATGCACTTGTAAACAATTAACTACATGACACTTGTGTTTGGGTAAATAAAGCAGTGCACTCAGCTTGCATTATTTAGCTGTTTGTCTAGCATTTCACCAGCCCCCTGCTCCAGGCTTCATGAAAATAATACGAGCTCCATAAATGATGCATTCAAACAGGCCCAGGGAAAATCCTCTTGAAACGGTGGCTTTCGTGTAGTCTTTGCAGTGTCATTTCCAGGAGCCGGTGTTGTTGCAGTTACCACCCCGACACAACAGGGGGCAGTAGCGTCCTTGACAACTCATGAACCTTTCACTACACCCCATTTTCCCGGGAGAGCGCCTAAGCGGAGAGATGTAAAACAGCAGAGGTGCCACTCTGATCAGTAAAGATAGTACGCGTTATATTTGAGCTACTATTTATTTTTCCTGATATTAAGTTGTAGATTTTTTAAGGGGTGTTGTTAATATTGCTCTAAAGCAACATTATGGAGCCTTCAGAGGAATCTACATTTGAAGCATTTTGTCACTTTTTGCTTATATTTTGTTGCATTTAAGTTAAGGTGTTGTTTTTCAAGATATATTCATTTGTTTATTATATGTGTTATTTTTTTTCTTGGAGCATTCACTTGTACTTCTTTATGTTAAAGGATGGGTATGGTGCTATTACTGATCTGGCCTGCTTGGCATAAAACTGCTGGATGAGATGTTCCCTTTCTAAAGCTTGCAATGACAATAAAAAGAAGCTTAGACACACTCGGGCCATTTTTGTTCTCTTTTAGCCCTGTAACCTTTAAAACTCTTCTTAACTGTAATTTTAAGATGCTGTTTTGTCTATTATTTGGCTTTCAGTGGAAAGCATTTGACAAATGGCACATTCTCTGAGTACTGTCTTTGCTTGGGGGTCTTGTAGTTGGAGATTACGACACACTCGATGGGCTTGTCCAGTGTGAATGAACTCATTTTTTATATATCTCAAATATCACATCACTTTTTGAGCTACTCTTCATGTAAAACTCAAAAATGACAAAGAAAATGACTGACAAAAATTGGGGAAAGCTGTTTGACATTCACTTTCCACCACTTTCTCACAGTTTTATGTGTATTTCTTTTACTTGTGGTAGTCCACTTGTAACTTTGTGGTTAATTTGGTGACACATTAACCATCAGGACACTCTGGCCCTTCAATAAAAGCCAAGCTTTACTTTTGAATATTACGGATTGTAATAAGTTGAGAAATATTTTCTGAATATCTGCAGAAATGAGATTAAAAAGGCTGTGCAGATCCCCATACAGAGGGCTCATACTATCTTTAAAGAGGGGTCGACACCCCTGGTTTGGAATGACTGTAGGTTTTCAAACCTTTTTTACCCAAGATCCACCAAAGGTCGAGGCAAAATGTCAAGGCTCATATTCATGTCACTAAAAAAATAGCCTCTATCTCTGCTGGTTCTGCTGTCAGATCAAGCCCCCTTTACTCTGCGTTGCTCTACCAGTTTATATAACTGGCATTCACCTCCTTATCAGACTGACCCTGGTTCCCTCATGCCTTTTTAGCTTGCTTGGCACCATTTTGGCAGTGTAAATTGCAGACTTTAAAAGTGTTTTAGCTTTTCAAAATGTTCTCCTCCTCATTATGAGTCATGGCCTCTGATGTGTACTTGCTGGGAAGACTGAAAAACACCAGGAATTAAATTCAGGTACCATTTAATACAGATTGCATTGGGAAACATGCAGCCATTGCAAGAGAAGTCTGACAAAAAATTTAAAGTACTATTTTTTATATACCTGCATGAACATAGCAAACCATTAGCTTTGTTATATTTTACTCATCTTGTCCATTCCATAGTGAGTTGTATACTATCTTAACAGTAGCGTACAAGCTTTGACTAAGCACAGTCACATCTTATTAGTAGCAACAGAGTAGTTTTATTCAATACATGTTGTGTAGCGACAGTAAAAATATATTTTTCTTTGGGTAAACCAAGTACGTGAGTGCGCATGCGTACCGAGCGGAAACCGCTCGCTTTGGGCTCCCGTAGCGAGTCATCTTCTCCTCTGACAATCTTTGGCTGAGATACAACTTTTGGCGCCGAATATTCCAAGTTATTATTTTGCCCCTCTGCAGCGCGGGAGTTGGTGTTTTCGTGTGTGTGAATGTTGGAGTTTTGCTGCGATTTAAACGTTTGTTTTAACCGGGTATCAGGTGAAGGAAGAGTTTAAAAACAACATGCAGCGGAGCATCGCGTAAGTGCAAGCCAAAGTTTGCAGTTAGCTTGGTGGAAATTAGCGCTAGCTTGACGATGCTTGTGTCTGTGCACTAGAAGAGTTAGCTGTGTAATGAGTGGTGATCAGGCGGGCGGGCGGGGGGTTATGTGTGACTTACAGGGGGTTACACTAAAAACAAAAAAACAAAAACATGTCCGTTTCGGTGTTAATCGGACTACCTGTAAGCTAGCTTTAGCATGTTTTTATCTGCGTCACTTGTTTGGAAAATAGGGTAGTTTTATCTCCAGCACAGACACAGACGATATCATAGCTATATAAGTATAAATGATCTTTAAAGGCAGGTTATTTTCCTGCCTTATAGAGGCTGTGATCAGTGGAGCCACATTGCTCTAACACTAGATAGCAAAGATGGTAATCTGTGATTCAGCAAGTTTCTAATTAACAGGCAAACCTTTTTCTGTATTATTGTAAAAGTGCGGTCTTATTACCGATTTTTATTACACTTTAATGCACTAAATACAGACACGTGTTGGTATAAACATGTATCAAGCCAGTGAATGCTTGTGTGGTCTTTTTACAGATCCTTCTTTCAGCCCAAGAGCAAGGACATTCAGAAGAAAGCTGCAGAGGAGCCTGTGAAAAAGTGAGTTAAGACTTATCTAGAGTCTGCTGCCTGGAATCACTGTTAATTTAGCTTTGACACTGGGGTGTTTTAAATCTCTCAGATCAATTGAATTAATCTAGACACAAATTATAGTTTGACTCCACATGTAAGCATGCCTGGTCTGTATATAGTTCAGGCAAAGAGTAGGTGTTACCTTATTTAACTAAAGCCTAAAACCTGGAAACAAAAGAGTTAAAAATCATGATCCTGGTGTCAGCTTTGATGTATATGTATGAAAATCCTGCACCTCTTTGTTTTCTTTAAGCTTTGAACATGCTCGTGCTACTTCTGTGAGGATAGATCAGTTTAAAACCTCAGGTTTACCTTACATAGTAATTGCTTGGCCCAAAAAGTCCCATCTTATTCAAAGAATGAAGATTCAGACTTTGCATAACGTGATCACGGTGCAGTCAGTTAAAATTTCTGCATTGGCGGCTGCTGCTGTAAAACCTCGACTGTTTAAACATTATACCTTTTTGTTAAACCTTCAGAAAAACCCTTTTGTATATCTTTTCTAATTAGACTTTTGTTCGTTAGTTTTACTGTGGTTATTTACACCGGTTTCTCTTTGTTTCTCATCTTAATTCAAGCCACAGCTGAGTGTCTTTGATTTTTAATAGAGGTGCAAATGCACACCTATTTCTGGCACTTGTACTGGGAAAAGGACTGCAGAGCAAAAGTAATAACTGTTAGTGTTTTTTATTAATAGTTATTGTCTCAGATGTCTTGTTTTCATAATAGTTACATAGCCTGAACTTAGAAGAGTTGGCTTTTGTTTTAGTGGAGTTTAATGTACTCACTCGTAACATAGTCACTGCATCAAGGCCAATTTTGAACCCTTAAAACTTTTAATTGGGCTGCAAATTTCCTTATACTTGGACAAACAGGGCTATTTTAAGGAATAAACCACATAATAAAACTGTCATATTATCAGAAGGATGGAGATTTTTACTGCCTATAATACAGTTAAAATACCTGCATTTGTATTCAGGCAGAAGCATAAAGCGAGGTGGCTGATACGGCGCATACTGATACCATTTTCAAACATATTTTTGTGTTGAAAGCCCACCCACGCGTGGCGTATGTGCAGTTATCTTCGCTGCTGAGTGAAACGTTGTGTCCAGTTGTTCCTATCAAAAGATGAAGAGACGAGAACTTCAGTTTCTCATCTCCGAGCTGCTTTGGTGATAAAATGTTCATTATCTCTAGACTCTTTAATCTTTTAAGTACGTCTTAAAACTCACTTTAATTGACTTTCCTTTCTGTAATGATCGCCTCATCATTGCTTTGACCTCTTTTTACGAGTCTTACTTTGATTTTATAGGTTTTCTTTTTATGACAGATTTTACTGTTGACTTGATCCTGTAAAAATGCCTAATATCGCACCTTGTGGGTCAACATTACCACATGAATTAACCTTAAAGTGTTCTTTTATGCTTTTCCTTGTTTTCTGTTATTAATATACTGTTAAAATGGTGGCTGTTTATATCAAATACAATTAGAGTTTTGAATAATAAAGTCAGCGTTAATGTAAGTAGTTCCTGTAAACCGGCTCTTTAAGCCTTCTGTTTGTGATGGGCGATCAAGTCTCCTAAAGGTGGCCTTTTTAAATATTGCGAGTTTAAAACAGTTTAAAACTTAACAAGTTTAAATGAATTTGTCAATATTATATGAAGAAACAATGGCTTTATGTCCTAAATATCTACAGAGAGAAGATATTTTAGCTCAAGTTGAACAAGGGCTGCACTGTACTTTTATCTAATACTCTGTAAAGGTTTGTGTATTCAGTGTATCTTTAGCAGTCAGGCAGGTTATTAGTGCTTGTTTTTTAGCATAGCAAAAGACCAAGTCTGTTGAGGAAATTAGTGTAGCTTAAAAAAGAAGTATCACAGTTTCACATATCTGTAAACAATACACAAGTTAGCAAAAAATACTGCCCCCTGGTGGTCACAGCTTTAGTTAAACTTTGCAGAAGCTCATTGCAAAGTGTACCTTTAAAAATATATAAATAAATGTAAAAGGAGTGGGAGACCTGAAACAGCTTGTTTCAGACAGATGATGAGCTCCAAGGTCCAGGTGAAGCTAAACAAACGGGGTCGAGTGTAACCAATGACCCAATTGGTGCTATACTGCACCCCCCCCCCAAAAAAAAGAAGATATATAGATATATATAGACATGCTGGCCTGTTTGGGTCAGTGATGGCATATGGCATGTCCAGCGTTCAGCTGTAAAGCACACTGACTAAAATAAACCCTGAATGACGAATACTTATTTTTCTTTGTTTGTTTTTTTCAGTGTTTTCACATTAAAATGTAAATAAAAGTCATCAAACAAGCTGTTTGCACAGCTTCTCTCGCACAGCTGGTCCCCTCTCTCTTGGAAGCAGTTATTCCAGCAGCAGAGTCTTTATTAATTTTAAAGTTTTAGTTGCTGATTATTTTATGCATATAGATTATCTCTAACTATAATAAATAAAGTCTCTTTCTGTTTGTTTGTGAATTCTTTCTACACAAGCAGTAGTTAAGTATCCAGACTTCGTACACAGATGCATCTTAGGACCCTAAAGGTTTCCATCTATATCATATCCTATGTTGTCATCGTGATGTCTGGCAACCACCCACCAAAAATGCTTAATTGATCTATAACACTTTATAAAAGCATCATTTTAATTCTGTGATGGTGACATCTGATTTATCACAATACATATTATATCATGATGCTATGCAGGTTGCCTGGCAACCACCTAACAGTGGATTACAGTGATAGTAGAGCAGGGCATGCACCGTTTAATATAAAATTTATTTTGATTAAAAAAACCGGCCGTGTTAATGTAGATTCATTATTTATAAATAATAGGCTATATAATATGTTGACCTGTGAATCATGCAAAGCTACTCAAGTAAAAGCACAGAATAAAAAGTATTGAGATGGAAATAAGCCCAATAGGTCCCCTTTAGTGCTTTATTTAAAATTTGTGATATCTGTTGTGTGTTTCTGTGGTTTATCTCCAGGCCTGTCAAGAGTCCACTGAAGGTGCAGAACGGTGTTCAGGAAGCAGAGTCGCCCATCAAGAAGGTTGTGAAACGCTGCCGTCAAATCCTGGACAGCGATGATGACGAGGCGCCAGTCGTTAAAGAACAAGTTCCCAGCAAGGGACAAGGAGACAAAGAAGCTCCTGGTAAAACAGAAAAGGTAAAAGCGACATGTGGTTTTATAACTGGGACGTCAGAGTTCATTTAATCTGTTGCATTCAACATATCAGCTGCAATTTGTGAGTGACGTTTTCACCAATAAAAGACTGACAGATTGATGGGATGTCATGGTGCTAAAGAAAAAAGCAGGCATGCTTTGTAGAAACACTAAACAGTGTGTTACCCATCAAATGCTGAACGAGTGTAATGAAGTCTCTTAGGGCTCCTGTAGGCATATCAGTGCCTATTGTTGGTTTGGTTATGGGGAAAAACAATGCTACACAAAAGCCTAGTAATTGTATGGTGAATCACAATGTTGAATACATTTGTCAATAAGCCATGTAATGAAAAGACCTGATTATCAGCTTTGGCTGTCTTTCAGCCACCTGTTGTTTGATAAACACTTCACTTAACCAGCCTGTTTATTTTGTTTGTTGTATGTTAGCAATTATTCACTATTTGTTGATTGAGGGAAGTGATTATGATGATACATGATGTTTGTCAGGCTGCCCTCACCTCACATCCCTTTCATATGGGTGTAATTATTAATTTTTTGTGACAAGGTACTAATATATCCACTCTTGCACTCTTGGCAGTGGAGCAGCTCCCCCGCAGATAAATGCAGGGCAGCGACTAAAGATCACTTTCATCAGTAATTAATAATCTGATTTGTTATTAGTCTATAAAATGGTAAATGAAGTGTCAAAATACCTTAAGTAATCTTGTGATGCCAAATTGTTTGTTTGCTTGATAATAACTTGGTAAATAATACATTTTCTGCACTGTGCAGTATGGTATTGAACTACTTATTGTTAGGGTACATGGACATTAGAAATAGCCTGCAATGTTGGAGAAACAGCATGTTTTCTCAGGAAACCCTTCATGTGAACGCCACCTTTCCTTCTTAATTTGTAGTGATATGGTTTTATTTGAATCCAGATGTTTAACATCATTAGTTTGCTTGATTTAAATGTAGTTTTTGCTGTTCCAGCTCTTGATGGTCGATGCTTAATAATGATCCGGTTTGCCTTTCTACAGCTACCCCTTGCTGTGGCAGAAGCTGGCTGTTTGTGTTGCTCTTGGCTTTCTGTTTTGACTTCTTCGCTCTTTCCAACTATTATTATATTTTTTTTATGTTGTTGAGGCCAGTTGGTGGGAGATGTGACCAATTCAGTGAGCTGCTGGTGTCTTTATAAAGAAGGGAACCTTCAGCTGGGGAAAGGGGATGAAAATAGTTTAACAAATGATTTTTATTTTAATGTGATTGTTATGTGAAATTAAACACTGTTATTCACGTGTTTATGACTTTTTAACTGTTCAGACTGGTTAATGTTCAATATTGATCAGGTTTGCTTTTATCTGTTTGTATTGATTTCTTTGCTAACGTTCCAACTCCTTTTTAAGACTTCTATTTTTGAGTTTTTATTCTGAGGGAAGTTGGTGGGAGACCAATTCAGTCAGTCCATCTCCAGACTTAAAAATTCCCTCCTCCGTGATGTAAACTAGTTTTAAAGCATATCTCCAGTACCATTGTTACTTATAATGATTAGACAGTATTTATTCATGTAATTATTCTTTTTTTTTTTTTTTGCTGTTGTCAAACGAATTGATGTTCAGTATTGATCAGGTTTGCTTTTATCTCTTGCTCTTAGCTTTCGTTTTCACCGTCTGTGCTATAATTATATTTATAAAACATATCTCTCCTTTGAATGTAATACAGAACATTTCCATAAAATAAGGAGTGGAAAATTTGAATCTCAACAGAAATCTCCATGTATTTCATTAATGTCAGTAACTATAGTATTTGCCTTTCTCTTATCTTTAATGACAGCAGCACTTAATCCAAAAAACTGATTACCTCAGCCTCGCTATCACCATTTCACAAGGACCTTATTGTCAAGTCAGGAGTGGTGCGTTGACAAAAAAGTGCACAGAAAACGTCATGCATAAAGGGCCAAAGTAAATGGGACTCTGAAGTTAAACCATTAGCATTGAGACTAAAGGATAATGCTATTGAAGCCAACAGGATGAGGAGGAGTTCAAATGAGAGCTGTAAATACTTTTCTCCAACCTCTCTTTGTTCCTTTGCGCTATATCAAAGTGAAACTGAACCATACAGCTACAGCTGCCCTCAAATAGCATCAGTAAGCTTGTTCTCTATTTTTGATTGTCAGTGTTGTGAGGAGAATCCCCGCTGATGGGTGCTTTGTGACAGCATGAAGCAAAATTTTCACTGAAGTTTTTCATCTGTTTAAATTGCTGCAAACTCTGATTTCCTCTGTCAGCTTTACCTGGTATCTATTCACCTTGGTTCACCTCATTTCATAGAGTTTGTTTGAATGTAATGTACCCTATATAGACGAAGGTATTAGGTAGAGCAGGGCAATATGACCAAAAATATTTTATCACGATATACATTTGAAAATTTGCGATAACGACATAACTGACGATATAATTGACACTAGACAAAATACTTTACAACTCCACAACTTTATTAGTGCAAAAAACCCCATCAATGTATTTTCACTTAAACAAGCAGCTGTTTTTTATGTGTGTTAAAGTTATATAAAAACGTAACAGTGCAAATTCCTTGCTGACAGTTTAACCAAAAGGCATTTCCAGTGGAAATTGGCCGACATATCCTCAGCATAACCATGTATAATATCCACAAAACTTAAGGTTATACACACACAATACGGTAATATTATGTCGAAGCACAGTACGTATCACTCCGCGAGGCGCCTGCCTACGATAGCCGTAATGCTCCGACAATCCATCAAGCAGTGCGGGTTCGTAGCTTAGCAAAGTCGTACTAAAACATTTGACAGATTTTCGCCGTGTACCACATAAAATCGTTTCGAGGTCAGTAAACACAACCAGAACTCATACATAAGGCACATAAGGGATTATAAGGGGCTCTGTCGATTTTCAGAAAAATCAATCAATCAATAAACTTTAATGTTACTGCCATAGATTCATCAGTACTTTTTTTTTTTTTGAGAGGAGGGGGGAGGTCGATCTTTCACTGTGTTTGTTTGTTTTTTTTTCTTTCTTAACCTACCCCAACCATTTCACCTTGTTTCCCCTTACAAGATGTGATTTAGAGACCCTTCCATCCTCTGAGACTATTGCTAGATGGCCTTCTCTTGACAGGACTGTTGCTGGAGGGAGTCTTGTGTTCTTTATTTAGCTAATTCTGTTATCTGTGACTTTGCTTCTCTGTTTCTCAGAGAACAAAGCCTTTCGTATTGATCTTCTCTCAGTGCGCTCACTTTTCCTCGGCCTGATCGTGCTTTGGATTCAGCTGATCCAGTTTCCACAGCGGTCCATGCTGCCCTCTTGCAAACCTTCACTCTGGTCTTGATTTGGAGCCCTTAGAGCCTGTCTTGGATCAGAATAACCATTTTTACTTCTAAAACTTCTAATTCTCAAGCCATGCCTTCCATTATCACAGTGGTGTTTAAACCCCTTTTAGAGATTCACTTCTTACCATAAGTCTGGTGCCTTCTAAACATGTTGGCTTCATGTCTAAATGAGCACCTGTGTTAATTTTTATGAGCTACTAGGTCAAAATATTCTTCATCATAAAGATTTACAAAAGTCCTAAGATGGGTCCTAAAAAATCTTGAAGGATTTAAGGATACTTTTAAAGCATAGGTTATTGGTTGCCAAAACGTAGTTCAAAAATTAGAAACTGCATGTCTTCATCAAATTACTTTATTTCACATTCAATAAACAATTTCAGCAATAAAAAACTAAATAATACACAGTACTCGTATTCCTCAGCAGAACAGGCCACATTTTGGATGAGCCACACAAACAATCCACAGCGATCCAAATGATATTGTTGCAGACAGCTGGACAATTGTTGCTGTCACTTCCTTTTCATTTTCAGTAATATCTGTGGGTGATGGCGGCCATGCAAACAAACCATGATCTGCAGTCATTTTGCCTGTTCAAGCTGTTGTTCATGCCGCCTCTTGTCATAATGCTTACCATCACTCGTGCTTGTGTCTTTCAGAAGGATGATGCGTTTAAAGCCGTTCCCACCCCCCTGTCTCCACCATCGACCCCAGCCACGCCTGTAACCCCGACCACCCCTGCCACTCCAGCCACCTCTGCTTCACCGGGGACCCCCAGCACTCCCAATTCCGTCTCCCCCACTGGGATCGTCAAACGCAAGACTGGTCAGCATCTGAACAGATTTTTATTAACTTTGTCTTAATTAAGCTGTTTCAGAATTGTGCTTTTCAGCTCGTTTTCCAAACTTGCACCATTTTGAACTTTGACACCAGCAGAGGATTAATAGCTTTCCTGCCTCGAGCTGTTTTATTTGATTACTTGTTAGCAGGCGCCTAATGGCTCCAAATACTCATTATTTCACAATGAGGGAGAAAACAGGAAATTTATCTCGAACTGAATGCATAAGAAGTTTGTTCACCAGAAGCGGCGAAGTTCATTTTTCACCCTTTTCTTTCATTTGTCTTTCCACACTCTGGACTGCCTTAGATTGACAACCACAAGACTAGACCGTGATTGCGCTATCATTAATCATCATCATCTGCTGCACCATGAGTACACCCTCCTGGAGCCTATATCATTATTTTTCTGCACGTCTTTGCACTGTGATAATAATATTATTACTGCTATGTTGTCTTAACAGTGCATCGTTTGTGCTGACTGGGAGTTAATCGAACCAGCAGAGCATGTCGTCCTATTATTGCAGCTGATTGTCAGTGTTTATTTGGGTGCTTTCTTGGGTTTGCAAGCTTTAGAAACTTTGGGCTTTTTTAAAAAAAAAAAACAGCATAAACATATGTAGTGATCATTATTTTATAGCCGCAGTTGGTACACAGCAGCTTGAATGTTTCACATCTGCAAGATAAAACTGAAAGAGAGCTGCTGTTTCTTGTTTGTAAATTCTTAATCAGATGATGTGTAAATATCTGCATTTAAAATGAAACAGAATGGCCTAGTTATTTATTTTTTTTACATGGCTCTTTGTCGTTGCTGTCTTTCCCATATAACACCAGATACGTTGGAGTTTGAACAGAGAATTTAAGCTGCTTAGAGTTTTCTAGCATTCCAGCTTTGTCTTCATTTGAGAAGCACCTCCTCTCCCACTTTGTTTCCTTCATCCTAGTTTTTGCAGCAGTAAAAGTGTCTCGTTCTCTTCTCATCGTCCCGTTCTCTTTGTCTTTGATGACTGCAGTGTTTGCTTTCACCAGTGGTGCGTTGCCACAATAAGAGCCCCGCCACCATCACTGCTGGAGAAAACATCACATTAAAGTAACTCCCTAATTCGACCAGAAATTGCATTCTTAATGTCCTGGGTTAATGCTTTCATTATAATATCCAGAAGAAAAACATCAGCACTGCTACCTGTGCTAGAACCTCTAACAAGGGCCAAAACAGAGGCGGATGTGTTACCAAAACTGAAATTGCCCTCGAGCACCACTGCTGCATAAAATTGCAGGGTAATTTACACTGGGACCGTAAGCTGCTGTGCTGCATAATATTCTTCAGGATGGAATTAGTGTTTTCATTAGCAAAGTATGTATCTATGATTCTCTCTCCCTTTTTTTTCTCCTTCTTCTTCTTGCCCTACATCTGCAACAAGAGAGCAGACTCGTCCTGTTTTCATCTCCTTATTCTCTTACTGTTTGATCCCGGCATGATTTCAGCTGGGATGCCTCCCACTTTTTTTTCCTTTCTTTTTTTAAATCATGTTCTTTTAATGTAATGTCTGTCCTGATATGTGCAGCAAGGAAGATGTTCCCTAAGAGGAAGCTCAACGAGAGTGGGAGTGGCAGTGACAGTCAGAAAGAAGAGGCAGAGGTCAAGGAGGAGCAGGGTCAGCAAAACAAACGGCCACGTGTGGAGACCAGTGCCAGCGGTGAAGGTATGCTTTCGCTTCTGCTGCGAGTCTGATAACCAAGTTTGGCTCCTGTACAGGTTTGGAAAGTCCACGTGGGAGGGGAAGTTGCACAGACACATCGGCTATAAGGGAGAAAAAAATCAGCATGCTATATTAACAAACTCGCACATTATCATTACTAAAATGCAGTTTTGGAAACTCTCAATTGCATCCTGACTAAACACATAAACAATACTTTTTGTTTAGCAGTGTCACACTACCAAACAGCTTATTTTCTTGCTGTACATGGTCTCATCCAGCCATTTGTTTCCAGAAATTTTATGGCCGATTGGGTTGCAATAATAAAGAGCAACAACTTGGATAATTAATTAGATATTAATCACCAGGCAAACACTTTTCAGTTCCAGCTCCGCAAATAAGTGTTTCCTCTTTATTGAATCATGAATTTGAAAGATTTGAAGTGAAAGATTGAACATTTTCATTGCTGTCTCTGCTGTCACAGGGCTCTGGTAAATTGTGGCATGTGTTTTGTTTCATCATGGCCTTTTTCTCTGAGCTTAACGATGAGTGGAGGAAAACAAAAAAAATGTAGCCTATTGAATCAAACAAAGTAATGTCTAGTTGTAGTCCTATAGATGTATGTTGTTCAGAGAATTCTGGTACAGTGACGAAGTGACAATTTCTGATACTGACAGATAATCTCAAACAATGCAGAAGTGTATTTCCTTTAGTTTTGACTTGTGGTTGAGGACAAAAGCGAGTCACACCCCACAGGATCCCACACAGTTTATGGATGTCCACTTCTATCCGGGCCAGCTAATGTTAGTTCATAACTTAATGCTCAATTCTCTTCTGCAAATAAAGGGCTAAAGAAAAATAGTGAAACAGCCTTCGTGCTAAAACTGGATTACATAGGAGCGTATATGTTCATCTTTTATGTACAGACTACTGCGAGCATGTTAAACTCATTTTACAGCTCCACTAGTTGTAGTTTAACTACACATTTAATCCCTGAGATATCTCAGTATAACAAAAAGAAGTGCAATTTCAACTGTATGTCTCAGTTTTGAGAAATGCTTATGAAGCATATGAAAGAAATCTGTCAGCACATCTCTTTGGATTCAAATAAATAAGAAATTAAGAAGATTATGTAAGAAATTAATATTTCAAATGACAGAAAATGTTTTTGTAGCTCATTGTCCAGACTGTCCCGTGATTATAAAACAGAAACTTTTTGTTAATTTACAGAAAATGTCCTTTTTGTTCAACTGCGTAGTGACTTTACTATAGAAATGTATGGGTTTTTTTTAGATGATGAAAAAAAGGAACTTGTTGCCATTTAATTGTTAATTTATTACTTTACTGTATTACAGAGATGTATTACGAATGACCATGAGGGAAGTCTTTATCAATAAAAAAATAAAAGTTGCAAAACTTTTGAAAATATAATTAAAAATAAAAAAATTATGCCCTCCTTTACCTTTCCTTATTCGGTGGGCCGATTCTGGCCCCTGAGCCTTATGTTTGACAGTCCTAATCTACTGTTATAGTGAAGTGCAAATGGAGAGAAAGGCAACAAAAACAGCCTGAGATTCAAAGGATTGAGGATAAAGGGTAATGATTTCAGTCTGTTACTGCAACTGTAGGAGCTCTGCACTGTGATAAAGCAAAGTTCATTTTTACCATCTGTGAGATGCAAACTGAGAAATTCACCATCCACAGAGCCTGTTTGGCTTTGTTTAATCGGTTTGTCTAAGTTTTGACACAGACGCTCAATAAAGGCAGAATTATGAAGAAAATGGAGCAGCCCAAGAGTGTAGCAGCCTCCACCAGGGCTGAAAATTCACTCCAAAACGTGCATAAATTGATATTAGTCTGTGATATTTTCTTGAGAAGATGAAGGCTATTCAAACACGATGCAATGTCCAGTTTTGCCCTGTCTCACAATTATAAGCAGTCCTTCTAAATGGCCCTGAGTTCAGATCTAATTAATCCTTAGATGTGCTAAATCCAGCTTCTCACAAGATTTTTAAGTGAGTCTGTCCGTTACCTTTTTGAGTAGTCCTCCTAACACACGAGCAAACAAACTGAACCAATCACATCACCAGAGCTAAAAGGTTAGAAACAGTCTCAGAGCGGTTCATTCCACATGTGTTCTCACTACTGCAAATACTCTATTTGGTCTAGGTTAGGTTGCTGCATAGGTAGAGCATCTTGTACTTTCTCAGCGTGAATCCACATGTGGTCAGTCACACATCACATGCAGTTTAAATCTGGGAAATGGCAGGTTAAAGGCTCGTATTTGACAATTGAGAAAGAGCTAAACAAGGTTAAAGCTGAAGTGTGTTTGAAAACCACTTTAGTGTGTTTGGGGGAAAAAACAAAACCAAATTGACAGCAGCTCAGCCTGGTGCCCCCCCCACTCTTTTTTTTCCACAGACAGGGAAATGGCTCTCCTTCTCTTTCTAAAGTTGTCTAGTAAAGTACCAGCTGTGACTACTGGGTTTAGCGGTCCATTCCACCACTTACTTTAACGTTTGAATGAGAAAATTAAAGTTTCATGCCGCCCTCCTTACCCAGCCAGTATCATGACCCCAGCTCTGACTGCTGGGAGTCGGTGCTACAAGTTTGTCAATAGTAATTTCTCTTAGCTGCCTTCTTCAGGTGAAAATGAAACCTCAGAAATAAAACCTGCGGCATTTACTGAAAGAGGCTCTTACGTCTTCAAACATGGGCTCACAAAAAAACTGGGTTGCCCTCAGTAAACCTGCTGGCATTTTTCTCTTCAATGACTCCACTCCCTTTCTGTCTTGCCCCTGTGTAGGTAACGCAGATGAACCCATGGAGGAGGACACAAAGGAAGAAAGGGGGGAAAAGGCAGCGACCGAGGCTAACAACCCAGGGGACGAGGAGGTGGAGAACAAGAGCAAAGAGGAAGAAACTGTAGAAAAAGAGGAGCAGGTGGAGAAAAAGAGCCCTGATGAGAAGGAGGAGAAAGCTGAGGAGGCGGAAAAGAAAAATGAAGCAAAGCCGAAGACAGATGATGATGATGAGAAAGGGCCAGCCGTAGCCAAAACGGAGGTGGTTGAAAAGGACACGCGAGGCACAGAAGAGAGCCCGAAAAGTCAAACGGTGAAAAGGCAGAAAGAAGCAAAAGAGCAGAAAGATAAGGAGCCGACCAGGAAAGCCCCCATCAGCAGTTTCTTTGGTGAGAAGGAATTTGCATAGTTCTTTGCTTGCATAAAAAAACAGCATGTGAATGTACTGTGCTTTTATCAGTTTGGAGAACAAGGTAAAATAAGTCTCCACTTCAACCCCTGCATCACCCTCACCTTGTCTTTTATTTATTTCCTTCAATAGCTCCCAGAAAAGCAGCAGTGAAGACGGAGAAGCCGGAGAAGAATGAGGGGGAAAAAAAGACGAGTCCAGAGAGGAAGAGGTCAGAGGAGGAGAGTAAAGACACGAAAGGGTAAGACAGTCGCAACAGGAGGTTACAGATAGCTCAGGCTTGATAAGCCTGCCACCTTGCTTGCCTGTTTGTTATCTTGCTGGAACACTAAACTTATCCAGATGTTGGCCTGTTCAGCTGAGCTTCACCCCTGACCCCTTCTTACTAAAGTGTAAACTGTACGTGCATGTGGGGAAAAGAAGAAGGATCAAAATTTAGTGACAAGGTGTAGAAGAGCAGACGGAGAGCAGCTATTGAGAATTATTTCCATTATATTCTTCAGTGACTACCTAATCATTTTATTATGTTGATTGATGGTAGCTGCCAGAGAGGTTATATTTTATTGATTCAAACTAGGCACTCACACTGCAAAGAAACACTGAATTCATTTCCTTTATCAGTTTTGTAAAGATATAGTAAAATGCATGGTTACTTTGAGCTTTGAAAGAATAAATGTAGAGAAAAGATGGCTGTGAAGGCACAGCTGGGTGGGTGGATGAGAAATACTGTCTGCTTTTGAGCAGTCTCTATCAAGACTTGTAGCCAAAACAGGTGAAATGATGCTGTCATTACATTTTGTTGGCGTTAACTAATAGGGATCTGCAGTAAATGCGAAAAATCCAATAGTATATGACATTGATACCTTAAAAAGTGAATGAAACCAAGGTTATCTCTTGCACTCATCACTACAGCGATGTGCTTGTTTTGTTTAGGAATGTTCCTGATGATTAAGTGTCAATTACGCGAGAGGAAAAAAAAGGAAAACAGCGATTGACTGGGTGATTATTCTAGTCCTAAAAATAACAAACAAATAAAAAGAGTAATAGGATTAGCAAAATAGATTAAAATCTGTCAGTGTATATTTATAAATGAGTACGCTTTCTATTCTACAGATTTCTATTCAAGGCTCAGGAGGCGTGGATGAGTGGGCGTTATCAAGCTTTTTCTTTAAATACGTATAAATGTTTTATCTAAGTAGTCCCAATTATTTAAAACAGTTGCTGTCGTGTTGAGCCATTTTCAGTCTGTGAAATGCTGACTTATATAAATTTGCTAGTGAATATTAATACCAGCACTGTTGTTTCATTACACTACAGTTGTACCTTTTAGTCTACAGTTGACAATTGACCACCTCGTCAATATTAAACGGGCTGTGTCATCAGGTTCTGCTGTCCTCTTTCCTCTTCCTTCCTGATTTAAAGAGACTCGCTCACTGTGAAGAGGAGGAGGGCCTGGCTGGTTGCAGCTACTTGGTCTCAACTATAATTATGCAGAGCTCTTCAGTGTAGAGCACACAAGTGTTGGGGGTGAAGAGGGGAGCAGATTTTGTTGCACACACGGATAACGAACACTATCATCATCATCGCAAATAAACTGTAGTCCAGAGTCTGTTAGTCAGCTGCGACGTGTGTGTGTGTGTGCCCCTCCTTCATGTAAACAGACAGTGATACACAGTGCAAAAGAGAAGCAAAACTCATCATTGAGACTGGGCTTAAATGGGGTTCCTAATGCAGTGTGTGCTCTGCATTATTTAACGTAATTTCTTCCTGATGTTCCATTACCAGAACTATAACTGTTCTCCAGTGACTGCCTTTCTCTTATTTTCTGTCTATTCCTCTTGTTTCTATATATTCCTTGTGATTCTATATATATTTCACCTGTTTATTTATTACTGCTGTCTTACTATTTATATTTTATACCTGGTGTGGAGCACCCATAATTTCATTGTACATGTACAATGACAATAAAGGGCTATTCTATTCTATCCTACAAAGAATGTGATTTATTAGCCAGCAATACTCCATGCGTCCTTACCAAAGCCCATAAAGCTGGTGAGCAGTCAGTAAGGTGGACTCAAAGCAGCCTTTTACATTTCTGACTCAATACCGATGCCTTTGATTTTGGGATCTGCCCATTCTGATTTCTGATCCAGTGTCAGTGTTGAATAATAAGCACTGTCAGGAGTTAAGAGAGCAGAAATCTTTCTTTATGTGTAAAACAGCATCAGGCGAGACTGGAACATTGTTTTCTTATTTTTGTGAAATGAAATGTGACAAATAAACATACCCAAGATACATATTTACCAAACCGCTATCTTGTATAGTGTAATAATACATGACAACAGGACCAACGCAGGCGTTAGTTTAATTTATTTGCCTTTGTTTCATTTCAGCTCGGTGTGAGAGTCATTAGGCTGCTCCATACTGCTATTATTTACAACTTTTACAGTTGTGCTAATTTCTCCTTTTCCTGCACCACCTACAATGAGCAAACACCGTATATGATGATTGTTGTATTCTCAGCTCAGGCATGCACTCCCTGCTGCTGGAAACCCATCGGTTTCTCTTTATTATGATTGCTTTTGCAATTATTCAGTCTCCCTTACAGAAAGCAATGCATTTACCACATGTAAATAAGCCAGCTTGTCATTTTGAGGTCATGTTAACTATTCAAGATCCAAACTATTTTTGGCTGTGGAAAGCAGGGAATGCATTTTTCATCTTCCTAACTATTTATTTTTTTATCACTACCTTGTGTGTGACACTCTGGGAATGACAGGTATTGCACACAAAAGAAAGTTCACAGCGTTAGTTTATCTCTGTGTAATGAATTCAGACAATGATATTTTGTTTGAGGAAAAGAAACTCAACATCTTGTATGTTACTGCAGTAAAAGAGAGACGGTTTAAACTTGTAAACCATCCCAGTAGTTTGGTTTTTGGAAGCAATAACTGCTGACAATGGAAACACTTTTCTATTTAATATGCAGAACTTTTTCTGGGTTTTTTAAATATCTACTTGCACGTTCAGTTCGGATAAACTTTGCAATAGTTCAGCTTCTTTCTTTGTGAGCTAACCAGAAAAACTACTAGAATATCTTCCAAAATATTCTTCACATTTTTAAAGTGTTTCATTGTTATGATAATTGTGTGCGTGACTCTCTGCCTACAAAGGAATCTGAGTTGGCACCAGTGACTGCAACAGCTGTTGCCGTCATTTAGTTGGACACAAATGTGCTCTTTCATTTTATCTTTTAAAATTTGTGTTATTTCCTCAGTGAGGCAACCTCAGGACAAACAAACTATGATCCATCGAGACCAAACTATCATCCCGTGGACAACGCTTGTTGGAAACAGGGCCAGAAGTAAGTCACCTATCTGCTGCAAAAATAGGAACCCAAATTCTCTGATTGAATGTCTTGATTGAAATTCATATGCATCTTTAACTGTTTCCAGCGTGCATCAGTTACTGGCACCTCTCAGACATATTTTATCACTGCTTCTGTATACTGCTTTTCCCTGTTTCCAGATGTCTCCAAAATAATATAATTTCTTCACAGGGTGGATAGCCTCTCTATCCACCCACCAAATCCAGTCGCTTGGACATCAGACAGTAAAATATAAAGAAGAAAGACAGAAGGAGGAGGGGAGCATGTGGGATGATCAACTAGCTTTGCATAAGGCAGAAATTATGAGAATTTTATGTGAAGGATCATTGGGAAAAACAGCCGTTATTTTAACTAGGCAGCTGCCTATTTTTTCCCTTTACTGGAGAATTTGTGTAATCCTAAAGTAAATACAGAAATCACAGCCTGCCTATGTGCCTAGACCTATTTAAAAAGATGCCCTGAGATTGATTATCATGAATTATGCCAAGCAGGGTAATAATAAAGCTTGGGAGTGCAATGTGGACAGGAACTATAGTCGAATGTCCACCTGTCTCTTTCTCTGCTGATTATTTGCTTTTACTCTCCACTTCTGGCTGTCAAATAAAAGACAAAGCTAATCTACTCACTAAACAGGCAAGATTTGGGATGCAACGTTTTCACTCAACAGCGATTAGAGTCATCACACTGTTGGTGGGGTTGTTGTTTTTTTTCTCCCTTCTTCCCTCTGAGCCAAACTGAAGCGAACACCAGCCTGTTTGTTTTTTTGTGAAGATCTGCGAGTTATTTATAAGGGGAAAAAAACTGAAGGAATGAAAACCTTCAGGCCAGGGAAGTGCTCTGACTTAGTAATGGGTAATCACAGGGAAATCATGGAATTTTATATCAAGGTCACGCTGTAAGGCATGCTGCTTATGTGCTCGGCTTATTCTCGGATCGACTCCTGTACAGATTGTTTTAACCTGCTTTAAGCCGTGCGCAGGTGAAGTCTGCTGCTTCTTAAAGCTAAATATCAGCCTCTGAATTAAATTGTGTTCTTTTCTGAAATTGAATAAACAGTTTGAGTGTCAGAGCTTCGCAGTAAGGATTAAAAACACATTAGGATATAGTAGCTTTATATCCAGAATATATGCAAAAAATTATAAAGATAAAATTATATATATATATATTTTTTAAATTGCACTTCCCACCATATTTCTCTGTCAAACTAATTGTAACGACACACTTTTCTCCACATGCCGTTGTCACCTTCGCCCTCCTTGCTGTCATTTTTGTGCGGTTTTTGATAACCTTGAATCAAAGCTTATTCTACTGTTGCATTAATTGCTAGTCGCTCTGAATAGCCGAGTCAGCTCAGCGCCGCGAGTGTGAAAATCTGTCCGTGTTGATGCTTTGCCTGCTAACTACATGTTCATCACTCTCCAGAGTGCCCTACTTGGCAGTGGCTCGCACCTTTGAGAGGATTGAAGAGGACTCTGGCAGGTAAGACCTCCCAATGGGGGACATTTTTCTTTTAAATGCCAGAATGAGTTGAACATCATTAGTAAGAAAATGATTGCAAGTCTTTCAAAGCACACACACGTATTGCAGAGTTTCTCTTTTTTTTCATAAAAATACCATTCAGGTTTCCTGCTGGGAATTTCTGGAACTAAATTAGTTAAGTGCTTGCCAGTCAGGAAAAGTGAAAAAATTTGAATAATTCACTGGTTGTGTTGGGAACATGAAGAAATTTTAAAATGGGTCACCTTCTAGGATTGCTCAAATATATTGTAATGTGGAGTTATTATGCTCACTTCCAGCTGCATATTTTTATTCTTATGTTTTACTAAAGTAGTTAAAATAATCCTTATTTGCCTCATAACGAGCTGCGGTGCTGCTCCTCAGTTTGCGCTGTCTAAAACGAGCATTTTAGCCCCTCTCTTAAAGGCCACCCTTCATTTAAGCCTCGTTTCTTTTAATTGGCGGATTCTTGTAAACAGAAGGTTTGAACAGCAGGTTAGCAGCTTATGTGCTCATGCCTGATGTGAGCATATTGGCCGTCATACAAGAGTGGGGTAAAAACAGTCTCAGTTTTTAGACGTCAGGCTGCTCAGAGGGGTGGTCGCGTTTAATATGAAAGCCAGTATTGTAACTATACCTGACAGAATATAAGTCTACGTTTCCCCACCTTAGTTTCCATCTTTTGTTTTGTAAACCTGGGTTGGTGTAAACCAGCTAAAACAAAAAAAACCCCAACAAGAAATTTCATGTTATTTTTAGAAATCCTACATTTTAAATAATGGTTTGTAACCTTTGTATCTTGCTAGTTGAAAACATTTTTATCTTTGAAGGATATTGAATGACATATTATTATCTGAAACTGATGTATAGTGTTTCATAAGTGAACTCTTCATCTGCCTCCCAAGCCCCTATTTCCGATTAAAACCTGCAGACTAATCTCATTTCCCACCTACCAGTATTTACGGGATGGCCTTAAAATTCGTTTAACTCGTCTTCCCTGTCTAACAGCAATCCTGTTGTCATTTCCTAGGCTGAGAAACATCGAGACACTGTCAAACCTGTTTCGCTCTGTGCTGCTGCTCTCCCCAGGTAAATGCTATTTTATCTCTGCCATAATGCATCCTGATGTAGCTATACAGGCAGCTGGCTGCCAGCCGCTCTATCAAGGAGATGATGTTGACGCCAGTTTGCACACAAAAGTGGGAGGACGTTGGCCGATGTGTGTATGAGAATGTGGGAATCTGATGGTGTTTGTGTGTGTTGTTCTGCCTGTGTTTCATTGTGTATATAATAGTGTTTGTGTCAGGCCTCAGCAATACAGTCATACAGCAATACAAAAGCTGCAGGCATTAAATGAGCTGAGGTAGCTAATTAGCCTACTGTTATGCTGACTGCTTTTGTCCAAATAGAAACAATTCAATGAGCTCAGATGGGGAAAAGTTTGCGATTACATGCAATCTTTTTATGACACTAGCAATTGAATGCCGTAGGTTGGTGAAAATCACAAATTTGTTGCTGTCTGTGTACAAAGAAATTTATATTTAGAGTCCACCCAGAGCCTCAGAAATTTAAAACAAAAATTCAGAAATTCCTCACCACATAGAGATGCTTTAAGAATGTAGGGATATAACCAGCGTACAACTAGTTGGCAACCAGTTGAGTCAAGCTCCTTACTGAAGGAGTTGGGCTGACTGGCACAAGCTCAGATTCATTGGAATATATTGGCAATTTATCTGCATTTATAAATTGGGATTGCAGTTATTTGCAAACATTTACCAGTTTGTCTGTGAGCGATTGCCGTCAGTCTGTGTCGGACTACAGTTGTTTGGAAACAGGTGGCCTCTGACCAGGCAAGCAATTGCAATTGAAAGTGGTTTGCTAGAAGTTAGTCACTGCAACTATTAGGAATTGGTTAAATTTAAACTGCAAAAGAGAGATTCATAGATAAATAGAGAGAGAGAAATATAGATAGATATAGAAATATGAATAGATAGATACATAGATATTTTTACTTTAGTGTGACTGAGCCATTAGTGGTTATGGTAGGCGTAATTAGTCATACTTGTATGCCAGGGTTTTTTTGGCTATGAATGAGCCTTTATGATTACATAAAGTAAAAGCAGTGAGTCTCTGCACTTTCCTTTTATTTTTGACCATTTGGTAAACAAGAAATTCCTGTATGCTGAAAAAAACCTGTTAAATGTGATTCAGTGGTGTAGCCTGAAAGCATCTCTCTCTCTTTTCTCTCATCCATTATGTGTGTGTAGAGCTAGATCTGCAGTATGTAGCTCTGCTGTTGTCTGTCCCAGAAAAGTAGGGTTACAACTGGTGGAGTGCACTATATTAACCCCGTAAGCCCTAAGCTGTTGTTTTAAACTTCTACCTGGAAATTTTATCCTTTTTTTGCCAAATTAAATCAGTAAAAGCCACAAAGATATTAAAAAATTCATGACTTTTGGCCTTTGTGGGCGAAACACATTTCAGAGAACTTTGGCTTGTTCTGTCAAGAATGACTTAAAAAACTCTTAATATTGACAGATTTTCTGCCACATAATGTACACTGTAAATAAGAGAATTTAAAAAAAAGCAAAACACTTACACATATCAGTGATGCTAATATTACTAAAAACTTTCAGCTGCAATTCTACCAAGTTTGATGCCCGATAAATGAACCACAAGAAATTCTACATCCAGTCTAGTCATGCCAGTAGTTGGTGGAAACTCCATCCAGGGAATTTGTCATACTTGCCAACCCTTAAAAAATAAAAGATACCTGCTACATTTTTATAACAAATCCAGCCAGCACCCAGAACAGGGGACTCTGGGGAGGAAGGAAAGAGCGCTGGTTGAAGCCAAAGCTGCCACAGTCAACAACTTTTCTGGTGGAAACCCCTTAGTCTTGTGTTGCCTGTCTGTATGTATTTGAATGTGATTTTGTGGATGTTCATTTGTGCGTCAAGAGTTTTGAGTGCCCACACTTGTGCCGCCTGCTGTTGTCTCAGAGTGTGGTTGTGTATTTGAGTCGCTGCTTGAGTGTGTCTATCCATGTGCCTGAGTTTGTGTGTCTGTATGTGGGTTTACTGTGCCGTTTTTGGTGGTATCTGTTTTTATTTGTGTGTATGTGCTTTTCTTTGCAGACTTGTCTGGAGGTGTGTGTGTGTGTGTGTGTGTGTACGCTGCTGTGTTTGGAGTATAATAAAGCCTTCATATGTGTTCTCCTTCCTAGATGACCTGCTCTGCTGCGTGTATCTGTGTCTGAACCAACTCGGTCCTGCCTATCTAGGGATGGAGCTTGGTGTTGGTGAGACGGTGCTGATGAAAGCTGTTGCTCAAGCCACTGGTAATAAGCGCACACACACACGAACATGTGGAAGCACTCTGCTGCACCCAAACACTTGCTTGTGCATTCCCAGCCTAACTGCTGATGCCACCCTTCTCTGAAGCTCATCAGCCAGCGAGGCTGCTGCTATTTACCGTTTCACTCTTGTTTCCAGGGCGACAATTGGACAAAGTCAAAGCAGAGGCACAGGAGAAAGGAGATTTGGGCCTAGTGGCCGAGAGCTCCCGTAGCAACCAGCGCATGATGTTTCAGCCGGCCAGTCTGACAGCAGGGGGCGTGTTCAGGAAATTGAAGGAAATTGCCAGCATGAGTGGGAACTCGGTGAGCCACAGAATAACATTTTCATTAGAGGAGAGCAGTCTTGGGAAAATATTGTTTTCGCTCTATTTGCCTCTCAGTATTGAGGTCATGGACGGGAAAAAGGAAAGGAAATGTTAATGTGACGTATCGAACAAGAAATTAATAGTTTATTTGTCTGCTTCAGAGGGGCAAGGTTAATTTTCCACCATTTGAATAAGTTGTTACCTGCCTTGATTCTCTTGTACAATTAGTTGCTTTTCCCTTCTTGGTTGCTGCTGGGTCATTTTTTATTTTTATTTTTTTCCTCTGTATTGAACATGGAGTTTGTACTTGCTGGTGACCTCAGTCTTTTTGCATTCTGTCTCTTCTCGCTCTTCTTCTGTGAATCTCAATTTCCTCCCGCCTGCCTCAGGCCATGAATAAGAAAATCGACATCATCAAAGGTCTCTTTGTGGCATGCCGCTTTTCAGAGGCCCGCTACATAGTCAGGTAAAATAAGACTCTCTCTCACACACATGCACACACAGCCTTGGCTGCACGTGTGACCACAGGCATACATGGGCGTCTGCACATTTATAGACGCAGAAATGCATAATAACTCCATAACCCTCTGTGTATACGTTGGAAGTGTTTAGCCATGTATATAAAAGATGAATGTAGCCTTGGAGTCTGAAAAATACTGCAGAAGCAGAAATCTTTTAGACCTGCATTCTTTCTAATGGTTGCAAAAAGGAGCTTTTAGCAATATTGCCCTAATTCTCTCTCAATCACTAGATCCTATCTACAGTAAAGCAGAGTGTGACTGTATGATTATGGCAAAAAAACATCACAATCAACGTCCATTAGTGTTATTATTAAGTGAAATCTTGGATTATTTAACTTGATTATTCATAAAGAAGAATTTTCCTTTAACATTACATCCTTTAGTGTTATAACTGAATATAATGCACATAGGAAAAATAAATGGGGGCTTGGGAACTTCCATCTTGCAATGTCTTTATGTGCAGACAGTAAAAAGAGGAGTAGGGGTGGGAGGACTTGATAGCACAGTTAGGGCAAAGGTGAGTAGGCTATCAAGTGACCTCTTAGTGGTGTGCTGCCAAAAGCCAACCGGGTGAGAAACCTGCCACTGGGTCACCTACAGAAAGATTCTTCTAGGTGGAGCTTGTTGACCAACGCATTTCTTGATCCAGGTGAATAGACAAAATTGTAACTGCCTTTTTTTTTTTTTGATAATTTGAAATAATTAAGTTTGCATTACGCCTGGCTTTCTCAGTCAGGTTCACTGCTAACTCCTGAGGTCTGGTTAAAATAGAAAAAGGGGAAAAAACTCAAGTCAAGGCTGCATCCTTTATATTTTATTATTATGTTTTATTTTCAATCTCTGCTTGCAGGTGTTGTTCAAGGTAGCTAGGTACAAATAACTGACTTGACTTGGTGCAAATAGATGTGTCTTCTGACTGCTGTTGAACTTTTGGTTCTGATGGACAGGTCTCTGGCTGGGAAGCTGAGGATTGGTCTTGCTGAGCAAAGTGTGCTCTCTGCACTGAGCCAAGCTGTCTGCTTGACCCCACCTGGACAAGGTAATTTTAAAGGAAAAGTTCTTTTTTTTGTTTTTTTTGTTTTTTTTAAACAGCCAGGTTTCCATAAGTATATGAAAGAAGAAGAAAGAAAGCTTTTTTTCTGTTTCAATCATTCCTCCTGTGAGCACTCACCATGAAAAGATCCTTTCCTAGTGAACTTTTGGTTTAAGTGGCTGCCAAATCTTGTACAGACTTTTCAAAATCAGAACTTCTTTTACTCCGTCTCTGCATCTCACCTGAATCCAGCTGTTTTACAGTCAGTGTGGTGGTGGCTTGAAATCGCTTGCATACTCTGACATTTTACAATTCAGTGCCTTCCCTCCCTCTGTCCTTCCCTTACTTCCTTCTATTGACACTTAATAAAAATTTAAAGACATCCATGTTTCACTTTCGTTCTGGGTTATGCTAATATTTGGCATTAAATTTTAATTTTATTTAATTTTACTAATTTGTCATATGAGTTTTTCAAATCCTATTTTTTCTTGCTCTGTTGCACATATATTCAGAGGTTTCTTGCCCTATGATGTGTACAGAGCTTTGGTTAACTGGTTGGTTTAATTTATAAACGAATTTGTTACATAGCCGAGTACCTTCTGATGTAAATCATCACTCTTTGCGTTACACCAAACTCAAGAAAAGGAGAGAAGGGAGGTTAACAATGAAAGGACTAAATATTGAAATGATTTCTACTTGATTTGCGAAACCAAACGAGTTTACTGTGCCACACTGTTGGGGCTAATAGAATCCCGATTGCCAGTCCTTGTCAGATTGTTCAGTATCAAGCTGCAGGCTTTTCAGTTTGTGCAGCAAATGATTCGGGAGTTGTTGCATTGCTACTAAACTAGGGGGGGGGGGGGAAGAATAAGATATGAAGTATGTCATCCCTCTGTGCCTTACTTGCATTTTGAAAGCTTTAGGCATAGTTCATAATAAACTTCTCTGCACTGAAAAAACAAAACAAAACACAGATTGGGAGGTGGAGGAGGAGATTATGGATGGATCAAAGCACAATCAAATTGGTAGATGTGTCTTACACTGTGATCAAGTACATGTTTCCACCAACGATAAGCTGTTGTTGAGCCATTTCTTCTCCCGTCCCTTTCAAGAACCAGCCAACATTTCGGCAGATTTGGGAACCAGTCGTTAAATAGCATTATGCAGCAGAACTTGAGTGATTTTAGTGGGAAGAAGATCACGGCAGGCGGATTCTGGGGGTTGAATCTGCAAATCATTTGATATTTTTGTTGTGGTAGCTTCTTAAAGCCACTGATGTACACAATTCCAACTTTTAGCCCGGTAGTTTTGGGAATTTGCAAAAGGGCTTAGTTCTGATTGTTTGAGTCTCATGCGAACTTCAGATCAATGTATATTTCAAATTCATATATTTTCTCACACGGTGAACTTTGCATACTTGAAATGGTTAAAATAATTAGATTTCTGGTGGTATGATCCAATTATTCTTTGTAAAAGTTGAATCTGAATCCTAACTTGGAGGTGACAACGATGGAGGAGGAGGTGGAGTGTTAGAGCAAGTAATCATGTGCTTTATTTTTAGGCTAGTCATTAAATCAGCGTTAAAATATTCTTCACATGAATTAGAGCAGTCATAGATCAGCTTCAGCTTGAAAGAGCAGTGTACATCATCCATGGATTTGAAATATTTAACACGTTTTCTGACCTGATCTGTTGCTAAATTCATCTCTTTACGAAGAAAGTTTTGACAGCCTCGCTTTACCACCTACTTTCAGCGCTCTTACTAACACTAGACTTATTAAAATGAGTTGCTTAGTCACGACTGGAGGCGTGCTTTAATAAGAGTCAATTAGACCAGAGGCTCATAGGGGAAATTTGCATTGATCTGTGGCCTGGTCTGGAAATGTTTTTCTTAACATTTTTATTTATTTATTTAGCCATTATTTAATCAGGCAGGTCAACTCAGAGCAAATTATTTGTTGGGCTGAAGAGGCTCATGGTGATGAATAATTTAACTTAATAAATTATTATTCAGTCATAGTTTAAATGTATCATAATTATTAATGTTATACTGGGAAACAATATAATTAATTTGGACTTCACAGTGGGAATTAAATCCAGTCTTCACTGTTCATTGTTGAGCTAAATAAATAAATAAATGAATAAAAGTGAAGTGCAGCAATACTCAAGTAATTGCTGCAAGTCTTGTATATTTCCTGGCCTTTGAAGTGCTTCTGAACTCTCATCCAACAAATGTTAGGTCATACAAATGTTCAAACACTTGCAAAGATCTGTTTGAAATGCATTTCCCCCCCCCCCCCCCCCCCCCCTCTTTCCTTATAGGTTTTCCTCCCACTGTGATCGACGCAGGGAAGGGAATGAGTGCTGAGAGCAGGCGGGCGTGGATTGAAGAGAAGAGCCTCATTCTCAAACAGACTTACTGGTAACTGAAGCCTCAACAAACACCCTTGTTTCAATTTGCACTCTCTCCTCGGCACCACCACAATGCCTCATCGCCCCCTTTAAGTCCCGTCCCTCATTCTCCCTCACATTCCTTTTTTGAACATATTGATTTTTTTCTTCTCTTTTTTTGGGAGGTGAGGTGGGGGATTCTTTCCAATCACCCTGTCTCATGTCTAACTCGCTGCCCTGCTCTCTCCCATACAGCGAGATGCCCAATTACGATGTTCTGATCCCCGTTTTGCTAAAAGAGGGCATAGACCAGCTGCCCAATCACTGCAAGCTCACTCCAGGTAAGCAACCAGTCAAGAGGCAGAAAGGTTGTAAGATCCAAAGCAGTGATTGGTGTGTGTTTATTGATCAATTCAGTGGAGGTGAGTCAGTTATTTTAGTTAAGTCATTTATCACAGAAAGATAGAAGATACCCTAAACTAATGATTAGGTCCCAATTATACTCTTGTCAGGCTATTTGTGATAAGGAGACTTGGCACCAACGTAGGAAATTAATACAAGCCACCATCTGAACGATACTAAATTGGGAAACTAAATTGGCCGTTGTTGGTCAGTTAGAGCAATCTAGCCGCTATTTTGGCAGGTAAATATTTGTTCTTCAGGGGCCTGTTTTGTTCTGAAATGTGAGATAGTTAAAGGAGCTGGTGAGTGTTTGCATAACACCAGCCAATTTGGACAAAATGTTGCAGTACTTTCATATTGGGCTTCTTGCTCTGTAAGCTGCAATTAAAGGAATTTGTTTGGTATATTTTCATTATATCATGCTATGTCTGCTGCTTTTGAAGCTTAACTTAGCAGCACAGCCCAAGGGAATGTGAGTCAGAATGTTAATATTGAGGCCAAATGGGAGTACAAACAAACTAATTTCGACTGTGGTTTTGTCACAGAAACAGTTGTGGGTGTGATGCTGATGTGTCATGTGGGAATGTGTTGTTGAAGCCAGTTTCACATTTTCTTGGTTTATTTTATTTAAATGTTTTGTTGCAAAAGGATACGAGATTCTTGGAACCAGAAGCTCTGTTAGCACTAGCCCTCCTAGTGTTAGTCTTTCTCTACACAAGAACCAGAAAGAATAGTCTTCGTCTGGTTGTTTTTAAGCTGTTTTTTAGCCGTTTACTTACTCCAGTTCTCCCACTATTCACCCTTTTTCTTCCAGGTGTACCACTGAGACCCATGTTGGCTCACCCAACTAAGGGTGTTGGCGAAGTGATGAAGAAGTTTGACGAGGCAGCGTTCACCTGCGAGTACAAATACGACGGGGAGCGTGCACAGGTCTGTGTTTGTGCAAAGTGACAGAGTGCAACTGTTTGTTTTTCTTGTATTTGGCACCAGACATATGCCTGCTGAATTTTGCATGCATATAGCTTTTGGCTGTGTTCTTTTGAGTATGAAGTATTGCTGTTCTGTGACTCTCACTGCCTGTTCACTTGACAGTGTGTATACGTGTGCCTGTGCCTATTCTTTTAAGATAAATAGTAGTGCTGCTTATACCTTGGGCCTGTGGGTAGAGTGAGCTACTTCTGCCACTGTGGGCTAGAGGGGAGGAGGTGGTGGAAGGGGGGAGATGAAGAGACATGAGGCAAGAAGGTAGAGACAGAGAAGACAAGAGAGATCAGAGAAAAAGGGAGTCCAAACCACAACAGGAGAGAAAAGAGGGTATGTGGAAATTTCGAGGGAGACGTACAGAAACGCAGCAAGAGAGAGATTGTAATGTAAACCCCTCCAGCTGTATTGTTAATTTTGGACAGTCATGCCAATAAAGTGCCTTTGAACTGAGTTGAATTGAGAAGAAGAAAGATGAAGAGCAAGAGGGAGAAACAGAAACAGAGGAACTGGATGCGAAGAGGGAGCGAGCCGGCGAGCAAGCCGTATGACGTCCTCTTCTCTCTGGCCTCACTGCAGTGGACTTTACCTTAAACGGCCAGCAGGGGGACTCACGATTCACTACTCAACCTTCTGTGTGTGTGTGTGTGTGTGAGTGTGTTTGTGTGTATGCAAATGATTGTGTGGTCAGATATCGCAGCCAACAGAAAGTCAGCTTTGCTCTGTATGACAGCTGAAGAAAAAAAAAACTGTAAATGAGCAAAATAATTAGATGTCCCTGTCTGAAGGTTAAAAAATAGACAAAATCTGCAGATATCCTAGGTAGTTAATTTGAAAAATGGGGGTTAAACACATGGTAATGGTTAGAAAAGAAATGAGCTGAATAGAAGAGACGTCACGAGGGCAAAAACGTGGACAGTTGTTGTGCTAATGTTCATATCTCTGAGTATTAATGAGCAACAGTTTCAATTAGTTTGTGAAATATCAGTTTGAGTTTGAATCCCTAAATTTATCTAAAGCTCATAATGTCAGTGTGAACAGACATGCAATAGATGTTTCTACTAGAAAAGCTAAATGACCGTAGAGAAAAAGTGACTGTTGAGTGGATAACTTGGAAGCATGTGAGTTAAGCCACACATGGCCCCACATACACTTGAAAAGAGAACAGACTACTCCTGCACACAAGACAGAAAACCCAAAGGGAACAATCATACTGAGAGAGTGTGAGAGATCAGCCTGACGATGAGCTGACCCAACACTGTGTGTGTGAGTGAGTGAGTGAGTGAGTGAGTGAGTGAGTGAGTGAGTGACAATGGCTTATTTGTCGTCATTGCACTCGACACAGTATGGGAAACTTCAAGATATAAGGAGCATCAGTCTTTGTCTCTCACCTGCGTTAAGATCTTGTCTGTCACTCGACTAACTCAGTTAGCTGATTGGCAAATGCAGTGAAAATAAGTTTATTACCAGAACAGATTTTCCAGCTGAAATGGTAAACCCACTGTGGTTCATTTCCCTTGGTACTAGTACCAGTCGGAAAAACAGGCAGTGTTTTGCTCCCTAGGATGTTAGAGGCATTCAGCTGTCGCCCAGCAGTACAACACAAAGGCTTTTTATTTATCTTTATTTGGCGTGTTTAACAACACAGCAGCAGTATACTCATGGATACAGCCTGGTCTGTACTCTGTGTATGGCTTATTTAGTCACAAATACAAAGCGGTACTAGTACAGATGAAATGTTCTACAGTTTTACTCCATGTTTATGCACGCTACTGCCACCTCAAGGCCAACTTTACCCAGCGTTCCAGCTAAAAGGTCTGACTGGGAAGTCAGAATTTATGACTTTGTACTTCAAATGGAATGTAGCATTAGTTTCTTAAAGGGGAACTATTAGGCTTTTCCTTATTTTCTGAAATATGCATACTGTTACACTGGTAGATTTTCATGTTAAACATGGACATATTTTCAAATAATGAGCTCAGTGTATGCACAAGTAATCCCTGTGAGCCTAAAGCCAGGCTTCAGATTCTTCTAAATGCTCTATCTCAAACAGTTTAGTCTACTTTTGACTCTGTTTGATGTTAGTGGATCTCCCTACATCTCATATCAGGCACACAGCTATAGCTGAGAGTACAGGAGCCCCAGAAGAAAGCTGGCTTAAAGGGAGACGAGCTAAAACGGCTTGTTTCATACGCTGGATTAACTGAGCGGCTGCACCTAAACAAAGGATAAAATAAATGAAGAATATTTTGAACTGAATCAGTAAAATATAAATATAAAGCTACAACTTAATATATTTCCTCTGCATCATCTTTTTTTCTTTGTTTTACGTGACACTTGAATCAAACTAGACTGTCTTGCATTAGCAGAGGAGCAGCTGCTAACATTTTCCACATAAGATGTGTTTATGCACATTATGCGGTGAACTGCAGATAACCCGTGTATTGGAAGAATTAAGAGCCTAATAGACAATTACTGTAGTTTTGTATATGAAGCACAACACAATAGTAAAAGTAAAACACAAGCCATTATGTTGCATATGTAGACAGCTGGATTGATTAAGCTAAGGTGTTTATCCTGTTGCATGAGATGGACTGCTGAAACACATTATGTGTCAGCGTAGCTGTCTTGTGATTTTCTGCCATTTACTTGCTCATTTGGTCATTTCGGTGACCTGACAGTTAATCCATTAATCTAGAAAATAATTGGGAGACTAATTGTTGAAGCCTCAGTTTAATGATCACCCCTACACTAGGTAGGAAAAACCTTCTCCTCTGAGTGACCATAAATGTTGTCAGCTGTATGTTCCTTCAGAATACATATTTACATAAAGATAGTCATTAGTCTGGAAGACTGAGCCGATTAAGATAAGATAAGATAAGATAAGATAGAACTTTATTAATCCCTCGGGTGGGTTCCTCTGGGAAATTCGACTTCCAAAAAGCACAGCAACGACCGAAATTACAGTTACAGATTACCGGAATAGATTGACAGAAAACTGGTGCTAATTGGTCAGGAATCCATCCTGTGTGCATGTATGTATTGATAATGCTTGCATGATTTCATAATCTTACTGTGTGGGCAGTTGCTCTCTTCATTCCCAGGACTTATTTCTTCATTCTGTCCCCAAAGCTCCCACTTAATTGGGCAAAAGGAGCATTTGAATTTTAAGTAATATCAACTAAAGCTTGGTGAGCTGGTCTTACCAAATGAATTGAAGGTAATTTTAAATGATTTGGAATCGGTAAAATCTGACTGTGAATGCTATCGTGTCTATCTTTGTGTATTTAGTGAGCTGCCTGTCCCAGTCAGAACACTTTCGCACAAGAGATTTTAAATGTATCTTCTGCATAAAGAAGGATAAATGTAGCAGGCACCTCATGTGTAGACTGAATGTTTTCCTTTAAATATCCTGTTAAACAACATAAGTTATGATTTTATATTTGCCCGAATACGTTTGTCCTATCTGACACTTCAACTATTATACTGTTATCTTGGCATAATAAGAGCCGGTAATGAATTCCACCTACACATGCATCTCCTGTGGTTAGTTGTTAATAACAATAGCTGTTGTTCTTCCTCCTTGAGGTCCATGAATTCTTTACAAGTCGATCCATCTGTATCTGAATGCAACATCAAGTCTCTTTTTGTTGTTGTTGTTGTAATTTTACATGTTTTAACCAACACATAAATCATGCTGTTTTGTGTTTATCTATTTTATTGCGACTTTTTTTGTTTTCCTCTACAGATTCACATTTTGGAGGGTGGCGAGGTTCGAATATTCAGCCGCAACCAGGAAGACAACACCAGCAAATACCCAGATATCATCTCCCGCATTCCCAAGGTAAAACACTTCGACACCGCAGCTCAGCCCTTTGGGAGAGAGGAGAGTGTGATTGTCAAATGAGGCCTTTTACAGCGTAGCGGATAACAGCTGAACACATTTATCCTGCTCACTGCCTCGTCACTTTGGTTCTTCTTCTCGCCTATCTCTCATCTGTCTCGTTTCCATGTGCATACTTCTCCTTTCTGCCTTAGATTTGTCACAGTTGGAAACCCCTGTTCAGTTTATTTGTTCTTTCCTGTCCTTACTCTCCCTGCACTCATCGAGAGCTGCTGCTGGCCATTAGATTTCTTTTTTTGTTTTAAGTCTACTGAGTTGTCCACTCAGGATGGGAATTTTAACCAGCTTGTCATCTCTCTAATAGATGTCAAAAACACACATTGTTGCAGTTTTACCTTTAAATTTCAGCCGTGGGAAGGCTTGCCAAATTAGTGAGGATCTGCTTGAGTGGGGAGTGAGAAAAAGAGCACCACTACCTGAAACTTTGGCACTTGGCCTGAGGTTATCTGAGCGTGCTCACTGCTTCAGTGCCTGCCGAGTGTGTTTTTCTGCTGTAGTAAGGAACTGCAGTCAAGTACCAAATGAATCTACATCAGTTTGCACTCTGCTCTCATTTATTTTGTTTTCAAGCCTTTTGTTGGATGCACAGCTATTATTGAAACGTCATTGACATTAAAATAAATTCCCATCTGGTCTGTGCTAATTAGAGCAGATTATCGAATCAGATGAATTCTCAGAATAGATGTGTAATATTTCTAATGGGTTCCTGTGCAAGAATTTATTAAGATGTTATTAATTACTAGAGCTTGTTAGTGGAAACAGGTGGTGTTTCTCACAACAAATTCAGGAAAAAAAATGGCAACACAACACCGGTAGCAAAAAAGCAAAAGAATCACATCATGTCATAATTTTGGTAAATTTCAGTTTAAGTATTTTAGTTTGCAGGTCAGACTTGACCTTTTGTAGAGTTCACACTTTGTTTCCTCATGTTGCAAGGTATTTTGTGGTGTCAAGGTTGTCATTAATTAGATCCTAGACGTATTTTGTTGACTTCAAGGGGAGAATGCGAAGATGCAGACCTGAAGGTTGCAGTTGCAGGTCAAACATGCAACTAATTTTCCAGTGTATGACTCATGATGGTTCACAGAGGTCATGTTCCCTCCGGACGTCAGTACAGTCAGCCGTTAATTGTTCCAACCTGTGAACATATCATCAGGGAATAAGCACCCCCCCAAATCTAATCAGTGTCTTGTGTTAAACTGATTGGCTCTTTATGTGCGGCTGTGTTTTGTTTTTAAATGCCTCTCTGAGTTCATCACCGACTAAATCTGTGCTGCTTGAGTTTAGTTTCACTTCTACATTTTATCTATAAGAAGATATTTATAACATTTATCAATGATAATATCTTATTCTTTATTATTTTGCTGATAGAATCCAAATTTGTTTTCTCTAGAGGAGAAAAAACTGGACCTAAAGAGGTGTTTAACCCTTCAGCCACAGAAAGCTGAATTTCATCATCACTCCACCTCGTGGGTGGTGTGGACACCCAAGTTTGTTATCATGATTACTCAAGAATGAGGTGACGTTGGATTTTAAAATTGATACAATAGTTCCATCTACCCAAATCGCAGCGACCTCGACCTCAATTTCATGGTCAGAGGGCAACTTTTCAGAAAAACTTTTAGGCTTTTCACATTTCTATCATAGATGCATTTACTAGGAGCCTGAGGGTCAACACCAGCAGCCATTAGTATTTTTGAAGTTGATACGGTGGGGTAATAAAATTGTTGCTCAGCTTCAATTAAGCTCATTTGAGTAACTGAGTTTGACCATCTCCATTACGTTCATGCTGTTTATGCTTCTTAAAACATTTTCAGTGGTTTGTCTGACTAATAGTATGACTTGCTTTGTTGTCCACAATATTGAAGAAGTTTGTGCTTCTGGAGTCAAATTCCTTAGTAGTTTGTTCCATAGGTCTAACAAGCAGACATGTTTGTCTGCATTGCATTTCTGCACTTCATGGTAAAAGCTCGCTAACATATCTGGCTGGTGTCCCCATCTGGTCCCAGGATACAGCTTCTGACTCCAGAAATGTAGCACGATGTTAAAGTTAAGGTTTTGAGAATGTTGAGCCAAAACCAATGGCTGATGTCACAGTGCCTTTACCCTCCACAGTCTTTGGTCTGAACACAGTGTAGGAAAACAGCTGGTGTGCATAACCTCCACTTCCACAAGTTGGACAACATTGCTCAGCTTTGTGCAGCCTTCAGACAACCATGTAAAATTCTGGTTTAAATGAAATAGCAAGTTTGGAGGCATATGAGCTTGATGAACTGGACAGATTGGAACCAGTTTCCTAGTTCTCGATTCTCATCTCTACAATACTTCTTTCCCATCGACTGTTGGCTGCGTCTGCCAAATCAGTTTTCCTGTTGACTCCTGGGGGAGCATAGGTCTGCAACAACACCACGCCAACGGACTCTGTTCTGGGCTGCTCTCTTTAGCTGGGTCCACGTCATTCCGACGGCCTTCACTTTGCTCTCGACAGATCTTCTCCACGTCTGTTTGGGTCTCCCCACTGGCTGCGTCTGCCAACAGTTGATAAATTGTCGATGTGCTTATACTTACTGACAGGTAGTTCTAACTTGGGACACAGGAAACTTGTGGGGTGTAAAGGGTTAAACAATAACAATATTTGTATTATATGTTTCACTTAAGACCACTTAATTTACACTAACTTGCTTTACATAACTTCTTGATATCCTCTTTCACATTCAATGCTTTCCAACGACGGGGAACTCTCACGTCTTTGTGGGTTTAAGTCACAACTGATTAACTTCATCCCTATTCAAATGGTTGAAAGCTGGCTGAGAAGCATTTGCATGATGTTCCTATCTTTCTCCTCTTTCATTCCCTTATATCTCCTTACTGTCAGTTTTCTAGGAGACCCTTTTCACTTCAGACAGTTTGACTCATCAAGCAGGAAACGCTTAGGTGGAACTAACATTAACGGCTGCTCTGGTCCATTAAGTAGTCGAGGAAGCCTTTCCAGTCGGTGTACAGTAACAAACCCCGGACCCAGCTCATCTAAGTGGCATAAAACCACCGTTAATGTTATCGATTATATATTATATTATTATGTGGTTTTCCTGTTTTGACATGTTATATTGTCAGCTATGAAAAAGATCTATAAAAAGTCTAAAAAATCCAAAAAGAAAAGCTAGCAGACTGCTGTGAAAGAGCTTTAGGGATTAATTCTGTTATTTAAAATAAGATTTTTTTCAAAATAAGATTAAAGTTATTTGACCTTGTTTAGTTTTAAGATTTTAGATTTTAAGATTTTGTTCACATAAACTAGCACAACTCTGCCACATGGGAGGAAAGTAAAATCTCTTTCCTCATCCTGCTGGACAGTAGCTTTTTGCCAACATGACTCAAATGATAGCTCATATCTCACCTCAGTCAATCTAACCTCTGTATCCCATCTTCTCTCATAACATCTGCACTCTAACTTTCCCTCACACCGACTTTCATCTTTCTGATATTTTCCTCCCTTTTTTTTAATAACTTTAAAAGCTACACGGATCTTTGTCTCTCACACTCACCTTATTGCTCTCTCCGTCCACTTCCCTCATGTCTGCCTGTCTAATCATTCCCCGCCTTTCTTCTTCATTACGTCTTGATGATACTTGTTCAATTCTTCACTACTCCTAGCTCGCTCTCTTCTTTTTTCCCCCCACCTCTCTTTCTCCACTCTTGTCTTATTCAGCCTCTCTTCCTCTCATCTTTTTTTAAGCTTTGATACTACCTGTCTGCAATTTCACCTTTCTGGTCTGCCTCTCTGCCACTTATACCCTTCTCCTCTCACTCCCTCTACACTTCTTACGTATTTGCTCTCGCTCTCTCTTCATCGCCTGCCGACGATCTTGACTGGTGCCTTCTCTCACCTTTTTTGTTTTTGCCTTCGGTTTCTTCTCATCCCTGTCTCCCTTCTCACAATTTCTTTCGCACCATTTTTTTCTCCCTTACTTTTAAAACATTTTCTTTAACTTTTTTTTTTGGTTCCTTCCTCCCTTGCTCCTCTTCCTTCGCCTTGTTCTCTTTGCACTCCCCTTACCAGCATTTCATGGATTATTTTCAGACTTTTTCTCCTTCTCTGTCACCTTTCTTTCTCACCATTATTACCTCCTAAATTGCAAGAGGAAACAGACATAGTGTTAGATTTTGGCGTCTTTGCTTGATTATTTGGATGCCTCGAGATAGATTTGAGAGATGACATTGCCTTTCTATCTTTTGAAGTAATTTTCCTTTTTATGGGTTTGTGAAGTTAATGGTTCATAATTTAAGATGCTGAATTTCTTGCGGTTTGAAAATGGCTCATGTTGGTTATGTGAAGTTTTTGTCTCAGAAATTGATTACTGATCATTAATGTGGCAGACAGTTAATTAAAGAAAATGCTTAGATAATCATTTACATTGCCTATCTTGACATTATGATTTCGTGGCAGTGTGTTTGTGTGTGCCAACACACTTGGTGAGCACACTGAGTTAAACTTCAAACTATCTCAGGTTGCCTGCATGGAGAAGATGGTTTGATTAGATTTTACAGCACCTTGCTGCATTATTTTGCATTTTAATAAGGGAAAACCAATTTTCCCCAGGCTACCACAGAGCCTTAAAGTTTCAAATTATGAATTAATATTAATACATTAATATTAATACAGATGCATTAATTAGTAATTAATTCATTACTTAGCCTAATAACCTTATGAGGAGAACTGATTGTGTTTGATATTTCAGACTGTTTGCAAACAAGCTGTTACCTCTAAAGTGTCTGTTACGCTTAGCTTTGATTAGGTGTCTGATTACCTTTCAGATTTCCTTCGCTAATAAGTTCCCAGTCTGATTCAGATTAGAAATGTAGACATTTCGAGGTATCCTACAGGTTCCCAAATTGACCAGGAAGTGAGGGATTAAAGCCTCACACACGATTTGGTGGCTCAGCTAATTAGCAGCCGCTCAGTTTGCTCAGTTTGATCTTGGGATTCGGCTGTGATGGTCAATATAATCTGCCCATGAGCTAGACGGTTTATCCGCAGCTTAAACCCTATCAGTGTCTTCCTGCACAGGGAAATAACTATCAGCTGCCAAAGCCTTTAGTTAATGCATAAATGATAAACAACAAACTGCAGAATGTTTCTGGTGAAACTTTTGACCAGACGTGGGCGTCCCACCAAAAGAGGGGACGTGCTTAACAGTTTGGAAACTGTCTGAAAAGAAGAGACTTCAGTTATAAGACATGACTGCTCAAGATAGCAATACATGTAGGGCATAAAAAATGCTAATGTGCTGTCTTCCAAAGCATTTGGCAACAAATTGGGGGCAGCTGCGGGTCCTGAAACGACCTGAACATGTCTTCGGTATGATTACCTCTGTATGAGACTCAACTTGGCGCTTTTCAAAGACATGAACAGAGTTTGAATCTCTGAGTTTGTCAGAAGATTGAAAGTCTCATTGAAGTAAATCCAGCAGTCTTCTGTTTGCTACAGCAGATGTTGCCTATATGCAGTCTGGCTTTTTTCCCCCCTTCATCTATAAAAAATCTTTCTCATCTTTCTCATCTCACTCTTGAGCGCAATCTTTTATCTTTTTGTTTATCTATTTTTCTTTGTTGCTCTGTCATGGTTTTTCACGCAGGTGAAGAAGGACTCTGTTGTATCTTGTGTCCTGGACTCTGAGGCGGTGGCCTGGGATCACGAGAAGAAACAGATCCAGCCCTTCCAGGTCCTCACCACCCGTAAGAGAAAGGTATGGACAGAGCGGGATGTAATAGGGAAGAAGAAAGGGAAATAAAATGGCTGTGGTGTCATAAAGGCAGAGAGTAGGAGATAATGAGAGGAGAAAGGAGGAGGAGTGAAAAGGTTGAAGAGAGAAAACAAGACAGAGATAAAGACTTGAAGGTAGAGTAGAGCGAGATAATAGTGTGAAATGATCCGGCAGACTGAGGGTGATGGACGGAGGAAAAGCAGACAGAACGAGGGGGAGACTGATAAGTAGGAGAAGGAAGAGTCAAATGGATCGAGAAGGGTGGTGGTGGTGGCTGAGATTGCAAATGTCAGCAAGGTGTTTATTCAGTTTTGATCAGACTAACGGCCTCTTTCCACTACACCAATCACATTAGAGTGAAACTGCTCTCTTTACTTTCTCTTTGTATGCATGATGCCATCCTTGTAAATTAGGAAAAGAGAAATGAGGAGGAAAATACAGAGAACATGGTGATGGAAATTGCTGAAAATGATTATCTTGATGACTTTTTCTTTTTCTTTTCTTTTTTTGATACTGTTACTGCCACCATGAAACTATGATTATTTGTAATGACGGTTTGATGCACATACTGATTGTTTTGCCCTTCTGGCATTCTGTAACATCTCAACTGCTTCAATACCACAAGCACGCTTCCTGAATGAAATATTTCTGCTGAGGAGATGAAACCAGATATGCACTAATTAAACATTATTAATGAGCAGAGAGGAAAGTAATGAGGGTGTGAAAAGAAGAATTAAAGAGAGAAAAATCCTTCAGGTTTAAAGATTGCGGTGTTTTTTTTTTTTGTAATTTTTTTATTTTTATTTTTTTAGTCGTTGCTGTTTAATTCTTCCATCCAGTCCTTATCAGATCACTCACAGAAGTTTGGAGAACTGAACCTGCAAGTCACACTTTACAAAATTATCTAATCTGACTATTTTATCTATCTAACTAATAATTACCTGAAGGAAATGTTGATGAAGCTGAGTATGTATTTCATCATGAGCTTCTTGTATGTTGGTGACAGATGGATGAAAGTTAGTTGCAGTTGGAATTTGGCACAGATTTAATTTAGTGTCAGTTTGTACTTTAGTACTGACATAAATTGGTAGGTTGATGGGTTACATAGTTAGTTGTTGTAGTCTATGCCTTAAAAAACCCCATAAATCTTTAAAATCACCATGCTTAGGCTTGGAGGGGGTAATTTAGGCCACGTGGGCAAGTAGGCTTTCAGTACACTGATGTTAATGATCATGATGATCTGTTTAAAACAACAGTAGTTGGCTTGAGAATAAACTTAGGAGGCAAAGTTTGTTTGAAGAGTGTTTCATACTTAAAATAATCAGATGCCTTTATGATCAGCTGTGGTATTGATGTTTTCTTTTCACGTATATAAACACATTTGAACAGTGGTTTTTAAACTTTTTAACCTTATTTTGAGATGACTTAAGAATATTTACTTGGAAAGGTTATATTCATCTGAAATACATAATGACTATTAATGAAGTATCCCAAATAGGCAAACTGTGACTTGTTATCAGAAGCCATCAGTTGAGTCCCAGTGGAGTTCCAGTTGTTAGTTAAGCGAAGTTTATTATCTTTATCAACGCTGACTGATCAGCCTTTTCTAAGTATGGTAGCACAGCTGAAACCGTTTCTGTTGTGCATCAGCCTCTGTGGGTTCAATTACAGTCCAAAAAAAGAATATTTTTATAAAAGTGGTCAGTGATTTTGTTTTAAGCCTGCCAAAAACCTGAAGATTTCATGCTGCCATTGGTACTGCTCCCTTCTCAAATTCGCACAGTCTAACCAGAATAGAAGGAGAACTGGGAGACCATAATGCACAACTGAGGAAGAGTCTGTAGTCTCAGAAGCCGACACCTCACAGGTCCACAACTGGCAGATTCATTAATGGTAGCCATCTGAGTCAGTCTGTGCCACATTGCACTTCTTGTCATGTCACTGCCATCGCAGAAAACTGGGATTGTTTGAAATCAGGAGTTAAGAATGTGTATTGCTGTGATTGCATGCAAACAAATGCTCCTGAAATCTCCTCTGGAAAGTTGCTTTATTGTGCTACTAGTGGTCAAAAACTGCACAGGAGTACCCTTTTAAATTTTAATGATGCAACCTGATTTCATACATCACTAGTTTGAAACAAGCTAGTATCTAATAAAGAATGGGTTCACAGACAGAGTAATGGATTTGTAAATCGCTTGTGGAGCCTTATCCCCGGAATTCAACATTCCTTGGGTTCCATCAGGGGTGTGCTGGAAACACAGTAATAAGGTCGAGTTGGGAAAGTAGAAACCAGCAGGGGTAAAGAAGTTGTGGAATAAACAGGATGAGGTTCTAGAAAGGTGAGAGTGGGAGAAGGAGAAGCAGAAGAGGTGAGTGAAGTGAGCAGAGGAGCAGGAAGTAATAGGCTGAGAGAGGGCGAACACAACAGGGAGGTGTGACGCTGTTAAGAGGAAGACGGGAAGGCTGGGTGGTTAACTTTCAACACGAACGGGGAGAGAAATCAAAGAGCTCTTTGTAACAAGTCCCAAGGTTGGTTGTAGCGATTTGTGAATAAGATGCGTCTATTTGCATATTTTTGTCAAAGGGAAAAATATTAAAATGTATCCATGTGTGTTGATGTCTCCCTGCAGGATGTGGATGCATCAGAGATCAAAGTCCAAGTGTGTGTGTACGCCTTTGACCTCCTCTACCTCAATGGCGAGGTAAGGCCTAGTGATGATGAAAATGTTTCCCAGAGATCTCTTAAAACACTCCTGTTTTCTTTCTTTAAACCGCTGCGCGTGTTTATTGTTTGTGAGTACCCGCGTGCTCGTCACCCGCCAAGTTGCCAGCATCGTCCCTGAATGCCAATGATGCTGCTTCTGGAGGCCGTAACTACATAATGATTGTAATGCTCATTGTAATTCCGACGGGGTGTGTGTGCGTGTGTGTGGGTAGGTGTGTGTCTGTCTGTCTGAGAGTGTATGTGTTGTGGGTGGTAACTGTGACTGAGTGTGGGATAGAGTATATGTTTCTATCCAAATAAAGCTTAGTTTTTAAGCACATTTCTTAAGACTGCTAAAGAAAATCCTAATTACTGTTTCCATCTTCCGGTGCCATGTGAGTTTTCCCAAGTGGACAGAAACAAAATTATGTAATTAAAAGACCAATACTGTCTTCTTAAGTTGTGCCATTTCATTGCTACTTCCTCCTAATATGGCATTTATGCAAATGTGATGAATTATTTTTTCTCTGTATATGCATACTTTGTCTTCTTTATGGCTGTTGCCCTTTATTTATTAATTTCTTTTTTCTTTATCTCTCTCCTCGATTAATTGGAAACATCCAATTGCCTTTGCCCTATAGTCCTTGTCATTGCTAACACTGTTGTTGTCCTGGGAGGGTTTTTTAATGCTATTCACACCAGCTACCTCCCCTGCTAAGGCCTGACCAACCAGCAAGAGCTATTAGTCAGCAGTCGCCACCACACAGGACACCAAGGTCATGTCCTTGGTGCTATTTTTTAAATTATTTATCTACTTTAGGGACCTAATATTACACATACACTGCATATGCTCATTTTGTTGGGTTCATATTTTTAAGGCAAGAATATAAAAGGAGGGAAAATAAATAAATTTGTGGTTTTAACGCACTGGGGTAAACGGATTTGTATGACTCATACAAAGCTTTCTATGAGCACTGGCTGGCAGCTGTACAGCAAACTACTAGTTCAAGTCCAGCTTCATCTGTCTCATTATCCTTTGAGATTTCTCTCCTTTGGTGGATTTGAACTTGCTCTTTTTATAAATAGGTCTTGATTCCATGTAGTGACACAAGTCCTCCTGAGTTTGAACACAAAATACTTCCCAAACTTCAATTTATCACTGGCAACACAGCCTCCATAACTCTTGTGCAGAAAGGAGACAGAAGAACGGCACAGAGAATGGGGGGAAAAAAATAAACTTTGTAAAGAGTCACAGAAATTCTCTCTTTAGATAAATGTAGATAATTTTGTAGATATGGCAGATTGGCAGAGGTCAAGGAGCTGTTGACAACTAGGCTAGAACTTCTCGCAATAATGGATATGAATTAATATGTTGTTTATTTACAGATGGGTATGTTCACTCTTACTGTAAAACATTAAAACATTTACAACCCTGTGGGGCACTGCAGGCATGGCACTTAGAATTTGAAAAGTAAAAAAAAAAAAATAACTGTAATAATCTACGATTTGCTGATGAATTGTGTTGACTTGCATTTAAGTAAAATTCAAGAATGTTGGAGGGCTTGAACTTTTTTCACCTTCTGAAATTGGGCATGCTAGAAAAAGTTTGAGAACCCCTGGTGTACATGATGAAATGATAGTGAATGTAGCACCAAACTTGGCCCTTTAAAGTCTTCTCCCCCCTCGTGCTCGCTGCTATATACTGCTATATATTCTTGCAAAATACCAGGTGCATGTCCAACAACCTCTATGCCAGAGCACACTTCAGCTTTGTATTAATGCATGTCACCATGTGACAATATGCCAAAGTCCTATTTCAGAGCAATGACACGTATAAAGACAAGAGCATCATTAAGGATTGGCATTGCCTAGCTGTTGTGCCAAGCTACTGTCAGAGTGTATAAATCCATGTGCTGCCAACTACAGGCAATTGACACATGTCAAATGACAATATAGATGTAAAATTTACCTCAATTATAATCAAAAAGTCAAAAGTAGACATAATGTGAAGATGTTTAAAAAAATGTAATTCCAGTCAAAATCTGAACTCCTAAGGGTATCAGCTTCCCACAAGCTTTTGGGGTTTCTGGTCAGACAGAAATTGCAGCAGCATTTCAGTGCTGCGACTAAGCTGAATAAAATGAAGCATAAAAAAAAAAACCTTGCAGTGTCATCATTAATTGATGAAACCTGCATCTGTTGACCTTTAATGTATTGTCCTCTTGTCAATGCTGTATGTGGGTGCTTTGCTGCTTTAGCCAAGTGTTGGCTGACTTGTGATATTTAGGAGAATATGTGGCCTTTTCAGTTATTTTTAACGGATAAATTAAACTCTAGTAGATGGTTAGAATCATCCTCACAAAGAACGTGTGGAACGAAAGGTTGGCTGTGCCGTAGCGTAGCTTGCACCAAACTCGTTACGTGTCTCTACCTAGAAATGTTGTGAACCAACTTTTGTAAAACAAAATGTAAAATGTAATAGGCTGTAATTATTTTGTTAATGCAAAAGCAGCAGCCTTTTGGTCTGCCAGTATGACATTTCCTTGTTTTCAGAGCTCCACCAATCTGTGCGTAGACGGTTCTGTTTTCTGAGTTGCAGTAATTTCAGTAAAAGCAGTGATTTTCAAATAAAGCTCACACCTGTCACCTCACAGTTTTTTGGGTTTTTTTGTCAGTCAAATGAATTAAAATAAAAGTTCAGTATCAGTGAAATTCCCCCCGACAAAATATAGTTGTTCAACTTCACTCCACATTTTCCCCTCCCGCATCCCGCTGGCAGCGGCCCTCCAGTTCCCTTACAGGTTGAGGAAAATTGCAGTAAGCCTCTGTTTATCTCGTACAAGCTTCAATCGCCATTGATTGTGGAAAAGTATATATATGTAAGTGTAAAAGAAAGTCAATACTGTAGCATAGAACAATCACCGAAGGTGTAATTGCAGAACGTTGCAGGCTGCTTCGGCCTCATTATCTGCATACATTTCGAGTAAGGGTATAAATCGTGCATAAGACTGCATGTTCTGCAGATTTAAAGCTGCTCGTGTGTGTGGCTGTGCGTGCACATGTATACGTGTGGGTGTTTGTATGTGTGCCCAAAGCTGCCGTGGCTGTGTGTCTGTGAGTATACTCTGAGACTGTGTGTTTGTGTATGAGTGGGTAGATGGTTGAGATGGCATTTCATCCTTGTCATCGCAAGGCTCCGAGCTATAGAGAGAAAATGGTTGTAATGATACAGTTTTGCCATTTGTAATTGTGTATGTGTTTCTGTGTGTGTTGTGTTTAGTCCCTGGTGCGACAGCCATTGTGTCGGCGTCGGGCTCTACTGAGAGAAAGCTTCTCAGAGGTGGAGGGAGAGTTTGTGTTTGCCCGATCCATCGACTCCGACAACACCGACACCATCGCCGAGTTCCTGGAGCAATCTGTCCGAGGTGTGTGTGTGTGTGCGTATGCGTGCCGGTTAGATGGAGACAGGCTTTCTTACTTGTTTTCCTTCCTGCTGTCTCTTTGTGTCTCATAACTTTTTTGTGTGTGCACCGACTGTGTACTTTTTTTCCTCGCCTGCTGTCCCTGTGCATCTTGAACCTTTTTGTGTGTGTGTGGGTGTGCTGTGCGAGAGATTCATTTCGTTTGTGATTTTGTGCGAGGGCTTTGTGTGTAGTAGTCGTCCTTTCCCTGCATGCCGTCCCTTTGTTTGGCGTGTGTGTTTGTTGTGTTGTGTGTTTGCATAAGAGAGACAGGACTTGTTAGTTGTGTAATTGAATTTTCTTGCGTTGTGTCTGTCTGGCTCTGTTTATGAGGAAGCACATAGAGCTGTGTTTCCCGTGCGTCTCTTTGAGTTATACGCCAGTGTCCTTGTCCACTGGCTGTCTTTGTGTCCTCAACCTGCTTTTGTTTTGTGTATTTCAAAAGAAAACAAAGACCTTTTATGTATCTGAAAGATAATCTCTTAATTTCCTTTCTGCGTAGCAGGACTCGTGAGTTGGAGTATTAATCTGTTTGTGTGTTTAGACTCCTGCGAGGGCCTCATGGTGAAGACTCTAGAGAAGGATGCCACCTATGAAATTGCCAAGCGCTCTCATAATTGGCTCAAGGTGTGTGTTTATGTGTGGTCATGCGCTTCAGTTTTGTTACCCATTAATCATTTACATTCACGTTACACACACACTGCCTAACAACGTGGATGTGCACTTACCCTATCATAAAGTTATGACACAAACACACATATATAGAGTGACTATAGAAAGACCATTATTTGCTTCATGGTATGCTTGGAAAGCCCCAACATTTGCCAAGTAAAATGCCAAATCGTACTTGATTTAAAGGTAAAGCCTTCAAGGTCATCTTATCTTGCACTCCCCGGAAGTCCCGTTCTTACCCTGAACCGCAGACAAGCCCAAAACAAACAACTTTCACAACTTCTTTGTCAAACTGACATGACTTTCAGTCGTTGGATCAGTAATGGCGATGAGAGCTAAGACTCTGGCTACAACCCAAGCAATTTTTAAAGGTTTCCACTTGAGGAATCTGCAGTTTTTCAAGCCCACAGGTAATATGTCAGATGTAGAGTACAATCAGAAGCTTGCTGATTTGATATTTGCTGTTTATTTTTGTTTTGTTTATTTGCTTATGCCATCGTGAAGCAGCCATCATCTGTCTTTCTATAATTCAAAAGAATCGCTGCTCAAACTGGAAACACAATGATCACCTAATTGGTCTTCATCCAAAAACAATTATCTTCTAATGAGTCCAAGCTGTGCTCAAGATCACTTTTGCCATTTTACAGGCACTTTCCTCACATAACCTTCATGCACACGATTTACACTTTTACCAAATTCTTACTCCTGATCTTTTTAACAATATTTAATAAAGCTAACATAGCTTGATTCTGTTGGATTTTTCATATTCAACAAACTTACAGAAATGCCAAATTATTTATTAGCACATGTTGCATACAGATGGAGATGAGCATGATCATAGATGAGGTGATCATGTTGGTTGAGACCTTAATATTACTAATTATACTTTTACTATTATACTAATACCAATAATGACCAATTCCATGAGGTGCTAATGAGGAAAATGAATTACTATGTCACTGATTTATAAGTTTGATATTCACATGGATGTGGACTGTGACTTCATCTCTAATGGTGAGATTTTCAATGCCTAGCTCTGTTCAAGTGAAAAGATTAATCAGAAACATGAACTTTGCAGCAGCATCTGTAAGCACTCAGCATACCTAGACAGCCTTCGCTCACCAGATTTGCTTTCTTGAGACCTTTTTGAGACTTCCTTTTCTCCAAAATGATGGTCAAGTTTAACGAGCGCCATTTTTTCACACTGGAGAAGTTCCAGTATACGTCATAGAAGCGCAAGAACAAGGGGAGGGAACGGGACTGAAAGAGGGTGATCTCAAAATGCCTTTAACACCAAAGGTGTGCAGAGGTGCACGATGAGACAGCCTTGAAAGGAATATCTGCCGAGTCGAAATAACGTTTTCGATTTTCAGCATCAAAGTCTAGGATTTTTTTTATCCGTACCTGGTATTCTAATTACAGACATTTTTTTTTCTCAGGTTTCTGCTCAGAAATATAAACACAGATAAGTGTAACAGATTTTGAATTTGGGGGTTTTTTTTTTGCACACCAAAGTTGATTACACTGTTGTTTAAAACGGTTTCATCCTAACTGAGTTTGAATTTCTGGAGGACATTTTTAAACTATCAGGTTTTCAACTAATTCACGCAGCATTCAAAAACTGTGACGGTTCATACACTATAATATATATATTTTTAAATTGCAGACATTTAAAGTCGCACATTTTATTTGCCTGTGTTGAACAATGACCAAAACATGGGGTGATTTATACATGAATGTATTTCTCGCTTGCTGTTATCCTCCCCCAGTTGAAGAAGGACTACTTGGAGGGAGTTGGAGACACAGTGGACCTGTGTGTGATTGGGGCCTATCTGGGGAAAGGAAAAAGGACAGGCACCTATGGGGGCTTCCTGCTGGCTTGTTACGATGAAGAAAATGAAGAGTTCCAGTCCGTCTGCAAGGTGTGTGTGTGTTTTTTGTCTTATGTCTATGTAAAAAAAAAACATAGGCATCCTGTAAGGAATATCTTCGCTCTATAAACATCTTTGAATGGCCTTGCATTCCTGGTGTTCCACATTAAACGTCTCCAGAGACACTATTTTAATATTTTCATCCAGAACAAGTGTGTCAACATTTCCAGGCAGCTGTTGAGTCCTTCAACTCAAAATGTTAATCAGTGTAATTAAATTTTGACCTGTGGCTTTTGATGCATGTAAACGTGTGATGTGTGGGAGGATAGTGAGAAAAGGTCTTTAATAGTGCAGCTAATTTTCTGCTTAAAGATAATTAATTTTGACATATTTTATTGTTTGTCTTCTGTGCAATGCATATTTCACATCTTTGTATTAAGGTGCTCTAGAGTGTGGAGTGTTAATTAAGTGCGAAGGTTTTTCTGTGTGTATGTGTGCTGCTTTTGCCTCTTATGTGTGTGGGAGCTGTGTTTTTGAGTCTGTTTCGTGCTTTGAACTGTCGTGCTTCCCCTCAAATCCGAGTTAGAGGAAAATCGTTGTGTCCACAAGTGTGGAGGTGTGACTGGATGCATCTTGGAATAAGGTGTAAGCATATATTGGAACATGCGTGACCACTTCAGTGTGTGTATTTGTACGTGTGTGAGATAATGACAGTGTGAACAAGTCAGAGTATCACTCCAGCACAGAGCATAAATTCAGCCTCTCCTCTGTCCTCCTAAAACCTTTCATCTCCATTTTTTTTTCCGTCTCTATAACTTTTATGTCTTTATCCGGAGAAAAGGGATTTAGAGAGCAGCGAACACACACACACTCTTTCTACAACATCTACTTACACACATTCACACCTGGGAGCTCATTGGTACAACCGCAGCGTTTACGCTTTTGGCCCATGAGATGCTCCAGTGGAGCCGATGGAGGTTAAAGCGACCGTTAAAGAGCCACGTTAACTTTTCGGGCAATGCTGGTAGTTTTCTCTTTTTCAAGCTTTTTCATCTGTAAATGGAGTTCATATTTGAGGTCACTATCCTGAGTAAGTACAGCCAGGCAGATGTACAGTGGGGGAAATAATTGTTTGATCCACTGCTAAATTTGTAAGTTTGCTCACTTAAAAAGAAATGAACAGTTTGTGATGTTTGTAGTTGTTTCATTTTAATGGGGCGAGAACATCAACCAAAAATCCAGAAAAAAAACACGTAAAGGTTATAAATTGATTTGCATGTCAGTGAGTAAAATAGGTATTTTGTCCCCAAGCAAAACATGATTTAGTACTTGGTGTTTGCCAGTGAAAATCTAATTGATTCAGAGAAGGTGAGGGAGGAAGTGCTGTGGTCAGATGAAACCAAAATCAAACTCTACCGTATTTGGAAGAAGAGAAATGCTGAGTACGGTCCTGAGTATGAAGATTGTCCTCACAGACAGGCACGGAGGTGGAAATGTTATGCTTTGGGGCTGTTTTTCTGATAAGGGTACTGGACGGAGCCATGAAAATCTTGGCTGAGAACATCTTTACTTTACCCAGAACACTTTAATGGGTTGTGTAACAATGACCGGCATATCGCTTAACATATTGCTAAGGCAGCAAAGGAAGAAGAAGCACATTAAAGTCATGGAGTGACCTCTGCAAACCTCAATCCTATAGAGAATCTGTGGACAGAGCTGAGGCTTTTATTTGCCAAGCGACAGCCAAGAAGCCTAAAACATTTATAGACTTTCTATAAAGAAGAAAGGGCCAAAATCCCTCCACAGATGTGTGTAAACCCACTGACTAACTGCAAGAAACAGCTTCCTCGCTGTGCTTTCCAACAAGGTTTTTTCCAAAAAGTACTGTTTAGTTTGGGAATCAAATGCTTATTTGAGTCAGTGATGTGCAAATCAATTTATAACTTTTATGTAATGGGTTTCATTTTCTAGATTTTTGGTTGATGGTCTCTCTATTTATTAAAATGAAACTACCATAAAAATTAAAGACCATTCATTTCTTTGTAAATTGAACAGTTCCAAATTCGGCAGTGGGTGAAATAATTATTTCCCAAGCTGTGGATAACAAAAGATGGAGTGAAAATTGTAGAAGTAGTCTGGTTTTTAGCTCTTCATTGATTTTTCTATCTTTTCTTTTGCTCGTGTTGATTTTATTTGTAGTGCTTGAAAATGTTTGCATGTTCTCCCCGTGTTTGCGTGGGTTCTCTCCGGGTACTCCGGCTTCCTCCCACCGTCCAAAGACATGCAGCTTGTGGGGATAGGTTAATTGATTAATCCAAATTGTCACTAGGTGTGAATGTGCGAGTGAATGTGAGTGTGAATGGTTGTCTGTCCCTGTGTGTTAGCCCTGCGACAGACTGGCGACCTGTCCAGGGTGTACCCCGCCTTTCGCCCTATGACAGCTGGGATAGGCTCCAGCGCCCCCCGCGACCCTGAAAAGGATAAGCGGAAGCGAATGGATGGATGGATGGATGGATGCTTGAAAATCCTTCATTTTTAGGAGAATTTTTCAGTACATTGTCAGTAATTCCTTGTTTTAGTTTTCCAGTTCAAAGATCCAAATGTCAAAAATGCTGAATGAGCCACAGAGGTGACAGGTTTACAACTATCCTGTCAGCTTGGCCTGCAGCGTCCAGTCTTGCTCATATGTTTTAATCCTCCCAACTCTTACTCTCACTTGTCCAGAGTTTGGCTAATTTCAGATCAGATAAAATCTCCAACTGTGTATTGCACTTGCCCCCGTTTTATTTGAGCTCATTTATGTGAAGAACAAACAATTACATCTATAGCTTCTCTTCTCAGAAGGACAGGTACAACACACACACATCATGCCCTTGTGTGTCCTGGCTGAAGAAACCTGTATTCACACCTTTGACCTGTGATGACATGCGTTCGTATAGCCCCTCTCGTCAATCATCCCTCAGTTCAATAGCTGCTCTTCACCAAGCCAAGCTGCGGGGCGGAGGAACCTTGTGTTGGACCTCGTTCCTCTCCTTCAGGGAACAGAAGATACAAAAGTAACTGTCTGTTCCCTTTCAGCTGATTCACTCCGTACAACACATATAGTATGGGACATATATACATGCCCTGCAGAGCAGCTACTGAACTGGAGTTGGAGCACCAGCATCTTAAGGACAACATGAGCTGTAATGTACAAATGATAAAACCAAACAAAAGTGTGCGGTGATGCCCAACTAGCTGCAGCACAAATATCACCTACAGTTACAGCTTTAAAAAGAGCCTAGGAGTTTGCCCTGGTGGAATGAGCTCCTATACCCTGGGGCGAAGCGAGACCCTTGGTGCTGTATGCCGGTGAGAGAGCTTCTGTAATCCAGTGGGACAGCCTCTGTTTACACAGAGCTCTACCTCTGGCTAGATACGCAAAGCATGAGCTCGATGAATCCAGCTGTGACGCGGAGAATCTGTTGTGCTTAGACAGCAGTGTTGCAGGGCCACCGGCACCATGGTCGTGGGGCAGGGCCAGATAAGCAGCCAGGGACGGCTCCATGTATCGTCCATAGTGACCGTGATGATCACTGTTGTGCATAGAGAAACAGCGTCTCAGAGGACAGGAGCGAACAGTAGATTTCTGCTTTCCTTGCTTCTGTTTAGCATCCATACCAAAACGCAAAGCAAAGCACTGCACAGGAAGACTCTAAATTGGCGCCTTGCGGGCAAACTACACACCAACTGTGCGGTGGAAGCTAACACCAACAGGGTTAGTTAAACTAACTTAAAGCAGTCAGACAACAGAGATAACTAGGAGTAGATAGTTATCCCAACTCAGTAGAAATGTTTTTAGCGAGATGACGAGGATAAGAACTGAGGGATGACTGTGATGACATGGGGTATATGTGTAGGCGGGGCGTGATGTCCCATACAATATGTGCTGTACTGACTAAATTCTCTGACATGCAACTTGGCAGTTACACTTTGTGCTTTTCTAAAGTCATGTTGGAGCATCACCTCCTCCATGCACAGTAACTTTAAAAATATTTTTTAAAAATACACGGGGACAGTCTTCAAAAGCCAGAGCCAAAAACTGTATAACTAAGTTGCAAGCTGACTGACTGATGTTTTGGCACTTATTGGGCTACTTGTTATATATCAGGCTTGGAAACATTTTGGACTTTGTAGGCAGTGTCATTCATTTTCCATTTTTATTCATGTTGACACATAAAACATGGGAAAGAAAGATGTAAGTGTTGCTGACACTCTCACAGACGTAAAGGCTTAACAAAGCCAATGTTTTCTGGACAGATGCCTTTTTTTCATTAACAGTAAATTTCAGCAAAAGTTCTCAAAGACGAAGGGCGTCATTTAAACCATGTTTACAGAGGAGGCCCTTCAGTTGACTGAGGCAGTCAGGCATTACTTTAGGTCACCTGTGTTTACAGGGTCTTTAGAAAGTCTTAAAATGACTTTAACAAGTAATCAAAAGGCCTAAAGATTATTAAACTGTCTTAAATTTTTTAGGTCACCATGAGAATTTTCACAACTCAGTGGCACTATTCTTGCCTCAAGGACACATTAGATCACATATAGCTGCATTGTTGACTTATTTTTAGGCTCTACTTCAGAAGGAAAGTACCAAATCAATCAAATGACTCATTTAACTGTCTTTGGTGAACAAATGCATTGATATCAGCCTAACCAACGCCAAGAGAAGTGGGGGTATTGCCAGTGGTGCAGCACCTCCAATTGCAAAAGGAAAACTGGGGGTAAAATAAATTAAATTAAATAAACAAAAGTACCTTTTGTTTCCCCCTTATAAAAGCATCATGGTTAAATGACGTTACTGGACATCCCTAGAAGTGGTGCATTTTTCAAAATTAGCTATCAGCCAGTACCTCTCACTAGCTAAATGTCCTCATCGACATTTATTGCCTAAACTTCTGAGCACCAAGTCACATTTAGAGTATTATAACCTGCACCCAGATGAAGGTCAGACTTTGGCTTATGAGCTGCCGCTGTGCAGTTTAACATTGTAATCAAGCAGTAATTTCACAGTTCTGCCTTTGTTACCAAAAGGGTACTTATAAATTTGGCTCCATATTTTGATAGGTTTTGGTCAGCAGTGCACAAATAGTTTTATTGTATGTCTTCACTGCTTCGTCTTAACAAACCTCATAGTATGACTGATGTGTGTGTCCGTCGTGTGCAGTTTACTTAGTGTTCTGTTGTGTGCAAGCCACTGTATTTTTTCTCGGCTGTTCTGAGCGGTTCAGTTCAGTTTTGGGTGCTTTGCAGGACTGATAACCTTTGTAACACACTACAGCACCCCCACCTTCAAGGCCCTTCCCACGGCTCTAAGTGAAGTGTGACTGTAAAACAGTCTTAACATTTTTCCTGATTTCTTTTCCACTCATTTGCAACTTCTTTAAAGGGCATTTAGCTTTCAAAGGCTTTTTGTTGTTTAAGATGACCAGCTTTAACTGTGGTTAAGCTAGACTTGTAGTCAAGACCGCCTAAACCAAGAGGGTATCGGTCTCGAGACATCCAACTCTAGGCTAAGCTGATAGTTCGCTTTGAATGTCTGGGCTTAATTGAAACGTATTATTAGATGGGTCTGAAAGTCATGTAACGTGTTGAACTTGCATTTCAGTTTGAGCAGCACTCAACTCCTGCAGTTGTTTTTGTACAATGAAAGAAAAAAAATACTTCAGATCATGTTTCCTGTCTAAACGTCTCACGTGGACAGCTATGTTCAGTAAAGTTGGAGTGTACATACTTTTTCACATGTGTACGAGATGAGTGAGCACATGGAAACACGCCGTTAATCTTTTCTGCAGTTGTCAGTGTGTGCCATGTGACTGCAGCATCCACTTCTCCTGTGTGCTGCACTCATCTTCCTTTTGCTCTCCAGTGTCAGCTAAACAACAAAGGAATAAATGTTTTGTCTTTGACATTGTACACTTCAGTAACCCTCTCTGTAGCCGAAAGCAGAATCTAAACCACATTTCCATCTCCCAAATGTAATTTCACCTGTATGTCCTGTGAAGTGTCCTTGAGTGAGCAGCAGATTTGGGAGCAGTGCTGCTGCTGTGGACACACAGTTCACACAGGCTGCTGTCACAGAGAAGAAAAGGGACACTAATGAAATGGAAGGTGACAGCTGAGAGATACATTTAGCTATTTACAGTCATTTAAATGATTAAAACAAGTGCTTGTAAAGTAATTGTGCACAATGAGAAACCAGCACTTATACACAGTTAAGACTGACTCAGTGGTAATTTGTTAATGACCAGTACTGAAATACTGTAGTATTGAGGAAAACAAGATCTAAATCTCAGTCTTCTCCACTTTATGTCGACAGTTTATTAATGTAGCCTTTAATCTGCTAGGTTTTTCTAACAAATACTGGTAGTTATGTCAACACGCATCTCATTAAATGATTGTTTGTTGAGTCTGTCTCTGTGAGCCCATTAAAATACCTTAGAAGTGTATTTACAGTTTGCAGTCTTTGGCAGGAGCTTGATATTAGGCAGGCAGGAATGACTCAGAGCAGCAAGCTGAGAGGTTTTCGTCAAAATAGAAAAATAATAAAGCGTATTGGAAAAGAAAAGTGCTGCCAAACAAATAGGACCTGAGCCACACAACCTTTTCTCCACCATGAAGAAATTGAAAACACACACACACACACCTCACAAACGCAAAATTCCCACATACGGGAGAAAGAAAATAGGCATGCAGAGCGTGCAAGAGACGAGGACATTGACGCACAGCTGTCAATGTTTAGTTTTGGATCCATTTTTATTAGTTTCAGTGTTTGTTTGTTACTAAAAGTAATATTAGGGCTAGTTGTCAGGGGCAGGATTTAGACCATGTATTAAAAATACAAACATTTTGTAAAAGCATTTGACATACAGTCGGTCTCAATGAACCGATGCCTCCTCGGGCATGTTTGGCAAGGCGAAAACTAAATAAAACCCATAGATTTCCATCTATTAACTCTGAGCTATTCAGTCCATCACAGGGCAAATGTGGATACAACCACATGTACCCACATTCTCACAGATGGTCACATAAGATATATTAACTTTCCAAGCATGGCTTTGTGGGAGGAAACCACAGGGAACCCATTCAGCCACAGTGAGCGCTCCATACTCCCCTCAATTGGATGGGGCATTCCCAAGCAGTCGTTTGAATCAGGAATTTTCTTGCTGTGACCGTGCTAAGTGCTTGTCCATGTTGCTGCTCATGTACTTCATTTCCACCTAAGTCAAGATATTTTTTTAATCTTCTTTGGTTTTTGTCATGTTTTAATTAAATATATTTTTTAAATTTGCAACATAGTGAGTCAGTGGGCTTGCAATGAAGCTCACAGTGATCTCCCTGTGTTTTGAGTTATAAAACCAAGAATTAAATCATCAAATTAAGAGTGTTTGCATAATGTAGTGGTTTAAATATTTATCTAACAAACAAATCCCTCTGTGGCTGTGACAGGAAGGGCATCCAGCATAACAATCGGGCAAATCAAACATGTGGACCTGGCTGTGGTCATCAAGAAAAGGAAGCTCAGCCCAGAACTACCAAAATATAATAATTAATTTTGCTTCGTTGTTGTTGTTGTGTTAAAAAATGTGAATGTTTGTGAGCATTGCTGTTTGCTTTTGTTAACTTGCGCACAAACCCTTGTATTGATTGGATTAAGCTGCTGGGAGACTCTGATTATCCACAAAACAGACTAGTTGTACAGTAATTAGCTTACCTCTACTTCATGTGGAACAGGTGCTCTTAAAAATACATTGCAGTCGGCTTGGTAGAAGACTTGGCCAGCACAGATAACAAATGCATGAACACATGCTTGGATTAACCTCCAAATCTTCTTGAATGCTATAAAACACACAGTGAAGCCTATCATGGAGATCTGCAGAATACATGCAGATCTGTAAGCTGGGAAATCCTATATTTGCATGACACACCAGCCTGTTTTCCTCCCCCCTTATTCATTGGGTGATTCTTGTGCCTCAGCAGGCTCAGGTCTTTTGAGAGGTGACATGTTGCTTAATGTGAAGTAGGCAGACAAGATGCTCGTGGTGTAGGGAGGGATTTTCTTGCTGTTCTCTGTTTTGCAGCGTGCTGCCAAATGTCTGCTGCCTCATGTCTGCTGCCTCACACACATCTAAGACGGAGTGTGTGTGTGTGTGTGTGTGTGTGTGTGTGTGTGTGTGTGTGTGTGTATAGATGTGTGCGTGCCTCTTATCTCCTTTCGTCTCTTCCAGATCGGGACAGGCTTCAAGGATGAAGATCTGGAGCAGCATTACAAGTTCTTAAAGGTAAAGTGTCACAGCAAGGCTGTTGCACTTACTCTTTAAACAGCCACACTGTTGTTTCCTTACATTGATGTCTTGATTTTTTTTTTCTTTCTTCCTCTTTTTTAAATCGCAAATGTACAGGAGCCAAATATTTAACTGTAGACTCAACAAGATTAGCTTTGTGTGATTTCAAAACAATCTTTATTTGTCTTATACTGGGCCTTGGTACAGTCTTTTCAAATTGGCTTTTTTAGTGCTTCCTTGAAGCTAGCTTTGCTCTGATAGACTGTCCCTCGCAAACATAAGGTTTGAATGGCCGGCTTCTCCACTCAAAGCCAGAGCTGTGTGCCTGAGGAGACCATACGAAGTATATATATATCCCATCTAACAGACTTCATTCAGAGATAACAGATGACAGTACTGTGTAAAGACATCTGAAGCTTCAGCTTTAGGATTACTTGAATTCATTGTTTGATAAGTACTTACTTGATGGTAACATAAACACAGACGCAGTGAATTTTAGATCAAAACCACAATGAGGTATTTGGGAGGTTGAAGCCGTGAAATTCCACAACTATACATTCATAGATTATATTCTCTGTTCATTCAGTCTCTTCAGATATGAACCAAGATTTTAGTATCAAAATAATAGGACCAGTGTGCAGATAAACTCCTAAGTTACAACTTCATTTTGTAAACAGCACCTCGAGGATACCTTTAATTATCCAAAAGGAGAAAAGTAACAGGAATAAGCTCAGGGATTACAGATGTTTTCTACCCTCTAGGCTTATACACGTGTTACATCTTACCTAAAATAAGTTGCACGTGCCTTTCAGAGGTGTTCATTTGGTGTGTTTAGGAAATGCTGGGCTGGCACCAGGAATCACTTCTGTTTTACCAATGAAATAAAATGTGTTTAGTGAAACTGTGTTGGCGTGCTCTGAAGCTGGTTAATGAATTTCTTTTTCAATTTATATTTGAAGAGGTTTGCTCCAGAGCAGCAGAGCAGCAGAAGCATTTGAAGAAACTTGACAACTGCTCTCTGAAAATGATAGCCGTTACGAGAGTGTGAATTCATTTTTGTATTCTGCTGGCTTTATCAGCTAAATTTATTACTTCTTTTACAGGAATAAAAGAGACGGGGTTTTTAAAATACAGTCATCTATTTATAAAACAACGTAATCGTTATTTAATACAGACTGAGCAAACCTGGTGAACACCGTGGGTTTTTTTAAAACATCTCTTTTAGAGATTAAGGGGTTGAATTTGGTGTAACAAACTGCTGCACAGTGTAGAATCACTACAGTGAAGCAGTGATTTAGAAGGTGGTGTAACCTTTTTTCTTTTCTTTTTTTTCTTTGTGAGACCAATAGAGCCTGCACTGTGCTGCTTTGTAATGAAAGTGATGGATGGTGAATTAAGGAAGGCCAGTGGTGTGGCCGTGTTGCTTTAGTTGCAGCAGTGCTGCAAGCCGAAGGGACTCGAGACGGGGAGACGATTGGCTCGGTTCACAATCCCCTGGGTGGCGAGTTGCTGTGCTGTAACACCGGGAGCTGCTCCCCCCATTTTTCAGTCTAATCTTTATTCTGATGCTTGAAAATGATTAAGGGTAGTAGACGTTAGAGGCTGACTGATAGTGGAGTTTTGGGGGCCTGATGCAGAATCACGTTCGTTATAGATTTTAAGCAAAAGTACAATTTGACATTCAAATAAACTCTCCCAGAAATGATTTGGGAATGAGTTGGCACTTTTGAAGGAAAGATGCATTTTGTAACAAATGGCTAAATGAGACTCCAGAACTTTGGTGTCATTGATCTGAACAAAGCAGCTAAGCAGTGGTGACACTCACATTCAGTTGTTCGTATCTTATTATTAACTGAAAATTACATTTAGGCTTCAAAAATCATAGAAGTGGTGTCAATTTGTGAGGAACAAACTACGTAAGTACCATGAACTTTTATTTTCTACATATTTTCTACATTAATCCAAAATGGTAGTGGGCAGTAAAGCCCAATTATATCATGAGATTTTGAAAATTTGCAAAAACCATATTTATGACAATAGAGGGGAAAGAATTTAACATTTCTTTGGTGATCTTAGCTCGCAGGCAGCAGCTTTTATGTGCAAACAAAATGAAGGGCATTTTCCATCCTCCTTTTCCATTGAGTTACTGTCATTGATGACGGACTACCTAATTTGAAGTGTAGCGTTCACAGCATTAATGTAGCAGTGAGACAGCCTTATATCCACTGACATGGCATAAGTCAACTGTAAGTACAATTGTAGTCTCGACAGTGTTTTCTCCAGAAGTTTTAAGTAAAAAAAAAAAAAAAAAAAAAGAACAATGCAACTGCTTAACACAGTTTAACCGGAAAAGCAACTTAACCTTGTAATTCCACAGGAGCCTGCACAATATGATCACATAATAAAGTATAAATCTAAAAATAATTTTTACCCAGGGTGTTTTAACTTGGGTTTATTTGAGCTGTTTAACCAGTTGCTTAAAGTCCTGCGTTACCGCTGTGTAACCGCATTAGTAATTTCCATCCACCATTGGCTCTTCTTGCCATATAGAGTGCAAGGAGTGAGTGCTCAAGCGATGCTCAGGTGAGTGAATGTTTACTTTTGCGTCACTGCTCTTATTTCGCTTTACCTGCCTTCGTAGCCTTGTAGTAGTCGGTGGTGTTTTTGCCTCAAGTGGTGAAACAAGTTCACTGTTCCCATTGTTAGCAGCAACATTTTTCTTGCATATTGCGTTATCATGTTATATTGGATGTCATTGAAGAAACTCCCTTTTTAAGTACTAAAATGACACTGCTCTCGCTCTCAGACATGCCTGGACTTTGTTGTCATCGTCGTGTGTTGCGTCACTTTATCATTTTATGTCATTATCATGATGTGACAGGTTTTTTTAACAAGTTAAAAGTATATTCATGGATAGTGTGATTCTGGCATAGGGTGGAGTCCTAACTCACAGGATGGCCTGCAAAAAACATTCCTGTAGCACTCTTTTTTTAATCATTATTAATATCACGCATTCTTTGTGTTTTTCTTGTTTAATAATACTTGGAAAATGACTTTTGATGCCTTATTGTCACCTTCTGGTGGAAGCAATGTGTTATAGATTCAGGTACAACCAAGGGACAAATACGGTTTAAAATATATAACTAAAATATAGCATTTCAAAAGTTGGAAATCATCAATTGAATTTCAGTTTCTCATTCAGTGAACTGATAAAATGTTATTATTAGTATTCTGATCACACATTTCACATTATAAGCCTGGAACAGAGTTGATACCTAAATGCAGCTTCTGCTCGTCATTGCTGATCATGTGCTTAAAATGTTTTTAAGTAGAACTTCTTTTATTTTTTTTCAACTTACCGTTTCACATCATATAAGCCAAAATGTTCCACAGCAGGCACAAACTGCACAGTTTTCCCAGCAGTAACAACTGTACTTGATTATATAATTGCCACTCCACCTTAAATAAGTCACTTTACATGCCCTGAAGATGAGTTCTTCACTTGGTCCTCGGTGGTGTAAATACATTTAAATCAACATGAATAATTGCATGTAACTGAAATAGCTCACACACCTTTTTAGGCTTGTGTGATGTGTAATTATGATGCTCTGGAAGGCGTGTAAAATTGCAATATTACAGTTTTATTAACTCCACCTAATACTTGACCCATCTAATGATTACAATAATAACTCTATCTATTATATAGCTGTATCTGTGTATCCCCAAGTATAACTGAAAGGCCACAGGTTTGAGCTCCGACAGAACTCAATATTTTATAAGACTCTACACGCCTACCAGCTCATGCATTGTAATTCACTCTGTATTGGAGTGTCACTTGAATGCCCACAGTATAAATAATGTGTGCGGGGAAACAGCACCGCTACAGCTGGAGCTTTCTTTCCCCCAGAATTATTTAACTATGACCCAGTTCTGTGGACACTGCAGCAGTCTCGTTAACATTAAACCGTTTCAGAGGCACATTCGCTGAAATGGCTGTTTCACGCCAAAACAAGATGGGTATCATTTTGTAAAAGACTGACACCTACGCTGACAGAATGATTGCTCGTGTCAAAGTTAAAATGGTACTATTAAATATTGCAGAAGTTGGCTCTTTTTATTTTTCTCGGTCGCCTCGCGGGAACAGAAACAGTTTGGCGGTGAAGCCTGCGAGGTAAATATCGAGTTTAAAATAAGGAGAAAAAAAGTGCAGTATATTAGGCTGCTTCTAAATGAAATCTGTCGTGTAGGTGTGTGATAATGTGTCTTTGAAATCGTGTTGCCCCCACCAAGAAATATGGGAGTGCTCAGACTGTGTCTGCCTCTTGGGATGTGGTTTTTGAGACACGGCACAATTCAGCAGGGCAACCAGAAGCGCTCCATCACTGTCTTTTTTACCAGGTTCTCTGTACATGCATTGCCTATTTTTACACTGTGCATATTTGCATGTACACTGTACGTACACTCTAGTTGTTTTCAGATGTGGGATACATAACACTGCTGGCTTCATCAGTCTGTTCAAATGATGGCAGTCTTTCATTTCGGCATGAGTCACTTTTTTCATGCTTTCCTTCAGACACCCACGGCATTGGGTGCATGCGTGGGATAAAGTACTCTGAAGGAGATTTTAACAGTATATCAGTTGACAAACAATGCATGAGGTCAAAGTTTTATTGTCATGACTGCTATATTTCAACAGCTGCTTTAATAAGAAGAGTTGCTGCTTACTATATTTAAACATGGAAAGGAGAATATCGGCACGAATAGAAACTTACCAGACTTGAATTTGCCCAAACTCCTTTTTAAGGTCAGCTATTTGGGCCATTTTAGATGCTTCCTTAAATCCCACTATGCACCTAAAACTCTAAGCAAACATTTATGTGTAAAGCCAGGACTTTTTGAATATACCTCGTATTGAACTCTATGCTGTTTTTAAACAACAGCCAGTGCCACCCAATGCTCCCTTTCTAGACAGCCCTGTGCATAAGTTCATGCAACTGCTGGACTCATATTGTCATTTAAGGTCAACTGAGCACCTGTTGGTAACAGTTGTTGCAAAATGTTGCTGAAGTACATTGACATTCCTTTGCTGGTTGCCTTATTGCTGCTAGTCTCTTCCTGTGTGGACGCTGCTCTATTGATGGATTTTGTTGCCGTCTGATGCTGCAGGGATGTAATAAACCTGAACTAACTGACCTCTAATCCAGTTAACTCGGTGTATATGCACAAACTGAGGGCATATAAATTGTCTTATGCAAACTGGCTTGGTACTGAGTGGCGTTAAAAAGTCAGATGCTAAAAGTAATCTGGTAGTGCCTGTCTGATTATGTGACTACATGCATTCAGTTTATGCTGTGCTAAAAGTAAAAATGTTATTTCATCCAACTTGGATTCCAATCACGACATTTTATGTGTGACCGAGTGCCCTGCACAAGCTGTCCATATCTGAAGAGTTTTGAGTTTGAAACGTTTATATAATTGTACTGTAAGAAGAACAAATTTGAGTTCTTTTGAAGAAGTCACCATTAATTCTGGGTACATATTTCTAACATTTATCTAACGTTTTATTCTTAAGTTGGATAATTTAGTGATTTAATCATTAATTTTTCATTTTATGTTCTCTAGGAGCACATCCTGCCCAAGCCCCGTGCTTACTACCGCGTTGACCAATCAGCCGAGCCCGACGTGTGGCTGGATGCTGTGCAGGTTTGGGAGGTGAAGTGCGCTGACCTCTCACTGTCTCCGGTCTACAAAGCTGCAATGGGAATGGTCAGTTCAGTGTCTTAATCCGCCCTCCATGTGTTTCCACTGATAAATTCTGCCTGTTATGCTCTGTTGCCTACAGTGAAAAGTCATAATTAGTGCCTCTTAATTGAGTTATTAAAAATGTTGTAAAAGCGTCCGGTTTTAATAGAACAGATACTTGTTTATTACCCGTGGTTTGGCTGCATGTTAGATGCAGAGTCCCTCAGCGCAAATAAAAAAGGTTTGCCAGAATATAGCTCCCGTTTTAACAGCAGGCAAAGTAAGACAACAGTGGGATGGATAAAACGCTACCATTAATTAAAAAAAATCTGGTGTGAAATTTGCCAGGTGTTGCGTTCGTTCTCTCTATACATCGTATTTTTTAAACAGTTGAATATCAGATGTTTGGATGAGTAACCAAAAAGAGGATTAGCAGTATCAGTTCTTTTAATACCGTGATCCCCAGGATGGTTTTGACAGGTAATTTGTAAGATTACCCTGAGGCTTCACACATAATGTGGCTACAACTTTCTGTGATAGTCAGTAGCTTGAAAAAGAGTGTATACTTTCTGAGATATTAGAGCAGTGCAATTTGATGTAACTAAAAGTGCTATGTGGATTTGCTAATGATGTTCATCCACTCTGTGTACGTGAAGCTCGAGCAGCTCATGTGAACAGCTCAGGTACTTATGAACAGAATGGTCATCATGCTTTGCTGGGACCCTCGCTAATTCATGTGCTGTTATGGTGGTCTAAGCCAGTTTCCCAACTTTTTAAAAGCCAAAGTTTCAAGGCACAGCAAAAAAATAGCCTGTACTTACTGCAAATTGTACGAAAAGCTTTAAAGATTGAATTGATAGGTCAGATTATTGTCAATGTTGTATACTTATTCGTTCCATTTGACCCCCCAAATTTACATAAAAACCCTTTCACATTTGATAAACTGTAAGTACAGGTCTGAAAATTTTTAAACACACCCTTCACATTCACTATATCTGCATTGTCAAGCAGCCTTGGTTGAAAATGTACAGTACAATTTCTAAAGCCAGTAAAATACTAAACAAGGCAAATAATTCAAAGAGGTTTTTGGAACCGGAGTAAAAAGAGTTGATGTTTCCAAACCTTGAGCTAGCAGGGCTTGAATATCTTTCAGTGCATGTTAGTCAACAAAATATCCAGTACGTGGGGTATGTTAGAAGTAGCAACAAATGATAACTCAGTATCACAGGTCGTTTGCTGGATTTAATTATAATTCTTGTGATCTGCTTTTCTTCAGGTGGATCCAGAGAAGGGCATTTCTCTGAGGTTCCCTCGCTTCCTTAGGATTAGAGACGACAAGAAGCCCGAGGACGCCACGGCCGCAGCTCAGGTACATTAGATCAGTACTGGTCCCCCCTCCATGTCAGATCTCTTATAGGACTAGAAAATATGAAGGATCATGAGGTCAAAGAAGGAAGATCGTGGCCTAGTAAAATTCAGTCATACGCTTGTTTGACCGTGTTGTATAGAAAAGCATCATCATCACTACGGTCGCTTCACAAGAGCTGTCCTGTAAAATTTCATGGGTGAATAGCACTCCAAGGACAGTCTTTTTTTTATATACAGGAATTGGTTTATGTAATGGTCTCCTGCTGCATGTCGAACAGAGCTGTATTACAGTCAGTTAAAGCAGTGTTGGTTTCGGAGAAATATATTTGTGTTTGACATAACTCGCAGAAAGTTTTGCCAGAACACAAATCAACTTTCAGCGGTTTGCTGCCTGCCTCTGAATGACCTGACTGCTGACCCATGAGCATATAAAATTCTTATCACTATGCTGACCTGAGTTACAGGACTGTATATGGACTGTATACTTTATACAGTAAATGTCATGTACATACAAATATTTTTATGTTTTGTTTTTTCTCCTAGATTGTACTATTAGTGAAATAATGGTAAATATTGATATATATTGGAATATTACCATAAAATACTGCAACTTGTACTTAACTATTTTATGTCTTGGGGCTAAAACTGCCAAATATTTCTTCTGTAATCCCTCTTATATAGTGCCAGTGTATATACAAGTAATCAGCTTAAAGCTCTAAAGTGCTTTTCTAAAAACTGTGTTTTAGACAGTTTTTTTCTACTCTTGCATTTGTTTTCTGTTTGTTTTCCAGTAATACAAATATGGGTTTGAATGTGAATAAAACAAAGTTACTCTTAATGGAGTCAAAGTATTAAAAATATGGAGGTGGAAATGAGCTTAATAATGAACCCTTAAAATGTGAAATGCACAAAATAAAATAAAGTGTCCAATTCTTGTCAATTAACCTAAACATCAGGGTAAGATACTTACCAAAGATGTGATTTCATGCACTTTTCAGACTTTCAGCTGTTCTTCAATTACAATGTCGACGTAGAAAAGATCAAAATAGACATGAAGGTGTTTTTTGTTTAATTTACTACCTTGTCTGTTGGGCCTATGTGTCTGAAACCAGAAGTCTCCACTTCTGTGTTAACATGCACCAGAATGTCTTTATGATGTCTGAAACTCGTACTGAAGTCTCCATGTTTATTTCTTTCTGTATTCTCAAAGTTTTGTTTTCTGAAGGTTGCTTTCATGTATCATTCATAGCCTGACTTATAGAGCATCTTTTACCTGAAAACAACATTGATATTTTTTATGTCCTCCTCCTGTTGACCGTGTTTTCTGATTCACGGCATGATATAAAGAGATCCCCTACGTTCAAAACCGTTTGACTCTAACAAGTCAACAAAATGAAACGAGATTTTTAAAGTTTGATTCCCTGCTAAACATTTTACGACATGATTTCTTGCATCATGCATCGCCTTAGATGCACCAGCTCTGAAACGCACGCCGCGCCTCACCGGGAAAATCCATGCCAGGTTCATTGTAGTGTAACACCACCTGCGCCCAAACTTGTGTAGCATTTCTAAAGACTGAACTACAATAAAATGTTAATATTCACTGAGTTGAATCAATGCCCATCTGTTACTTATAGAGTGTAGATATAGGCGTTTACGGCAGGGAGTCAAGTCAGAACATCAGCCGCATTAAAATGATGCTTCTGTCAGTTTTCATCAGTTAAGATGCACACACGCTCATTAGCACAGCACATCGGTTCACGTTGCCTGACGTAGCGCACGGTTTAAATAAAACTTAACCTCATTCGAGTCGGAGGGAATTAAGAAAACATGAAGACCAGCCAGAACATGTTGGATGCAACCACTTTTGGGCTGAGAATCAAAGCTTTACCTTGATCCTGCGGAGGAGAAATAATGTGATGTTTCATTGTTTTCCATCCTCACTGTGCCACCCTGCTGTACTGGTACTGATACTGCTGATTCTGGGTGGGCCTGCTGTTCGCGCATTATTCATTGTCCCGCCTTCCTCCTCCCTCGCCCCCGAACTCCGATGAGCCCAAGTGAGCGCAGCCCCCGTCTCGCACTCAGCAGCTGGGAGTCACCAACATCAAAGCCCAGCATATGAATAATCAAACTGATATTTTTAGCTTCTCCTCTTCATGTTTCTGACCTCACTTCATGATAGTCTCTCCTTCACTCCCTCCCTCCACCCTGCTTCCCCTCTTTCTCGCAAATCGTCTCATCTCCCTTGTTCTCTCTAAACATCTCTCTCCCTCTCGATCTCTGCAGATCGCCGAGTTGTACAAGAAGCAGCAGCAGATTCAGAATCAGGGGGATAAAGCTGACCCAGAGGACTACTACTGATCGTCTGTAGTCATCAGCAGGGAATAATAAATAATTGAATTTTAAGTCTTGTAATTGTAAATAGCTTCTTTCTTTCTTTGTGTACTGTTGAATGAAAATAAAGGCACTTGCCAGTTTTAAGCGTCCTGTGTACGTTATTGATTTGTTGAGGCTGCTCCTTTTTTACTTACTTTGATTTCCTTTTGAGAGTCAAAATTGCGTTAACATCTTGCCACATGCGATGCACATAAATTCCTAAAACCTGCATCGATTCAGCAGTTACAGCATACCTGCCGGTATCAGATTCCTATCAGAAATTCACTCTGCACAGCTGCCAAGTAAACCCAGAAAAGTAAGGTTTGCGTGCAAATATTTTTTTAGACTGTCCTTATTTCTCCTCAAAAAGGCAACAGCAAAGTGTGTGGTAATAATAGTACGAGCCAAAGAGATTGCCAACTGCCTAAAATGTTATTAGTAGCTGACGATGCCGGAGCTGACAGTTGCTCAAACAGCAGGACAAAAGCGAAGCACTCACAGCTTGCATTAGATGATGGAAATCCACTAACTGTCCAGCATGAATCAATCACAGATGTGTGGAAGGAGAGTCGCAGCGGTTTGAGCGCCAAGGATGGGTGATTATGACGTGGAGAAAGAGGATTGTGAGTTTTCTGCACAGTGATTCCATGTGCGAGGCAGCGAGTGCTCGCGGAGATTGAACTACTTTGGTATTTGTGAGCTGTGAGCACCTCAGAATCTATTTTAATGCTAAACAGACTGAATGAGCGGGAAATATTTTGACATTGACAGACGCTCACTGCTTGAGAGATATGTTTTGCGAGTCACACATCACGCAAGGGCAACAGAGCTGCAATAAGAACGGAGGGGGAAAACTGTTGAACTGCAAATAAGCTCTTGTATCTGCAAGCATGTTGGCAGCAGTGCTTACTGACTAAGCCACAATATTGGCTCTAGGGGTGGTAATGTCAATCCACCATAAACTCCCATTCAACAGTCATCTCAGGGCATTTTCCATTGTAAGGAAAAGGTAAAGAAAGATACTCGATGATCCCCTGTGAGCTACGACATCGTCAGCGGGTGGGGAAATATAAACTGCATATCCTGGTGCATTTTATGTGTTCGATATGACTGCTTCCTGTTAAAATGGAGTTTTTCCTTCCCACTGTCATCAAGTGCTCGTTTTGGTTTCTGATATGATTGTAGGGTCTTTACAATAACAAGCACCTTGACTGCTGTGTTATTTGACGCAATATAAATAAAACTGGATTTAATTAACAATTTCTAGTCTATGAAAATCAGAAATTCAGTCATTCAAATTATTTTAGAGTTAAGGTTTTTTCGCTGGACACTGTAAAAATGTCCAGTTCTGAAAAGTATGTTTGTTTATGTGCTGAATACTTAGAGCTTTGTTTTAACATGCAGTGCAAAAACTCAAAATCTTACCAAGTATATTTGTCTTATTTCTAGTCAAAATGATCTCATTACACTTAAAATAAGACACAATCAGCTACTGAGCAACATTTCAGTAAGGTATAGAAACATGTTTCAAGACAGTGAATCTTGAAACTAGAGAAAAATTAGAGAATTTTCACTTGTTCCATTGGCAGATTTATTTCACTTAATATAAGATATTTTACCTTGAAACAAGAAAAAAAAATCTGCCAATGGAACAAGTGAAAATTCATTTTCATATTTGGTAAGATTTTGAGTTTATGCAGTGAATTACTGCATCAGTGTGACGTGGCATGTAGGTGATCAGCTTGTGGCTCTGCTCAGATGTTATTAAATCCCAGGTTGCTTTGATGGCGGCCTTCAAGTCTTCTCCGTTTATGCCTCGTTTGTTTCTCATCTTCATCTTCAGGCGACTTGGTTAGTCAATTTAAACGTATTATTAATATAGAGTGCAAGCTATTGGATGGTAGTTTTGGCACTCTGGGCAGCTCCCCATAAGGCTTTTCAGCAGATGGAAGCATGAAGTGTTATAATATGTTTTGTTAGACAGTTGCGTTGACATAGCCCACCAGCACCACCACATGCCATAGTGCCCCGAATAACAACAGATTGCCGGAATTTCTCACTAGACTTCAAACACCTTGGATCCAGTGCCTCATCAGTCTTCCTCCAGACACCAGGGCCTTGTTTTCCATAACACAAAGTATATTTTTATCTGGAAAGAGGACTCTGGACCACTGAGCAACAGTCCAGTTCTTTCCCTCCTTATCCCAGATAAAACTTCTGACATTGTCTGTTGTTCAGCAGGGGCTTTAGATTAGGAAAGCGACAGTTGGAGCTCCTTTCCTGAAGACTTCTGAGGCTGGTGGCTCTTGATGCACTCACATCAGCCTGAGACCAGCTTTTGACTCCATGTTTCATGACGATCCTCTCAAGCCTGCAGTCGACCCTTTGCTGGTGCAACTTTTCTCTCACTCTTTTTCCTTCTAGTCAACTTTCCACTAATATGCTTCCATACAGCCCTCTGCCACCAGCAAGCCTTTTCACCAGTGCACTTCTGTGGCATACCCTCCTTATGACTGACAGCTCAGCATCACATGATCACAGAGTGTCTTTGTTTTCTAATTCAGATCCATCCTCACTTCTTGTTGGTTTCAAGCCCCAAGATGCCAAAGCCTCACAGTGAGACCTTACTAACCAAAAGGTGACATCGGGATGGCCAGGTTTTATATACAGTGTGATGTACAAAACCAGGCTCAGGGGAAACCGCCATCTGTCTCTGCTTGTTCGGGTGAGCAGAGAAGAAGAGGTGAACAAAGAGGAAAAAGAGCATAACAACAAACAATATAATAAACAGGGAGCAGTTTCAGGGGCCATTTGCTTCAGATTACCAAAGGGGACACGAAGTTGATTATATGCAGCAGTGGTATATAAATACAGGCTCACCAGCAGCTTGAGCTTGTAGAAGCATGACTAAAGGATGGTTCAGTTCCAAGAAGGAAAGTTTGAAGGTAAATCTAAAAAGTAGAGAGGGCGCTTGTTTTCCAAACCTGGAAACCGATTCCACAGAAGATGGGCCAGATTGCTGGAGGCTCTTCCTCTGAAGTATGCTATGGGAATAATAAGATACTGTGAGGTCTTTAAGATAAGGTGGGGCTTTGCATGTGGTCCTGAATAAAATGCCTCAACAGATTAGGATTGATTGCTATAAAATCTACTACAAGTTAAACTTTTTTGATCACACTAAGAAAAAAAAATCACAATAGCAATATTACTTCAGTATCTAAAAAGCATCAACAGCTTTTCTTGTGTATTTTTAAGCTAATTATACTCAAAGTGCAAAGTGAGATTGCCTCTAACCATCACTGTTCAGTTTTAATCTTCCTAATAAACATGTCTTATTGGGGTGATTATTGTGTGGGAGGAAGCCAGAGAACATGCAAACTCTACACAAATGTGTCCCAGAGGATTCAAACCCAGACCCTTTGGTGTGTGAGGCAGCGCAAACCTCTGGATCACGCTGCTGCTCAGCCCCCCACAACAAAAAATCTATTGACTTTACTTGTTTTGTTGCAAATTAAAGCTCTACTGCTGTTGGATGGATTGTTGTGAAATTGGGTTCATTTTCCCTTAATGATGAAGTGTAATCACTTCATTGATAATGCTACTTTTCATCTTGTCTGAATTTGAATTTCCAATGTGTTTTATGACTGAGGGGGAAAAAAGTGATTACCCTCAGCTGCACTTTTAATTAGCAAACCTTTCGGTCTGTAATGATGAACATATTAAGTATTATACCAGCCTGCTTACTGGCATGCAGATGCCATCTAGCTAAAGGCACCACTGTGCATCCTCACAGCTTCTAGCATAGACTTGGAAAATTGTGCCAGTTGTGCAGCATCTAACGCAGCATGTGGCACACTATTGTCAGTGTATTTACATGCAGAGTGGTTTATATTTCCCATAGTCGAAAGCTCTTGAGATCGCTATTTGTTATGCTTTCTCTGCATGCAGGTATGCATACTGCACGGCTGGTGGTTTGCCTATTATTTGTGCGTGTGGGCCGTGTCCTGTGTCTGCTGAGGGGGAGTTTGAGAAGGACACCATTGTGGCTGAATAATCATGGAAATACCAAATCCAGATTTGCCTGCCTGTTTTGTCTTCTGTTTATCTGCAGCACATTTTTCCTCCTATTTTATTCAGTCGTCCTTTTTCTCGTGTAAATACTGAAATGTTTTAGTCTAGTTTCTGCTTTCAATGTGTCGTCTCTCCTGCACATGAATATCATCATCACATCTCATCTTCAAGGAAAAAAACAAAAAGTAAGAACAAGGGCTTGCCGGTGTTACTGAAATCTGAATTTCAACCAGCAGTGTTCAGCTGTGCTGTTGCTTTAGAAAGGAGCTTTAAACATCCAGTTTGAGGGAAAAAGTCCCAAATGGGAATCACGCAGGCAGCAGAGCGTGGAATACTGAGAAAGAAAACATGTAATTAATTTAATCCCATATTGTGTGTGCTGTATGATATTGTCCATTGTTGTGGGTAACTGAAGGTTGACGTGGAGAGTGTCTAATTTGTGTCATTGTGTCAGTGGAGAGGAAATGATCAAATCTCCTTGGTTTGCTGTTGGGTCTAAATGCCTGCATGCTGACACTTCTGCATTTGTTCCCTTTTTTCTGCATGTCTGAACGAGGCTGTTTTTGTCATCTTTTCATGAACACGTGCATGTGTCCGTGTGTGTGTGTGCGCGCCTGGTTAACTGCCCGTGTATTTGTGTCACTGATGTTTACCGAGGGGGGCAGCTGGCACGCAGCGAACGCCTGCAGGGCATTGCAGCACAGCGGCCTCCATCTCTCCACTGAGGTCTCAGCCCATGTTCAAATAGCTGTGCTGTTAGTTCACATCAAGTCACCCGTTCAGACTGGACCCAGGGGGCAGTTGCTGCAGACCTACCTGCTCCCTGCCTCTGTTGAACTGTTTATCCACATGTTAAGAAGTGACTGGAGGCTCTTGGATGTGAAGCATGATTTGAAAGGAGAAAGGATCTCTAGGCTTGATGCACATGAAAGGCAAGCTGAAGATTGCTCCTGTGTGCTGAAACTGTCCCTGCTGTGTTCCTCTTTAAACTTTTAGGAAGTGTACCCTAAAGCCAGGATTATGGATTACCTCCAAGTGCACGGGGGGAAGGGGGCCTCTATAAAAAATGCCAGGTTTCACCTTTCTCTGTCCTTTTGTGTCCCTCTCTCTTTCCCCACCCTATTCTCCCACATAAGCTATCTGTCTTGTTCACAATAGCGCTTTCTCCACCCTTAGAACAATGTGTTTGTTCTCCTCCACCTCCTCGCCTTCCCTCCATCCCTTTCTATCCCTCCATCCATTTGTTTGGTGCTCTCTGTGACATCTCTGCGATGCCAGGCCACGAGGGAGAGCGGGAGGGACAGTCCCTGCCATTGTCCCCGGCCGAACCCACGGCATATCAATAGTGTTTTTCTTGAGCTTGAGCGCCCAGCGTTGGCCAGTAACCTTTCGGATTTGATGATGTCAGGCCCCCTCTGTTTTAGGCCCTTTATATGATTTCCCTCGTCCTCCAGTCTCCACTCTAACAGGGTATTAGCTCCTCAACACCAGAGACAGTGCAGAATTGTGCGTGCAGTGTGACTCATCAGCGCACTTCATCAGCTCATTTTAACTAATGCGAGTTGGGTTTAACTGTGCCAACAAATCCTTGAAATGAAACCACAAACAGTGGCGTTGGTAATTGTCTTCCAGTGTTTTTTCTTTTCTGACACGCCATGACAAATCACTGCTGTGCTTAAATTATTTAGATTTAAGCACAAAAACAGACCTAATTAGGGAAAAAGTTTAGCAGCGATATCTCTCATGGTTGAGCAGCATCCTGAAAATCAGACATTTGTTGACTGCCCCTCCACCACCACCACCCACACTCAGTTTTTCCGTGCTCAAAGTGGACAAGGGTCATAATTTCTGCTGGTGCTTGAGATCTGTGCCACTTGAATGTAAATACATTACTGACTAAGCCCCCCCAGTGGTATCCCTTGACACTAGAGCAAGCATAAGTTGAATGATGACATGTTCATAACCAGCTGCTCACTGTCAGTAAGACAGTGGACACCACTGTCCTCGAAATAAATAAGGAAAGACAAATAATAAAAGTACCTCCAAATAAGGAGTTAAGTTGTCTGCAGCAGACCGTTGTCCTCTCTTTATCCCTTCTGGTTTTGCTTTTTGATAGCGTCACTGCTGGTAGCATGAGTACCAACAGCCCATTGAAGCACAGGAAGTCCAGCCCATCCAGATTTCTGCATCCATACAGTGTGGGAATGATTGGATCCCCTGCTGAATATGTAAGTTTGTTCACTTACAAAGAAATTAACAGTCTAGTTTTTATGGAAGTTAGAAACACAAGTTATAAACTGATTTTGGTGACATTAAGTGGAAGAAGTATTTGATCCCCTAAAACCCAACCAGATTTCTGTCTCTCATAGATTGCTCATATAGTACAAATATTGTAACTGATTAATTGATTGTAGATACTTCTGGTCTAAATTTGTTATGTGTATACGGCACATCTGTCCACAGAATCAGTTTCCTCCATTTCACCTTCATGGGCAAGCCCAAAGAGTTGTGAAAGGATGTCAGGGGTAAAACTGTAGGCTGGACTACAAGACCATCAGCAAGAAGCTTGGTGAGAAGGAGACAACTACTGGTAAGATTATTTGGAAATATAAATATAAAATGACCATTAAGTATCTGAACAGTGTGAAGGAGAAACCAGGAGACTAAGGTTACATAAGGTCCAGCAGCAGGGCCAGTATCTGCTCCATCTGTGTGAGAAACAGCGAGAGAGCTTCCAGAGATGTGCAGGTTTCTGATCAAACAGCTTGAAGGCAAAAGGGGGTCTAATAAGGTGTATCTAATAAAGTGTCAGTGTGTGTGAATTTTCCTATACAAGCTTTGTAAGCACAAAATATCTGTTTTTACCCTAAAATCTAGTTTTTATTTCAGTTAACTAAAATTGCACTTAGCTTTATTTTTTTTTGTTAAGTTTTGATTAAGTACAATAACCTTAATAGACTTAGATTAACAACAGTGGATGCCAAGTATAACAAACGCGACTTACATTCATACCATATCGTAGTTAGTTTAACAGCATTTTACTAACTAGGACATATAAAACATCTCCACGAACAGGAGGTCCACAAAAGCGATACCACATACCTCCTATGGAGAGGCTGTGATACATCACAGACATCTGGACTCGCAAAGCAGTGTGACTCTACTGTTTTTCAGCCACGATTTTATTAGACATATTTTCAATCTTAGTGACTTTTTTTTATTAAGCACAAACAGTGAAAAAATACCAGGCAATAAGGGAGAAAAGTTGGAATACTCTCCACAAAATTAAAAATAAAAAAAGAACCTATGCATGACTGAACTTCAAATGGCTGAGGCGTCACTGTGAAATATAACCATTGTAATCCCTTCCTGTAAATGACACTTGTGTGTAGATATTCACATTCATCCTTTAGTCTCTCTGCTTGCTCAGACATCAAAGATTTGTTTCAGAGTTTACACGAAAAAAACAATTTTAATGAGTTATTCCCTTTCATCATGATAAACTTCCTGCTTTTCAGCTGGTTTTTATGTGTTCAGGTGTTACATCACAGTTTACAATTTTATCACATGCTGTGGCTGTCTATACTTTGGACACAGTTACATATTTGATGTTTTCCCCCCTCTGTTTTGACAGTGTAAAACAATGCTGCTTATGTCTGCGATTCTTCACATCACCTGGGTCATCAAAAGAGATTTAAAAAAACATGTATTACCTTATTTTTTTCTTTGAAATCATCTTTTTTCCCCGTGCCAAGCTAATGTTGGTACAGCACAGCAAATAAACCCCTTTTCAATGGCAACAACAGCGCTGCCAAGTAAACTGAAACAGCAGTCCATCATTACATTAAGACATGAAGGTCAGTCAGTCTGGAAAAAAAGCACCTCAGGCACCACAAGCATCACAGTGGTGCTTCCCTGAGTTCAAGTATCTTAACCTCAACTGCTAGGTGAAGTCTGTGTGAATCAGTCTGTCATACTCTAGCTGTTGCAAGGAAACCACTGCTGAAGGACATTAAGAAAAACAAGGCCAATAAACTCAACAAATACACATTAGATGAGGTGGAAATCTGGATTTTGGTTTGCTGAGCATCTGCATGTGTGCTTCACACCATGAAGGACAGAGGATGAGCTGTAATGGTGCGTGGCTTTTGGGGAGGGGGGACTTAGCAGGTGAGACTGCTGGAAATTTATTCAGCATTCAAAGCAACACTGTTTTGAGCAGCAGGGCTACAGCAACATCCTGCAGTGACACGCCATCCCATCTGGTTTGAGCTCAGTGGGACCATCAAAACACACCCCTAGGCTCTGCAAGGACTATTTGACATGGGAGCGGAGTGGTGGAGAGCTGTGTTAGACAACGTGACCTTCACAAACACCAGTCTACATCCAGTAAACAATGAAAACCAGCTAGCAAGTGCTCCAAATTTGTGCAAACCTGTTGGTCGGTCGGGTGTAGTGTGCAGTTTTTGCATCTTCTTCCAGTGCATTTGGAGGTTTTCTCAGAGTGCTTGTTGCAGACATGCATGCAGAAGGTGACTGATGACTCTAAACTGGGCATAGCTGTGGATGTGAGCATGGAAGCTTGATTTCACTAGTGATCGGTGCAAGGTGTGTCCTCCCCTCTTGCACAGTTGCAGTCAGTTGTAGAAAATATTTCCCTGCTTTCTGATTTATTTATTTGCCTATTTGTCAAAGGTTACCTGACCCTGTGTGAATTAACTGTGACTAACTACATTTATTGAAAATCTGAGTTGACACACACAGGCCTCATTATTGCGCATCAATAAATCATATACATAGAACCTACTAACAAAGCAACAAAATATGACACAATGTAAAGAAACAACTGAGAAACATCCAGTCACATCTAGTAGTCTTGAAAGTCTTACTAACCCATTTTAATGCTTTAGGACTCTTGCAAACCACACTGAGAGATATTATCCACAAATGGAGAAAACTTAGAAAACTTGAAACAGTGATGAACCTTCCTAGGAGCGACCTACCAAAATTACTCCAAGAGCACATCGACGACTTATTCAGGAGGTCGCAAAGGAACTGCAGACTTCTCGTGTTTCAGTTGACAATATGAAAGAGACTGAGCAACAATGGCATCCATGGGAGAGTTCAAGGTGAAAACCACTGCTGACCAAAGAGAACAAAGAGGTTGATCTAAGATTTATAAAAAGAAAATGACTCAACAATCTGTGAACTGAAAAGACAAATGTTTAACTTTTTGGAAGTTTTGAGTCCTGTTACACGTGGCACAAAACTAACAGTATTTCATTAAAATGACATTATATCAACAGTCAAACATGGTGTTGGTAGTTTGCATGGCGTGGAGTTGCTGCTTCAGAACCTTGAACCATGAATTCTGCTCTCTACCAGAAAATCCTGTGGAAGAAAGTTCAAATGTACTCGGGTTATGTAGCAGGACCGTTACCTGATACACACCAGCTTGAAAGCTCTGGCGGGCGTCGTCAGTCTGGACTTTGATCAAATTGAGATGTCCCGGCATGTCCTTAAACGTGCTGTTCATGCTCAAAGAGTGGCCCAAAATTTCTTCACAGCGACGTGGAAGTCTCGTCAGTCATTCCAAACGCTTGGTTGTAGTTCTTGTTTGGCAAACATGGCACAGACAGCTGTTAGGTTTAGGGGGTGATTACTTTTTCAAGTAGGATAGATTTGGATAGCTATGAAGAGTATGGAAAACAAACGACAGTTTCGCTAAAGAATTAGAATTTTTTTTTCTTTGTAAATCCAATGATGCTTTCATATCATTGCACATTTACAGAAACAGTGAAAATAAAACCATTGACTCTAAACTGTAAGCAGCTGCAGCTGCTGCTCTATGAAACACACTTCCCACTACTTAGAATAACTTCTCTAAATGTCAAAGATTACTAATGAATGCACACCTATGTCATACTTTTGGTCATCTACTCTTTCTTCTGTTGACCTTTTTTTGTTGTTGTTGTTGCTGCATCGTTAACCTGCCTCCTATTAGAAACCCATGGTGGAATAACACGGCTGTATTTATATTTAATCCTGCCTTCTAGCCTGAACTTTTGACAGTTTTCTGGCCAATTGCTCGCCATGGCTCATTTGCCTTATTTGGTTATGGAAATGTTTCGCTTGATTATTCAACCCCTTCAGCGAAACTGCGAGTCGATCCAGTCGCTAACGAGACCGCTTTGTGATGGGTTTATGATGGCAGCAGTTGTTGTTCCCCACTTCTCAGCGCTTCACTTTGGCCCACACTGAGATGCTTGTGCTTAAGGGGTTGAGATTGCAGTGCACTCCATTGGATCGCTGTTGACGGTCATTAGTCTTTTGACCTTGGTATGAACCAGCCTCTGTGGTGTGTATCTCTTCTGTCTTTTTCCCATCTCGACCGGCAAGAAACCCTCCAGCAGTCCCATCTTAAAGCGGCTCTTCATTCGCAGAAGCCCTCCACATTTCGAAAAAGACATCTGCACATCTGCCAGCCTGCCTTGTGATCAGTGCTGCACTCAGCTGTGACAAACATACTCCACATTGCAGAAAAATTAGACATGGATAGAGCTGACAAGTGCCCCTAACATCTACAGCTCGGGATGCCTTCCCAGCCTGTGCTTATCTGTGGGCTTTTCAAAGTGTGCTTGGTATGTTCTTTTTTCCTCATTCCATTGGAAATAATTTGATGTCAAAGGAAATGAGAAAATCACAAGGAAATGTGCTCTATAAATTTATATGGGTGTCTAATGACATGCCCTCACCAAATACAACTGAGGCCACTGTCTCCACCCGTGAAAACAAGCTTGATGGGTTACACAGGCAGACAGCTGAGATGGTTTCATTCGCACAGTGGCTAAAGCCTGAGGTACTTTGTGTATTCAGTCATCTCTAATAACACCAATTGATGTGAAGCCTTGTCCACCTCAATATGACTAAAGTGCAGCTGAGGACTTGTGTATAATTTTCCTAAAAAAAAGAAAAAATGTTAAAATTGGTCTACAGATCGAGTTTTCCCCGCTGTTTCCCGCTGGTATATCTTTTCCCTCTCCTCTACCTCTCCTCTCTGTATAATTTAGCAGCAGATGAGCTCTCCCTCTCCTGCATTAGTGTGCTATATCACTGCCAGCTAAAGGAATGGAGGCCTTCGCTCTATACGTGATACAGTTTCTGCCTGCCAAGCTCAGCTGCTGCCGCTGCCACCATCGCTCGGTGCTGACGAGTTTGGGTGCTTGCCACATTCTGCACCTGCCAGACTCATAAAGAATCCCCCTGTTTCTCTGGGGCCTGAAGGCAGGATCTGCAATAATTGTTCAGGATGTCGTGATTTAGACATTCAAGCCAAAGCTTAGACAGTTGATGGCGCCAACAAGTTGGCAGATGATCCATTTTGTTCAGCTGATCCGTCAGGGGGGTATCTGAGGAGTTAAGATGAACGAGTGGCTGTCACAAGTGGCAAAAAAAAAAAATAAATGTATGCTGTCGTCTGAAACGTGAGAGACAGTTGATCTGATGCTCGGCGCTTTGCTGCTCTCTTGGCTTTGTGCTACCTTGCAAAACGAGAGCCTTGATTTTTATCCCAGAAAACTTGGATAAGTGGGCTCAGTGTAATAATGACGTGAAGTGGGTAAAGTGGACATCCTTGTCAAGTGCCAGCTCTTCTCTCTCATCATATACAAATTCTAAAGAGAGGCAGCAGGACTTGAATCAAGGTTGATATGATTTACACTTCAATGTTGAGTGTATCCAGCTTGTGTGTTTGCTGAAGCTAGAGGAGAACTACTAATTTGAGCATGTATTCACTACAAATATGCCAGCGGCTAAATGAATCCATATTCATGACGGGTGACAAAATGATTGAATGAAACCTCCAGAAATCAGACTTTTTAAATTTTTTTTATTTCACTCTCGCTCACACCGTTGCTCTCCTTCTCATATTTTCCTCACCCTGCGCCTGTATCTCGCCGCTGCCTCACTTTCACGTCGGTGCTTCTTCTCTTGTCCTCATATCAACCCATCTATATATAGCATGTCTCTCCCCACACTATACTGCTGTCTGTGCCACTGGAAAACTGAGGAGTGGGTGCTGCGATTTCAATACGCAGCTTTGTCTGGGCAGGGAAAAAGAAAGGGAGAGGAAGAAAGCCCCATTGACAGACAGGCAAACACCAGTCAGGCCCTGTCCACTCTCTCTCCTTTGTGTTCGAGTGCGAGACGTCAGCAAATGACAGGAATCTGAAGAGGGGGAAGAATGAGAGAAAATAGTTGGTGCATTGTTTGGGCCACAGGGTGAAAGTGCAAGGAGAGGAGAATGAGGGGTGAGGCATGGGGGATGGAGGAGAGAGCCCTGGACTGACCTCTCTGCTGGATCTCTCCATGTTATACTAACATGCGAGCAGTGATCACATACAGAGCAGCCGCATATGGTCGCGAGTCCCCGTCACACGCCTTTACCTGCACCTACACACTAAGTGTTAATTAGCATCTCCTGTCAGCTCAGTCACATCAAGGTGAGGGTTGAATGTGACACATCACATTCATCACTCTGTAATGTCGCACATACTTTGCAAATTCGCCCCTAGTTGCCTATTGTTTATCCAATTAATTCACCAACTACTGTACTGAGGAGGTGTCTGTCACCTGCCTTTCTTTTCCACTTCAAAAGACAGCATGCGCTCATTTATTTCAGAGAGGGAAATGGAGCGAGCCGGGAGGAGGGGAGTGTGAGGAGAGGAGGAATGGGCCGGGCTGAGGCCTGAACGAGGGGTGTGGTTGGGTATAAAACTTGGGACAGTGGGTTTTCTGTTGTTGTCCTGTTTTGAAGCCCTCTGTCCTGGCATCCTGCACCCCTCCACTCTCTTTTACCTCTTTCTTTCTCCTCCTTCCACTCACGCTCCCTCCAGAGAGGGACTCTTCCTCGACCGACTCCAGACGGGTCTGCAGCATCAGTCTTTTGGGAGCTCCGTAGAAGCCAGAGACCATGCTGACGTTTTTGGCGCTGACGTCGGTTGCCCTCCTGGGAATAGGTAAAAAAAAAAAAAAAAAAAAAAAAAAAAACGGGGGGAAAAATGAAAGAAAACATCTTCTTTTAAAGTTTTAACTTCATTTTTGAGGACTTCTCTAACAAAAAAAGCTCACACTTAACTTAATCTACTGAAAGTGATGATGTAGAAATGATCTTTCTATTGATGTGAGGATATGGCAAAGTGGGTTTTTGTCTGTTTTGTGCTACCTGAAAACTAATAAACTTGATGACAATGAAAAAGGTCTAATAGCTTTGATACTGAATTAATCTCAGAGTGCACTCTAATACCTCCCACTACACTGGATTAACACTTAGCTAAAGCATTTTAATTGATATCTTGGCATTTGCTGTATTGATTTAATCTAAAAGGCCAACAGTACACCTGTAGAAGATTCAGTCTCTTTTTGCATGCATTCCAGTAAATGGGTCAGCACCGTCCATCTGTGCTTCTCTCTCGAAGCAGGTGTCTCCAAGCATGTAACTTTAAAGAGCAGCAGCATTGCAGCTTTTTAACTGAGAGTTTTTGCTCTCGAGGAGGCAGCTTTCTAAACTCAGTCGGAATTTTAATTAAAAACGTCAAGCGTGATTTCATTGACAAGTTTTGCGGGGGTTGGCTATCGCTCAAGGATGTGCACAGCGAAAGCTGCGAACTTTACTCCCTGGGTGTTGAAAACTCCAGAGTGCTTAAGGGCATTTGTGTTGATACAGCAGTGAGAATACTGTGACTCGTTGGTGGCGCGGTCCAAGGGAAAGTGAACAATACAAAAAAAATGATACTGCTCAGCGGCGAGGCTGTGCAGCTCCAGGGGGCTTTGGTAGTTGTTTGAGATGCTGAGTGCATTTTTGGAGGAAGTTAAAATATTGATTTTTGCAGCCAAGACTGAATTAACATAGATCATTAAATATTATTCAAGCATAAACTGTGCACATGATTAGGCCAACATTATCCATACCAATGGAGAAAATGAAGCTCCCCCTTTCAGAGACAACCCAAATATTTACTGAGTGCAACTCTGAATCAATGGCACATTTGACCCCACTTAATGTGCAGTTTGTCAGTGACTATCTGGATGTATATGCATGCACCTAGGATTATGCTAAAAGAGGACTACTTTGTGTCTATTGATAACAGTTCAGGTGTAAAAATATTCACAAAGGTACTCAAGGTATTCTAAGAAACAGTGCATGTTAATTTTTTTATACCAGCTCACACTAACAACTATGTACATGTGTTTTTGTAGTTACAGATTTAGATTCCTGAAGGTCAGCTCATAGTATCAAAAATAATATGAGCTCCCAGAATATTTTGTTTTATTCTATGTGTGAATTAACTACTTAAACCTGCTTTGTGTCTCCCAGTGCCTGAGCAGTCCCAGGCCATAGCGATTTACACTGGCTGGGAGCGGCACGCCTTGGTGGGCTCTGACATCCGACTCTCCTGTTCTTTCTTCTCCTGGCGCTGGATCTCGGAGGACGTCACCTTCTCCTGGACATACAGGCCCGATGGCTCACGGGACTCCATCTCTGTAATACTCAAATTCACACACATATACACACGCTATGCAAAATGAAAGGTTGTGTGTTTATAGGTCGGCTACTTTGAAAGGAACAAGCAATTCAAGTATAGTCGCATCAAAGCTGCGCTTGATGAAACTCCAGCGAAACGTCACCGAGTGTGGTATCTATAAAGCCATTGTTTCCCTGCCCACAACAGTGTTGTTTTCATCTGCAGCATGCAGCTGTGTCAGTAAAACATCTCTTGTCCAGAATTATACAGCAGACAGCCAACGATAGCGTCTAGCTGTTGAAATAATGGAGCATTTGGCAGCTAAAGAGCCAGATGTAAATCACTAAAGCGGGCTGCAGCAGGAGAGCCTTCCCTCCTTTTTTGCTATTTGCATGAATGACATTCTTATGTTGTTTACTCCCACTGTTCTCACATTCACAAAGTCATGTATAAATATTTAGGAGGGAAGTACACAAGTCTGCTGCACTGACAGAAATTTAGACTTGCCAACAATGTCTATATTTTCTGCCAAAAGACTTTTTATTGTTTTCACCATCTCTGTGAAACACAGCAAGCAAAGGGAGAAAACCGATAATAGGAAGAAGGTGTGGTTTTCTTTTGGAGGCCACGCGATTTGATTTCTCTCGGGAGATGTTCTTTAATCTTCGGATGTCTGTATTTTAAATGTCTTCCAAAATTCACAAAGTGATTTGTAGAGCACTGAGGGAGCGCGGTTATCCAAAAACAAATCCATGTTTAATCCAGCAAATGCAGTACTGTGCATATCTGAAATGTCATCATACACAAGTACTCAGTTTACTCTAACATCTGCACTAACTAAAAGCAACGTTCTCTGCTAATCTCCCCACTCCTCCCGCTGCATCACCTGCCTCCTGCTCTTTAATTTCACTCTCCCTGCCCTTATCATCCTGCCATCTCTCTAATCTCTCTATCTCCCCATCCTGACTGCGCCTCCCTCTGTCCACCTCCCTTAATCTCCTCCTCCACAGCTCTACCTTCTTTGTCCCTCCCCTCCTCTCTCATTATGTCCTTCCCTCACCTCCTTCGCCTTCATCTGTCTCCCGCGGTGGCCTCACTTTGAAACTAGACTTCTCTTCTTCTTTTATTTATTTTTTTTCCTCACTTATCTTCAGTCGCTCATTTCTTTCCCTGCCTGGACAGATTTACAGTTTCATATCTCTATCTGTTGTCACGCTGCATTTGTCCCTTTAAAATGTCATACTTGATTTCTGACACGTTAATCATATGAAAGGTCCTCTTCTTTTCACGTGGGACTTGGTAACAGCAACCGCAGGCCTCAGGTCTTTATTTATAGATGAAACCTTGAAAGACACATTTGACCTTGACCTTGTAAAATCCAGAGCATCACCCTTATTCTGCCACTGTGACCATTTAATGTTTAATAATCGATACTTGGTGACGGCGTGTCATCATTTTAAAAGTCATGGCACTTCTTCCAGGAAGAAGAACCAGAAGCCACGACACTATGCAGACATCTAAATGCAAAGCTCTCCTTTGCTTCCGGCTTTTAAATTGCTTTACATGTAAAACTACCTTTGACAACACTGTGCAGTCAATACTGCAGTTTAAGCTGGTCCAGCAGGAGTGAGATTTACAAGCCTTCAATAAGCTGTAAGCTGCCTGGTTTGAGACCATATACATTAACCTGTGTGTGCAGAGCACAAGATGTGCACAAGAAACAGACCAAAACTATTAAGAAAAAGTGCTTTGTTCCCAGTAACAACATCATGGCTAACTGCAGTACCACAGTGATTAGTGTGCATCTGCTTAATTTAATACAGTGAAACAGGTAGCTAGCTCTTGCTCTGGGAGCTGTGGTGGTGGAATAAATCAAGAATGGGCTAATTTAATCCAACCTACTGTTGTATTATTGGGAAAGATAAGAACCTCTAAATAGGGCAACCAAACAAGCACAACGTCTGCATCAGAAACAGTAAACTGGCTAACTCTGTCAGTTAAACTATCTATAGGTCACTGCAGTCAGTGTCAGCAGGCAGCGGTAATGACTGTAGACTTGCTGCTGCAGTAATGGCAGCACGCTGAATGGACTTAATAATTAATAGGTTATAAATGCAAAACAATAGACTGCTCATATGTTTCACTGGGATTTGGTCCACTCCCTGGAATTCCCCAAACCCCCTCAGTTATCAATTATCCACCATATATTAGTTATAAATGTTGTATATGTTTTTCGTGCGGTAGTAATTGGCGTCACATTTGCTACACCCCTCAGGAGCTGCTTTTGAATATTATTTTCTGGCCCTCGTGTAAAGCTGCTTGCCAGTTTTAAAAGCTGTGCCCTATTTTTTTCTAATGCTCCATGAGTGTCCCCCTGACAGGTGCTTCGTGCATCTCTATATTTTTTTAAAAATGCACACAAATAGTGGCAAAATTTGTTATTGCAGGAAATCACAGGTCTGATCTGCTGCTCTACTTACTAAACATCCAAATGCAGCATTAGTCAGAGTGACAGTGTGTTGACTGTCCTTTGTAGATCTTCCACTACACTGGTGGTGCTGCCTACGTTGACAACAAGGGTCCCTTTAGAGACAGACTGGAGTTTGTGGGAAACCCAGGTCGCCGTGACGGATCCATCCTGCTCAAAAACCTGGAGCTCAATGACAACGGCACCTTCACCTGTGACGCCAAGAACCCCCCTGACATAGTGGGCCGGCCTTCCAGTGTCCGACTGCTGGTGTTTGAGAAAGGTGAGACGTCCTGTGGGGGGTTTGTCTCCTAAATTAAATTCCTGCTTGCTAGATTCCCACCCGCCCTGAATGCTATATTTCAGTGATTCTTTTTTTTTCCATTGAAAGTGAACTGTTCTCATTTGTTTTAATCATTTGAAACTCTGAAATTAATCTCAGTTCTCGCCGTTCATCCGAATCAAGCGACTGTCTTCAAACCAGTCGTTGCTTTGCCTCATTTAGAATTCTTCGCACCTCCCGTTAAATGAAATCAATTACAATTTTATCTCTTTCTCTATTTGCGATTGCTATCACTGCCTCCCTTTCACTTCTTCTCTCCCCCTCCTTCTCAGCTTCTCCTCCCATTTCTCTCTTCCATCCCCTACGCCATCGTCTTCCACTTTCTCCCTCAGCACCATGACTCTCTCTCTGATCTCACCTTTATTCTACCTTATCTCTCTGTCGCTTCATCTCCTTCTCTACCTTCACTGTGCTGGTATCTTTAATCTTTCATTCAACCTTTATTTTATCTTTTGCTTTACTTTTCTTTGCTGCTTTCATCTCTTATTCACTTTCCTTTTAGCTTTGTTTACCCTTTCCTCTCCTACCAATTTCCTCCCACAAATGACAGCATCGTTTCTTTTCCATCTCCTTTACTGTTTTTTTTTTTGTTCGTTGCACGTTTTTTTTTCTTATGAACACTCCTGACTTCAACCTGGCATTTGCTTTCCACTGCCACTTTTCCATCTTTGTCCTTTTTGACCTTTCCTCATCTGCTTTTTCCTCTCGTCCACTCATAGTGCCCATCCAGGCTGGCGTGATCACAGGAGCTATCATCGGGGTGGTCCTGGGCCTGCTGGTGCTCATCGTGGTCATCTACTACCTGATGAGGTTCCTGGTGGCACGCCGAGTCTTCAGCCTCAGTGTCAGGTCAGTGCCCGGCCTGTGGCCGGCGGCTCTCTGCCAGTCGGGTTTTTGCCAGGGACTGGAGCTGAAGCCGGAGCCCATCCCTGGCATGGACACCTGCGTGGCCAAGCTGGCATAGCTGCTGTACCACGATTTGATTTGGTTAGGTGTGCGGAGTTTAAAATTGAAGTTAGTCAGCTGTAAAGACACAGATAATGATCTCTCGATTTAGATCTAATCTAAAAACAGTACTGCTCAGGTCCAAGGCGAGATGATTAAAAGTAGTGAAGTGAAGGTTTCTGAGTGGATTATCTACTAGATCATGAAAATGACAGATTCATCATCTTGCTTATACCCTTCCAATCTTCCAGTCTTATGAGATCTTAACACATCTAGCACCTGGGGGCTGTGCTTGAGACAGGGCCAGTAGATTAAGTTGATGTTCTTTATGATGGCTGCCAGGCAATGCAGCCCTGTGACCACTGGAGGGAGAGATAGATTCGACATCCTGACATTGTCTTTCTTTTGTCCCCTCCAGCAAACATGGCAAGAAAAAGAAAGAGGGTTCACAGCAGAGACAGGCAAGTTTCTCCTTCTACTTATTCCACATGCCTCTCTTCCTCTCCTTCCTGCCCCCGCTCCTCTTCTTCCTCTGCCTCCTTCCAGCCCCACCACACACACAGACACACACACAGACCGGCGCATATACACATCCAGCCGACAACACCAAAAGCAACAGATTGGTTTGCTGTCACATTCAGGCGCTAATAGTAAAATGATGTGCTTTTGGAGAGGTTACAATGGCATTCAGTGTTTGAGTATTTGGGCTCAGGAAACATGTTGTCAGAGGGAATATTCATCTCCTCTGTTGCAGTGCAGCAACACAATAGCACACATCCAACATGACAGTGCATAATGGCACAGTTTCCTAATCGCATTCCCCCGATGCCAGTCCAACCAGCTCGAGTATGCCCTCACACTCAGCCGGCTCCTCCTCTCAGCAACATATCAACAACAAAATAACATGCCATTCAAAGCCGGGCCCGCTAACACTAATAACAGTGTTCAAGCTGTTAAATTCTTGTGTCGTCTCAGCGTTCGTGGTGCTTTAAAGCCCACACCGTCACACCTTTCTTTCTCGTGGTCCTCACCACTGCTTCAGCTCCCTCGGGGGTGGGATGGGAGGCGTCCTAACACTATGGTGCCAGTACACAGTTACGGGGCAAAAAACAAAAAAAAAGAAGGAAAAACTCAAACCAGTGACTGTGAAATGGCCGAGGCCAGGTTATGGCACTAATGCTATTGCCTTACTGAATGGGACTATGATTGCTCGCAGTGGGGAAATGGACGGGAGCTGCTGATTTTGCTCACTGGGAGTCAAATGAAAATCACGGGGTCTATTATGGTCTGGGCTGTTATCAGTGGTTTTACGCTGCTGCACGCCAAGGAGTTGGTGTATTTTTTCCCCCTTCTGTTCCTCATGGGGGTGTGATAGCCTCAAGAGGTGGATTAATCAGACATTTTGGTGGCTTGTATTCTTTTGTGCACCAGGGCAAGTTCTGTTTGATTACTCTGTGGTAATGTGGGGGCTGCAGGGTTGTAATCGACTGTATGCTTTGCATGCTGATAATAAAAAAAGAAAAAGAAAAAAATAGAGAGACAGAAGTCAAAGGATTTGAGTTCAAGGCGTTTTCAACAATCAAGACTCGGCTTTGAAACGAGAGACGTGTAAAGATATCCGCGGCAGGAGATCAAAGGTGTTATTGTAACAGCAAGTCATTTAGCCACAGGTAGAAGCAAACTGTAAAGCGGTGGCGGGCTCCGGAGTGCGCCATGTTGCCCCTGTAGCGTAAACCTAGAGGGCGACACCGGTAAGGACCGAGACTTCCTCCTACCTTAAACAAGTGCACTCATTCTCATCTCCCCGGAGCCCCGCTTCCTCCTTCTGTCTTCTTCTTTCCTTTCTACTGTCATATGATTGTCAGGTTATTCTTGAGCTGCAGTCAGTTGCTCTCAAGTGCCTGCGGCGGATGACAGTGCATATATGAATAAATAACTCGCCGCCAAAAGGACACTGAAATATTTGACAACGTTGTCATTTGCAGTTACTCTCCTGCAAGTCTCTGCTTGGAAGAAAAATATACAGCGAAAACAGCTTTTCCATCTGAGCTCACTCTCCAGTGTGTTTTAGCTTATTTATTTATTTTGCTCCTCTGAGCTGGTTCTGGTCTTCTAGCTGCACCACACACAGAGAGGACTCGTGGGAGTTTACAGTGCGCTCATAAGTGGTTGTTTGATCAAATAGCCCTTATTAGGAGGCTCTGCTGACATGACACAATTTTGCATCAGCATCGCCGTCTTCGTCGCTCCTCTGTTTGCTGGGCTTGCACTACAAATCTCAAAAAAGGCTTTTGGGCAGGGAAGTGAACAACAGGGTGAGCGAGACAGAGAGACAAAGGAACCCTGTGGTGCCCGCTACTCCCCATTAGGTGGAGTTGTGGAAGAGGACTTTACCCTGCAGCCACACACATAAGAAAGCTCACAGGATTGAACACGCATACACACACACGCACTGTACTGGAATGATAATTGAGTGCACTCAGTATCGATCTGAGCACAGACACACACACACACAGACACACAACCCACCCATTCTTCTCCACTCCCCAATTGCCTCACTTCACTCCACTCCCTCCCTCGCACACTCTCTCTCTCATTCAGATTCCTTTTATCCGGTCCCCTGTCTCCCACTCTTCAGTCGCATCTTCCTCTTCTCTCCATGCCTTCGACTACCTTGCTGACCATGAGAAGCATCTATCTGTAACTCCTTCTTTGCTCTTTCATTTTTTTTAACTCCCTCTCTCTCTCTTTCTCTCTGCCGATTGCCTCCTCACCCTCCACTCCACGCCCCGCCGCCCCCTTCCTCTCTCCCGTTCCAGTTTCTCTCCTCTCCCTCCTCAAGTATTCTGGGTTCTGATCAGCTTTGGTTCCAGACAGAAAATCACTACCTCTCGCTCTTCATCTACCTCTCAATCTCCCTCCTCACCTGTCACCTTCTCTTTTTAGTATGCAGCACGGGACGCAGCCCCTTACCTACCTATCTACCTCCCCGCCAGTCCCTCCTATTTTGCCACTGTACCCACATTTCCTTTGAAGTGTGTGCAGCCCCTGTAACGAGGGTGGTACTGCGTTCTGCATAAGCAGGCTGGAGTGTGTTTACGAAGCAAGCCCGTCGTTAGCGTGGGAGCTATGGAAAACACTGCAGTGCAAAACTCGAGCCTATCGTGGGATGCATAATGGTAAACAATACAGTGATGTATGAGAGAATGTAAGCATGATCGAAGATAATGACACCGGACGGCCCTTGCAGCTTCCCTGTCGAGTTGGTTGCACTGTGTGTCTCAACTGCCGTCTGTGTGTGCAGCTTCTGCAGAGTGCGTAATTAAAGAAGATAAATTTTGTAATGCAATCAGCGGGGTATTATTACTGGGAGCTTCAGTGGGTAGAAACCGCCTCTAGTGTGCTTTCCACTGTTGACTAACCTCACGTATTAGAGGAGAAGTATTTCAGTCTCAAAGCCTCATATCCGGCACGCTTCCCTCTTCACTCTGTTCTCTGTAACACGACAACACTGTGCTGACCCGGGGTTCAAAAGGAATGGCATTATAAAAACCATTACATACGAGCAAAGTTTTATTAGGCTCCATCAAAGCATTATCATGCGCTTGTGATAGTTTTCAATAGGTTAACTCAGGGGTTAATGCACTGGAATACAGTTATTGTAAAGTTAAGTGTTGCCTTGACCTTATCTCCACTTGGTCAAGTCTTTCCTCCTGGATTTGTTGTGCTCAAATGAAGCAACACTTTACTTCATTTTCCCTCTCTCCTCCTCCTGCGTTTATAGATTTCTTATAGGAGATTTTTTTTTTTAGAAAACACACAAACGATAAACAGAAGGACTGCCAGTAAAACTGCAAAGTTACATAAGCAGAAGCTAAATAAAGAGTTTGGCTCGTTCAGGTTTAGGGTTAGAGTGTGTTTTAGCCACAGGTTAAACAAGCGTGCTCTCAAACTAGAGCATGTTACTTTTAAAAATTAAGTGAAGTGTACCTAGCTCTCAGTTCTTCTGTTATGATGCATAACTTAACCTTAACCCAAACCCTCAAAGGGTAACCGGAGGCCTGGATGATGTTAAGAGATTACGCAGGCCTGTCCCTGACCACAGCTACAGCAAAACAGTGTTGAAGATTTATAACCACTATTCCCCTGCACACTTTAGTTATTATTTATTCAGTAGCTCAGTTAGATACTTCAGAAATATTTAATTTTCTGTTGCCACTCTGACCCTGGAACTGCCCTTTTTAAATGTGATGGGATGCTGTGCCTCAAAGTGCAGCTACCCTGGAAATGATTTAATTTTTCTGTTCTTGGTGTAACTGTAAAAGTCTAAAACATATACCAGACATCTAGTATTTAATGGTCGAATGAAGCGTGTCTGGGATCAAAACATGTTTCATATTTAACAGGCTAACCCCCCAAGAGATGCATTTCTTTTCAATAGGGTCGTGCAAACATATTGGATTTTCACCGTTTATGTATTTGAACAACAAGCGAAACACATAAAAACGGGAGAAGAAAAATGACAACAGTATAATTATTTATAAGTCACAAAGTCAGACTTTAAAGCAAAATTGTCTCGATTTTAATCTTGAAAAAGCATTCTTTTAAAAATAATTTAAAAGAGTTCAATGCGTGGCGTTTAACTGTCCCGGCTCCATCTGCAGCGGCACTTTCAACAGTGTTTAAACGGCTTCCTCGCATTGAGCTAAAGGTCTTCACTCCGTAGTGAACTCCAGTCAGAGGAATAATGTTCAGCACTGAAATGTAACCTAGATGAAAACACTTTCCAGCTAAATTTGAGACATTTGTAAACATTTTCTTTGAAGGATCCAGCGGTGGCTCAGAAGGAATAGCAGATCGTCCACTAATGAGAAGGTCGGTGGTTTTATCACCGGTGCCTTCAGTCGGCATGCGAAAGCGTCCTTGGGCGAGATATTTCAAAACCCTGAAACTGCACCTGATGTGTCATTTATGTGTGTTTGATAAGTGAAAGTAAAAGTGCTGTATGTATAGTATAAAAAGCACTGCGTGAATGTGTGGGAGTGAATGGGTGAATGTGGCTGGTAGAGTAAAGGGATCTATTTTTGACCGAGACAAGGACGGCAAAGAGTTAATTCATACAAACCAAGGCCAAATTCAAAGACACTGGATATGTAAATAATTCAAGGGAAATATTTGCTCAATAGCCAATCAAAATCTACTCTGCATGTGTGTGTGTGTTTGTCTGTTTGTTAATCATCAATTGTCACTCAGTTGTCACAGGTGTATGGAGCCTACCTGCCACTGGGTCCCATCCTAACGCATGGTTACCTGTTTTGTCACCCCCTTACAGCTCTGGACACCGCCCCCCCTCACTTGCTACCCCCTCCCCTAAAAGAACTCTCTCTCTACCTCCTCACCCTCCTCCTCCTCCTCTTCCACCTAAATGTGTTTTTCTCTCTCCTCTTCACATTTCCACCCATCCTGCTAACCCCATATTTCATCTTCTCACCTCTAACACACCTGTGTCACCCCCCCCCCCCTTCTTTTCTCTCTTCTTCCTCACGCTCCTTTCCTCCTGAAGTGACTCTCCTCCCCTGTTCTCCCCCCAATTCCCCTCTCCCTCCTCCCCCCACAGGGCCCTGTGCCTCCCGCCGACCCCTCCAAGGTGAAGGCGGCCACCTCGGAAAAGAAGAAGCAGGAGTCACGCAAGGATAAGAAATAGGATACGGGGAGGGGCTGGGGCGGGTTCGCTGACCGGCTGCTCCAGCCCGTACGCCAGGCGGTGGGGAAGGCCCAGCCCAAGCAGCAGCAGCGAACCATAGTCAGAAAAACAGAGAGGGCGGGGGGAGGAGGAGAGGAGGGCTCGGGTCGGGTACTGATGACCATCGAGCTGGAGCTGACTCGCAGAAATGGTGAGGAGGGCCCCAGCGGTGAAGGAGGGACAGGGAGGTCCGAACCGCTTGGCTTCCTCTCCAGGCTCGCCAATCAGCTCACCTTCAAATAACAGACCACGAGAGAGGGAGGTGGGGGACCCATCGAAGATAAGAGAGTGGGAAGTCTATTGAGAAACCACAAACCTGCTTTCAACCCACAACGCTAACCTGAGTCCCTGAATAAATGAGTCAAATCATAACTGCTCCTGTCACAGGCTGATGATTATAAACGCAGCTATACTGGCTGAGATCTTAGATGTCGTGATAATCTCTTACACCAGCCAGCACCCCGAGTGCTTTTGTCAGGTCATAAGATATGCCATTTGAAGCGAGACCCTAAGACGGCTTGGTTTGATAACAAAATCTAAAAAGCTGCTCGCTGGGTTCTGCCTTTCTGGTTCCTTTCATTGTGATCCTATCCACCGAAAAAAAAAAGAAGAGCTTTCTCCAAGTGCGTCCGATACGCATCACGAAGCCCTGGCTGCAGGGACAAGCCAATTTGCTTTTTTCAGAGGCGACATGTCAAACTCCAACTTTCTCACCTCACACTGATCTTCCTTCTCTTCCCCTCTCCTATTCCATTTCTTCCTCCTTTCACTGTGAATTTCCTGACTTTCTTGTTAATTCAAATTACAGAAGTGATTTATATGCTAACTGCTCTATCCTGTTTCTCTCTCTCTCTCTCTTTCTCTCACCTCCCTTCCCTCTTCTCTTCCTCCTGTAGATAAAGGTCTGACTTCTCCATGACTGCCTCCAATCCTCTAGTCTGCTCCCTCCTTTTCCGCCCAGCCTGATGCAACCCCCATTATTTTCTATTATCTCTACTCTTTCAAGACAGCACTGGCTGTAAGAATAGTCCCACTATATCAGCGGCAATGGTGTCAAATAATTTTCACGACGCCTCGCCGGAGATCCTGTATGCGCTCATTGGGCAAACTGTAAAACTGTTTAGGGCCTAACTATGTACATAACTTCCTTAAGAGGAACCTGAAAGATATCCCCTCGTGTTTCGAGTCCCCTGAATGTCCCCGCTTAATGTTTACAACTCAATCACACACGCACTCACACACACAGACACACACACACTAAGTGGAGCTGCGAGTGCACTCTGGACTTTAGACAGAGAAAAAGCGAGACAGAGAGGGACAGGAGAGTGATAGTGGGAGCGAAATATGATTCCTGCTCTCAGCCGGCGCAGATAGAGGTTCAAGCCCTCGAGCTCGGGGTGATTCAATCCTCTCACATTTGAGCTAATGGAGGTTGTCGCTGTGTCCCTGCCCTGGCTAAAGGGGGCTATTTCTGGTCCTATAAGAGCGTACGGGCTTACTGTAACAGCTGCACATTTTTCAGACGACAGGAGATTGGGGGAAGGGGGTGGAAGAGAGAGGCGAGCAGAGCAGGTGGTGGTGGTGGGGGCCCTGCTGTGCTGTTTTGCGCTAAGTGCATGAGGCGGTTTGCTGTTGACTCGACGGCCGGGGACTGACAACCTGGAATGACGTCACGGCCCCCGAGGCTGGCGAACGCTCTCACGAGTCTGACAAAAGAGCTTACCAGGAAGAGGTGCAGCTTCAGAGTTATTTTAGGTCCAGTTAATCCGCTTGCACGTTTCTCCTCGCCAACCCAGGGCTAATTATTTTAGCGTGTGCTGGTAACAAGATATCTCTCTCTACATCTCCCTCCCTGCCTCCTCTGCGGTCTCCTCTCCTCTGTTATTCGCTCTTCATGTCAGCCCCCATCTTGAGAATCATCTCCTCTCTCTAAACTCCCTGTTTCGTTCTCGCCGTCCTTAACGTCTTTGACTTCCTTTATCTCTTCCTCTTCCTGCCGGTTAGTGAGTCTGCACTGCATTATTCCCCCACAGAAAAGGCCTACACACAATCCACTCCACTCTTTAAGCCTCTCCTTATCTGACTGCCAGGCCTACAGCTCAATGCTCTGCTCCTCTCTCTTCTGTCCTTCCTCCTCTTGCTTCTTCTCTTTTCTCAACTCGGTGATGGACATCTCTCTCTCTCTCCCCTCCCTTCGTGTTCACCAGTGATCGACCAACGCCCTCTCGTTTGCCCTTCAAGCACCACCTCCCTAAGGGGCACGTCCCTTTGCCAGCCCTTCTTCTCCGGCCCTTTACTGTCTTTTTTTTCTGCTGGTTCGAAAGCCAAAAGGTTCTCCTCTGCCCACTACTTCCAGAGGAAGGAAACGGATGGGCACAAATCCGCCTTTAGTCCTCACTGAAGACGCCAAACAAAAACTTATAATCTAGCTAGCTCTTTTCCGGTCGCCATTGCGTGTTTTATGTATATGTGTGTCTTGTTAAAAGTGTTAAAAATTAGATTACATGTGAAGTTTAAAAAACAAAAGCAGTATGTCACCCCAAGTAAAGCAAATGTTTCTGAGGCTTTTTTACATGTGTGCAAGAAAACACATGGAGAACATGTTTATGGAGGCAGGGAGGAAATGTAATGTAACTCTTTGGAATATGTCATATTTCTGACCTTGTGTGTTATGGAAGGTACTGTGTGGCTGTCTCTATGGTATGTTTTATTCAAAGATGAAGGGAAATCAAGGTTGTTGTGCGGAGTCAGAGAGAAGATGAAGGGTGGATAAGGGTTTGGTTAGCCCTAGATGCAGCGCGATGTGGCTGGGAAGGAAAAAAAAAGATGGGGGGAGAAGGTGCTTGCTGTGGGAGAAATCTTTAGAGGAAGAGACTTATCTGGTGTGTTAAGCCCAGCCAAAAATCCATATGTATCACTACAGATAGAGCCTCCTCTTCCCCCAGAGCTTTCTTTTAAAGGTGCTCCTTCCCCAACCCTGAGCCAAAGATGGACTGCGATTGGTGAGCTTAATATGCAGGGTGGAAAGCGTAGACTTGAATGTTTCTTTAAAATTCATAACAGGAATGGAGGTGCTAAAATCCACATCGATATAACTGGTTTCACTAGTCGCTGTTTAACTATCCAGTCAAATGGATTAGTTAGAATGTTTTCTTCTTTTTTCAGCAAAGCCACACAGACACCTGACGTAAGACAAACAGCATTAAAACTGCCTTTTAAACACACGTTTTGTATGTATTTTGAACCGTGTTAGTCGTAGTTGCAGAATAACATTCCTTCATTTGAAATGACTGGAGCTTCTTACATTTTTTTACATTTATTTTAATGCTTGTGATCATTTTCGAACCACTAACGACTTTTGGTGACTGTAATATGTTGTAAAGAGAACGTAAATAAAAATAAAATCCCCACGTCGCCAGCTGTTGTCAACAGAAGACAAAAGTAAACCCAGCTGAAAGTGCCTGCCGTGTCTTTCTTTCTATGCCGAGTGCTAAGCTTTCTGTAAATTTGTCACGTACGTCTCTGCCAAGACTCACTTTTATGAACTTTTCAAAAGACGAAGGTCCTTCCAAAATGATATAGTTACCATTTGAAATATTTGAATATGCTTACTGCTGGCAAGAGAAGTGAAACTCATTATAGAACAGCACTAACCTTATTAGCTATCTGAAAGCTTTTTGCATTTTCAGAAAGACCATTTTAGAGGATGTAATCTGGCGGTTTTAAATGCTGCACAGTGATCACCAGGTGGTGGTTTTCTTGTAAGTACAAAAGGAATTCAGTTTTGAAATTAAACTTTTAAGCTTTCCTGCATGATGGTGGCAGGTGAGCGCTAAAATGGGTTCTCCTCATCATGCCCTTTGCAATCCTACAATCAAAAAGGAATAATGATAAACAGGAAATAAATGCCTAGCAACCATTAACCACCCTTTCACGAAATGGCAAAATAACATACAATTTTTTTAGGGGATTTTTTCCCCTGAATTAACATGCTGGTGGGATTTAGTGAGCATAACCTTTTCAAAAATACTTTGCCTCATTATTCACATCAGAGTCTTTAACAGATGTGCGGTGACTTGCCCGGAGACAGTGTATGACTGACTGGCCAATGGGAGATCATTGAATGCTGCAAATGTAGGTTTATTTTGGATTATTCAAACAACCATAATTAAATGTGTTAAAAATTCAATTTAAAGCTGATGCAGATGGAATTTTTGTATTATCTTGTGACATTGTGGAACAGATGCTTATATGCTGTGCTTCCCAAAGTTAAACTGGATGGATGATAATGCACTGTATAAGCCAGACTTTAGCCAGAAATTAGTTGTGGAGTAATAAAGCCAGATCGCTTGCCTGAGCAACCCAAAGTTTCCAGACAACTGAGTTCAACTTCAGGGATGGCTGAAGTTGCTCATACACTCTGATATATTTTGTTGTTACACCTGTTATGAACTGTAGTGAGGATTTTAGAATTACTGCAGAGCATGTTGTGGCTTCACTCTCTCGGGATTGGTGGGACAAAAGTGAAACAAAAAGACAAAAACAAAATTTGACTGTTCATGGACTTGCACAAAGTTGCAAGTTTCTTTCTGTTTGGCAAAAATGTAGAGGATGCAACCATGACCTGTAAAAACGGTCACGTATTCACCAGCTAAAGCTGCCTATTTAGAATTGACAAACAACTATGTTGTAAAATATAAAAAGTGTATATTATTACACTAAAAGATATCTGTAACTTTAACAAAGTATTAAAAATAAAAGAGCAACATCAGATTTTATTTAAATGATTTAAAGTTGACACAATAGCATCAGCACACTCCTGCCTGTTGATATCCCCTTCACCAACAAATAAATTAATAAATAAATGAGAATTAACTCACTCATCAATCAAAACATACAGAATGCCTAAATATATAAGTAGAAGGTTGACAGGCAAATATCGAGTTAATACATGGTAGCTTAGTGTAGAGCTACAAATGTCCTTATAATTCAAAATTTTAAGTTAGGTTTGTTGAAACTTAAAGGCGGTCATTCATTGAGTTGAAATTTTAAGACAATAACTCCTGAGTTTTGATATAATAACAGAGAGGGAGGATGGCTAAGCTGTCTGCTAACTTGGTTAGCAAGGCACCTTCACAGATAACTGCTAATTACAGTACAGTAGCGCTAAATTGCTAATAATACTCAAATTTTACTTACCAGAACTGAGCATCAGAGTTGTTATTTAATCATGTGGTACAATAAACATTGCAATAAGCCCATTATTTGGGAGCTAACTGCATGATAAATGCTCGAAACAAACATGATTACAGAGTAGTAGCATCTTCAGCTAATGTAACGCAGGTTTGCGCCTAGTCAGGACCCACCTGTCATTCAAGGTAGTAGCAGCATTTCTATGCCCTTCAAATTGAGAAATTTAGGCTTGATCAGATTTAAATAAATTAGTTATTAAAAAATTTCCCCACACAGCCATGAACAAGGAAATTGATCAAAGCCCCATTTTTGTACCAGGCTGTAAATATGCATCTGCTTATTTACACAGGCATCTCCTGGGATTAACTCCCTTGCCAAGTAAAAAGACTAAGTATGCACTGAAGGCATGCTGCTTACACTCATGTATACCATTTTTCTATCACATTTATCAGGTGCTTGCCACAAAGGGAGCAATGCTTCTTAATTCAACTTTATTTTTCGAATGAATCAAAGTATCTGTGCGTGTTTATAGCTCTCTTTTATATTTGTTGTAATTAAGTCCAGTGTGAAATTCTAAAGGGTTTTGATGTGTGAGGATTTCATTTTTGCACATATTTATTTATAAGTTTTTTCTGAATTGGTGACATTTAGTACAAAGATTTAGGCCATTGTTAGGTATTTTAGTACCATGGTAGCATTTACTGGATATTGTTTTATAGTGACATTATACAGGAAAACTCTGTCATTCAATAAGGCCCCTTTGTTTTAGTTATTTTTCTCTTTGACCCAAGAATTGATGTGTGAGAATCACAGGCTGGTACAAGGTTGAAATACCACAGAGATCACTCCCTCAGCTACATTAGTTTCTTAATCTTTTAGACGCCTGTTGAAGGCCAAATGGTTTGTTTCAGATTTCACTAATGTAAGAACTCTTTGTTTTGTGCCTTGAAAATATGTCGCTGAGATAATCACAATTGTAGCTGAACTAATAAACTACACAAAGGATGCTTCTTCACCCAAGGGCAGGAAGACGCTCCCTTATCTTGGTCTGTACTGGTTTAAACTGATAATCTGCTGTCTCATGAATTTTACCCTCTATATAAACTGTTATACTTGTGAATAAAGTTGAGTCAATTTGGGAAGACAATCTGAAGCAGTCTCTGTTTTCTTGTTCTCCCAAGCTGCTCCCGAGCTCGTACTAACACGCTGAATGGCATGCTTGAATATTACTTGAGAATATATTTGACTGTGTTACAGACTAAGGGACATTCTCTGCTGATAGACGTCCACGCCTCGGAGGAAGTCGATCCACGGATTAGGCCTTGGAAACCGTTTCCTTCAGCCATCATCAGTGAAATATACAACCTCCAAGTTAGATTTAAAGATACTTTTTCTCTTAGAAGGTTACTCGTTTAATTGACCTGTACGATCACTTCTCTGGCTTATGTCTTAGACACTTTAATAAGAAGCTTTATCTACACAGAGTTTTATGCTGAACTTCAAACAACCATGCTAATATACCATTAAAAATAAAAGACCTTTACTGCAGAGAAACTCATTGTACAGGTGCTTAGACCTAAAGTACAAAGTTCATACAGGATTAGATGCAATGCAATGTAAGCAGACACCAAGCATAGAATCTGCTCTAAAAGCAATTGGCAAAAAGTGATAAGACATTTGGTGCACATTAGATACAAGATCATCTGCAGCATCTGTTGTATGGGCGCAGTGGTCATGACCCACCTTATGTAGTAAATAACTTGGACTTTAAGCTAATTTAAGTGTTGTGTTGGCAGTGAGTCACATTGATTTCATGCACAGGACAAATGAAGAAATCATTTCAGCGCTATACAATAACACAGCAGTTTCTCACTATCATTACTGTTCACGAACAGCTGGACACTGTGCTTCCCTTTGCATGATAATGAGTCTTAATGAGAATTCTTAAGGGTCACTAACGGTCCCTCATTATGATGTTTGTTAGAAATGCTGCATGATATGTTGCTACCAAGGTTTCACTTGTAGTGTTGACACGAGTGATTGAAGAGCCATTGTTCTCTAAGAGGCCTTGTGTGTTGTGACAGGAGGCAGTGACGTATTAAGCAGGTGCAGGTACTTGCCGTGTGTGCGTGGGACCATTTGCTCACGGTAGGGTGGGTGGGTGTGAATATGGAGAAGCCCTAATGGGGAGGGCCAGTGGAGCGGGGTGTATGGGTCAGGTTACCCTGACAGGAGTTTTTGGTGGTGGGGGTGCCAGGCCCAAAAAAGCCACCAGTGTCTTCCACACGTGGGAGGAGAGTCTCAACTGTGGCCGGGGTTCCTAAGTGCTGTCCTTTACATTACAACCCGCCGACATCTGGACGTCCAACATGGGCAAAGGGGTGAGTTCTCTTGATTTCTGAAGCTTTTCTTTCTAATATCAGCGAATGAATGAATGAACATCGCTCATTACTTACTGTAATATATGTGCAATGACAGCATATGGTGTGGACATGCATCACAGACTTTCCTAAATGCGTCTTCAGCACTTGATGTCTCGAAGTGTCAGAATGATGCCTTTTGAAAAAACAAACAAACAAAAAAAGACAGTAACATCTCAGGATAATGGCTTTCCTCCTCAATAAGTTTTGTTCTCGGCTTGCTGTTTATTTGGGTAATTACGTAATTTTGCTTTTATTCTCTCCATCAGGCCCATTCCATTTAGCTTTATGGGAGGACAGCCTGGTAATCTTCCTCACACACAGTGGTGGGAAATTGCTATGCCAGACACATTTCAGGCACTCCGCCGGCTCTGTGCTCCCTGTTTGGCTCTTTCTGATTACTTTTTCACTGTGTCACTTGCTCACACTCTCCTCTCATTCACGCTGTATATCCCTCCTTCACTGACATGCACACGTGCCACCAGGAGGAGACTGACAGCGGCAGATGATTTCCATGATGCACACTTCTTCCAACTGTTCGTGACACACACACACTCTCGCTCGCACTCATAAATGAGGAACTTGCAGTATTAGAAAAAGATATTTTCTCGTCAATATTGGGTGAATGGTTTGCCAACAGTGTCAGGAGATTGAAATAAACAAGGAAACACAAAGTCCATTGTGTTCACATTGATGCTTGCATTCTGTCGCTCTGAATGTAAATGGCTGGGCACAATGTGCCTACCAAGCAAGTGACTTTTCCCACTTATTTTAGGTTTACGATGATACCCTAATGTATAGTTATTGCACTCTTTTCCCCTAGTGTGGTGCCGAGAACGGAGGGAAGAGGAATAAGAAGGGAAAGAACTTGGATGAGCTGAAGAAGGAGGTGGCCTTGGTAAGAAAAACAAGCTGTCACTGCTCCATCTCATACTCATTCGGCACAGTGATTGATTCCAATGCCGCTGCTACCAAATGATCCCCAAATAGTGTTACTCCAAAGACACCAGGTTATTTAACAAGGCTATAAATGAAAACGGTGACCCATAAACAAAATGGCAATCCAACATGTTTAGTGCAGTCAATTGCAGACTAGTTGTGAGCCAGTCTGTCCTCTCCTATCTGCTCAGCCACCCTCTGGCTGCTCCTCTTTGTACTCGGAAAGATACTGAATAATTTGTGGGCCACCAGCAGTGTAGTGCAGAGTTTCGTCTTGTGCAGAGCTGTAGCTCTTTGAGGTGCTGTCAGAATGCAGCCAAGCGATGTCCATGAAAAGTGGGCTAAGTTTTGCCTTTTGCTACTTTATCTCTGATAAAGTCGCTCTTGTCAGTTATCAGATTGGCTTGTGACTGATTAAAGAAAAGAATCCCTTTGATACTGTCAACACTTAGGAGAAGTTTTGTGTTTAATTTTGCTTTGATCTGTCTGGCTCATACACTTCTTTAGTTACTGATTTCCTGCATTTTTTCCCCACAGAAATCATTTTCACCACCACCAGACAATAGCTAATCAATACTAGGTTTAGGTGCTTATAAATAAAACAAACTATTTTTTTTTTTTTTTTTTTTTTTTGGGTTGTATGGAAGCCCCAAACGCAATTTCATTGTTCTTGACAATGACAATAAATACTAAATACTAAATATCTAATTTTTTACTTGATTGTGGCCAAATTACTTGCAGCTAGTGAGGCGGCTGTTGGTGAGGAAAAATATGGATTTTCCCCTGTCTTACTAAGAAATTCACCCTTCATCCTGTGTGAATGATACAATCCTGACAGCTGATGGCTGAAGTTTTTGTTGCTACACTGCCAAACTCCATTTCACCCACAGTGGAAATGTCTTGGGATTGGGCCAGTAGCAGAAATGTGCCACCAAACAAGAAAATTTAGTGGGTTTCTTTTCTTTGCAGCAGGAAACAATCAGTTTTTATTGGTTTACACACTCAAGACACAATAGAGTTTACTCATCTGTCTGTCTGTCTGTCGGTGATGGATCCTTGTTAGATACAAACAATAAACTCTTTTATTAGTGAAAGACAGGGGTTAATGGGGTTAATAGGGTTCCTTATAAATAAATAAACAGTGCTGTAGTGCACCTGTGCTTTGCGCTTGTGATTCTTGAGGCTTCAGTATCAAAGAAACATTTTATTTTTGCAGGATGACCACAAAATAGATCTGGATGATTTGGGGAAACGATATGCAGTGGACCTCAGACTGGTAATGTCAGCCACACACAAACTCTCTTAAGTACACATGTACGCTTGCACACAAGCACACAAGAAAGAGCTGCTGTAATATCCCGTACAGAGATGCAATCTCTCGTTGCCCGGACTGAAGAGCAACATCCAAACGGAGACCAAGCATTACTTTGGTCAACATAGGCTCTCCCCAGTGTCACCTCTTCATCTTTAATCCGTTGCACACTCAAATAAACTTACACACTTCAGGATAAAAACAAATTGCAGATAAACCACATCATTTTTTTGCTTTCACCACATCTGCTGCTGATTCTAATTGTAACATTCCAGGTGAGGTCAATAAGATTTTATCTTTTTATCTTCTTTTTTTAAAGATGAGCATGGAAAAAAAATCAAAGCTCTACACCATGGGAAATAGTGCAAGATGTAAAAATGTCAAACATTTGTCAAGCTCCAAAGACAATCAATCAAAGTCAATTAATCAGATGTGTGATTATCTGTTCTAATTAAATCATAGCACTTTGGATATTTACACGGGATTTTGCTAAATGAGATATTGGAAAAAAGAAATTAAGAGGAAAATGTTCAATAGGTACATCCAACAGAGCATCTTAGATGAGCATCTTTTCTATGCTTGTGATGTTAAATAGGCCAGACGGGGACACTTGATGTTCTGCAACTACAGCTGTAAAATTGCTTTTTAAGCCAAGGTGAAAACTGGGCCATTGTGTTGTAATAAGATTGCCTGTGACAGCAGAAAGACATTTATTCCTGCTCTCCCCCAGGGTCTGACCAATGCCAGAGCTGTAGAGAATCTTGCCAGGGATGGTCCGAACACTCTGACTCCTCCCCCAACCACGCCGGAGTGGGTCAAATTCTGCCGCCAGCTCTTCGGCGGCTTCTCCATTCTGCTGTGGATTGGGGCCATCCTTTGCTTCCTGGCCTACAGTATTCAGGTGGCCACAGAGGAGGAGCCGCCCAATGACAATGTGAGAAACTGCTTGTAAAACCTGCACACATATGGACCTAACATATTAATCACACACTCAGAGTAAGACGTGCAGAATATATACACAGAGCTGGAAATGCACATGTCCATGCATAAGAAAGCATCATTTTAACTTCTTCTAATCTTGTTCAGACAGATGTACTCTGGTTATGTGGAGCACTTATCTAATTCTAATTTTATATGAAATTTAAAGTTTCCTCCAGGTCTAGCAAATTTTACAAACTTTATGGATTTTCCTGCTTTTTCTAACTTTGGTGGGACTCAACATCATTTCCCATAAGCACAAGTTGCAGAGTTGTACCAACAATCATATAAATCAAATCAGTGTTAGCAGAGGTGTATACAAAAGGGGTGAGAACAGTGACAAAATTCATCTGATTACATCACACATCCTTTTGACCATTCTGTTAGACCCCTCAAAACTCCAGTGGGGATAAAAATTAAATATGAAATGACTGCAAAGAAGATTGCAGTTATGTGAAAAACTAAGTATGCCATTAAAATTTCAGTAGGGATTAAGAGGGTGAGTAGCAGTCCTGTGATCCCAATCGGATACACTTGATTATTGATGAGCAGTAAATGTGACCACCTCCATAAAAACAGATATTTTGGCAGTTTGCTGGTCTGAGGTAGGCGTGTGTTAACATAATGCCACAGTTTTCCCAGGGGTGGATGTCCCAGCAAATTCACCCAAATTTCAGACTGTGAAATGCTAAGGGAAAGTCCAAGAGCTACATTGCCAACTTTGCAGCTGTAACTTAGCATGTTAAATGTCAAAATTCAGGACAGTACCATTAGAAAAACACTGAACACCTAAATGTTCATTTGGCTTGTTTGAAAGGGTTGCCAGGTGCCTCCTTCCTCGAAAAATAACATGGCAGCACAGCTTAGCTTAGCTTTGCAAAGTTGCATTTAAACAACCCACAAGACTTGTGGAATAATGTCCTTTGGACTGACAAAACTAAATGACCATAAGGCACAGCACCACATTTGGAAAAAAGCAGCACAGTGCAGGACTGGTTATGTTTATGTGGTCGTTTTGCAGCCATAAGAATGATAAGGTTATACAGATAACTGTTAGTTGAAGTTATGGCTGCTACAGGTGGTTCTACAAGCCACTGAGTCAGGGGGTGTACTTTTAGGTTTTCACAGGAGTCCTGTGAAAATGTTATTTTTCACATGACTGTTTGTATAAATACAGAATTGTTATTAAAGACATGCCTCACACCTTTCAGCTGCTTTGAATCAAATCTTAAACCAAAGGCTAGAGAGTAAAGAGATTTCAAAGGACAAGCTTTTCCTCTGCTTAAAGTGGTATTTATCTATCTAGATGGTTTGGGTGTTACTCACTGTAGAGATGTCTGCCTTCAGTTGAGTATAATGGACGGAGATGCCATTTACCTTGCACTTCACAAAATGAAGAAAAAAATCAAAAGGAAAAAGTATCACATCACAAATCACGACGTGGCTACATACTTGTTGTTAGTCCAACTAAGGTGGATTTTTCTTTGGCTTTCTTTTTCTGCTGGTTATATTTTCTTAACATAACCTTTACTCAGCAGAGGTTTTTGTCTTGAGATCTTAATCTCCTTTTTGAGTTTCCCATAAAAACCCAACTGGTCACAGGGACCAATACAGAGACAGCATACATGAAAACCAACAGAATAAAGAATGAAAACTGAAAAGGAACAGGGGGAAAACTCAGCTTCTAAAGTGTAACATGAATCCAAAAATACTTTTTAGAAACAGCAGGATTAGGTCCCCATAAGTACAGAATATCGGTTACACCGTGACATAGAGTCCTTGCCTTCTTCCGAGTGTGGCACAAAAACAACCACTGACACTGGCGTCCTAGCAGTCACACGAATAAACACCCAGACCAACCACTGAGCAAACAGAGCCAAGCACCACCCATGCTGCACATTATGGCTCTCACTCATTATGCAGTCTGCATTAAGCTCTTGCATAATATACAGTAACGTACAGTAGAAAGACACGTGCACATTAATCCCCCAGCAGTTTAATCTCTCCATTTAGCGCCGAGCATGTACAGCTGGATGCTCCGGTAAGCTACTTCAAAGCCCTGACAGCCTGCAGCTTCGGCACTTTGAGCCTTTGCAAAGTGTACTGGCAGCTATTACAGAAGAAATTCCACCTTAAGTGTACTCCACATATGGTTGTTGTCAGATGATAAGTTAATTTTACATTACTTTGATGCATTTTATTGACCTGAAGAATTGCGTTTAATTTGAGAAAATGGTCCAGCGGGCTTCTGAAAGTGCCGCTGAAATAACGCAGTATATTTCTTGGTGTTAAAATTCACATTTGGGAAAGAACCTGTTGATTTAAATGTCACCTGCCTTGACAGCTGTTGTTTCTATAATTTCCATGCAGCTGGTGAACAGAAATATTTCTTTCTGAAGTGAGAGGAGGTAAAAGAGCTGTTCTAAAATCTGCAAAAACTCACATGGAGACAAAATCAGGACCTGCAAACTGAACACTGAAATTGAGAAAAATGTTCTAAGTACTGACAAGTGATTTTTCAGCGGATATGTTTCCCGGTTCAGAAGCTTTTTGCACAGACTTAGTGTTTTTAAAAAAAGAAAGAAACAATAACCCACTGAAGTGTAAAAGAGCAAAACATTCTGTTGTTGCTGTCAAATGAAAGCGACACCTTCCAAAAAGGAAACTTTTCAGGATTTTGTAATTTTTCTTTCCAGGAGTCCAAGACATACAGTACACCAGCTGGCAGATGCTTTCATCCAAAGTGCCTGGCTGTCTTGTTTGCATCAGTGAGAGCTGAACCCATAACAGCCTTTTCACAGTAGACCTGAAAATAGCCACCAAAAATGCAATAAAAATACACCAGAATGAATGTTTCCTGCTTTTACATAACCATAAGTCTAAAAAGCCAGGCTGTAGCTCAGTGAGCGTCTCTTAGTGGCCTCGCAGATTGGAGTTTCAGTCCTTGGTTTTCTGGGTTCGGGTGACAGATGCTCACTTGGACTGACGAGAACTGAGCTGTCCAAGATAACAAAAATAGTACAGAAGATTCCGGCTCTGGGATGACTTCTTCTTTTTAAATCTCTCACTAAGTCTGTGAGCTTCCCCCAGGTTTTTCCCTCTGAACTCTGTTCTTGCACATGTACATTTAAGGTTTTACTGTTTTAAGACCCGTTTCAAGCTGATAAATCCCCATTTCCTGCGCTTAAGTGTACCTTACATGAACCAAACTAAGTTGATAAAGACACCGTCTCCCCCTGTTACATGGCTTTCCTTCCGTTTCAGTTATATCTGGGTGTGGTGCTGGCAGCTGTGGTGATCGTCACCGGCTGTTTCTCTTACTTCCAAGAAGCCAAAAGCTCTCGAATCATGGAGTCCTTCAAGAAAATGGTGCCACAGGTAAGTTGATGCATTTGGTGTTTGTGTACTCTCAGAGCTTTCTGAATCAATAAGCCGTCCCTCAAGTAGGGCTTACACACTCACTTGAGTGGAAACCTAATAAGCTTGCACAAAGGAAGAATAAATGTTTGAGCCAACTTTGGATTGTGAGTGTGTTTGCATAAAAACTCCCCTTGCGTTATCCACCTCTAGCACTTTGATTGCCTAATTCTTTAATCTATTTAGACTCTTTTCACACACTTCTCGCGCCTCTTTTCCCTACCTGTCTTCCTCCTCTCATCTCCCTTCTCGTCTATATCTGTCTTTTACATACCTCCATACCCCCTGGCTTCTCTTCTTTTTATATCGCTCCTCTCTCCTCATCTGACTAAATCCTCTCTCTGTTCCCAGACGTTCTCTCTTCCTCACACTCCCTCTCCCTGCTCTTCTTTTTTTCTCCATGCCAGCAAGCGATGGTGATCCGGGAGGGGGAGAAGATGCAGATCAATGCAGACCTTGTGGTGCTGGGAGATCTGGTGGAGATCAAAGGGGGAGACCGCGTCCCAGCTGACCTTCGAGTGATCTCTTCCAGCGGATGCAAGGTAGGGGAGGGGTGCTGGGCCCGTCCCTGGGGAACCTGGAAGTCGCAGTGGGATTACAGTAGCTCAGCTGACTTTGGTATTTCTACCTTATTTTCTCTTTTTTCTAGCACATTGTTTATCATAAAGAGCATCTGAGCATGCAAACATTTGCAGGTAAACGAAGTACAGGTGACTTGGACGGGAATGATAAATAAATCAAATAACTCATAAAATATTTGGCCTTGTGATAAACTGTTCACCAGCTGTCAGTCCTTGAAAGATATTTTAGTCTGGATCAAAGTAATGCACCAACCCACAACAATGCTGCAGTAATCAGACTTTCCACCTTTCCCAGTTTCCCTTAAAAATGATTTCAATAATGTTTCCTGAACGTTTTTTTTAAACATCTTCTTGTTAAAGCCTTTTCCCCTGCCAACAAGCAATGTGCAGTTGTACATGCAAAAACTGTTGTTGTGTTAGCTATGACCATATTTACATCACCCAGAAAATGCTTTCATTATGGCTCGCTTCCAAGACACCACGTAATCACATTCAAACACGATGCTTGAGCGGCTAGTTGTCTGCTTCTGATTTGCAGTTTAATGAAAAACTGAGTCAGATTGTTCCTGTAGAATTCACCTCATACTGATGAGCCAGGGAAAGGGCATTTTGTATACATATTTTGTGTGAAAGATTAATCTGGTTTTGATTAAATTTTCGTCTTTTTTTATGTCGAGTCTGAGTAAGGTCTGCGCGCTCACTTGGACATTTCTTAATATTTTCTGCATAAATATGACCTAAAGGTTCATCTGACTCTGACAAAGGTCTTAAAAGGAGATAAAGAGGACCAGTTTAGATAACTGAAATAAAAAATATCTGACTTGGTCACTGATTAAACATAAACTAAATTCTTCATGGCATGGATTCAACAAGGTTTTAGAAACACAAGTGTCTATCTCAGGGCTTTCCACTGACATGATATTATTATGCATTACTACTACTACTACTAATAATAATAATAATATTTCAAAAATAATAATTTTTGAATTTTTTATTTCAATAAAGTGAAAAACATGGAAAAAAACCCCCACAAATGCAAGAAGACAAAAAGATGTGTTGGCTGCACATCCACAATCCACCACATCCCAAAGGTGCTTTGTTGACTTGAGATCTGATGTCTCTGAAGCCCATTTTACAACTCTTTGTCATGCTGGACAAACCGATTTGAGATCATTTGAACTTGATGTGATGCATTCAGCTTTAAGCAGCTATCACCAGCATGTCTGGCACCAACAACTGTGCCATGTTCAAAGTCACTTAAATGAACTTGAGCAGGTCATCTTGACCATACACCAAGGTATTGGCTGATTTGATATTTGCACCAACAGTTGAACAAGTGCACCTAACGTTGTGGTCAGTGAATATACGTTATATGTATATTTTCTACAACACTTCTCATTGAACCGATCCATAAAGCACTGTCAGAACAGCCTTCTTGTTCAAGCAGTTGGTAGCAAACATGCAGATGGGCATCACAAACCTTACAATCCTGTTATATACACCAGTGTTGTTTAGTTAGTCTTCTGATGGTGGAATCATTAGCCACTGTAAAACAGGCCTTTCACATTGAGTTCCTTTGTGACCGACCAGGCAGACTACCAAATGCCTTTAACTGTAGTATTTTTTGTTTTGTTTTGTTTCTTGAGCACACCTGAAGTGAGCAACAAAGATCTTTAATTTCTTTTGTCTGTCTGACTACGAAGTTGTCTAAATTCTCCAGAGAAGGATTATACATTTCAACATTTTCCCAGTCTGATGATCCTGAACATCCGTTTTTCTCAGATCCTCCTTTGTTTGAGCCATAATACATTTTCTACATGGGGATGGGAATAAACCTACCATGAAAACAGGGCGCTCACTCTCACCTAATTGTCATCCCTGATTTATTTCACCTTTAAATTGAATGCTACTCCTAGAGTTTCACACACCTTTCTCCCTCACTGATATGTAATATTGTATCATTTTCCTCATTCAATAAATTACCAAGTCTAATATCTTACCTGTATTTAATTGGGTTTAATTTATCTGCTTTTTATGGCTTGTGTGGAAATCAGATAATGTTGTAGGTGCTACCGGTATAGAAAATATCAAAGGCTTTTTCTGCAGCTGCACTTGCTGTTGCCGAATAGGGTGAAGGTTTCTCTCAGTGGTTCAAATTTCTACACCGTGTTGCAGCGAGCACCTAGATCAGAACACAGTTTTGACAAGACAAGAGCGCTATATCACTTGTTGTTATAAAGTCCTTTTTTTCCATTTCCAGTCTGTCAGTTTCACCTCTTCAGTCTCTCTGATAACACCGCGCTCACATCCATTTTCTCTCTCTCCCTGTGAAGGTGGACAACTCCTCTCTGACGGGAGAATCTGAGCCTCAGACGCGCTCCCCGGAGTTCACGCACCAGAATCCTCTGGAGACCCGCAACATCTGTTTCTTTTCCACCAACTGTGTCGAGGGTCAGTAGGCCACATCTGGCCAAGATTGTCTCTTATCGGCTTTAAATGTCTTCCTTTAAGCCATCTGGAGATCAGCATCATTTTTGCTTTACCACCCATCGGTGAATGTGTTCCAGTACATGATCCGTACACTGCACCACGCAGTGTGTAGCTGCTCATGCAGAATGCATGAGGATTAGTAATAAGCATTTCCATCTGAGATAGAATCACTGGGAATTTGAGTGGTCAGTGGCTGTCAGTCATAAAGTTTCAAAGGGATTTTATCAGATTTATCAGATAGATCTTAGAACAAGATGTACATTAGAAGAACATCTAATGATGATGGAGTTATTATGAAGTTTTAGAAGCTAGATTTTTTTTTAACAGTTCTGAACACTTGCATGTTATCTTTGAAGATCTGCGTTTTGGCCACACGTTTGTGGAGCCATTTCTGACTTAATTTAAAGATTTTTTTTTTTTTATGAAAGTGAAGTGTTAAAAAAGTACATCCTACTTATCTACAAGCTCAGAAGTGTCTGTCCTTGTTTTTGAAATACACATTTGTTTCCAACTAATTGAACATTAAACCAGTCAGAAATGCTGTAATTTAATGGAATACCTGTGTGGGTGTATGGAGGCCCATTTTCAGCACTCTTGTGTTCAAATGGCACATTATGTTCCCTAATGCAGGTTTAGCATGTTAACGGGCTTTGATTACGTTAGCACAGCTGAAAGATGTGCTGATTAAAGAAACAATAAATTTGGCTGGGTGTGTGGAAGATCGGCTTTTATGTGTTCAGACGTAATGGACATTCTGAAAGTCTTTAAAATCGAAGGCTATTCAGTTGGAGGCCTAAAAAGAAACAGGATTGCATATAAAAGGTGTGTACTGCAAAGTGGCCCTAACCAGAGTAGAACAAGACGTGGGAGAAACTGAGCAAGATTACAAGTATAGTTTAAGAAGCACAGCTCAGGTCCTCAAGAGGAAGCTTCATTAAATTGTCCCCACCAGATTGTGCTGGTTTGTAAACGAGTAGAGCACAGTTGCACAAAGCTTTTTTTTTTTTTTGGCAATTTAGCACACAGAATACTCTTCGTTTCTTACACTCTGATGAATTTCAGAAGAAAGTTATTTTTTGAGGGACATTTTAAGGCTATAATCAAACCCACAGAGGGTGATGCTACAGACACTCAACACGATATTTCTTTCCTTCTTTAATCAGAAGAACAGTTTTCAGCTGTGCCAGCATAATTGGAAAAAGGTTTTCAAATGATAAATTAGCCTTCAAATCAAATCAAATCAAATCAAATCACTTTTTATTGTCACATCACATGTGCAGGCACACTGGCACAGCACATGCGAGTGAAATTCTTGTGTGCGAGCCCCACAAGCAACAGAGATGTGCAAACACAACAACACAAACGAGCAAAATACAAGAATGGCCAACCTGAAACTAATAAATATATGTACAATATATAATAGTGTATGCATTTCTGGATGTGTATACTAAATATTTTCCTACGTGTGTGTGTGTGTGTGTGTGTGTGTGTATACACATTTTTACAAATTAAATAGTAAAAAAATAAAATAAAATAATAATAATAATAATAAAATATATAAAATATACAGAGTTGAATATGTGCAAAACAAGTGGCATTTATATACAGTGTGGAGTGCATAATGTTGAAGTTCCAGTAGTGAAGCTGAGGTGTCTATGACGTGTTCAGCAGTCTGATGGCCTGATGGAAAAAGCTGTCTCTCAGTCTGCTGGTACGGGACCGGATGCTGCAGAACCTCCTTCCTGATGGAAGCAGTCTGAACAGTTTATGGCTGGGGTGACTGGAGTCCTTGATGATCCTCCCCGCTTTCCTCAGGCACCGCTTCCTGTAGATGTCTTGGAGGGAGGGAAGCTCACCTCCAATTATCCGTTCAGAGCACCGCACTACTCGCTGGAGAGCTTTGCAGTTGTAGGCGGTGCTGTTGCCATACCAGGTGGTGATGCATCCAGTGAGGATGCTCTCAATGGCACAGTGATAGAAGGTCCTGAGGATGCGGGGGCTCATGCCGAATCTTTTCAGTCTCCTGAGAAAGAAGAGGCGCTGCTGCGCCTTCTTCACTGTTTTGTTTGTGTGTACTGACCACGTAAGATCCTCAGCCAGGTGTACGCCAAGGAACCGGAAGCTGCTCACTCTCTCCACAGCAGCGCCGTTGATGGTGATGGGGGTGTGTACTTCTCTGCACCTCCGGAAGTCCACTATCAACTCCTTTGTCTTTGCGACGTTGAGGGTGAGATGGTTGTCTTGACACCAGTGGGTCAGGGCGCTGACCTCCTCCCTGTAAGCCGTCTCATCACCGTTGGTGATAAGACCCACCACTGTAGTGTCGTCCGCAAACTTCACAATGATGTTGGAGTTGTTAGTGGCTGTGCAGTCGTAGGTGTAGAGTGAGTACAGGAGAGGGCTCAGTACACACCCCTGTGGAGCACCAGTGTTCAGTGTGATGGGGGATGAGGTGATGCTGCCCAGTCTGACCACCTGGCGTCTGTCAGACAGGAAGCTAAGGATCCAGCTGCAGAGGGAGCTGCTCAGTCCTGGATCCTGCAGTTTCCTGTCCAGCTTCGAGGGAACGATGATATTGAATGCTGAGCTGTAATCTACAAACAGCATCCTCACATACGTGTCTCTCTTCTCCAGGTGTGACAGGGCAGTGTGTAGTGTCAGGGCTATGGCATCATCAGTGGACCTGTTGTGGCAGTATGCGAACTGTAGAGGGTCCAGTGAGTCGGGTAGTGCAGAGCAGATGAAGTCCCTGACCAGCTTCTCGAAGCATTTGCTTACGATGGGGGTCAGGGCTACAGGTCGCCAGTCGTTCAATGAGGAGATGGTGGAGGATTTGGGTACAGGGACAATGGTGGCCATTTTGAAGCAGGCTGGGACTACAGACAGAGAGAGGGAAAGGTTGAAGATGTGCGTGAACACTCCAGCCAGCTGAGCCGCGCATGACCTGAGGACGCGGCCGGGAATCCCGTCCGGACCAGTAGCTTTGCGTGCGTTCACCTTCCTGAAGCACCTCCGCACATCCTCCTCAGACACAGTGTGCGCACTGACGTCATCCGCGGTGCGCACACTGTCCGGTCTAATGGTGTTCGCTGTGTCGAATCTAGCGTAGAATACGTTTAGATCCTCACACAGAGAGGCCGTGGTCTGCGGTGTGCTGGTTTTCCCTCTAAAGTCTGTGATCGTGTTTAGTCCCTGCCACATACTCCGAGGGTTGTCAAACTGTTGTTCCACCCTGTCCCTGTACTCACGTTTGGCTGCTTTGATCGTCTTCCGGAGTTGGTAATGTGCGTGTTTGTAGTCCGATGTGTTCGCGGAGGCAAAGGCGGTGTTCCGTGCCGCCAGTGCCGCGCGAACATCTCCGTTAATCCAGGGTTTTTGATTTGGGAAGGATTTGCCTTCAAACGTGATCAACTTGCATTAGCTACCACAATGTGCCAGTGCAACACGGGAGTGACAGTTGCTGAAAATGGACCTCTGCATGTCTATTCGATTAAAAATCATAAAAGATTCACATTTAAAATTCAATTAATCATTAATTTGCAACATCTGTGGTTTGTTATCGTATATAACTAAGTGTGTTTTTCTGCAAAAATCAAAGACATACCTACATCCGGAAAACAAACTCTATCAGAAACTGTGCTGGTTGCCCAGAGTAACTCACAGTTTTCACATTTCAGAGGATAAGGTAGAGTCTGCTTATCTGGATTCTCTCCTCATCCACTTTCTCGAGCATCTGCTCAGTCCATCCAAGCACCCATCACTGGCCAACACCTGTAATTCACCTCCATCTATCACTGCTCTACAGCCAGTTATGTCTCGCCATCGAACCTCCTCATTGTTTACACATTAGAGCACGTCGTCTGCAGTGCCCACGGTATCCACGCTGTTAGCATTTGTTTTCCCCTGCGCATATGACTCTGAGTCTCACTACAGCAGTGAGAGCATCTGGTCACCCAGCTGAAAGCTGTAACTCACACCTAGTGGTCTGTAATTTCACGACCTCTCATGTGAAGAGCTGTCTTAAAAAAATAGCCATCATTTGAAAAACCGATGCTTCTTGACTAGCGACTGCAACAAACTGATGTTGTTAACTACTGAACTGATGAATCATCCAAAGACTTTAATTTAACTTTTAATTGCACAAAAAAAAAAGGTGAGTTTGGTGAATGTTTTATATCTATTTAATGCAGAATGTGGACCTCAGGCTTCTGGTCTAGAGCACCTTGAGGCTTTCCTGTGTGCTTCAGCATTTGCATGAGTGGCTAAAATCTAATCACTTGAATATTAATGTCAGGAAAACAGAACCATGCATTTTCATTTCCCAACAAATATCTTTGAGTTTTTTTCTTTATTGCTGCCTGATTCACTGACAACCAGGAACTACATTTCTATTAAAAGATCAGATAATACCTCACACATACTGCTTAGGACACATATTTACAGTACTGTGCAAAACTTTGAGCCACCCTTCATTTCCTAATATTTAACTTTTTTTTAAAGCCTCCTAACACTGATCTACGAATCATTCAGGCATAAAAAAGGCACCTAACTTTAAATTCGAGGGATGAAGCAGTGCTTTGTTGACACATAACAAACAAACCAAAAAAATCAAATTTAAATTGGGTCTTTAGACACTTTGCAAAAACACATACTTGCATTTCTTTAGATGAACCAACAAAAAATGTCAAACATAACACGGACTGACAGCCGTAAAATAGTATTGTTGCACTAACATTGTGATTCCCAAAGAGCTATTAGCTGAAAACTTGGCATATCTGTGTAAGATGTGCAGTGAGTCCTTGAAATGTGTTAGGAAACTGGACAAGTGGAGGACAAAGAAGTGGCAGCCTTAAAAAAATCATCTACAGCAGATGAACAGTATCTGACAGTCATGTCCTTAAGAAAAATAATTCAGCAAAGACCTGTCAAAACCTGAGAGATGCATCTGACTCTTCAGATGATCCATCTACTGTTCACTGAAGCCTCATCAGAAATGTCTCTGTAGAAAGGTGGCTGTCAAGAAGCCATTCTTAAGGAAGGAAAACAGGGAGGAAAGGCTGAGGTGTGTCATATTGCACGTGTAGTGCACGGAAAATCAGTGGCAACAGGTCTTATGGGAGCGAGGAGTCAAAATTTGACATTTTTGGTTCAACTCGTCATTAACAGAAGAAAGCTTGCACAAAGGAGTTCAAGCTGTGCTGAAGCATAGAGATGGTTGGACAGAATATTGAGTTTCAAACTCATTAAAATTGTGCAAACTCTTCTTTTTTTGTCTTGCATAGTCTATTTCCATCTCTGCTTCAGGATGTTTCAATAAATCCTGGAAGTATGTCCCATTTTCCTAGAAATATATGAAGAAATGAGAGGTGGCCAGTTTGTACCCCCACCAAAAAAGAAATCACTGACAGCAAGACTTTATAACAAAGCTCATAGCTTCATAGCAGCCTTCCCCTTTGGACCAACCACAGCTTTGCACTCTCACATTCAAACACCTTCACTTGTCAGATTTACATGACTAAGCAAGCCATTAAAATGTTCTTTCAGATTCAAAATAATAACTCCCATTTAATAGTTACTGCTGTACTTTGAGACATAGCACAAGAGCATTTTCACACGTACTTGTTCCTCTAGCAGCTTATGAAAACAACTATTAGATAATCTTTTTCATAATTACACTAAAGACTGGAATGAGACCCTGTATTACATCCGAGTAATAACTTTAGTTACACATTTAAAACAAGGATATAACCACTATTTGCTGGAAGGAGGGCCAGTGAGTGAAATCATGATCACATTTTATTTTAATTCATATTGTCTCCACTGTGCAGCTGTTCATGTTTTGCTGTTTTTTTGGTGGCCTATTTTTGTTTTATCTATTGCACAGTCATCCTAATTACAGTATTATGCCCTGCAGAACAGAAATCTCCTGTAAACCAATTTTAACTGAGTCAAGGCAGTTACATTGAACTAATTTTATCGGTAATGTCCCTTTGTGGTAAACAGAACGACTGATTTAAATTTAATGACCCCCTACTGCAGGTACAGCTCGTGGCATTGTGATAGCCACCGGTGACCGAACGGTGATGGGTCGCATCGCCACTCTGGCATCTGAGCTGGAGGTCCGCCAGACACCTATCAGCATCGAGATCGAACATTTCATCCACATCATCACTGGTGTGGCTGTTTTCTTGGGAGTCAGTTTCTTCATCCTGTCACTCATCCTGGGATACACGTGGCTGGAGGCCGTCATTTTCCTCATTGGCATCATTGTAGCTAATGTGCCTGAGGGGCTTCTGGCTACTGTCACTGTGAGTATAGTGTATCTGAGTGTTTGTGCGTCTCTCTCCCTTTTTTTTGTTTTTTGTTTTTTTAGAACAATAAGTTTTATAATAATGATTTTCTCCAAAATATATCTGCAAGATTTTCTATAAATAGCCGAGCATTTTAAAAGGTTTAATGAGAGTTTATGTCCCTGCACAGCTTCTTTCTGTCCTTGCTGCAATGACATAATGTGCACTTCAGTTTACAATAATCCCCTGTTGCAAGATCACTCCATAATATGCTTCTGGGAAAAGGAAGTGAATGGAGCCATGTGGGAAAGAAAAACTGGCTGTGCTACACAAAGATACAAAATGGTGTTTGAAATGATAGTTTTAAACAAAGAATATGATTCAGGTTGATTGCAGGGGGGGCTTTTACAGGTACTTTTTTTTTACATCAACAGCAAGATTTTGTTTAAATAAACTGTAAAGAACCATCATAATGAGCAGAGCGAGGCAGGAGCTGACTAGTGTGTGGACTGTAGTGTGTGGGTATGTTGGATTACTTTTTGTACATTTGATTGCGGTCTAGCTTTTGGTTGTACAAGGTATCATTAGCATGATTACTTAAAGCTGCTTTCTTTGTGTTTTTGCAATTTGGAAGATCAGAAACTAGCTTCTGAAATTACTGTAAGAAAATGGAAAGTTTTCATTTGTTTTTAAGCTCTGTTTTCTAGCTTTGATGGACATTCTTCACCTGTTAAATATGTATAGCAGAAGTCTGTCTGTGTCTATTGATAATGGGAATTTAAGATCACAGGCAGCAATAATGAAACCAACAAACAAACAAAAAAGACTTAAAGGCTTTACAAAAATTAGGAAAATAGCAGTAGGTGGCATTAATTTCCCACGGGCTTTTCATCTCGAGCAGCTGCTTTCATACCCATTTGATATTGTTGACATAAACATATTGATTAGTGCAGGTTTGCATGTGCCAGTTCCAAAGCCCTGATGGCATGCCTGCTGGCTCACTGTCACGGTTTACTGGCACATCTACGTGGAACCAAGCCATCATCAATGTTATTAGTTACACCTGTGCTTTTCCTATCACTAATTTACCCTCGCTGAATGTTAGGTGTAGGTCTAATGATCTTACAGAACACAGCAAAGTGATTTATTACCGAATCTTGTTCTTACAAAAAAAAAATGTAGCTAACTTTTTCTGCAACAACAAACAGAGAGCAGGTTGAGGGGGATGCCAGCTGGCATTTTAAATGCCATCAGTCGACATTTCAGTGGTCGCAGAAAATAAATTAACTTCCAGTGGCTGGTTTCTTTAGTTGCATTCCCTTTAAATACATCATACAGTAAGGTATGTGTGAAAATGCTTGTGTGTACATTATGTGTGATATATTAGTTGCTATGTGGGTGACATATGGAATATGTCCACTCATCATATTTTTATGTTCTTGTTCACCTGCTGTTAACTAACCAGCGAGATCCTCACACACATACACACACTCTCATTGAGAAGGTACCCGGACCACGCATGGTTTCACATGCACAAACACTTGAATGCTCCGCTGCGTACACATGCTTTCACAATCATCCATCCTCGCCTCTCCTTTTTCTCCCTCCCCTACTCTTTCTCTGCCCTCACCTCCCACTGTCCTCCCAGGTGTGTCTGACTCTCACTGCCAAGCGAATGGCCAAGAAGAACTGTCTAGTAAAGAACCTGGAGGCCGTAGAGACTCTCGGCTCCACCTCCACCATCTGCTCCGACAAGACGGGCACGCTGACCCAGAACCGTATGACGGTGGCCCACATGTGGTTCGACAACCAGATCCATGATGCGGACACCACCGAGGACCAGACTGGTAAGACTGAGATGAAAGGAGAGGAGGAAAACAAGGGGGAAAGTAAGGAAAGAGAGAGAGAGAGCTTGGAGAGTGAAAGATATAAAGGAGAGATGGAGTGGGGGATGCGGAGGGGGGAGTGCAACCACCTGCTGAAATTCATCTGTCCAATGTTCACACCGCCAACCAACAAGGCTGTTCACTCTACTGCTTGGATTAATTGAGCAGCGGTATGCGGTGGGCGGCATAACCCTCAGCTACAAACGTGTCTTTTCCCAGAATTCCTCTGCAAGACTGCTTCTGCGGAACCAATCGGATTCTTGACTCCTGTGGAAAATCGAGCCAAAATTTAAAGAAGCTTTTAGCAATAACCAAAAGGTCTGGCAGGAGAAAAAACAGGTGTTCCATGAATACTAATTAGTCCTGAGTCAGACAATTGTGAACTCATACAAGGAATAGCCAGTGGTGCTGACAAAGGCTGTACAAGAGAAACGAGGCAAGAGCTACGAAAAACACAGTGTGTTCAATTTTTTTTTCTCCATAAAGTATGCAGACGATTTTTACAGCTGCTGCAGCCTTTTTAGCCTTTTGTACTGCACCGTGTCAAGCTCAACAATCCCAGCCATAGTGTGTCAGTGTGTTTCCACAATAACGTTGTACACAGTCCAGGAAAATATGAAAAATGAATGCAGGCGCCTGCAGTAGAGTGAAGGTCATTTTCAGTGCAATTGGGTGGGAGGGTTGAAATTTTGATACAAGTCATTTCCAAACACCTTTTTATTTTGAGTCCCTCTAGTTAAAAATGAATGGCATTTTAGAGACTGGGGATTTGAAAAATCACTTTTGTCAAGGAAACAGTGATTGTTCAACTTAACTGACCCTGATTCTATTATTTAGCTACAATATTCAGTTGTACTCTGTGAACTGAGAGTTAAGTCCATAGCATAAATACTGCATGAGTCCTACTTAAAAAAAAGCCTAACACAGTTCCTTCTCCTATTCTCTCAGGTTTGGGTTTTGACAAGAGCTCTCCTACTTGGACTGCTTTGTCTCGCGTGGCTGGCCTCTGCAACAGAGCTGTTTTCAAACCCGGACAGGCGCACCTTCCCATCGTAATGGTAAAAGAAAGTATATATATATTTATACTGCCACTCACTCACACTTATTGGTGTATTGGTGCCTGAAGAAGTATGTATAATATTTATTTTTCCCCCCAATATCCTCTGCTCATCTCCAAAGAAGAGGAGCAGTATTCACAGTGAATTTGGTTCAGATAAAAGAGGGAGAGGCAGCTATATGAATACGCTTTTTGAACAAACAGTGCTGTGTGTGGAGGGCAGAGGTGTAAAGGAGCCAAAGTGCAGCACAGAAGAGGCGTGAAGAATCCAACTAAAAGCGAGCTTTATTAGCAGATAAGTCCAATACAATAAAATCCAAACATTAATCCACAAGGCACGAGGGAGACCAGAACTCTACGGAGGAACTCTGAAAGCAAAGCAGAACAATACAGGACTAAACAGACATAAGCGGATGACATGACCAAGACAAATACAGGGACAGGACAATTTATACAGGCAACTGATTAGGAATTAGACATAGGAGAATAACAAGAAATGGGCACAGACAATCCAGACAATCAGACAGGGAGGAAGTAAAACTGAAAACAAGACACAAAAAACACTAGCAAAGTAAAACAGGAAATGAACCAGAGACGTGAAATAGGAAAGTACATTTTAAACATGCTTGAATTAATTTACACAGAGCGGCAATGCCAGACAAAACAGAGGGCAAGGAAAACTGAAAGTGACTGTACTCTGTGAAGTCAGAAAGCTGACACTCATCTGAAGCAAAATGTGACTCCGAGATCCAAAATATTACAAGAAATAAAAGTCACTATTTGAATAATTATTGAGTTAAGACAGGAATCCAAAATCCTTCCTAAATACTAAAGAAGAAACTGGAGGCCATACACACGCTGAGCAATGACTAAAGCTTAAATACAACAAGAATTAATACTTGAATGATAACAAAAAAGGCAATGCAAGAATATAAAACTTCACCTCAAAATAATCAAGAAGATATACTTCTTGTTTAGCACAGCAGCCAACCGACCAACTAAACAAACAAACAAACAAGCAAGCAAACAAAACTCAAAACCCAAGAACCAAAACCAGGGACACTGATCGATTCCTGACTCAGTGCTTTACCAGAATGTGAACACTGGACACATATAATGTAGCACTGAAGACACTATATGTTCATTTATTTAACTTCAATACGGAAAATACATGAACATAGCCTCTATAAATGATGGATGAAGCCACTCTTACATTACCTAACACATAAGTTTGACTCTTGTTTTAAAACCTTAAGTTGAACATTGTTTCCATCACCATCTTCCTTTTTTTTTGAAACCGTATGTCACCAGCTGAGGGGTGGATGTGACACCACACATTCATAAGTTAGTGACTTGTCAATCACAAGTCCAAAGCATGCACTTTTTAAAATATATATCTTATTTTAAATAGAAGCTTACATATTAAAAAAAAAATCACGTTGTATTCAGTAAGACTAGAGACTGAGACTTAAACATGTCAAGGAAATGTTACAGAGGTCATAAATCAAGAGAAAATGAGCATGTTCTCAAACGCTTCTGTTATTACCAGGTTTCTTTTTGCAACCAAAATAGTCACGCACTGCTGGCTGGCAGAAAGAACCGAGGTTCAAGGCTTTAGCCCCAGAGGCTACATCTATCTTTTATATACACTGTGTGGGCATAACCCACTCTCCTCCTGTCTCTGATTGGCTTACTCCAGCCAGTCATCACTTGTCATGTCCAAACCCAGCCAAACCAACCAATGAAGGCAATGAGTATTCACCAATCAAAAACAGGGTAAGGAAGGATGCGCTTCACCATCCTTGGAGAAAAAAATAACCTGCCGTACTGAAAGATAGATGTTGTTTGGGATTTATAAGTGGTTCTATGCAATGCAGCATGAAAAATAGATATGTACCTGCCGCATGTATACCATGCAACACAGCAGCGATCACGCTATAACATCAAGTTACTGAAAACTTTGCATTTATATTTCAGCTTTGTGAATTATCTCTACTCCCTAAAAAGGTGGAGTATACCACTTTTAGTTTAATCCAAAGGCATTCTGAGTGGGTCTTTTATATTTGGATCAAATAATGCATGCACATTATTCATGACATGATTTTTGACAACATGGTTTGCCAGTAGGGTGAACTTAACAACATGTGGGAAGTGTTAGCTGAGTTGTCACTCCAAAATAAGAAGTGGTGAAATCAGTGTTCACTCACTAAAGCTAAAAAAAGATTTAAAAAAAATGTTTGGGTTGCTGTCAGTTTAATTCATGACAAGACTGAAAACTGTTAAACCTATAAGTGCTGTTGTTGTGCCCACAGGCGTAGATAGATAAACTTCACATACACACATTTGTTGCTAAAATAGCTTTAAAGTTAAAGTACAGAAAAATGCAAAAAGCAGAGTCAAACAGCAGCAACTTTTGTAACATAAATCAAAGCACTTGTTACACATCTTAGCCTCTTTTAATGTTCCATGCAGACAAAGTGGTGATACTTCCGATCAAAGATTTATATGCTTGAATATGTGCTTAACTAAAAGTGGCAATAAAGCCATGTAAAAGTAGTATAAGTGTAAAAGACCCTAATAAAAAAAATGTAAAAGTAAATAATTTAAAATGTATTTAAAGTCCACGCAGAAGAATAGACCTGATCATGTTATTATAATACTTATTACATCATATATCTGGCGTTTGCAGTTTGCACGTTGTTCAAACGGGGGCTAATTTAAACGTTTGCACATACTGCCGGCAATTTAATCTATAAGGTTAACATTGTTAACAGAGATTCAATTTGAAATCTCAATCTGAAAATTTACTGGCGTACATAAATAATATAAATGTAGCGAAGCTAGAAGGAAAACATTTGCCTCTGAAATGTAATGCAGCGTAGGTATACAACAGCACGAAATGCCGCAACTGCTGTTTGCATTATTCAAATATGAGCATATAAAAGATGTATATTTTCTAAATGATCATACACTTTATCTTTAAATGAATCACGCCATCAGCTCCCATACTGAGTGTATTAGAGGTTAAAAGCACAATGTTCTCCTTTGAAATGCGTAACGCTGAAAAGCATAATGGCACTATGCTCAAGAAAAGTGTAAACACTTCAAAAGAAACGTATGCACCGTGCTTTACATTAGAGTAGCCGTTATTGTGTCTCTTATCAGAAAGAGTATTACACAGATCCCTGAGAGTGGAATTTTTTTTTTTACATGTTGAGTTTTCATACCTTCTGCCTGAGGGTATCGGCTCCGGCTCTTTGTACAGGATGTGGTTCGGGTCTCTGGTAATTTCGAGGCTCTCCCTTCTCACTGTCTCTTCAAACATCTCTTGGATGAGACGAGAGGGAAAAGATGGGGCCAGCATGCCAATTATGTTCCCTGCCCTTCTGATCAGATTTTGAAGTTGTTATCTCAGTTTAACGGACTGGTTACCAAACCTTCTTGTTATGCCATACTTGAGCAAAGATAGTTTGTATTCTCTCCTGTGGTCAGCCCATCCTCAGCTGCATGGCAGCCACAGGGGAATGAAAACAACCCATAAAAATAATTTGTCAGTACCACTTGACACTTGGCTTGGCATCTCTCTCACACATAAATACACATACACAGAGGATAATCCAATGCACCCCTGGAAATGACTCCCCCAGCACAGATACACAAACACACACACACTGCTGGAAAGGTAAGTCAATAATATCTCCGTCTTCTACCGACTGCTGCCCCTCCAAACTGTGCTACATTGACCTAAAGAAATTCTCAGCATGGCTCTCAGTGACAGGGATTACAGCTTCTTGACTCAGATGGGAGCAGACGGTGCCAGTGCAGCCTCTGTACCCCTCAAGGTGGGCAGATTTGCTCCTTGGATTAAGTGACACGCGTATATCCCAGCAGCCCTCGAACACAGCAGTCGAGGCTCCATTAACATTACGCGAACAAGTACCCATCTTACTCGGGAAAGGAGATGGAATTTCCATGATCTATTTATTCATTCATGAAAAGGCACAAACAAGGACAAATCTTGTGGAGTGCGTGTCCTTGTTTGGCGGCCGTTCATGAATGAATAAACAGAAACAAAGAGAAATTTCTTGTCTTGGTTTAGCTCCCACTGGTGTATCGGGTGTCAGGTCAATCAGTTTAGCATGGATTTTAATAAATTGGCTCTAAGAGTGGTTTGAAATGCCGTTATTATCATGGAATTTTTATGAAGGTGGATTTCACAGGTTATCAAAAAAGAATTTTCTCTAAAATTATCCAAGTATCACAGCAAGCAACTTTATCAGACAAGTTAAAGCTGATAAACCTCGAAAAACAAAGAAATATCAAACAAGCTGCTTCTAGGAAAAAGAGAATAATACTACTTTGAGACTCGTGAAATAGGCTTTCTTACCATCTGTGTAAAGTTTATTGCAGGACACACTCTGAGACATGGATCTAATAAGCTTAGGTACAACATCAAGTTTGATGTATGCAGATTGTACCCACTGATTCACTCCCCACAAGGCATCAATTCCCACGATATTTCGCTCCATACTACAACCTCCTTGAAAACAGCTAGAGGACACATCAATCTTGTGCTGCCACAGCTCAATAAATTACATTTTTTATTAGAATCCCAAACATTAGGTTTGCTTTTTTCCACTTTGACACCCATATATTTTTGATCAGCGCGTTATCTCCCAGCTCCTTTCCCATTCATTGGTTAGCAGATGTAGATCTTATCAGCAGACACGTTGTAAGATGGTCTTTCTAAATTTCTTTCCCAGGCTGCTTTTAGTCACAGACTGTTATAACAGCCAACTTTGAAGGCCTCTTTGTGTGGAATATTAAAATCTGTTTTCCAGCCATGACCAAAGATATTGCCGCGGTTCTTTCTCATTGGATGTCTTTCATCTGCGATAGTACAAACACATATAGTGTAGCTTATACTTGAAGATACTCTGTATCTGTCCTCATGTGGAAGCAGTTTACAAATATTAAGACTTATGAAGCTTTTTCTTTTGAATTAAGGTCACATGTAGCTACACAGGAAAAAAATGCCATCAACCTCAATGACCTCAATGAATATGATCTGAGATAATTTGTTATACTGGAGCTTGTGTTTTGTTGGACTCAGTATTTAGAATTAGTAGAATTAATTGGTCGGGGTTAGAAAAAGATCACGTTTTAGATATAAAAGCAACATTAAACAGATGAATTTCTATCGTCTTAAGGAAACGGCTATAAACAGTGGCTTCAGATTTTTATAGGTCATCATAACAGCTAGGACAAATGATTTAAGGAGCGCTTTAATTAAATATGGTTTACTCAGGCACTCGAGAAAATAACTCCATCAAGGACAGTTCTTCACCACCGGCGACACACATGTGGGTGGTCTGTGGAAACAGAGCTGAAGACCCCCAGCTACAGCTGGAGCATATCTGAGAAACTGGCCCCGCTACAGACTGAAGTGTAAAGTCTTTGTTGCTGCCCTACATGCCAGATAAATAGATCAAGCATCAAAATTAACCTTTTCTTCCTGAATTTCCTTGAGTATATTATTTTTTCACACCACTATTGGAAAAATATAACCTAATAATTTACTCATTTACTACAATCTTAGCAACCAATTTGCTGCTGATTATTGCCAACAGGCAATACTCAAATGTCTTCCTCCAACAGTATTTATTTAGAAAATCATCAAGACCTTTAGAAGCTGCCCTTGAGAGTTTACAAACAGCATATGTAGCCAACTAATTAGCTATATTTTTCCTGAAGAAACTGGGCTGTTTTAATAAAACTCTTCCTCATCTTGTAGATTTTTTAAAAAGGGGAAAACATTGACTTCTTTAACATGAAGTTATTAACTTAGACAACAATATTGTGGCCAGCATTGGTAATTCAGATCATACTCCACTACCTGCATAATTAATAAGAAACATAATGGATGTAAAGGAAGTCCTCTCGGGTATCTCAGCTAGTGTTTTAATCAATTAAATAACACATAATCCCAAAGCTTCCCTCCACTGCAGTACGATAAACACAGGCAATGAGACAGACAACACTCATTTCCTAATATGCATATGTTAGTGACTGTGCTAATGTGCTCCTGTGTGTGTTTCCCCAGAGGGAGACAGCGGGGGACGCATCAGAGTCAGCTCTGTTGAAATCCATCGAAGTGTGCTGTGGGAGTGTTCGTGACATGAGAGCTGCAAACCCCAAAGTGGCAGAGATCCCATTCAACTCCACCAACAAATATCAGGTATTGCATGAGACTAGTGTCACGTCATGGCTTTGGGCTTGAACTGATGAGAAAATTAACACAAGGCTGAAATTTATTACTGTGCATTCTGGGTTTTTGTATATATACATATATTAAGCAACCTAAAAATGTAATAGAGTAACTGTTATGTAAATAGATATTGTTGCTCACTAGCCAGAGGAGGTATTTATTTCTAATCTTGACCAATTTTATGTTTATGAAAGCTGCACTAACATATGTTAGCACATAAAACTGACTGCTTTTCTGTCAATTTTTGTATTAAAATCAATTTTTGCAATGTTTTAACAATCTAGATTTCTAGATTCTAGAATCAGTGTGAGCAAGACTACACAAAAACAAATAATGCCATGAAACTTAGTGAAAGACAAGGACAAAGTCTTTAAAATGTCGGCATGGGTCCAGATCTTTTGGGTTGCAGTTCCAGTGGTTTTATTTTTAATGTATTCATTTTATTTATTCATTCATTTCAATTAAGAGGTTATTCCTCTATTTACTTTAAATGATCTTTCACAGTTCTGTCAGAGCTGTGGTGAGTTTTTCACACAGATTTCCAAGACGTCCATGAGAGGAAAAAAACAGAATTTTTTCCTTATATGCCAGAACTAAATCATGCATATTCATTTTTTAACCTTTTCCTACTGAGGGAAGGCAGCCTGAACATGTCTGCTCTTTTACCAGAGACACCCTGCTTAAAATTCGCACTGCTGCACACATTCATACTTGGAAGCTGCCCAACAAGCCACAAATGCAGCATTGTTGGTAACAAGAAAAACGGTTGCAGCATTAAAGCAATGTGTTTTATTTATGTTAGAAAGATACATCAGGATTATGAACTGGCTTGGCTGGGATACTAAGAAAGTGCTCTGCTGTTGCCTTTCAATGCACAGAAATCCCATTTGTAAATCTATTGTATGTTGAATATGCTATTGAATTGTAAATGGGTTGGTAACCTGCTTATAAACAGTGCCTGAATAAAAAGGCCTAACATGCCGGGAGAAGAACAGGTGAGAAGACCTGGATGTACATCACTAATTAAAATTTGCCATCATGCTAGACAATATCAAACATTTGCAGAGGTAGCTTCTTATGAGACTGAGCAAAGACAAGCATGCTCTGTAATATTATTTTTTCACCAAAGTGGATTAAAAAAAATTGAGGAGAAGCTATTTTTTTAATAAAATTGAACAAACATTTCCCATCCAGTATCTGTAGTAGAGAGGCAGTTGTGAAAGGTCTTACGTTAATCCACATGCTTCACTCCGTCCTCTAACAGTCAACACCAACAGAGCCAAAAGTTAATACTGAACTATATGAAGCCATCACGCAGAGCATTAACACCTTGCTCAGGGGAAGTGTAACAATTAACGCACAGAGATGTGTGTTCGCTTCGCTTTTCCACACCCAGTCTTTCCCAGCTTGTGTGGAGATTCGAACCAGCATATGAATTGCACAGCAGCAGTGTTGAAGCAAACAAAGTACTTCCCGCATGCATCTTGTGCACCTGTTCCCTGACTTAGAATAGGCAAGTCTGTGTTAGGGGAGGGGAAATAAAGCAATTTTGCTCTGGTTTTCTGAGATTAGATATGTTGTGACTCAGATACAAATTACCTTGGGGAATGTGTGTGTGTGTGTGTGTGTGTGTGTGTGTGTGTGTGTGTGTGTGTGTGTGTGTGTGTGTGTGTGAGGGAGTGTGTGCACACAAACTACTGTAGGTATGGGGGAAGGGATAATGCAAGGTGCTACACCAGAGGAATATATGCAATTGGGTAAATGAATGTCCCTTCAACATAAGGCATACATATGACTTTCAAGGTACACTCAGTCAATTCAACCTTGAGATGATTTTTTTTAACCAGTTGGAAAATATGACAGCAGTGAAAACAAAATAAAAAAAATAATAAATAAAAAATCAGACTAACAATAGACAATCCACAATGAACCGCATGTGTGTATTGTTTTTAAAGCAAATCCCACAGTGTCCTCACATTTCCTCCTGTGCGTTTTCTTCTAGCTCTCTATCCATGAAGCGGAGGACAATCCCGCTGGTCATATTCTGGTCATGAAGGGAGCTCCCGAAAGAATCCTGGACAGGTTGGTTAATCAATAATGGATCGATTATATGTCTCAGTAGGAAAATAGCACAAAATTTGACTCGTTTTTCATTTAATGTTTCCTGTTGCTTTGTGGTTGCGGTAAAAAAAGACTCTATCCAGGCTGTTAATTTTCTATATATTGCTTTGTTACTGTCAGGGAAAAGATTAAAATCCAGCAACATAATAAAACTGGTTGTTTTTATCTTTTTTTCATAGGCTTTGTTTAAAATATGGCAGCAATATCCTTTAATTTGTCTTTATTCATGCATAATATTTACAAGTGGGCACAGGTTAAGAAAACTTAACATTTATGCACCCGCATGATTGGGATTCATTTTGGCACTGTTTAACAGTCTGATGGATGCTCCACTGTTAGAGGCGGCAGGACGCAGAGTCACTAGAGGTGGGCGGTAGATGACCAGGGGAAAAATGTGAAGTTAAACTTACCTGAAAGAACATTTTTTCTTATTCTATCATGTTGACATTTATTTTACTAAAATTAAACTTATTTTTTCCCTTAAAAAAAAAAAGATGATAGTTGTTTTAAAAAACAGTATGACTTGGGGTGGAAAAAGTTATTGCACTTTAACAGCTACTTTTGCAGCAAAAGTTCTACCCGGGGGTAAGTACTAACTACGAAAGTCCCCGGGGAGCTGCATACTTTCAAAGCCTTCTTTCTGCTTGCATTCGCACTGCTAATGGGAACTCTAACGTGATGTAATAGCTGGCCAGCGGTTGGTAATGCAACATCACCTCTTGTTGTGGTCCTTTGTTTTCTTGTAATCCTGTTTGAGCAGCTTCATTTTCTTTCTGCATTGCTTCACTGTGTGGTGGATGCCTTGTAGCAAGTTGAAGGGAATTGATTTTTTTATTTTTATTTTTTAACGTTTGCCTCTGACAAGTCAAAATCTTGTTGCATTTCCTTCTTTTCATATAGGCACAATAAAGCCTGGATGCCACTGTCAGTTTACTTCTTTGTGTTATTTTCTCCACTTTACGGTTAATAAGAGTTGTTGTATGAGAGTATTGTTTTACCATGGTTTTAAGGGTTTTTTTCATGTGAGCTGTCAGTTCCCTTTTATGCTGAGAAAGTATCTACTTTTAAAAGAAGCAAACAAAACAAAACAAAACAAAACCCTCAAAGCAGAGTTGTGAACTACAGGGGTCTCCAGTTTATGCTGTACAGCCACAGAAAAAAAGAGGGCACTACATGTCAAAGTTTGGATTGTGAATAACTTCCTGCTGTCCACATCTCTGCCTAATAATAAGATTAAGCGCTCCTCCAGTGTGCATATACTTTGTATGTAACAGTGGTGCAAAAACAAACCCAACTCAGTGCTGACATGAATATTGAATTTAGAATAAAGCCACAGTAAAGCTGTTGTTGGCTGATAAAAAAACAACTTATCCCTTTAAAGGCGCAAATCTTTTTTGACACCACATATCACATTGTCCATATAGCTGGAGCTCATCCTGCTTATGTAATACAAGCACGCTGATTATTGTAAGCACCGTAGTTCTAAATTTATTATTCATTGTTTTACAGATGCAGCACCATTATGGTACAAGGCCAGGAGGAGCCTATGGATGAAATGTGGAGAGAGGCTTTCCAAAGTGCCTACCTGGAGCTGGGTGGACTGGGAGAAAGGGTGCTTGGTACGTTTATCTAGTGGCACCAAATAAAAGCAGTCTGCTTGGGAATAGGTGGAGAGGAGAAGCAGCTGGACACAGCACTTACTTTTTATAATCGCCTTGGTACACAGGGTAGTTTGCCCTAATGTCCCCATAAAGGTAAAGAATGCTTGCACTGCAAGTTTTTGGCTCTTGCCTTGGATTGGAGCTGACACAGAGCAAACACTTATAACCAATGTTACACAAAATATTAGAAACATTTGTTTGCAGCGTTTTAAGGAGTATCAGGTGAAAATTGAGCAGTAAAATTCAGCACATTTTGGGTTAAAAAAAATCAGTACTGGAAGTTCAGCTTTCGGTGTTTCTAAAGTGTTCGGCATTCTGACTCTGTAAATGTCATCATTTTGACAACCAAGGAGAAAACTTACCTGGCATCTTTTAAAAAGTGCCATAGGTAATAATTATGTGCTATCATCATTTTGTTAGAGTAGGCGTCACAACAGTGGAATATGGAATGGTGCCATTTTAGAGTGAAACTCCTGAAATTGTGTAAATTAGTGTGTCTCAGTTATGCCTTAGGTGATGATGATGATGGGTCGGGTGCTTCTCCCGTTTTAGACTGAGTGTGGTGTTTCATCCAAAGTATCTCACTTTGGGCGATTGGAGAGAGAGAGATATGACGGAAGCGATGTGTATCATGAATTAATAAAAATGCCCGATTCAATTTGTGTTGCAAATCTGCGACTTCTGAATCTGAATAAGCATATGGAAATGTACAGGATCACTGCAACCAGATGTATTTTCTGAGGGTGTATTTCATATATAAATCTTACTCACATTTCCTTAACGAGCTTAACTGTAAATAGCAACAGTAACAGTAAAGTCCACCATCAAAAATCAGTATTGCTTATTGTTATATGTTTCCTGGGGGTCGTAAAAAACAAGCGTCTTTTTAAAGTTAAAAATATGTTTCTCTCTTGTTTTTTCAGTAGCTGTAGTGTACTTTGAGATTTCATTTCAGTCTGTTATGAACAATCACCTCACAGATCTCTCTCCTCTTCCAGGCTTCTGCCACTTGAATCTATCCTCATCTCAGTTCCCTCGAGGATTCACCTTCGACTGCGACGACACGAACTTCCCCACTATGCAGCTCTGCTTCCTGGGTCTCATCTCCATGATTGATCCTCCGCGTGCCGCTGTGCCTGACGCAGTGGGTAAATGCCGCTCTGCTGGCATCAAGGTAACACTTTCTGCAGATTAATTTATAGTGCTTCCTGATACTCCTTTCCCTCTGGCTTCATTCATCAAGCTTTTTAAAGAGGGGATTTGCATGTCAAATATCTTTTCAAATCACATAGTGAAGTCCAAATGACAACTGATCACTTCTCAGGACCATGACAGATCATGACCAATGGACAAATTAGTTCAGGCACGGCACAAAGTCAAGCTCAGCTGCAATCCCAACAGATCAGCTGATGTCAGTGTGGGCTGGCATTGACATCAGACTTTTTGCCAGAAGGCTAGCTGAGCCTTCTGGCAAAACCCACACGGGAATGCTATTTTAAGCTGCTGTAAGCTGTCGGAAATGTTCTGCATCTGCAAGCGACTTTGCAGTCCACCTTTATCCCAGGTCCTGCTTTCATGTGTACTGTACATGACTTATTCATTGTCATATGTGTTGCAAGTGATGCCTGTTCTCTGCTATAGTCATACTGCTGATCTCCCCACTTTATGCTTTCAACATAGCTTGTGTAGAGGTCACAGAACAGCAGGCTGCTAAATATATTTCACTGCAGATGGAAAAACCCATCTTCCTTTGACTATGAGTATAGATGAAAATGCTTATGGCATGTTTTGCATAAACACTTTGAAGGCTTGCTGAAGTACCCGAACAGTTTTAGAGTTTGCTCGGTAGTTTATCAGAGCTACTGTTGCAGGTGTGGCTATCTTCGGGTAAGAAGTGACAGACAGTTTTACGAATAAATTATGGCTTTGGGATGAAGAATTCAAAATAATTGGCAAATTGAATTGTTGGCGTTAAAATAAAAAGCATGGAAGGCGATAAAGAATGAGCTGAATATATTCTGATAGCAATTTGTAAAAAGAATCCATTTAGCTAAATGCAGATTCAGTGATTTACTGCAAATTGTCATTATATGTTAATCGACTCCAACTACACAGAGCAGATTTCTTTTTTTTTTTCGTCAGAAAAGTAATAAGCCAGGCCGCAGGAAGGTTAAACAACTTCCAGCAGAGATAAAAATGGATAATGAGGAGAATGAGGCATTCTAACTCAGGGGAACAACTACAAATATGGGGAAAGGATTTTGCATGTTTAATTTCAGGTACAGTAGTTATCACGCTTCTTTTTGAAAGACAACCTGTAATTGGCTTAAAAGTGAACTAGAGGCAGAAGTGACTGAAAATGCTGCTGTATTTATTTTTGTAGAAAACAGCTGGAAAGTTTGTGTTAAAAACATATCTGATAAAAAGTTTAAAACTCAAATGTTTGTGAAGGTTCTCAGTCATCCAAATCATCGTAGTCTAAGGAGCTTGGAAAGAAAAGCGTCTGGGCTTCTTTAAGTTGCTTGAAGACGTTTCACCTCTCATCCGAGAAGCTTCTTCAGTTCTAAGGGTCAATTGGTGGGGAGTCCCAGATTTAAGATCTGTGGGAGTTTCCCCCAAAGAGGGACAATGGACACCCTGGTGATCCTCTACCTAATCACACAAGCCAAGGTGTGAAAACGGGTGTGGGTCACAATCAACCAAGGTTTCAGGTGAGCTCATTGCGAAACATGGCCCCACCCTATCATGCGATTTCCTGAGGTCAGATGGCCCAGGATGTGAGTGGGCGTTAAGATGCCTTGGAAGGGATCTCAGTACTCGATTATAGATGGCAGACAGTTGGTGTCGTAAGCCACCGCCTCTGTTCTAAGATGGTCGTTCACAGTGGACATAGATGGCTTCTTTCACTCCTCTTTCAAACCATCTGGCTTCTCTGTCCAAAATGTGAACATTGGCATCCTTGAAAGAGTGACCTTTGACCTTAAGATGCAGATGGACAGCCGAGTCTTGTTCCGTGGAGGTGGCCTTTCTTTAAAACTCCACGTTTCATGACAGTTTTAGTTGAATATATAAACTTTGTTTTGACTGATGCATTAGGACATGTATTAAGCTATATCTCTGTTTTAGTGCCTCTAAAACATATAAATCTAGTTATAGTTTACATTATGGATTGCAGTGTAAGATTTTCACTTTTGCTCTTTATCAAAATAGTTTAAACCTACAGGAAATGATCCCATTTCTAAACAATTTCTACAAATAAATACTCGAAAATATAGTAGCTTTAAAATGATCCAGGGAAATATAATTTTTGTAGCTGTACAGTTGGGTGATTTTGTAGTTTGTAGTTTTGCCTCTTTACCACACCACAATGGATTTTAAATCAAACAATCAAGATGGGATTGTGAAGTACCTCTGAAATTGGGGTACTTTGTATAAAAATGACTGTATTTCCTAAACAGTTAATGTAACACTTTTGGTCAAACCCCTTGAGTTAAAGTTGAAAGTCTGCACTTTAAACGCATCTTGATTATTTGATTTGAAATCCACTTTGGTGGCTTACAGAGGTAAAACTACAAAACAAGACCCGTTTCTTTAAATACTTTTAGCTGGATGTTAAATTTTCATTATGCTGTGTAATCACAATATGTGTGATGTTTAATGTACCTTCATGCAGCCTGTATATGTGCTGCTGAAAGCTTTGGTGGTGACGGTAAAGTAATGAAGCAGATGTTAAAAAATAAGCTAAATGTACTATATGAACAGTACATATGGTTATAGATCCTAATATTTCCCACATTTCCTTTATAGCAGGCTATATATATCCAAGTTAAATGTATACTTATATATACTTCGCTTTTTTATTAGTTTTATAACTTTCCTTTTCAACAGCTTCTCATCAGGGAACTGATTATTTTCCACTGGGTGACTTTGAAAGAACAGAAAATAATCTCCATTATGCAGTATGTTCTTTTGTCACTTCTGTAATGAAATGAAAAGTGGGCTTCTTAGCAAAGTCTGCATCTGTCAGTTACTTGTTATTGGAAGATTACAAAGGATTGGATGATACTCGAACTAAACAATAGACGAAAATACGGTGCCTAAAACCAGCATAAGAATTGTTACCTTCTGCAGGTGCAGCTGGGGATTGGCGAAAGTGGATGAATTTCAGTACACATCACCAACTTCTGTAGTTTCTTTTACCCAAAGACAAAGATTTGATGGATTATTTGTAAAATCATACTATTTTGCCTATAAGAAAGCATCACATTTAAGATTTAATAAATTTACTGTACGATTTGAACCTTTAACCCCTGATAACCCCACTTCCTCCCAGTTTAACTACACAGCACATCTGGATGAGTTATGTGCCTGTAGAGCCTATACTAAACTGTAGCTTAGGAATGCTCTGATACATGGCATACAGATGAGATACAGTCAGGCTTCATGTGACTTATGGGATCCTTCTGTCCACGGTCAGGTGATCATGGTTACCGGGGACCACCCAATCACAGCCAAGGCCATTGCTAAGGGTGTAGGAATCATCTCTGAGGGAAACGAAACGGTTGAGGACATCGCTGAGAGACTAAACATCCCTCTGAGCCAAGTTAACCCCAGGTGTGTGTGCACGTGTATAAAGGGAGAGTCTGACTGCGTGCTTTAGCTTCTAATAGTGTCTGTGCGACTGTGAGAGTGTTTCAGTTTGTGAACTATGTTGTGTCTTCTGGATGTGTTGTGCATATAAAGTGGAAGCAGTTGATTTAAATTTAAATAAAATAAAAAAAAAGGATACCAGTCGCATATCTTTCCATTCAAAAGCGTATTATAAAGATCAGAATCAGAAGAAACAACTTTGTTACATGTCTCAAGGTAATAAAATCTGCCTACTAGGACCTCTGAAGGTCACTAAGGTTAAAAGAAAACCTCTTTAATGGAGCAGAGTCAGACAGCCTCTCTACTTGTAAGATTATGCTTAAAGATTTAGATAAAGCTTATATTTAGGGCTGGATTAGATGCAAGCTGCTCGGGGCTTCCCATCATGTGCTGAGCATTTCTTCTTCGCTCACCTTTTTTCATCCTTTATGTGTTTGTACACCACTCTACTCCTTAGTTATTATTCATCTCTGGCTCTCTTCCACAGTGTGACATTTGTCCTCACCCCCAACCAGTCACAGCCGATGGTTCTGATTCTGCCAGAGGTTTCTTCCTGTTAAAAGGGAGATTTTCCTTCCCGCTGTTCTCAAGTGCTTACTCACAATGGTTCCTCTGACTGTTGGAGTTTTCCGTCCATTATTGTCAGGTCTTTACTTTACAATATGAAGTACCCTTCGACGATTGCTGTTGTGATTTGACACTATATAAGCTGAATTGGGATGAATCTAACTGAATTGTCTGAAGGATGTACAAAGTAAACAGAAATAACGAGGGACAAGATTCTTGATAACAGAAACACTCTGGATCCCTTTATAGTCTTCACAGTTTTGTTTCTATTCCAAGGTCTTCAGTCCAGTTGTTTGAGTAGACTTCGGTTACAAGCAATCAAATAGCCTGTGTAACATGGAGAGCACTAATAATAATAATAATAATAATAATAACTTTATTTGTATAGCAATTTTCAAAACACAGTTACAAAGTGCTTCACAGTTTGAATAAAAGCCACACACTGAAGATAAGTGTACATGTTAAAACATACAGACACATAATCAACCACACGGTTTTCCAGCATACACACATACATGCAAATAGTTCCAAACTATGGCTGAAAATAAAAGGGATAAATTAAGGGAAACCTAACCTATAAAAAATAGTTCTCAGCAAAATTTTTTTAAAATAAATAACAGCGTGAATAGGAGGATTTCAACAGATAAGCAAGGGCTACCTTCTCACAGCAATATAACTTTTTGCAACATTATTATTATTATTATTGTTGTTGTTGTTATTATTATTGTTATTATTATTATTATTATTGTTGTTGTTGTTGTTGTTGTTGTTGTTATTATTACTATTATTATTATTTCATTCATCTGCATTCATAAACAATGTGCTCTGGACAGAAATGGAAACCTTGAACTGCAGCCATTTCCCACCATATGATAATCAGCAGTGTAGTAGATGGGTTTTGAAATAATAATATAGTGCAGAAAATCCTGATGACAGTAATAAGTAAGCATGTACTTGGAGACTCCAGGAGGTTGAATTACTTTCCCAATAATTTATTTTCCGTATAATACAAAACAGCACATATTCATCATTAGACTTTTATTTTTGTGTAGATTAGACAAAGGAAATAAAATGCATTAATGAGCAAGCTTTGGATTGGCTGCTTGGCTAATTGTCTTACTTTCAGACATATCTCCCAAATGTCAAACTGTTCCTTTAAGACACAGAGCATGGAAATGTATGTTTCCCGCTGCTGCATTTGTGTGGTTGCCTGACAATGACAGACTTGAGGGAAATGTCATTACCACCCTCTGCATAATTGTACCTTCTTGTGTGTTTCCCAGGGATGCCAAGGCGTGTGTGGTGCATGGCTCTGACCTAAAGGAGATGAGCTCTGAGTACCTGGACGACCTGCTGAGGAACCACACTGAGATAGTGTTCGCCCGAACCTCTCCACAGCAAAAGCTCATCATTGTTGAAGGCTGCCAGAGACAGGTCAAGGGTCACACATGTGTGTCTGTGTGAGTGAGAGACAGAGTGTGTGTGCAAATGTGTGATTGAGTCTTTTTGAGAGCTTAAAGCTGAATTGCAGTGTGTGACGTTTTATATAGATGAATGCAGGCATTTGGGTGTTTGTGATAAAGACTGAATGAATGCTTGAATGTGCCTGTTTATGTTTAAGTGTGGAGGTATGGTTCTGTACAGGTGTGTGCGTGTGTGTGTGTGTGTGTGTGTGTGTGTCTTCCTGCCATTTAATACTGAATGCAATTGTCTGTATGTGTGTTTGTGTACTTGAGCTGTTTTTAGTGCAGGTGGTTGAATGAATGAATGCTGGCTTTTGTCCTCATGCTCATTTAAGTGTGTGCTCCTACAATGGAGGCCTGTTTGTGTGTTTGAGCATGTGATTAACTTTATGTTAAACTCATATTAAACCCTATATATGTGCCTTAAATTAAATGCTGAGCTTTTATGTACAAAACTTTAAAATTATGTGTGCGTGCACTTATTCACATCCCCATATATTGAGGTCATGCTACAATTCACCCTGGCTCACTCACTCTCACTCCTCGTGACTGAATGACTGCAACTCAATTACATTTTTCATTTAATCTCCCCAGAGCTGCTTTGAAAAGACATTAAGACAGAAGGGGCGGAGGGAGGAGAAAGGCTTTAAATCACGGTACTTATCTTTTTCCTCTTGACACTTTTTGTTCGCCGGTCCTTGTGGGTACAGGGGGCGATCGTGGCTGTGACAGGCGATGGCGTAAACGACTCTCCGGCACTGAAGAAAGCCGACATCGGCGTTGCCATGGGGATCGCCGGTTCTGATGTGTCCAAGCAGGCGGCTGATATGATCCTGCTGGACGACAACTTCGCCTCCATCGTCACCGGAGTGGAGGAGGGTGAGTGTGGGGGAAAGGCAGGGTGTCAGAATGGAGGCATAAAAGGAGAAAATTATAGAGGAGGAAACAAAGAGGGGAAAGAAAACATTGGAGGAAAAAAGTGAGTCAGTGAAATATAGGGATCAAGAATTTGAAGGAAAAAAAAAGAAAGCTCACAGAAAGCTCTTTTGTCATTTAACACTAGAGACCAGAGATTTTCTATTTTGAATGAATAGCAGTTTATATGTGAAGAAGTCTGGTTGATTTCACAGAGTTTATGCTGTGACTAGAGTCAGACCTCAGTCAAAAAATTAACTCTCAAGTAATTTAGCTTTTTTTTTTAACGTTGACTTGAACACAATACAATTTTTAAACAGATAAAATTAACTAGAATAATTTAAAAAGACTTTACTCAGCACTATGTGGGTGCCGCGGTGAAAGGACTCTGAGAAGTTTGAGTTAAGATTAGAAAAAAAATGAGTTTAATGGAAATGGAAATGTTAAAATGTGATGTATTAATAAAGAACATTCGGCGACCCGAAGGACGGATTTTGACCTACAATTTTCTCAGGAATACTTGTGATTTGACATGCCTTTGCTCTCAAACATTTGACTTGAGATTTAACCTTAGATTTGCTTTGAGAGACTGATATTTAATTTAGCTATGGGTGTTTAATATGGTCTTAGATTTTAAAAAATCCATTTGTATTGTGGATATGCTGATGAAGGGGTCGGAGTGACCTTCATTTAAGTAAGAAAATTCACTCGGCCTTGACCCACCTTAAATCAACCATCGACACTTTTTTCTTTCTTGCTTTTTTAATCGCTGCAGGTCGTCTCATCTTTGACAACTTGAAGAAGTCCATTGCGTACACATTAACCAGCAACATTCCAGAGATCTCGCCTTTCCTCCTCTTCATCATTGCGAGTGTTCCTCTTCCTCTGGGAACGGTCACCATCCTCTGCATTGACCTGGGCACAGATATGGTGAGCACTGAGGAAACAAACTGAAATATCTCTTTGCAATAATACCTCAAATAGTTTCCTTGACCAACTTTTTTTTAGCCAGAAGCCAAACAAAATTTTCCAAGCATCACTGCACAGTCTTAAAAATGTTATTTTAAAGACTTCAGAGATGTAATTTTCAATTTTGATTGTGTAATACTTCTTAAATAGTGTGCAGTGTTTATCTGAAGTGTGTCTGGACTCTTGACAGCACTAATACTTTATAAAAGTAACTCTTTCTGGCTTCATGGTTTTATCTCATCACTATATTTGTCTTTTCTCAACTTAACTGCTTTAGGATTAACATCACTCATTTGGACTCAATCAAATATTTCTCCTTCCTCTCCAGTTAACTATGCTAAGCAGCTGCAAGTGAGTGACTTCATGACAAATTCATAATCTTATTGCATCAGCCCAAAGATAATGTGAGTGTGAAGTGTGAGTCATAGATGAAAATCTAGTGCCTAAAGCCAGTCATAAAATTTATTTCTTATAGGCAACAGTTTCACTGATTCTTTTGCCCTTTTTCAGGCATGATCAGTTATTGATTGAATCATCAGCCTTGAGTTGAACATTTTTGCTGTTGCCATTTCATCTTACAATGCACCAGCTGCACATGCTCCCTTTATGAGGACTTTAGGCAGACTCACAAGAACTATAACAGAAATAACTATATGGCTGTGGTTTCAACAGATGTAACAGTATTATTGCTGCTTTGCAAATGAGTTGTGGATCTATACATGCAGTGGTTTATGACTGACAAGCTCAGTCACATGCTCATTTGCTAACAGATTGTCAATCACAAGTCACTAGCCAGTGAATATGTCTTATATAATCCTGTTCCAACAGTATTGATAACCACGGTTAAAATGAATATAATGTATTATTTGATTTGACCTGAAACTAGTGACTTAGCCCATAAACTCATCATGGCTGATTTTCTGAGGTCATGGCTACTTTCCCAAAGACTTCTATAAGAGAAAGTCTTTTTGCAACCAGTCGCACATTGTTGACCACTTAAAAAAAACAACAACAGGAAAAAAACACTTCTGCTTTGGCTTCAATTTTCAGCCCTGGAAGCTGTGTCCATCTTCGACACTGTCTATGCTAACTAGCATAAGCGCAAAGCTAATTAGCATATCTTGACATATTACACCTAAACAAAGCAATTTATCACACACATTATTCATCCCACATGTACACATGCTGTTTACACCAATACAAAATGTGCTCACAATGAAAAATGGTTAAACTGTGTATTTCACCAGAAAGCTTTGGCTATATATCATTAGTGTCCCTGCATTCAGCGACATAAATGAAGCAATCCCACAATTCACCTGCCATAGCTGTAACATAATCGTCATTTGTTTGTCTTTTTTACATTGTTGATGATCAATCAATCAATGCAATCAAATTCTCTAGTAGTATTGTAGTAGGATTCAGTGCTCAGACCAATATGTGACTCATGACAGCTCCAAAACAATTTCAGTTTCGGTTTCAGGGCTTTTACCCCAATACTTGTTCTTGATCCCCAAGTAGAATGGCAGCTTTATTGCAAGACTTGTTTTTTTTTTTTAAATATTTGTACAACAATTGCGAAACAAACTTAAATTGTCAAGTCCTACATGTTATATACCTATGTTTGTGTTTGAAATACTGCTGTTTATTCAACTTTTACCATTTCTGCATAGAACCTTTAGAACTCATAACGCTGCATAATATTTTAGATAAATCTTTATTTATTGAGTTGTGAGCTTTCACCTTCTAAATGCGGGCTAATTTTAATGATTTGTCTTCAAGAGAAGGTGCTAATTATTAGCATGCTGCATAGCTACCGGCAAGCTAAAGGTAACATTAACGAAAATGGCACTAATACTGGTGTCAAATATGAATGCCTGAAGGTAAAAAGAAAAATGTTTGGTTTCATTTGCTCTTTCATTTGGGGGGAAGAAATTCGCTTTTGCCTCACCGTCGACGTCCATTTGTTCATGTAGAACAAAGACCGAGTGACACTTGCATACAGATTTACATTTCACAGCTCTAGTATTTCCAGATGCCAGTCTCTCCTTTGTATTTCTAGCACCAAAAAGAAAAAAAATAGAGGGTTGCTGGCACACTGCTTGCCTGAGGGGCGTAATCCATCATTACAACAAAAAAGAATCACACAATGAATATATTCAGAAAGACTTGTTCAGTTGTGTCCATTATTTTAACTTTAATTTTTCCTGCTCTCACCCAGGAGCCATTAGAGTGCCCCCGAAACTGGCTGTTATACAATGTTTTTCACATAATCAGGTACATACATTAGAAACAGTCTCCCACTGCCAAGAAACATTTTTCCCCCACAGGTTAAAAATAAAGAGGAACAGCTTGCTAACATTGTTAATAAAGCAGTTCAGACTTATTTTACTTGGGTGACATCAAAATTGAACTTCTTTGGTTTCCTAGCAGCAGAACAGATTTGTTCCTGTTGACAAATATTTACTCAGCTGTCTCAGATCACAGACATACTGCATTCTTTATTGGTTGAATTTCTCTTTAAAGATGACATGACTGAAGTTTTTTTTTTTTGTTTTTTTTTTAAAACACACAAATTTGTTCACCTGTTTTGCATATAAAAAAACCCCTTCCCTTTCAAAGTAACATGTCTTCATGTATCCAGTAACTGCTGGTGGAATGAACAGCTGGATGTGAGCTTTGAAGAGTAGGACTAGCCAAAAAAAAGTACTCGAGAAGTGTTTATTGTACAGTACAAAAGTGCAGATTTCCAATGGTGGTAAAGCTGTTAACAGCTTGTTAACAGCGACGTTCCACTCCAAGCTACAGGCTGGAGGGCTCTGCTGAGATTTAGGAGTGACAATCAGCACTTGGAGTCTGCTAGGATTATTTTTAGCAAGAACTACCATCCAGAAATGGATGCTTATCAAAGCAAGATGTAGCACACTTAAGAATGCTTCAACACTGAGACTTAGTTTTTACACATGTACTTTCAAAGGTGCAAAAAAAAAAACCCCCAAAAAAACAACACAACCTCTGTCTACACATCCCTCTCTCCAGCTCTATCCTCTTCTTTCTTCACTGCTGCAGTGGGTCAAGGGAGTGTAACACCAAAACAAAGTGGATTTGTACACCACAGAGCATGCGCTCAGTTTCACACAATGCCAAGTCCACACCTCAAAGCTCTCCTAAGACCCAAAGATTCCTGCCCTAAGTCACACATATTGCTCTGTTGCTTACCTGGTAAAACCAGCCAATATACGATCTTTATTACAGGGACCTTTCTAGCCTCCTGTTTTATGAATGTCTTGAAATTCACTATCCGTCTCTCTCCTCTTGTCTCTTCTCCCCTCCTCCCTCTCTGTCACTGTCGTTACTTCTTTTTTTCCCTCCCTCCCTGTCATTTCTCTCCCTTTTCTCCCTCTACTCAGTGATTGAGTGATTATATTAACAGTCTAGTCTTCCCTGTGTCTGGCATTGTCATCATGCCTTTGTACAGATGCCACAAAGACAAATTCCTGCACATTCATCGTACAGGGAGCTTAAGCCGAGGTCGTTCTGTTCTGTTCCTCCGTTACCCTCCAGGTTCCAGCTATCTCCCTGGCCTATGAGACAGCAGAGAGCGACATTATGAAAAGACAACCAAGAAACCCCAAAACAGACAAGCTGGTCAACGAACGCCTCATCAGCATGGCATACGGACAAATAGGTTTGGCCTCTTGTCATCTTTCAGCACTGCAGCTCGTAAACCTGAATCACTGTGACAGGCCTCTTCTTGTGAAGTTTCAGCGATAATAAACATCAAAGGCATATAAACATTAAATACTGACATTTATCAGAATTTTTGGCATTTCTAACTGGCTTTGTAAATGTGTAGGCACATACAGTAAAGGGAAATAGATCCAGAGGTGAGCAGATAGTCCCACAATTTCACTCTAATTGTTGTGACATTTCGAGCAAATTGAGAGCAGAGAGTGCAACTTTTTTTCTGCTTAATCTTGGTCGTGTTCCAGTTGTTGGAGCCTCACTTCAATGCATGCTTTTTCATCTTTGGTTTTATATGGTTTGGGAATAGCGAAAAATCAAAGACTGGCCTCATTTTATAGGCTGTTAAATAGGTCAAACTATGACAGGGCCTCACTGGATGACATGCAATCTTAAAATTGAACATGCTCTAAACAGCCGGTAACTCATGAACTCCCATAATGTGTGCAAGATAAACACTGCTGGGGAAAAATGTTTGCAGGGCTCAACAAATCACATTTACAAACCACTGCTGTGACATCACAGCCACAAGTCCTGAAAAACCTACTGATGATGTGATCCTGAGTGACACTTAGTGAATGCAACAGCAGCACAAACCACCGCCAGTGAGGAAAAAAGTTAAAACGGGTGCAACCAGCTTCTTGTCACTGACATGATGTCATAAAAACCTTAAACATAAACACTGACCTGGCAAAGAGTTTTAATGTAACAGATTCATGAACACGGTAATTAATAACCATTGTCTTAATCCATAATCAGTCATTTTTGTCACGGTCTGGCTGGGGCAGACCGTATGTGTTGCAGAGGAGGACTCAAACGCAGACCAAAACGTAGTGTGGATAAACAAAACAAGCCGTTTATTGAGGCTAGCAATGAGGGTAAAAATAATCGGGCATCGGTGAAAACTAAACAATAACCTAAACTGGGTGAACTAATAACAAAACATGAAAAAGCTTAACCATAGTGAACTGACATGGGTACCTGGGGATGAGACATGGATGAGCAGACGACCTGACAATGGCATGCAGAAAACAAAGGGCTTAAATACATACATGAGGTGATCAGGGGAGGTGGAGACACATGGGGGAAACAGCTGACAGACATAAACCTAATGACAGGACCAGGAGAGGAAAGCTAAATACAATAAACAAAGAACACATGACATTGTCAGAATAAAACAGGAAATACTAAAACTAAAACATGACAACACAACTTAACAGACCTAATATGTGATGAATAAATACAAAACCCCAAAACATAGAAAACCCAGGAACAATAACTGCCTAAACTAAAGGCAGATAGGAAATAACACAAACTAAATCACATAACAAAATGAGACAAATACAAACATGAACTCAGAGCGCTGGGTCAGAGACCCAGCCTGTGACAATTTTGAAGGTTTGGTGTAAGTGGAGTTTTTATGCTCTGCAGTAAGATGTCCATCCTGCTGAAAATGTTACGCCTACTCTGACAAAACGAATTTGGCAACATCAAATTAAAAGTCACTAACACCTATTATGGCAGTACTCAGCTGTCTGGAGCTATTTACCTTTAAAAAAATAATGTCACAGAGGAAAGAGGGATGAAAATACATTAATCTATTTTCCCTGACAAACACTAATGGATTGAGCTACTATAGACTCAAAATATGCACTTTGTAGGGATATAAGTCAGTATATATTGTCCAGGTTTAAGTTTAATCCCTTGGCCTGCCTGTTAATTCAAAAATACATGTGGAAAATTGTTATGGCACACAAGTTACACAGTTGCCATGCATGTTCAAAATGTATTTGCTGATGGTGTAGGTAGACTTTGCATTTGTCATCTTGAAATGCCACATCAGTTTGCTTTACAGGATTGCACTTTCCTACAACATTTGCTGGAAATGAGTAGGTGTTTCAGTATTAATAATAAGAAATAATAGGAAGTATATTAACATTTAATTAATTAAAAAAAGTTATAGATTAACTGTAACTGCTGCAAGACAGGTACAGAAGATAAAGTAAACACACAAAATAAGCAGCCTGATGAAACCAACACATACTGTTGTGGTCACAAGTTCAAATACACTCATCACTGGCATGGACGTTGCTTTAACCTCCTAAGACCTGAACTCTTTCATGGCATGCATTTTTAATTTCTATTTGCTATTTGGACTGAGTGGGACCTGATGAATGTAAAAACAAAGAATTGTCTTTTTACCTGATGTAGTTTCTGAGAAGAGGATATCAGGCCCTAGTAGAGCAAAATTTAGTATTGTGGTCTAGACAGCTCAAAATGTGATGTCCACATATGTAGACACCAGGTCCTATGAGGTTAAATGTGGGCTTCTAATTATTTTTTTAGTTGTTCTTTTTCCAGGGTGGAATTATTTTACATCTTTAATGACTTTAAAAAGCAGAAATTAGTGCACATGTTTGAAGTTATTTCGGATTTTTCTCTAATCCACACAAGTAAACAGGTTCACCAACCAATTTAAATGAATCTTCTCTCCCTTAGATTGGTTTAATATTCAGCCAGAATCATGCCAAAATGCATCTAGTTGTGGTGCAACTTCCCAAGAGACATTTAATCAGGTATTAGTGGGGGTATGTCCACCCTGATCCTGTATGTGTGTTTATATATATAAATATATCCATCCATTCTCTGCCAATTATCCTTTATCAGGGGGCTGGAGCCTATCCCAGCTGTCTTAGGGCAAGAGGCAGGGTACACACTGGACAGTTTGCCAGTCTGTCACAGGGCTAACACAAGCAACACAGACCACCATTCACATTCACACCTATGGGCAATTTAGAGTTTCCAGTTAACTTATCCCCACTAACTGCATGTCTTTGGACTGTGGGAGGAAGCCGGGGAGAACATGCAAACCAGACTGCTGGTGGAATTGAACTCAGGACCTTCTTGCTGTGCAACAGTGCTAACCACCATGCTGCCACTGTGCTGCCCCTAGATTTAAATAAATCATTAAAAACAAGCTACCACAAAATCCAAGCCATGTATAAACTTCTCACCACAAATCTATTTGGAAAATGATTTTTGCATTAACTAATTAACACTAACAGAATATTTACTGTGTTTTAAATGGGACAGTGATAAATCAATATCGCTTTCCTCTCTGAAATAACTTAAAATATTATTTTTCTCTACAGTATAATACCACTTATTAGAAAAGTTACAAAGTTACAAAACCATTCTTGGACCTTATGAACCTTTGAAATGTAACAGCTATAAAATGTTACATTATTTTTTAGATCATCTAAATGAGTTTTTGCATTGCTGTCTTATGAATGGGCTTTCATATTTGTAATCCAGGTATGATCCAAGCTTTGGCTGGTTTTTTCACCTACTTTGTAATATTGGCTGAAAACGGCTTCCTCCCAAGAAACCTAGTAGGCATCCGCATCGACTGGGATGACCGTGAAGTCAATGACCTGGAGGACAGCTTTGGGCAACAGTGGGTAAGGAATGGATACTGACACTCGCCAACATGACCTGAATGAATAAATGAATGTTTCCACTCTCGCGCATGAGTAATACAATGTGTTTCATCCTGGCAGACCTATGAACAGAGAAAGATTGTGGAATTTACCTGCCACACAGCCTTCTTCACCAGCATTGTGGTCGTCCAGTGGGCTGATCTCATCATCTGTAAGACAAGGAGGAACTCCCTCTTTCAGCAGGGGATGACGTAAGTGAGTGGGGTGTGAAGTAAGGGAGGTGGAAGAAAGGAAAAGAGTGCTGATGGAAGGAGGAACTGAAGCATGTAGAATCGATGCATAAATGCGGGTAGTCAGAAAGGTACTCTTATTCTTCAAAATGAAAAATGATTTTGGCTCTTTTTTTTGAGGCTTCTAATACTGGGACCATATCGTCACTGCTATTTTAATGTTCTGTACTTTAAAAACCTGTATAAACCTTTTCTTTTCTCTGATGTGCACCTTTTTTCTGCCTAACAGGAACAGGATTTTGATCTTTGGCCTGTTTGTTGAAACAGCTCTGGCTGCCTTCCTCTCCTACTGCCCTGGAATGGACGTTGCCTTGCGCATGTACCCCCTGAAGTATGCTCTGCATATGCATATCTCCACTGAACTGAAAAATAACCTCTTAAAGACCTAATAGGCTGCCATTAGCCTGTCACTCTGGACTTTAAATGTAGTCTGTGATCTTCTTAAACACCATGTTGTTATCCTTAATATTCAAAAATAGCTGCAATGAATTTAACAATTTGCACTCCGCCTGTGAATCACCACATCTTCCTTTTTCCCCCTCAGGATCCTTTGGTGGTTCTGTGGCATACCATACAGTCTTCTCATCTTCATTTACGATGAGGTCCGTAAATTTATTCTGCGGAGGCAACCAGGAGGTAAGCAGTTATTAAGAGAGAACCATGATTAAAAGATTTTTTAAGCTTATTTATCTTCTTAATAAGCTAGAATAATAATCAAGTGATGGTGCAGTATAGCAGTTGAAACCCCTATCTCAACCACCACATGTGCCAAACTTTTAAAAGCTTTCCTTCTACCTTGTGTAACTCGCTCAGCCTTCTGTCCTTGTAAAAATAAACACCATAAAAGAGAAGACTGTCCAGTCCTTTAAGGACACATTGATTGACAGTGTTGCCACAGCTCTGCTCTGTTGAGCTCACCTAAAGCATCCCAGCAAGCATTTGACAGATGGTGACTTGTAGAAGAAGATTGAGTTCAATGTCATTCCAAACAAGCACAAGGTATTTATATATATATATATATATATTTATATATATAAAAGCACCTTGAAGTGGTGTGGACTGAGATTAAAAATAAAAGTACAGGTAGCCAACAGTGTCGAGTGTAGCGCATGTACAGCAAAGCAAGTAAGCTTTAGTGTTTTTGGTGTAATATTAAAAGCATAGTTTATTTCTGACAACTTCTTACACTTGCAAATGCAGGCTTCACAGTCCATCACTGCAGTTCTTCTGGTTCATCCGGTTTCTCCTGTGATTCATGGGTTTGAGAGCAATATCTTTCACCACTGGAGGCAGCTGTCTTTTTGAACTCTCACAATTCATGTGACTTCATGTAAATTTAGTAATTCACCAAGTTTTCCTGACAGATTTTAATATTATTGTTATTTTTTTACACGTATTGTTAAACATCATTCAGAAGCTTTGCTTTTTCCACAAATAGTCCTTCATGCCCAGTATTTAGTAAAGCAGCTGAAATCTGTCAGCCATCCAGCAGAATGCAAACCAGTCAATGCTGAACAATTCTCCAGCTTTCAAAAATGCAGACTCTGCAACACTTCATTGATTATTGTCTTCCAGTTTTGATTTCTCACAAAATAGCAAGTAAATGCAGCGCTTTCTGGCAGTTTGCTCTGTCATTGAAATCTAACGTGATCTGATACTCGGGCCAAGTTTTCAGTCAAAGCTGATCCAGGAAGGATTAAGATCATGCATTACTGCTTAGAATTTTGAGTTCACTTAATGTCTCTGTTTTGAAATATCCATTTTAGAAATGAAACAGCCCATTGAAAAACCCATTTTCATCACCGATTACTTCTGTGCTCCATTGTGATGTCTGAGGTTTCTCAGGTTAAAAAGTTAAATGAGCATTCATCATAGAAAAAAGCCTTTTCTAATTACCTTAGCACACTTGAAAAAGAATTGCTCTGCTGATTAAAAAGAGGAAACAAACTGACTACTTGAGTGTTTGGAGCATCAGCCTTTGTTGGTTTGATTATTGTTTGGAGAAAAAAGCCACAAAAAGTATTTTCTTCTGAAACTCATCAGTGTTCTTATTGAAATAAACGAGTGCTATTACATTAAATAAACTGCTAAATAATTAAATATGTTTAAATAATGCCTGTACAAACAAAGCTAACATAACAGAAAGAGAACTGAGCGACTGTGGTTCACAGCTGAGCACGAGCCAGACTGTTGTGGTTTGTTAAGGATGTAGTAGGCACTGTTATATGGAAACTCCAGAATTTGCACATGGTTTTAATTGCTTAGAAAAGGAATATTAGTGTATTTTCATTTAGGATTTTTTTGTAGTTTGTTTAACCGGTGCAACAGTTTCTGCTGTCCTGGCATGAACAAATGGGTATTATATTATTATAATGGAAAACAGAATTCAATGATAATTAACAACCAATCGATCACAAACTAATTTCTAAATGGCCCAAACTTTTGATGGGTAATACATTTTATAAATAAATGTCTAATTATTCCCAAAAATGAAAACCATTCCTCTGTGCTAAATGCTGCTGTATGAAAACATCTATGACCCCTTTTTTATACATCTGCAAAAATATATAATGTCACTCAAGAAGAGAGCACACGGTTAAACAAACAGGACAAGAATATTAGACTCGGCTATTTATTTATTGAGAGAAACTATGCAGTATTACACATCTGTAAGTATGTGAACCTCTAGCAGTTAATTAGATGTTAAAAATCAGGTGTGAGGGTGTGATGTTTTAATGAGCCTAAAGAACAGGGATCTGTTAAAGTCTTATCTTTGGAGGACATGATTTTCAGAGTGTATCGTTACTACAACATATTATACTTCTGAGAACTTTCACAGAATCTTTGTCAATGCTCATCACCATATTTAAAGAGTCTGCACTTCACCAATCCACAGTCATGCATACTGTTCATGACTGATGTTCAACAGTCTGGCAGGTAACAAATGAACCAGAGGAAACTGATCATCTAAAGACCTCTCTCACACTGTCTAATATCCATGTTTGTCCACTATCAAAATACTGAACAATGGCTTGCATAGCAGGGCTTCAAGGAGACAGAGACAAGCCTGAATGATATTTGAACTCGAGCTGGATGATAAAAGGATAAAGACAGTTATTCCAAATTACCTTTTCGTCAAAAGAAGCATTGGACATGGTCAATGTAAAGGCAACGCTAATCATTCTAGCCATGTTTTGATAGACAACCGATTGACAGGCCAGTGACAACAAGAAGAGTTATACGTCTTATCAGTCCCCTGGTTGGAATAGAGTTAAAGCAACATCAGGTTAAGACACACACAGCGTAAGAGGAGCCACTGACAGCTGCACATGTGCTAATGTTTGGGCTACTGTAGCCATACACATCAGTACATTAGGAGTGTGAGTAAGATGAAAAGACAAAATGACAACATAAAATTTTAACGAAGCATTGCTAAACATGACAGCGCATCGAACACAGCCCGAGGCTCAAAAGATGAGAACACCGTTGAAATGTTCAGTAGTGTGGAAAGATTTCTGGCTATTTAAAGTTGCACAGATGCACAGAAGAATGTTTGCAAAACCCACAGCTGAATGTTTACCTGCACAATGCAAGACTTTACAGTACCAGACACTTTCTCTTGTACCATGCCCAGTGACGAAAAACAAAGAGACACTGATGCAACAGTTTACTTTGTTGTAAAATATGTGATGTAATGTAAACAGAGCCAAAAATGTCAGATTTAAGTGAATGATTCAAGTAACTGACCCTCGTTACCGAGTCCCTGACCATTTCCCTTAGACGGCACTTTTCCAGCTGCGCGTGGAGTGTAAAGAGACAGGAGAACATCTGAGTCACACTTTGCTACAACATCAGATTTGTGGTCAAGTCACATATCTGATCCATATAAGAGCCTCACTGCCCTCTTCACTGAGTCAGAACTGCACTTCTTGTGCTTTTTAAAGAATTAATTAATTATTAATTGATATGTTGTCGTGAAGCATAAGTGGATCACAATTGAGTGATCCCTTTCACAGGCCGGTGTACTGTATGGCAGTTAAGAAACCAAATCCAGCAACTTCAGTTTAAAGGTTAAATCTATATAAAAGAAACGATACCGTGTGGGTTCCCTGATATATGATTTTGTCCTTCGTGGAGGACATGAGATTTTTAAGACAGCGATCATTTATGCAATCTATACGAGTCCTGCTGTGCTGTAAATAGGACATCCCGACGAATGAGGACATCCCACATTTGTGGGGGTTGAGCTGAGACAGCACATGGATTTTTTTTCCCAAAATGATGGGAACTGCAGCTTCCAATTTTATGACCATAAAATTAGGTGATAATAATTTTGCAGATATTATGTTTCCATTACTAAAAATCAAACTGCTTCTTGAGATCTTCTTTGAGAGTCAAAGATTTAATACGATTTCAGAAAGGTAGAGTAATTTTATGGCTTCTGAAACAAATTTTAGCCAGTGGACAAAAGGACTTATCACATTGCATTTTCAACCTTTGTCCATACTTCAGGAAGCAAAGGGCAGAGTGAAGCAGAAAGGAATTTTCTCAAAATTGTGGCAGGGGTGGTCAGTCTTATTGCTGTCAGGGGTATGAGGTGGAAGAAGGCCAGACATTAGAGCAGAGGGGTGAAAGGTCAGAGGAAGACATATCAGCATTTGAGGAGCCTGTGCAGCAACAATGTGATGGTACTCACCCATAATAAGAAGTGTTGTATCATGTAGGGCTCTGAAGTTTTCAGGTATTACAAATTTCTAGAAGCCTTTTCAGCTGAGAAGCTGAACATTTTTTACACACTTTTACCCTGTTGATTTACATTAATTATTAATTGATTAATAATATATATCCTAAAAGTATATATAATATAAGCATATATAATATATATGCTAACTCTACATTTCCTGCCTTTTTCACTTTAATTTCAACCATACTGAAACTACTGCCAAGAGAGTTGGACCTCTGATTACATCAAACAGTAAAGAGCAAACCAGGTCTTAGACTAAAAGATGTCAGAAGACACAAACCAGAAGGAAGTGGTTTTAAGTTTTAATGCTGAAGGTAGCATTAAAATGTAACGCATTCTGGAGCTGAAAACATTCTTCAGCATATCTGTGTTCATGACATAACTTGGATAACCTAGGATCCAACTTTACTGGTTCCTAGTTATAGACAATTCAATAAGTTGAGATAGATTCTTGGAGATTGGCCAGTCGATCAGAGTAACAAATGATCTTAACGTCCGATCAGGGGGCAAAGACTAAAGCTCTCTTGAAGGTGATATCTCCTTAAAAAATGCAACCTTCTGCCTCAATCTGATGAAATCATGAAAAGATTATTCGCTTCACAGGCAGTCGAGAAACCAAATCCCACAACTTCAGAGCCCTAGCTTACGCAATACTCCTCATCCATAATGAACTTTGGGTGTCATCATTTTGACCCTGCTCAGGCTCCTCAAACGCTGGTATGTCCTCCTCTGAGCTTTCACCTTCCAGCTCTCATGTCTGGCCTTCCTCCACCTCCTTTCCTGACAGCACTCAGTATGACTCCACTTGTACAAATCTGAGTAAAATCCTTTCTGCCTCGCTCAGCACTCTGTCATATCATGCATGATCACTGCTCTTGTCATGGGTTACATGACCTAATGATCCAGGTTTAGGTGAGAATTAGGTGTGCAGAGTAGAGTTAACTAAATTTAAAAAAAAAAGTATAAGAAAGTATTTGCTAAAATAATGTTTTAGTGTTCATTAATGTTTCCTTCATGAAATGTTTTAATATTCACAAAATGAAAAACATTGTACCGGAAAATCCACACAAAGAATGGAAACGATATCCTTACTTATTCCCGCAGAAGATAAAACAAAAAAAATAATATAAATAATATTTTTTGTATCCATCATTTCCTGTTTTTTATCTTCAGAAAGAATTATGGACCTATGTTATTTATTTTAAAAAGTACATATATTGTGATCTATCGATATATCTGACTGATATAAAAAAACTTTCCATGTCACCCAGCCTTAATTTGAATACATTCACAGTAAAGTCAAGAACACGAATCTCAAAAGAAAAGTGCATAAAGCCAGAAAACAACTCGTAGCACAAAAATATTTCTACTGAGGAATGGTAGTGGAAGAATACAGTTAATGTTTTGCAATAGTCGAGTCAAAGTCCAAACCTTTATGTTGTAGGGCGATCGTGGCTCAAGAGTTGGGAGGTCGCCTTGTAATCAGAAGGTTGCCAGTTCGAGCCCCGGCTTGGACAGTCTCGGTCGTTGTGTCCTTGGGCAAGACACTTCACCCGTTGCCTACTGGTGGTGGTCAGAGGGCCCGGTGGCGCCAGTGTCAGGCAGCCTCGCCTCTGTCAGTGCGCCCCAGGGTGGCTGTGGCTACAATGTAGCTTGCCATTACCAGTGTGTGAATGTGTGCGTGAATGGGTGGATGACTGGATATGTAAAGCGCTTTGGGGTCCTTAGGGACTAGTAAAGTGCTATATAAATACAGGCCATTTACCATTTAGAAATTGTGGAATAGCCCGAAGCAAGCAGTTTGTGTGAGAGAACCCAAAGTTTTGTGTTTGCAATACTGAAATGGACTAAATTCCTCGAAGCCAGTGTGCAGAATTGATCACCTTTTACTGCATATTTATACTTGCATTTATTGCTGCACAAAAGTGTCACATAGGATGCTGAAAACAGAGGTTCAGGTGCCATTCACAGATCTGTAATACTGACTATTTTTTCCTCAAAATGTTAAGGACCAAGTAATATTATTGTGTAATATAATTCATGTTGTTTTGTTTTTCTTCCTTTAGCAAAACTGGATATTTTAGGATATGTTTATACAAAAATATGGAAAATTCCAAAGGGTTCACAACCTATTGTTGCAATTGCAGTATATAGTGTGCAGAGCTGATCGCAGCCTATTCATGTTCATATGTAAAACTTAAACCAGGAAACTTAAACCTGTACCACACAACCAGAGCCAGCTGAAAATTATTAGAAAGGAAATTAAAGCAGGCTGATGAAGACTCTTGAGATATGTAATGAAGATTATGCAGATGATACGGGCACCTTACAATGGCTCAAAATCTGTTCACTGCCACTGCCTTACAGCAGATGAGGGGCAAGACACGGGGAGACAAATACAATTTATCGTGACAGTTCATCATTTCTGTTAATCTGTGTGTCACGGACGGCTGATCAAAGTCTTAGAGTTATAAGGGGATTCATTTGGAAATGTACGGAGACAAAGGCAATGAGATGAATACAAATAGAGCGATACAAAAGGATATTATGAAAAATGCTCGCCTGTCATTTTGTTCCCTGACACTTTCTCTCTTTGTCTTTCTGCCTCTCTCTCTTCATCTCTTCCAGGCTGGGTGGAGCAGGAGACATATTATTAACATTCAGAAAATGTCAGTTTGAGGTCTGTGTGTGTGTGTGTGCATGTGTATGCATAGATGTGTTTGTTTGCGCTCATGAGTGTAAAACTGTGCGTGCGTGTCTGTCAGTTGTAATATTGCATGGATCAGTTCACAAATCTGATTATCAGAAAAATACTGCTGAAAATAGGCTTTTGAGTTTTCTCTTTTTTTCTCTTTATCAGAAAACATTTCCAGCAGAGTGATAGTAATGTAAACCTTTGTGCCTTACACAAGCTGCTACCAAAGTGATGTACTGTGGCCCGTTTGGCTGGAAGGGAGTATCAGATGTTGTTTGTGTTAAATTTGACAAATAAAATGTATTCCAAAGTATGTCTGCCCATCATTTAAACATTACTCACCTATCTGTATTGTTCCCTATTGCAAAGTCATATAAGCAACTTGATTTTGATGTGCCATCCCTCTGAACATTGCTGAAGACCCCAAGGACAGTCATCTCCAAACATGCTGAGCATCTGCAGGTTATGAAGGAACAAGCCAACAAGACCCAAAGTATTTTCTGCCAGGTTATCTCTTTTGTCTGTTGGAATACACAATCTGTACAATATTACACAGATGTTTTTAATGTCCTGGCTGATTTGTGTGTGACAGGAGGTAATTGGGAATATCTAGAAGAGCTTTTGGGCATCACTAACTTTATTATTATTATTATTATTATTATTATTTGTATTTATGAGTGTGGAGTGGATGGAGCTCCCATTTTACAATACTTGTTCCATGCATCCATTTTACTTGACAGAAGACATGACTGGTGGGCTAGTTTATTCTTGCAATTGATGAATGGGAGGATATTCCAATAATGATCTTCTTGAAAAAATATTCCTTTATCTTTTTGACTTCTCTTGGGCTCTCTAAGCTAGTTGGTGCAGCCAGACAAAATAGGCATGGAAAAAAAATTATTCAGACAGATTTCACACACTAAGTAGTTGTTTCTCCTCTAAAAATCAGACTTAAACCGCAATCATCACCAGACATGAAAAAGGAAATGAATCTGATATTTTCTTTCAGCATCCTGTGCAGATTTGATTTAGGAAAGTTGTTCCCCCAGTGGATAAAAATACTCTGTGTTTCACCCACGGAAGCAAAGGATTGAAAGGAATAAAAAAAATATGTCGGAATTTTTCTGAAAACAAAGACTCAGTGTTTGCATGTTGCTGTCATGTTACAGAAAGAAAAACAACCAAATCCTAACAATGAAGTGTTATAAAAGAGTAGCTCCTTAGTGTAGTAGGTTATGCATTTGCCTAAAAAGCAAAAGCTCCCAAGTTCAGCCTCAGGAGAAAACATAAATCCCTTTGGGACTGTGTCAGGAAGGGCATCTGGGTTGCTGCAATTATTTTAAACTAAAAACCACAGAGCTATGTACAAATACTTCCATCAGTCCATTTTGTCAAGTGGACTGTGCCTATACTAACTGACATCGGGTGAGATTGAGAGGTAGGACACAGGTTATGGCAGGTGACAGGTTGTGTACAAGGGTACCAAAGAGGCAGACAACAACGCTCACATTCACTTACAGATGCTGATAACTGTCTTTGGACAGTGGGAGGTAGTCGGAGCACCCAGAGGAAATCACTTGCAAATCAAGAAGTAAACTCTAAAAAATGTAACCTAATTTTACAGTTTACTTAGACAGTCACATTTCCTTTTCATTACATTTTTATATTGATTTGATTTCCATTAGCATACTGATTTACCTATGTTTTAATAAAATAAAATAAAGTGTCAGTGAGTATTTTATTTTTGTGTAAATTTCTTGTGTTTAACATGAAGTTCATAAAAGTGAAGGAAAAAGACATTTTTTTTTTAGTTATTTTAGTATTTTAAAGTACAAATTGATTTCAGCCTTAAAATGGTGAATAAATGTGGGATTTCGTTTAAAGTTGGATGCATTTTGCTGCAAAGAGGTTCCAGATAAAAAAAAATTTTCAACAGTAAAACAGACATTTTCTGTAAAATAACCGAATTATTACACGTCACCTTCAACATTACGCCATGCCTTACAGCACTCAGACAGTTCAAACTCCTTTTCAAGCTTGAATCTCTTCAAGGTTTTTCAGAACGCCGCGGAACAACAACATCCGGAACGTCACTTCCGCTCACTGTCCGTCAAACATGGCGCTGCTTCTAAGGTCAGTTTATCTTTAGTGCATTACTTTCGGGCTCTGGGAAGCTTTTACTCCTTGTTCTTTGGGATATTGAGGCGCGTAGAGAAAAAGTATAATAAACCACATGCACGTTTGAGGTCGACGCGCCTCGGTGTAACTTGTAGTCTCCGTTTATTATCCTTGTTTACCGCAAGTGTGGTGGAAAGCCGCTAGCTTACTGTAGCTATCGTGCTAGCGTCAGATGTTCTTGGTTATCTGAGAGTGGACTTTGACAAGTAGTGTTAATAATGACAGACGTAAGCGGTTATTTGGCGCCTTAACCTTCATATGACCGCTTGACGAATGCTTGATTCGCTGTTGATAATCTGAATTTGTTTGATTTAGGTTTGTGTTAAGTGATAATCGAACTACACCGTTACAGTGTCGTAACTCTACCCAGGTCAAATGATTGTCAAATGATTGGCGTTGTCTAAATTACCTTAAATGTGAAACAGATCTTTGTTTAGTAGAAGTGAACCTATTACCCTTTAGAGTTTGTTTAACAGACACTTCTCACTTGTTCCTTCTCGCTAGAGCTGGAGTTAAGACTTGGCTTTACTTATTGCTGGGTTTTCCCAACGAATATGCAAAATTTATGACCATAACTGTTTATAGAACTATAAAAATACAACAACGAACTACAAATCATTCTCTCTTAAGCATTTTTTATTGACAGTATTAACAATTTTACAGTATGAATAATAGCGACGCTCAAACCTTCTTTTGTGTCCTATTTTTTTTGTATGTGTTATTGTTCTTTTTTATGTTAATTTGTTGACTTGTTGCCCCTTGTTCCTATTTAGCTCTGTTTACTTATTGAAAAATCTTCATCATTACAACATATCTCTCTCATGGTGCTGCTGGTTTACTCTGAAGTAAACCAGGATTCAAATCTAAACCTGTTTTTGTTTTTTATGTCTTTAGGACGTTGGGACGTCAGAGTGTCTGTCTCTCCAAACCCCAGTACAGTGTCTTGTACAGACAGTGAGTTCTGTGCTTGTTTGTTAGTGCTTATAAATGCACACATAGATGCTACTGCAAACTTGTTTTCTGTAACCACCCCATTTTCTCTCCTCTTCAGTGTGGCTCCAATGGGATCCACAGCCAAGGAGGAGATGAACAAGTTTTGGGACAAAAATTCGAGATTAAACCGACCCATGTCTCCCCATGTCACCATCTACAAGTATGTACTGCATACCTTCTGGTGTCTACTCAGTGTTGTTCAGATGTGACTCAGTTAAAGTAAAAGTCATTTGCTCCATTTGTTTTATGTTTTCAGAGACACCTCAAATCTGCAGCAACACGTTTTCTGAGCTGCAAATATTGTTACTTTTAAAATCATTTTTTCTGATTGTGCAGGTTTTTCATTCTTTTGAAGCTAATAAAACAGCAGGGCAACCCACAAATACCTGAGATTTAGTGCAATAAGCACCTTATAATGTACTGTCACCAAGTTATTGCAATCCTAACGCCTGCAGCAAAGAACCCCTTTTTTGTTCAGTATATGTCGGTATATGTAATTTCTCACTAGGCTACCCTCCTGGTTCAGCTGCCTTTTTTTTAACTTTAATATTTTTCTGTCATTTGGGATCATTGTGATGACTCAGGGCACCTTTTTTTTTTTTTTAACACTGTCAACAATCTTCAGCTTCTCCAATCTGTAATCCAGTGATTTAAGTCATACTCTTTCACTGGGTTTAGCCTGTTCTGTACTAGAGCATTAGCTTATTCATATTTATGCATGCAAACTTTGCATGTGCATCCATCACTGACACAAAATCAAAGTTCCATGATTAAAATGTAGAATTGCAGTGTTGTTACTTGTAAATCAAAGCCTCATTCATCATAAAACTGTTTTAAAGATTTAAAATAATCATTAGTTGAGGCCTGTATGTGTGAAAGCTAAATGTGCTCTGGTTTTTTGGGGGGGGTTTTGCGTCTCAGGTGGTCTGTCCCCATGATGATGTCCATCACGCACAGAGGAACTGGAATTGGGCTCAGTGGAGGTAACACATCTGTTTTTTCCATCCAAAATTAAAGTTAAAGCAAGTAAATGATTTAGTTTTGCCCTTGAAGTACCAGTTGTGAAAGAAGCTATACAGCCACTGTCAGCTTTTAAGTGACCTTGGAAATGTCTTCAGGGCATTGTAGTCTGTCACTATTGATTTTTACTAAGAGCATTTACTGGAATTACAAAACACAAGTTGTTCAATACAATTAAACCTAACATGTGAAAATTAACACTAGATGGCTAACAGCTTTCAGTCATTCGCCTGGAGTAAAAACACGTGTCATTGTGGTATTGTATATCAGTGCTGCTGACCTTCATGGAACATGCTGTAAAAGCTGAATCAGCTTTGTTTATGTGTTAATTGGCTCGATAAGGGCCAAACTCAACAGCCAGGCTGGCTACCTCTCGGACATTAAGTGCCACTTACTGTCTCTCAGCTTTCTATTAGAATCACATGAGTAATCACGTGCCTGAAATCAACTTCGATTCACAGTGAGGGAAGTAAATCTATCACCAACTGACAGGAAGCCATATCAGTTCATCTAAACATAACAGTCAGTATTTAACATTTAGTTTTCAATGCAACTTTCTGTATGTATATAAATATTTTAAAGAATGTCTTTTCTCACACGGAGTTGTTTAGTTTATATTCTTTATCATCCAGGCAATACAGAAATAGAAGCTTTAAATAAGCCATTGTGTTCAGTGCATTGTAGCAGGCAGCCCAAGAAGCACTTGTTTGATCCAGATCCATTATTTGGCTGTCACTCCAGCAAGAGCAAAAAACAACAAAAAAGTATTTACATAACTGAGGCTTTCACATGTTGCAAAATTACTGGTGAGCTGGATCATGTGGTAAAGTGGCTTATGGAGAGAAAATGTTAGAAGCATGTGGAGCTTCTTTTTGCATGTCTTAATTTCTTACTGATTATGAAAGGTGTGGTGGTCTCAGGATTTCTGTCTGTGTTTAGCTATCTCAGCATTTGCGGTGGCAGCGCTGGTTTTGCCAGGGAGCTACCCCTACTACCTGGATTTAATCCACTCACTGTCCATTGGTCCATTTCTCACTGGGCTGGCCAAATTCGGGATTGCCTTCCCAGTATCTTACCACACCTATAACGGCATCCGCCACTTGGTAAGATTTAATGATTTAATAATTTTAAAATTGCCTAATGATTTAACCGAGGAACTGCTTACCTTTTTCTTCCTCACACTAGAGTCTGTTTGAAATTCTTTGGTAGTTTTTCCATTTGCATGTTTTATGAGGTGTCTGGACTGCTTAGCTTAAGCTTTTAAGAGGATACAGATTTTTGTTTTGCTTTTGTCATGTTTACTAATTTTACTAATTACATTTGCCAACATTTATAAACTGAGGTTGTTTTTGTGTGCTTAATGTTCTTTTTATGATCTTCTTCTGTTTATTATTATCTAATCAGGGCTGGGATATGGGCAAAGGCTTCAAAATTCCAGAGGTCTACCGCACCGGCTACACAGTCATTGGTCTGTCCGTCATCACGTCAATAGCTCTGCTCATGATCTGAGCTCAGGACCAGACGTGATGAACAGAGCGAGTTAAAGTGAACGTGAACTGGATTTCACTGTGGGAGTTTTGTTTTGTGTATATGTACCGTGGCCTAATGCAGACTTATGTCATCAAAGTGTTCAATAAAGGATTATGTTATTCTAAATTTAGAAATTATGTTTTGATGTTTCTTCCTTTGAATTAATTACACTTGGAGAGTCTTTGGGGTCAGCAAATGCAGCAGCAGAGTGCAAGGTGCATGCAAATGTGACCCAGTTTATTTCACACTTGTTCTCAGCGTGAACAACAACCAGCGGCCAAAATTAGACATGTCCTACATGCCTTATGTAATTTGCCTAATTGTGCTGTGACGTCAAAATCATTAATCACTTTTCTTTGCCCTGAGTGCTCAGTCACTGCCAGTTCAACCAGTGTGTCTGCTGATGTTGTTTGTGCACAGAAAGGTGTGTTTGTGTGTTGTTGTTTTTTTAAACTGTAGGCTGTCATTTATATTTTAACTTATCCAGGCTGCAGATGCTCAGATACATTTTTAACGGCAGGGAAGGGAGAGGCTGAAATGTAGAGGCACCTCAGTGGGGGAAGCTGTGCATGTGAACAGGCTCCTCACCGGCAGCCTGCCTCGGGCCTTACCTCCAACTGAGCCGCACAGGAGTTACACACTGCATCTCACCTGCTTTTGTCCTGCAGTGTGAATAAAGGCAAGCTGTGATGTAAAGTCAGATCCAACTCCCGCTTGTGCTGCGTACAGTAACAAGTGCATACTGATCAACAAAAAACAGGTTCTGAGGTTAGCTGTAACAAAATTGGCTCATTAATTTGTAACCGATGCCTGGAGGGGAAATGCCTGTTAGGCAGAATGTCTTTTTGGTTTATTGATGAATATATATATATAATTTTTTATTTTTATTTTTTTTCTCGGGTGTTGTGTCATGCGTTTTGTCAGTCTGTTTCTAAAGGACACATCAAACTGTTTTTTCCAGTATTTGTAAAAGTCAAGAGTTAATTCAGTGCTTTTGATGGTGTTGTAATGTCCACAGAGTCATATCAGCTCTGTTGCTGGACAGGCATTGCTATACCTAACCACTGCCAGCTCAATGTTACATCAACTCTTGCAAAATGCCTCTCTGTACACGAGTTTTTTGTCTGATTGCTGTTAATTTGGCATACGCAGGATTCCCCACACAAAGTCCTATCCACACAACAGGCACATTTCCACCTGAGCTGCACATCCATTGGTCTGCAATTTTCTATTGTGATGGATGGGAAAATTGCTCAGGCTCTGCAGGATCCAAGACTGAATTTGTTTATAGACTGTTTGCACTAAACCCTGCGGAATTTCTTCTCATTTTTGGGAGTAAAAAAAAGAAATGGGGGGGTAATAGAAGTATTGGCTGTTTCATTCCCCTACAAACAACAAGCACTCTGGCTCATAGTTGTTGATGCATTTCCAATGCACAATGTTCCATCTTTTAGTTTTGCTCTGATAACATCACCATAATGATATTTTGACGAGATAACTTGCACGAAACAAATGGGGGGTGAAAAGCGGGAGTTCCCACTGTTTCTATGAGACATTAAGTCACTGATGATTATGCGGCGGCAGCACCCCCTACCGTTTGGCAAATTATTACACCACAGAGCTGCGGTCCTGATGCTGAGGGGTGGTGAGGATGCTGCGCAGGGCTGGGAGGGGGAGTATAAACCCGGTTTTGATAGAAAAAACGGTGCCTCAGTCTCTGTGGCGCAATGGAATAGCGCGCTGGACTTCTAATCCAGAGGCTCCGGGTTCGAGTCCCGGCAGAGATGTGGATGTAAGGATCCGGCTGTAATTTTTTTCCTTTAATGAGAAGGGTTCGGAATAAAGCTTACTTTTTTTTAAATGTTCTTTGCAGATAAGATGTGCATAACAGAGCTGCTCTGTACTGTCGACGACAAGGGTGGATTGGTGGAAAGAAGATGATTCATAGTCGTGTTTATTTTGCAGAAGCTCAAAAACAGTGCATCTGGCCTGGTAATTTCACAGGAGCCAAGTCACCGCGCAAAGGTCATCTCATCTATGCAGATTTGAAATAGGGAAAAGGCGTGAAACCATAGCAGAACTTCACGGGGCTTCCTTCCCAGCTTTACTGTCCAGGCTGCGCGCTAAGTTATCACGCGAGCACATTACTGCACAGTCTCACCAGCGGACACGCGCGCACGCTCACGGTTTCGGCACCTGGGGCTGTTCGCTCATTTAAACCAGAGCAAAAAGCTTTCCTGAAGCAGCGGCAGCAGCTAAACGTTTAAAGCCTTTTGCCGTCCTCGTAACAAGTGTTTAATGATGCCAGATGCCGCGTTTCCATCCTCCCATTCGGTTCAGAGACAGAGGGAGAGATAAAGGCTCCGGTTTACTTTGAACATAAATGACTCATAGTGCTAGAATTTTTTTTTTGTATGCAGATTCTGTATTGAATTAAAGACCATAACTACATTGTACAGTGCGAGTGGAGAAGAAGAGTTGGTGGAAGTCATTGTGTATTTTTAAATTAAGGGAAATCAGGGTGGGGACCTTGAATCCTTTCAAGGATCCCTGAAGGTGGACTATTTCCATCTTTAAAACCCCCCAAATCTGGGAGCCCAGAGCTGATATTGTTATTTGCTTTCAGTGTGGGAAAGCAGCTGCTTGCTTGAAGATCTCTCAAACGCCACGACTCCCCTACCACTCCCCACTCCCCCCGCGCTCCCCATGGTTTTTATAATTTTTTATTTATTTATTAATTTTTTCATTCAACCCCACCTCCTCGGTTTCAGTTTGTTGCCACCACCACTGATTGGGCTGTCGTGACATCCATGTTTAACCCCATCATACCTCCCCACACACAGACCTAATCCGCCCGCAAACTAATCCTTAATCCTCTCTGGCAAGTTGAACAACCCCTCCCCCTCCTCCCTCTCTCCCTTCCACCCTTGGATCCTGATTCCCAAACGGGACTGACGTCAAAAACGTCAAAACTACAAGGACTCTCCCCTTTAACGTTGCAAGCATATGCAAAACTCCCAAGGGTGTAGCCATTATGATGTAGAAACATTAATGGACTACTGCACAAACTGTGAAACGACAACGTCTCAGCAAAGTAGGACTTACAGTATTCTGGGAAAATAGGGAGGAAACGGAAGTCCCACAACTCCACAAGGCCAAGGACTCGGTTAAATCATTAGGCAACCATGGAAATTATCTAACCGATGGGAAATAGTAGTGGGCCTATCTGCAAGATATAAGTAATAGCTCCAAAGCATCAATGATAAGAAACATTATACTCCACTGAGAAACGTGACAATCAGCTTCAGATGACCCGATATGAGATATGTAGGTCTGAATTCAGGAGAAGAATTTTGTACCTACTCTGTAGGCTATGGAAACTTTAGATAAATCGAGCTTATGTACAACAGGGGATAATGAAATTCCATAAAGGCAGATAAGGTCAGATGACTCACTGTGGGATATTATAGCAACATTACGATGATTTTTCGCTATGGTAAGATCTTACTATCCGCTCCATCTCCTTCATGCTGCTCTCAGTCAGTAGGCCCCTGCTCTGGCCCTGTTATCCCGGTGGTACGGGCCAAATCGTATTAAAATCCCCTCCCTCCCTCCATCCCTCCCTCCCGTGTCCCCTCCCCTCCCGCTCGTCTTTCAGACAGTCTGTTTTTGCTGCAGTGAACGGTAGCCGTGGAGAGCGAGCTAGAGAGAGATAGAGATACAAAGACAGAGTGAGAGAGTGAGCGGAGGGGGAAAAAGCAAGAAAAACAAGGAGTCGGGAGAAGGAACAAGGAGAGAGAAAAAAGTCGATAAAAGCAGATTGAAAGAAGGCTCTGAACAAGCGACTGCTGCGCATCAAAGGAGGGACCTTACTGGGGACCTTATTGGAGACCAGCATCAACAAAACCCGACTCCGGAGGCGGACTATACCGGTGTGTGAGCGTGTGGTTATTGCCGTGCAATGTTTCACAGTTTGTATTAATGTACAGGGTTAGGATGTAGCCTGTAGGGCGGACAGGAGACACCTGTCAGTGGTGACGCTTTTCCGTCTCCAGGAATGTGTCCGTGTGCGCACTGCGAGTCTCCCTTCTCTCTCTCTCTCTGTAATCCGTTATGCCTGCCCAGGGAGAGAAGTGTATAATCCCTGAGTGTTTCATAATTTACTCTAAATGTACGTTTTGTTGTCGGGCTGTCTGCGCTGTTCCCGACTCCTCTCCTCTCCTCCTTTTTTTTCTTTCCGCGCTCTTTTGCAGAAAAAAAGATCGTAACTCGCGGGGTGTGCAGCAGCCACCTCTCTCCAGCCTTTTCAAGAGTCTCCCAAATTCTCAAGAGCACCAGATTTTTCTGCAAGCGCGGGAGAAGGACTGGTTTTCCGACCTGAGAACCAGTCCTCTGGTGCTCTCGCGGTCCGTCGCAGCAATGCAGGTAGCCATGCGCGAGCTGTTGTTGTTTTCATTATTGTTGTTATTATTTTTATTGTCGTCATCTTTATTGGTTTCACTCTCCACGTTAAGCGTAAGCAAAGAACTTCTGTTCTTCGCGCTCAGTTTCCGCGTTATTTCCCATGGATACACTTGGTCCAGTTTTGTTTTCGCTTCTCGACATCACTCAACAGAAAGGGCTGGAGCAACAATAAACATAGACACCCCCCACCCCGTCTCTAGTCCCCAACATCCCTTTCCCATGACATGCCCCCCCTCCTCCACGTCCCCCCTCCGCTCCATTACTCCATCCCACCCCTTGTCCCCGCCCTAACCGCCCGCTCGTGCGTCCGTCCCGCAGCCAACGTTACAGCCCCGGTTCCCTCTCGGCGATGACAATGAGGGAGCCGTCCACAGATGGACCGAGGGCTCACCTCTGCGCAAGCTACTGCTATTTTAAGGAATCTGCGTGAGAGAAAGAGGAAGAGAAGGAGTGCGAGAGAGAGAGAGAGTGAGAGCGAGTGCCAGAGAAGCTATTAAGCACGACGGTCCGTCTCCGGTCTAGTGCAAAGCGCACCGTGTATTCTCAGCGGGCGGCAGGTGTATCTCTCCGCTGCTGCTGTGTCTTTCATTGTCTTTCCTCTTCTCCTTTTTTCTTTCACTGCCAATTGTGGGAATGTTGCTTAGCGTTATTTTTAATTAGAGTGAGTTAGTTGGAGCTCGAAAATGGCCCCAGAAACATTCGTTTTCCTTCTTTCCACATGCGCACAGCTTGTTAAAGTGGAATAAATTGACAGTAATATGAACACCACCCCCCACCACCCCCATTCGTCTCGTCTCCCCTCATTAACACTTAAACATCGCCACCATCTCCGTCTACTCCTCTGTTTGGCTCTATCACCGCCCACTCTCTCCTTACTCCCACCTCCCTCAATCAGTCGTCGGTATAGTATGACACAACCAGATCGATGAATACCCATGGAGCAACGCGTGAGTAACGGGTGGGCCAAGCGTTTATTCAGCTGCAGCCAACCAGTGGCAGGGGATGCAATTAGTGGCCAGTTGGCCTTGCCTGCTTGCTTTCTTTATCTCACCATTGCTTTCCCTGCAGGTGACACTCCAGAGCTCCTCTGCCCTCCTGAGGATTCAGTGAGACAGGCGGATCTGTGTGCCCGAACATGGCCTTCCCATCAGCCCCCTTTGCATTATGGAGTGTCAGCTTATTGACAGTACTCTTCACAGCTGCGGTTCACAGCAATACTAGCTTTGGTAAGCACATCTCTCTCCCTCTGTATCTGTCTGCCTCTTACTGTCTCTCCCTGGGCCCCTGACCTCCCTGACCCTCTCTCTCTGTCTCTTGTGGTGGCCCTTATCTGTTTACTTGAGGCTTTTTCGTTGTTTCCTGTATTATGACAAGGGAATCAGAGCAGCGTTAATAAGCACATGGGACACTCCCACCTCCCCAGACCCCAGTGGGATTTCTGCTGTTGTTTTTTAGGAATGTGTGTGACTCGCACGTGGGTGTAGGGCTCAGCAGTGCATTGCAGGTCCTTTGCCAGAGTAGCACACTGCCCAGTAACTTCCTCTTCTTTTTCTCTCTCAGTGACATCTTAAATTACTTGCATAAGGTCGCTTAAGATGCAAAAACACAGGCAAACACTCATCATTAGCAGTCTTGGATGTTTACCTGCTTAGCATCTCTCTGTCTTTCTCATGAGTATACACTTGGAGATAAAGAGCGATTGTCTTGTGCTTTCTCAGGTAGGGGCAAAGCAGCGTGCAAACTCTTATACAGACATATGACAGTCCTTATGGCTGAAGCTCAAACTGCGATGAGCTGGGTGCGGCTCAAAGCGGATGGTAAGAGAGGATTTGATGAGAGAAGCACTTTGTAATGATATCATCCTTGCTGTGAGTGGCGAGAATATACAGACCGATGTGCTTTCCAATTACATAACACTCAAGTGACTGACTGCTGGTAATACAACCTTTAGAGGACGAGTTTTGCCAGTGGTAAAATGGTGCGTCACCACTGGCCCTCAATCCACAGAAAATTGATTGACATAGGTAGAATCCTGTCGGCATGTTTCTCATTACACTTGGTATTTTTTTGCACAGAGTTTGACAAAGAACTGTAAGACAATATAGCAGGTAATAAGGCTCCTAATAGATGTTCCCTGATTTGCATTTCCAATATATATTCTCAGAGGCCCCTTGTATTCACTTATGCACACCCACACTATTTCACAAATCTGAATGCACCTGTGAATACACACTGCATGCATATGCATGGAGAAATACACAGTATACGCCCATAGATATGCACGCACACAGACTACATTTACTGTACTTTGAATTTGTTTATCCACATCAGCTGTTTTTATTTTCTGTTGAAATAGGTATACTTGAGTTTCCGTGCATTTATGAATTCAATTTGGGGGAGCGAAGGATTGTCGGTGTGAGCTCACATTGGTCAGTGCGGTAGAAAGTGAGAAACAATATGGGTATGTCTAGAAGTTGGGATCAGGCCGCTGTAATACAAATGCAAATGGAAGCATGTCAAAACCTTTAGAGTTGCTGAAGATGAGAAATGCACAAACAATCACCTCAGACTGAGGCACTGATGATGAAACATCAATCTCCTGTCAGGATGCTGACCCCAACTGTGTAGTTCGTCATTGAAACCCAGGCGCTGGTTCGTTATTTGGGTCCGAAAATGATTTTGGCTCGCATTCACACGCATGTCACATTTGATTAAGGTGTGCCTGGAGGGAGGCCTGACCATGCGTGACCAATTCTTGCTTTGGTCTCACCTAAGTGCTGTTTTACATTATCATGTCAGTCAAGGAGAGTAATTAAGCCTGGGACGTCTGACAGCATTTAGGAGATGAGAAAACACGTCAAAGAGCACAGCTGAGAGATGGGAAGCAACCGTGGAGTGCTGAGTTAACAATTTTGGCATCCATGTCTTTTTGTCAGTAATATGTGTCATCAAATAATGATCAAGTACTTGTATTAATTCCACAGAAACCAAATTAATAATATCACTGCAGTGAAATCAGTCAGAATCACTTGTCAAAAATGTTTGAAAATATATTTTTTGCACCATATAGAAATGCATTAATCAGAAGAAGACCGGATACTTTTTTATCAGTAGTATTGAAATTTGTCTTAGTGGCCTTGATGCAAGAAATAATGAAAAGTTGTAGATTTTCCCACTGGCAAACAAGGAACCCAGCTTTTATTCAACACATACAACACCAAGGAACAATGCCAAAAAATTCAAGATACAGAAAAATAGATATATTCATGAATAAATCTTGTGTTTGCTGCTTTGTTCTTGACATTTGAGTAATGTGGTAAGCAATGGTGTTGCAGTTATAGAGGGAAATGTAGTGCATAAGCCGCAAAGCACCAGCCCATCACTCACATCCGCTCCGATCTGTCTGAATGTTGTGACACAGCAGCAGAGCTGTTAGTAGAAGGTGGAGTAGGGTGGGTCATGCCGTCATAATGGAGATCTCCATGCTAAGTGGCCTTGCAAGAGAAGGGTCTACTTAGCTTAAATAATTCAGTGTTATGTATCAGAGAGGAAAACGATTAGCTCAGCAAGTCAACGTTAAAGCAGATGAGCCATCAGAGTAGGACCGTCTATTATTGTTATACTCAGAGTCCACAGTGGATTAAAAATATGTTGACTGTTTGTCTCTTATCATCGGTCAGAGAGGTACAATTAAGAAAAAAGAAATACTTTCCCAGGACATATGGGGTTGATCATGTATTATGATAGCGTTCATGATAGTTTAAACTCTTGATCAATCCTGGACTTCCATTTGATGTATGTCAAAGTCATGGAAAGGACAGCACTAACTCTGCTCTGGATTTATCTGTGGCCAGGCATCCTTGGAGCATGTGAACGAATCAGGGAGACACTAATTGCACGCCATTTGACATATCCATTTCCACAGCTGGATGTGCAGCCATGCGCTGTAGATGGAAAGTGCCTCTCAGAAGGGCACAGATTAGGCATGCAATTGGCCGGCTGTGCCCTGGTTCTGTACCGCTGACCCAGTTGCCACAGGACTGCTGTGTAGTGTGAGGGTCCGTCTGCTGAAGCACTCAGTTGACAGCACGTAGAACAGTGTGCTGCGACCTCCAATCAACCACCTGGCCCTCAACGCTATGGCAGCCTGATGGCAGTCTGATCTCAGACTCCAGTAGAGTGTTTGCATTCATGGCAGGAAACATGCCTAATAGTTTATTTACTTCAGCGAGTTCTGCTAGTCAGAAACACTGAATGAATCCCGATGCTTCCAGCTGAGGCTAGTAATGGATAAGGATTAAAGGACTGGAGCAGTGTGGACCAGTTGTTAGTGTGGTAAGATTTATAGGCGGGAGGGCTCTGCGTGTGTGTGTCTCTGCCAGTGGTTCACTTTATACTGCTACAGAATGGGTTCCTTTCCCCCAGGAGCAGCTCTTTCTCATTGGCTAAAAGCCCACTTCCTGTGTGTGTTGCTGTTGTTTGGTGTTGACTTCCTGTGTGCCAAGATGGGGGAACATTTGGCTAATACACAGTACGGCTAGCACACAATAGCAGTAGGCGGTTTGGATGGGAGGCCTCTGCCTGTTAACAAGGCTGACTGATAAGCAGTGACTCATTAACAAGCCGAGGTACACAGAGCCTGGGGGAATTACCGCCTAGCCACTGTGACATTAATAAGAGGCCTAAGCTATTTTTCCATTTGGCTCCACTGGCATGGGGCTAAACCAGTGGTTTCCAATCTCAGTGCTGGCTATTTATTTCCTCCAGTGCTCTTCTATTACTTTCAGCCACTGGTTACCTGGTCTGATTGGAGTGTGGGCTGATCAGTATTGTCAATGTGGGCTGTAGCTAATGACATCTGCCGCTTCAATAGAAAAACCAGACAGCCCTCATTAGTTTTCTGCAGATTCATTCAGAAACATCTGGGGAGGAGCCCAATTAATTATTCTTATACTAATCATGCCAGTTAGTTAACAATATGTTTGTCTTTTAAGAGAAAAACGACAATGACATAATCTAGCACATATCCTAGATTTGAATCTGTGAAACTGAAGGAGATTGTGACACTACATGGATCCAATTAAGCATCTAAAATACACATGCTAAAACATGTAGTAAAGCTCCAGGAGACTGTCTGCTATCGGAATTTTAAATCTAAAGCCATATTACTTCTATTGTCTTGTGTGTTTATTCTTCTCTGATCCTTTAAGTGTTTTCTTGTCCAGATCAGTTTTCTGATTATAAATTGGATTCTGATTGGCTGGCATTAGTTTGAAACAGATTCACATCTGGCAGAAAACCAATTATTTCTCCTGTTCATCATGCCGATTAATTAGTGTGCTGTGGCTGATTGATTAAACTTCCAACAAAGCTCTAACCATGAGCACTAGAGCCCCCGGGAATGATTTGCATCACACATTGTACACATTGCTGTTTCTTCATGTTATGCTCATACATCTCTCGACATGCTGAAACATTACACATGCGTAAGCGGCAGGAAGAGAAGGTCACAGTTCAACAAGGCAAAAGTGTTGATAAGTCATTTGTAGCTAAATTAAGCAGAATTAAAATGCAGTGGCGCGCCAGTATCTTCGGATGTTAGAAGTATCAACTGCACCCAAACAAGACTCTATTAGACCTCATCAATCTGAAGCAGATCTCATCCACCCAGGCTCTCTCAGGCAAAGTGAGATTACATCAGAACAGATCAGTCTTGCATGCTGCCATCATAATAACAGCAAATGCCATTAAGAAACCAAAAGAAAGAAGTGCTCTTGAGATTTTGATGAGCGGCAACGCATTCGTCGCCCTCTCTGGTGCTTCGCAGAAGACACATCACCTTGCAGCAACTCAGGGTTGTGAAAAATAGGGGTCCCGCATTTACAGAGCAGCCAGCTTCAAAACCATCACCTCACAAACACACTACAGATTAAACAAACCTAACAACAACAACAACAGCGTCAGCCTTGAAATAAATTAATTTACCATGTTTCCACCAACAAGAGCCCGTATTGTGTTCAGCACTCATCTGGCTTTTCCTTTGATCAAGGCCCTCGCGCTCATTCCCCCATTCCTACCTGCCTGCTTTTCTCATGTTATCTGCTGGAATTCTCTGGCGGGTATTTTAATTGATTGCTGCAGGGGTGGAAATCACCAATGGTGTCATTAGCGCATGGGTGGTCAGACCAAGGGCTTCCTGGAAAGGTGTATCTGTTTGTTGAAGCACATCACTGTGCTGTGTGTAAACTCCAACTATGACCGGGTGCTGGAAGATTCGAGTGCATGGCTGTAAAGCGAAGCATTTGTATTGATTGACTCTGAGTGCTGAGGGTTCCCCCTGAGCGCAGGAGCTCCACCAATGAAAGAGCGGAGGTTGCTCTTATATATTGCCTCTTTTTGATGATGCCATCACTTCAGCTTGTGGTAGAGAGTGTGTCTGTGGGGGGATCTTATCACTGATACCACAACCATAAAGCCATTTCAATTCACCTGTGTGTTGTGTAGGGAACTCTACCTAGTTCTGCTGAGGATATCACTGTCCATTGACTGGATGGTGAGTCTTATTGAGCCTCTAATATAACTGTCAAATATAGAACCAGTTTAGGAAAAGGACTGTGAAGCAGTTCTCCAGATTAGTACTTAATGTAGTATAAAGTCTCACGAGAATAAGGAGAATAAATCTGATGTCTGACACTTTTTCTTTAGCGCTATTAAAGTGAATCAGCAGACAGAGTGACAAGGTCTTTGAATCTGTGTCCTTCATCAGCACATGCGGCAAAGTTTTTTTTAATAGCTTTACCATCGACTGGCTGATTATCAGTTCAACTGAGTGCCAGTTGGATCCTAAAATCGGATACAATTACTTTTTAGTGGTATATTATTGTGCTGGAGCAGAGTTGAATATTGCCTCCTATACACAGCATATTTATTTATTGTTTTAGTTGCAAGTTTATTGTTTACAGAGATATGTTTTCTGCATTGAAACTATTGGACAGTATCATTATTAAAGTTTTTGCACTGTAACACAGCCACTGCTCAGTGGAATTCATTTATGGTTCCACTGCACTGCTGCACTCCTTATGCCTCCCAATCATATTGTACCACCCTGCTTGAATGCTCATAGCTTCTATATATACTGCAGATCTGCTATTGAAATTCATTCTGTATTATTTAAATGCCCTTTGAATTAATGCACTACCTGGCATTTAGTGTATGTGTTTTCATCATTTATGGCTGCATTGTAATCGGATCAAATATTTTAATGCAGCCAATGCAAAGCGGGGGTGTCATTTGGGGAGGTTGCTTTGTCAACAAGAACAGCCATGACGGGCATAGGATCATTAGACATGATACTATAGAGCCTGGATTTACTTTTCATTGAAGTGGAAAAGGTCGTCTTTTACGAGTCTTTCCTGGAAGGCAACAAAAATGATGACGAGGGATTTTTACTGCAGTTTGCAACTACTGTAAAGGCTAGGGGAAAAAGGGGATAGGAGTGAGAAACTGATGGGATCTGAGTGTGGTGCTGTATTGTACCACTGTAGGTGTCTTTGGAGAGGCTGAAGGAACGGCAAACTCTGGAGAAGTTTAGACTTTTCTGCAGTGGTTGCAGGATGCGAATATACACTTTATTTACTCCTGGCTGAGGTTTGATCATCTCTGTGGGTGGTGTGGAGGACCTGATAGCGTTAAGATTGTGCCATGTATTTACTCTCTGTAAAGCCATGTTTTTTTCTGAGTTACAGAGATCCAAAGAAATTGAATTTTAATACAAGGTGTAAATTATGCAAGAGTGCTAAATGTTTTAAAAGAAAGAGGAAGTAAATTGTCTTTTTGTTTAGTTTCCTCTGTGTTCATGCACCTCATTTCAAGTTCTTTTAAAGTGTTTTTGGTTTATTGTTATTGTTCTTCTCCTTCAATGTCACAACCTAGACAGGTACCCGCCTGATACAGTGAATATTTTCATTGTTGGAACATTTTCATTGTACACAGCGATATGACCTAAATTAGTATCATTACACTTTTATGAGATTTGCTGCTCCCGTCTATTCTTGTCTTAAGTGGAGGAACTGAAGTCATCACTTTAAAGGAAAAAAAAAGCAGCAGTCTGCTGATGAGCATGAAAAAATCTTGTTTGCTTTATTCTGTCATCCTTGAGCTTTTAAAAAGTGCCACATCTATGTTTTCTATTAGGAACTCACGAAAGGAATATAATGTCTCGTTTTAAGCGGTAGATAAGGTCTTATGATCAGTGAGTCATTGTAATGCAAGTGCAGACTTTAAACTCACGGTGACCAGTCGAGAGGTCCAGGCTCGGCTTTTAATCTGGACCTGACCCTTTGCACCGATCAAGGTACGATGAACTCGTGATGAGTAGATGCGACTTTTGACGATGGGGCCATCGCCACACCGTGTAACTCAGCATTACTGTGCCGGTTGAAGACAAAAGCACCAAATAGGCATCTCTAATCTCCCTGCTGAATGAATCCGAAACAAAGAGAGGAGGAACGCAGACATAGAAGCTTGGACACACATAGGATAAGCTGATTACCCAGGAAAGGAGGGAGGGCGAGGGAGACAGAGGGAGAAAGACAGAGGCATTCACGTGAACAAGAGAAAACCATACAATAAGGGTGCATGACGGCAGGGAAATGGAGGAGGAGGGGTTGGGAGGGAGGAGGAAAAAAAAGTGAGCGCACTCTAATGATGGGGTGAACAGACCGGAGAGAAAATGAAAAGAAACAGTGTAGGGAGCGAGGGAGGGAGAAAGAACTCACAAGAGAAAAAAAGGTGAACGCTTAAAAGGACGAGCCCTGGCGCGCTACACAGAGCATGCAATAGGAAAATGAAGGGAATGCATATTTGCCTCTGATATCCTTCTTAGCCATGCGACACAATCAAAAAACAGGACATTATGCTAATGCGAGACTGCTCAACAATATAATTGCAACCTGACTCATTTCACCTGTCGCTATATATACAAACGGAATTACACCCAATCCAGGTGTACAGGCTAAATATACAGCTAATTAAAATTAATGAGATTTACTTAGAAAAGAATATGCTTCTTCTCTAAGCTGCTTATCCCTGCATGGGAATCTGCTACACACACTGACACACACACACACACACTCACCTTTGCCAGTTCTCTAAGATACACACACTTCATTTTGATTCACTCTCCTTCACTTCGCTTTCTCACCCTCTGCTAGGCAGACTGTTAAGAAACCCCAGTATGCTAGCACGCACGCACGCACGCACGCACGCACACACAAACACGCAGTCTATCTATCTGTCTTTCAGCCAGCTTTCCTCTCATGCAGACTTAAACATGCTCCTTGCTCAGTGAACATGAAGTTCTTGACTGTACGTTGCCATTCACACACATAGACATGAATAAACAACTGAGTTTCTGGAGAAAAAAAGTTGAGATTGTATTGAAAATGATTTGCAAGTCATTGTTTTTAGTTTTAGAAATTAGGTTGTGGACAGTTTCAGTGAGATTCTTAGATGACCAAGACACATCGCTCTAATCTCTTAAACCACTTTAGCTTAGCTTTTGGTGTTTTTGTTATGCAAACACAAATGCAACCTTCATGTATTCCTAACAGTGCTGTAGCGTGCTAGTGTTGCTCCTACATAATCATGTTAATGATGCTCCATGACCATCATTACAACTGACAAATTATGTATATAACTCAGGAACAAACATTAAATCACAACGCGTCCTGTAGTGGAAGACGTGTAGCACAATAAAGTCAATTTGAAGATGAGGGTCAAACACAGGATTTTACCCTCGAGAAACCCAAATTATATTAGACTTACATTATATTTTCATTTTTTATGCATTTTTCTTCTTTTGATAAAGTACCTACATGGCTAAGTTGAGGAAAAGATAGTAGTTTCTGTTAAAACAGAGCCTTTTGCAGTATTAACGCTGTATTAAAACTGTTTCTGATTGGCTTTCTGCCAGAAAGCCCTCTCTCATGTGCATGTCCTTCCCTGATGTGGGATAATATCGGATGATATCTGATTGTGCGAGTGACAAGATATCTGTGTAAACGAACTCTTGACCTAAAACAGGTTACATAAACATTAATGAAATCTGAACACTAGTCGTCAGCTCAACACTTTAAAGAAACATGATAAAGACAAGCGCATATGGTGATATTTACTTGTAATGTGATGGCCCAAGACACCAGCTCAAACCAATTATAAACAGGGTCTTAGAGGCAGCAATGCAAACCCACAAGCAGATGCTTGTGACCACACAAAAACACTTCCAGGAAAATGCACGTGTACATTTATGCATAAAGACATGAATAAGACACACACAAACATATATTCAAATGGAGCTTTGAAGGCACTCTGTTCTTTACTTAAACAAAAATACCCCTGTGAGCCAGGCTGTTGACTGCCAGATGAAAAATTGTGTTTAGCCGGGGAGCGCGCATACAGCATACATATATATACTCCCCGCACTGTGTTCCTCTTGTATACACACAGTGTAGGCGTTTGATATGTAACAGTTCCCAAATTGCTTATGCATATGTTTTTTCCCCATAAGGTGTTGTCCAACCGGCAATTCTTCAATTCCGAGTGAGCAAAGTGCTGAGTAATTAAATGGCTCTTCAAGTCATCTCTGAAGTAGTGTTGTAGGAGGACACTGGGAAAATGACACAGAGCAAATTAATCACGCACTTTATTAACAGACTTAGGTTTCAGCGGAACATTGCTGTCTCCACCGCAGCGAGTTGCACCACTTGGCACAAAACCAACTTATGTCTCACCCGACCCTGAGCACATTCACCCTAACACGTACAGTGGGTCACACATGCACTCACACACTCATCTGAGTGTTATGTGAGTAACACACACTTCCGTGCTCTCCTCTTCCTTCTGTCTCTATCTCTCTCTCCTTCTGTCAGAGCTTCATTTCTCAGCCTGGTGAGTACTTGAATGTCATTATGACTTTTGCTATCAAAAGCAAACAGCGGGGCAGGATTGAGGAGTGCATGCCAGACCTCCCGTTTTCCACGCTGAGAATGCCGCAGCATGTCGAGTACTATTTTGATTGTTTCAGATTTTTTCCTGCTTCTGTGTGACAAAAGGATAGGCTTTTTTTTTTAAAGAACAGATTTATTGACCAAGCTCCTGCTGCGAGGCTCTACAACCCCACGCTGATGTATTTTCTGAATGGAAACCCCCATCTCTTTATATTTACAGTATGATCACTCTACCTTGGCCTGTGTGTCAATGAAGATGTCTTCATATCTACCGGCACATTCGATCCTATTTTTGTAGTGCATCGACAGACGGCAGAAGTGAATAATATAATTGAGCTAATGAGCTACACGCCCTTATCTGCTGTTCATTCACACGGGCAGCCCGAGGCGTGACGACTATCAGCCTCTTACACAAGCTACTGTATGTTTGATGAGTACCTTGAAGGGAGAATTTGATAATGCAGTCAAACTTCCTCAAGGCAAACTGTTTTGATGTGTGAACCAAAGAAGAAGGAGTTTATCCTCTGCTTTCCCCCCCCCCCCCTTATTCTCTTATTCTACAATGAATATTTAAATATTATTGTGATTTATTTATGGCGGCTTGGTGTTCAGCTTCACTGAGCTATTTTCAGGTTGATATCTTCACAGGCAGGAGGGTGGGGAGGTATATAGACTTGTACATGGGAGGTGTCATGCTTGAGTTTGTGACAGCGCTCAGCAGCGTGCCTCCGAGAGCATCTTTTTGTTGTTGTTTGAAGAGTTTGGTGACATTTTCTGGCTCTTCCCCTCAGGGCTGTAAGATTCACAGCTGGCCTGGTTTCATCAACCACCCAGTGCATTTTACTCAGGACGTCATAGGGTCAGCTGCCAGAGGAAGGGTGGCTACATGTTGGCTTTTCTTCATGCTGCTGTGTATTGCAAGTCTGTGGAATCAGCTGCCATTCAATAGTGTTAAACCACTCCAAGCCCTCATGCAATTGAAGGCATTTTAAGAATATATCTCAAAAGTTTCAATATCCTTTGCGTAATTATTTTTTTTGTGTGTGTAGCTTAGAAAAATGCTTCTATCTGGACATAAGTTTACCATTTAATCTAATATAAGATACAGTATCTTGGTTAGAAATATTAATGCTAGTATTTTATTTGCTTGTGAGGCCTGTTATTATGTTTTTATTCCCCTTGGGCATTCAGTTTTTATCATTTATGTTAAGCACATTGAGTTTATGTGTAATGTGTAATCGCCATTGTCAGTTTTACTGTATACTTTACATTCAAGGCCATTTTGTGAGTTTGCATTGTATCAGGCTGGACGTGTTCATTTAAGAAGTTTTCAAAGTTTGAAGGCTAAACTTTCAACAACCAACTACCTTTATTAGACTTCTCATAATAGTCGCTGCTGGTGCAGTGACACACCAGGTTAATGCAGTCGTGAGATGAACTTGACAGATATGGAATCTGAAAGGATTGCTTTGCAATGAAGTTTAAGTTTTTAATATTTAGGGTTAATGTGGTAAATTTAAGCAAGTTGTTTTTGGTGCCTAAGACCTAACCAGCAAGTGAACGATTAAAATAAACTAAAAATCTGTAAGATATCAAATGGGACATAAATCATTGTATCCTCCATCCCTACAACATGCAAATGTGGACTTTGTTGCTCTGCAAAAGAAGACTGATCACTCTGTGACAGGTAATACCACAACCAATGTGTCAGTGCTCAAGCGCTAAAGGATAGGTATCAATGTAGTCGAGCTCCATAGAAATGAGTTCAAGTTAAAAGACAAAAACCCCTAAATTGTAAACCTTGGGTCTGATACTTATATAGAGTACTGTAATGTTGGCTGGTAATAATTAACCTGTCATTTTTAAATAGTGACATAATACAAATATTGATTTATTTTATAAATAATTTAAATGGTGATTCACACAAAATTCTGTTGTGGATACAAATTTTGGTGAACGTTATGGGTGCCGCATGTTGAACGTGACACATGAAAGAAACACAAACTTAGAATGTAACATTGCATTTGCAGGAGGATGATGAGATGAAGATCATTTATATGAAAATCAAAAGAATTGGGATTTATAACCAATCTTTTTTAAAAAACACGTTCATGCAATGCTTCGTTCAGATTGGCCCACCCGTTAAAGGTACGTGCAGACATAGATACATACAGGTGCTACCATCTGAATAATATTATTTGAAACCATCCATCCATCCATCCATCTTCATCCGCTTATCCGAGGTCGGGTCGCGGGGGTAGCAGCCTAAGCAAAGAGGTCCAGACCTCCCTCTCCCCAGCCACCTCCTCCAGCTTGTCCGGGGGAATACCAAGGCGTTCCCAGGCCAGCCGAGAGATATAATCTCTCCAGCGTGTCCTGGGTCTGCCCCGGGGCCTCCTCCCGGTGGGACATGCCTGGAACACCTCGCCCAGGAGGCGCCCAGGGGGCATCCTTGCCAGATGCCCGAACCACCTCAGCTGGCTCCTTTCGATGTGGAGCAGCAGCTGCTCTACTCTAAGCCCCTCCCGGATGGCCGAACTTCTCACCCTATCTCTAAGGGAGAGGCCAGCCACCCTTCGGAGGAAGCTCATTTCCGCCGCTTGTATCCGCGATCTCGTTCTTTCGGTCACTACCCACAGCTCGTGGCCATAGGTGAGGGTAGGGACGTAGATCGACCGGTAAATTGAGAGCTTCGCTTTTACACTCAGCTCCCTCTTCACCACGACGGACCGGTGCAGCGTCCGCATTACTGCAGCCGCAGCCCCAATCCGTCTGTCGATCTCCAGCTCCCTTCTCCCATCACTCGCGAACAAGACCCCGAGATACTTGAACTCCTCCACTTGGGGCAGGAACTCATCCCCGACCCGGAGTGGGCACTCCACCCTTTTCCGGCTGAGAACCATGGCCTCAGATTTGGAGGTGCTGATCCTCATTCCCGCTGCGTTACACTCGGCTGCGAACCGCTCCAGTGCGAGCTGGAGGCCCTCACCCGATGAAGCCAACAGAACCACATCATCCGCAAAAATCAGAGATGAGATTCTGAGGCCACCAAAGCGAAAGCCCTCCGCCACTTGGCTGCGCCTAGAAATCCTGTCCATAAAAATTATGAACAGAACCGGAGACAAAGGGCAGCCCTGGCGGAGCCCATCACCCACCGGGAACGAGTCCGACTTATTGCCGGCAATGCGAACCAAGCTCTTGCAACGGTTGTATAGGGATTGAATGGCCCGTAGCAATGGGCCAGACACCCCATACTCGCGCAACACCTCCCACAGGACGCCCCGAGGGACACGGTCGAATGCCTTCTCCAGGTCCACAAAACACATGTAGACTGGTTGGGCAAACTCCCATGCACCCTCAAGTATCCTCGAGAGGACAAAGAGCTGGTCCAGTGTTCCGCGACCAGGACGAAAACCGCATTGTTCCTCCTGTATCCGAGGTTCGACTAGCGGACGAACCCTCCTCTCCAGCACCCTGGCATAGACTTTCCCGGGGAGGCTGAGGAGTGTGATCCCCCTGTAGTTGGAACACACCCTCCGGTCCCCCTTCTTGAAGATGGGGACCACCACCCCGGTCTGCCAGTCCACAGGTACTGCCCCTGATCTCCACGCAACATTGCAGAGACGTGTCAACCAAGACAGCCCTACAACGTCCAGAGCCTTCAGGAACTCGGGGCGGACCTCATCGACACCAGGGGCTCTGCCACCAAGGAGTTGTTTAACTGCCTCAGTGACCTCGCCCCCGGAAATCGGTGGGTCACACCCCTCATCCCCAGACTCTGCTTCCTCCCCGGAAGACGTGTCAGTGGGATTAAGGAGGTCCTCGAAGTATTCCTTCCACCGCCCGACAATTTTCTCAGTCGACGTCAACAGCGCTCCGCCAGCACTATACACAGTGCAGGTAGAGCACCGCTTTCCCCTCCTGAGACGCCTGACGGTTTGCCAGAATCTCTTCGAGGCAGTCCGAAAGTCTTTTTCCATGGCCTCTCCGAACTCCTCCCACACCCGAGTTTTTGCTTCAGCCACTGCCCGAGCCGCATTCCGCTTGGCCTGTCGATACCTGTCGGCTGCCTCCGGAGTCCCACAGGCTAACCAAGCCCGATAGGCCTCCTTCTTCAGCCTGGTGGCTCCCTTCACCTCTGGTGTCCACCATTTGGTTCGGGGATTACCACCACGGCAGGCACCAACCACCTTGCGGCCGCAGCTCAATGCAGCAGCTTCGGCAATGGAGACGCTGAACATGGTCCATTCGGACTCAATGTCCCCAGTCTCCCTCGGGATGCTGTTGAAGCTCTGCCGGAGGTGTGCGTTGAAGATCTCGCGGACTGGGGCCTCTGCTAGACGTTCCCAGCACACCCTCACTACGCGTTTAGGTGCACCAGGTCTGTCCAGCGTCCTCCCCCGCCACCTGATCCAACTCACCACCAGGTGGTGATCAGTTGACAGCTCAGCCCCTCTCTTTACTTGAAACCCTGGCATGAGAATTGACTGGAAATCCACAGCCTGCCAGGCTTTGCTTAACTAATTGCAGTGTCCAAAGTACATAAACAGGAAATCATTCTGCAACTTTGATAATCGTGTAACAATTTAAGTAAAAATTTGCTGCTTTCTGTCCTATGAGATGACGTGTTTGGAGTGCTGAATTCACCAAAAGAAGCATTTTAATAAAAATTTTTTAAATAGTAAAAGATATTTTCACAATCCAGAATAAATAATCATTTCTTTTAACCTTAAACAATTATTTACTGTCTTTTGCTATTACTGTTTTGCATTTTACCAGGTCAAAACTAAAAACTTGATTATGTTTTTGCTTTCAAGTGTCACATCAAGTCAAATCAAACGTCCTCATTTTTTATTTTTAGGGCTTGTGTCAAACTAAACTTTCACACTTTGCTCTGAGTGAGAAAACACATTTCAGATCTCAGCCCTGACTAAGAAAACACTAAGTGAAATGTCACATACTGAAGCCCCACTGTAATAATGTGGCCTGGAAATATGGCCTTGGTAAAAATCACATAACTCCTGCAGCATCTGCTCAGGCATTGCGTTTGGTTCTGGTTTAGAGTATCGGCTAAATTGCGGACATGTTAAGATGTGAAGTAATTACAAAAATTCAATCATTTTCACTGGCAGTTTCAGATTAGCCTCAGCTAGTATGCCGTAAATTGACTGGCACATATCCTCTAAACAATAGATATCCCGCACTGCATGCATATACATGCAAATAGGAGTTGTTTCAGGGGGCACATGCTAGCACAGTGAATTGAGAACCGAATGAAGGATCCGGCGATCTTGGTGTCTTGATTAATTGTCTTTCAAGTACTGCTATCAAATTTACTGTCAGAGTTGAATCTCTTAACTCCCTCCAATCAACTGATATTGCACTGTTTGAAATGAAAAATGAAAGCTCCACCTGAATCAAATCTGACATCTTCAATTTGAAGGGGAAAAAAAAAACACCTGATAAAGGAGCACATTTTGTGAGCCACTCTCAAACATTTACAGGAGCACTTTACTCTGGGACTTTATTGAGATTATTGTGATTTTGAAATATAAAAATAAAATTATATTTTATTATTTTTCATCGCTCAAAATAAGCACATGCCGAAATGCCGTGCATTTATCGAGACTTTCAACCCCAGGTAGGCCAATTATGGATCTTCGGATCCACATTATGTCAGCAGCTGTTCTCCACCGTGAACTATGTTAAAAACAAACACCACTCACGCCTCACAGATGACAGCTTACAGTCCTGCGTAAAGATGAAAGGAACTTCGTACAGCCCCGGTTTGCAGACGCTGTGCGCAGAGGTTTAGGAGCAGAAGTTCCATTGTAAACATACCACGGCAGACCGGACGCTTTTCAACATCTCTTTATTGACCACTTTTCACACACGGTTGCTATACGCATACAGCCGGCTGTAGCTTTTCAGCTCACAGCCCGACACATACCAACACAACAGCAGAGAGAGCACAGACTTTAAGGCGGAAAGGCGTGTTTGCGGGTGCCGCGGGTGCGCCCGATTCCCCTGCAGCGGCACTGCAGACCACGCCCCGCCACACACATTAACCAGGTAAAATACATATTTAGGCAGAATTTAGCAAATTTTTTTTTTTAGCAGCATAGTGCTTTTTTTCCAATTATTTTTTTAAAAGTCAGGTCAAGGCTCCAAAAGCCCAAAGGCGATATAAGGGTGGCGGCTCACAACAGTTTTTGTTTGCTATTGGATCATTTTAGTTCAGCTGGGTGTCTTTCCTTTTGTTATATTTCTTTAAGAGTTCAAAATGTGTTAATTACATAAATAAAATGGAATTTTCTCTGTAGCACTTCATGGATTTCATAAGCAACACACCGTAGTTGCTCTGTGGATTTTTTTAAAAAGCAGTTAAAAACTTTTCTGTTCAAACAAGCCTTTTGTTGATCTACGTATTTTAGATTCTTTACATTATTTACATTTGATCTTTTACATTGTGTATAATGTCTATTGATTGTATTGTGTATTTTAATCTTTGTGTACAGTGCTTTGTGACTGCCTGTCTGTTAAAAGCGCTTAATAAATAAACTTTACTTACTTACTTTAGCTGTTCACACAAAGCATAAAGGTAAAAAAACCCCCCCAATATATACAGTGTTATCTTCATTTTAGATGTCAAAAAGTATTTGCGGCTCCCAGTGTTTTCTTTTGCGTGGAAACCGGGTCCAAGTGGCTCTTTGGGTGTTGAAGGTTGCTGACCCCTGGTATAGGGAAACACATGCTGAGACATACAAATAGTCATACACCAATACTAACAAAGCCACAGTGGCTCATGTAATTTGAAAAGCACCTCACTGTTGGGAGGACTAAAAACACATGCACTGCTTCAACACAAATCATCATGCATATTATTCTCTCTGTTTTAAAAAAAGCACTGAAACGGGACCTTTAAAGCTCTACTTTAATACTACTAAGATAAGTATGAATAATTCAGAGTGCCAGACATGATAGACAGTCTGATAAAATAACTATTTATATAACAGTTTCAAGTGAAGTCACAGATATCTGCTCTGTTAGGAAAGTAAATCCATTAAAAACAAGAAATATAAAAGTGATACAACACCTGCCATTTGTCGGATGATTTCTCCCACTGTGCCGCTATGACTGCATACATTTTCGAGCGCCAGTGGCCCGAGGGGGAATCCCTAACCATGACAGTGTTAGTGCATAGATTTGTCTGCAGAGACATATACCAATGCAGCAGATTTTATGCAAGATTTAAGTTGTAAAGACCAACAGAGGATGACAATGTTTTGGGAAATGTACTTTGTTGCTCACTGGAATGACAATAATTTATATCCAGGAGTTGATTAGCCATGGTGTTTGAAATCTTCCACCTGCCGTATACAAGGCCCTTTAGCACCGATACAACAGGAAATCTAATTGTCTTTCATTGGCACTTCTGTGCTGCTGATATTTGAAACTGTCACAGACAGAAATTGACTTCTATCTGTGATAAAGTTTTTTTCCTGACCTTAACATCCTACATCACTCACTTAATTTGAAGGAGAATTTCATTAACAATGATTCGTTATCACTGAGCTTTTACCTTTTAAGCCTATGGCAAGCGCAGACAACTGAATTTCATGTTAAAACATGAAAGAGTCTGCAGTTCTTTGAGGCTGTGCTTACTGTGGATAGTATTAAGGTTAGCAAAGTGCTAAAATTATCCTCACAACATGCCTACAAAGACATGCTGATGATGTCAGTTTATAACAAGGGCCAATACTTGTAAAATAGTGAGGTAAGCTAATGTTCTTATACACATTTCCAGTTTAAGTTTAGGAATGCTTTATGGCCAACTATCAGATTGATACCTTGCCTGTGTAAGCTGAATCTGTAAGCTGCCTTTTAATAAATTGTGTTGCCTGTGGGCTTAATGTGAAAGCCAAGCCTTCATCACGGCCAGAGAAGACGTATTTAACATTTTTCAGTACTGGGTTTCTGTTTTGACCTCTTTGACCTCTTCTTACACACAATAGGGTAACAATGATCGCTTTATACTGAATGGCATGCTGCTTGGCACTTTCACACATCAGCCACCTGCTGCAGTGTTGCTGCCATCAGCTATCTGTGGCTACCTGAGGTCAGTGGAAGTGCTGATGATGCAGTGAGCCTACCACACAGTGGATGCTAAATAGCAAGTCTAAGCTGAATTAAGCATGATTTTTGGAGGGAAAATTCTCATCTCCTGTTTTTTTTTTTTTTTTTTTTTTAATTCTTTAGCTCTGGAGAAAATGCATCAAATAAAATTCTTAACAGTAATGAAATTGTTCCTTGTTGGCATCCTAATATGTACAACAAAAAGTTCAGGTAAGGCTTTTTTTTTGTCATAACCCAAAGAAGTGGACAGACTAAATTTATTTATAGATGATGGGGCATGAAAAAGTCAACTTGAAATTCAGTGTTTGGGTGAAGAAAAAATAAGAGAGTCAGAGTTGAGATGGAGTTGGTGGAGGATGATCTGATATCGTCGTGTTGGTGTTGTCCCCCAGATCATCATGAAAATGTTGTTCCAGGTTCAACATTGCAAGTGACCAATCACATTGTTGTGACGTTATTCTTTTGCGCACCAAGCCATTCGTGCATTTATGAAATTCCAATGTTGCAAGGACAATATCAGTTCCGCTTACCGTTTATTAAAGGATTAGGGTTAGGGTTTGGGTCAGGGTCTGTTGATCGGCGGACAGAGGCGGTTTCGCGCAGCTTAAGTACAGTTTTTTGTTTTACAGCGGTTTTTCCCGAAGTCGCAAAAGTATGACATCACAACATTCTGATTGGTCACTTGCAATGTTGATCCTGGAACAACATTTAGTATGATGAGCTGGGAACAACACCAACACGGTGATATCAGATCGTGCGTTTGGTGAATGTGCAGATTTGCAGAGGAAGGACAGTGGATGTTAAAGATGCCAGGTGGAAAAGAGGACCAATGTAGAGAAGGTTCATGGATGTTGTCAAGGAGGACATGCAGAGGGTTAGTGTAAAAGAAGAGGATGCTGAGATGGAGGGAGATGATCTGCTGTGGGACCAGCGGAAAGAAGAATCGTGAATGGAACGTGAATGTCTGTACCAAATTTCATCACAATTGATCCAATATTTAACTGATAACCTTCAATTTGAATATGATGGAGAGTGCTGGTCATTAGGATTCACCCTCTAGAGAAGATTAAGATGTGAACAAAGTTGCATGGCAATCTATCTACTAGTTGTTGACATGTTTCAGCAAGATGGTGGTGTACTCCAGAAGAAAAGCTCGTAACTCAAAAGTTTAATCTGTGCATTACTAGCAATAACTGGCATTCTGGTTATATTCATAGAAATACTTTACAAACATGGAAAATAAAAACTTGAAGTCATCATTGCAACATGTCACCTCAGCTGTGCTGTAGACAGAGTGTCAATCACAGTAGCCCCTGTGCCCAAACCAACAGTCAGTCGACAAAGTTCCATTTAGAGTGGAACCCGGCTTTAAATGCGATTCAGCTGGATTTGAGTTTGCTCTCCCGGCTTTGGATTTGAATAGAATAGAATCGGCCCTTCTTTTTTTTTTTGGCTTCCCTGGCTTCAGAAAGCAAGATTAGATAGAGGTAGAGCGGGAAAGAGACACATATGGCGAGGGAGAGAAGCAGAGTCAAAGGAGACAGAGGGATAATAAGAAATACAGAGCAAGCGAGAGCGTCCACGGATTTTTAAAATTGCAAGAGCCTTAAAAGAAATCTAAATTTAAGGCCTTGAGAAGTGTGAAAATGTGTGAAACATCTGTATTAAGGGTCTTATTTTTCCACCACTCTATGATAAGTTTCTTTGTCCTGCACGTCCCGTCTTAGATTATTTCAGAGCAGAGCACGGTTAGCAGTACAATAGGCTGTGTAATGTTTTATTCATCATTTCTGCTTTAGCAAACAAAATTGGACTTCATGTTCCTTAACAGATAATTTCATGTTGTCCTTTTTATTACACTGCCCGTTCATAATATCAGAATTTTTATAAGCTGTACTGAATCTCAAATAAGTTCATTTTGGCAGTTTTATCGTGTTCTATTTGTTGCACTGTAAGATCTGTAAACCCTAGCCAGATTTTGACAATAAAGTAATTACCATAAACAAATGACACTATTACAAGGGAGATTGTCAGCCTCGGAGGGCTTCTGTGCTGCATTTTAGAGAGTGTCAGATTTCAGAGGAAATCTGGGAAATCTTGTACGTTGTTAACAAGAATTTACATTACAGTATTAAAGCTTGTGGCACATTTTCATTAACAGTAATGGCAAATATTTGTCATCTGGATTTCTTTTTAAGTGAAAGAAATGAAATACAATCTTTCTGATGTTAGATATGTCAGGTTTTTTATATATACATGGATTTATTCGTCCAGCATTTGGTCCACTTTTTTCTTTAAGAGTATTAATCTCATGTATTCTTCTAACAATATTCTTTTCTCCTCTTCATATTCTTCTTTTTTAAATGAAGGTGTTACTTTGTTTCTTTGTAAAGTATATGAAGCTAAACTAGACACTAAACCAAAACAATAACTTAATATGGATTGACATTATCCTCTTACTTATATATGCAAATAAACAACCATTATCATTCAGTTAGTGTTTGTTTGGCCATCTGGTGACTGCTAGGCCAATATTTACCCCTTTTAGCTCTATTTTTGGCCTCCACCAACTCCTGAGGGAAAAGCCTGAATGGGGAAAGTATGTGTCTGTTCGCTTTTTATTGCTGAGTAGCTACAGTGAGTTTCTAGAGCCAATTTTAAAAGATAAATAAATAAATAAATGAAGGAATGAAAATAACATTTTCTGGCCTGAGCCAAAACCATAAAGTTGTGAGCTGCAAAGCAGAATAAAAGTGTAAAGCTGAGATAACCCGCAGTGTTTCTCTGTAATTTCGTAATTGTCATATAGTTAAATTGTGATAAGATACGTTGAAATAACAGCGTGTGAAACGCTACTTGGTGTTTACATTCATCCATTTGGCAGATGCTTTCGTTCAAAGGTCGAGCGGCGAGCGAAGGGCCACAGAACGACCACGTAAGGGTTGCTTTGTGATGGTTTGTTTAGCTGGAAAAATCTTTTAAGGGGAGTGGTTTAGTGTGTGGATGAATCTGTTTTTGGACTGAACAGTAGGATGTGCATAGCATATTTTGATTGTTCCACAAGTGGCACGGCGGTGCAGGTTCACATAAGTGCAGTTTTCTTTATTATTAGAGAGAATGAGAAAAGGAGGAGTGGGAATTCAACACATTTGAGTTTGCGACATTCATTCAGTTTAAGCATCTTTAAGGCTCCTCTCTGATGTTGCGATACTCATTTGTTTTAGCTTTTGACACATTCCCCACTGAGGTGATCAATTAATATATGAAACAATGAATGACAAATTAATAACAAAAACAAAAATTAGTCGCAGCCCTACATGTGTGTTACATTGTAGACTGCACAATATAGCATTTCATTTCAGCAAGTCTGAGTGTCAGCAGGAGATTCATTAGCTCATTAGTGTGAGACTCATTAGCCAGAAGTCTTGTGATGTTTAAGTCTTTGGCAATATAAGTACTATACTCGCAGTAAACTTTGCACTGCCCTGACCTGCGTTTCTGCCAATTGAGTGAGAACATAGTCGGGGGGCTGGACAGCTTCGTCAGCTCTCTTTTTCAGGATGGGTCACCTGAAGTTTTGATGAATGTGCTTTTTGCCAAGAAGATTTCCTGTTGCTGACATTGTGCTGCTAATTGGGACCAGTGCAGAAGCTCTTATTAGTCTGATGCTCTCCTTTCCTGAATCCTGTAAGGAATCTGTGAGTTACGTTGATAAAACGTGGTCATTTACCTTGAAATATTACCCATAAGTTCAAAGAAAAAAAATTTTTTCTTTGTGAAACCTGCAGAGAGCTTGTAAAGGTAGAGACAGAGAGAGCAGAGAGTGCTGCTGTTGCTGCAGCTGAGGTCTGGGCTATTTCAGGATGGTTGTCTTGCAGTGTAATGTGGTTTGGTACTTGTGTGTCTAGTCAGGAGGATATATATGGCTGAGTTTGCCTTGAGTGGCTGGCTGGGTTTTGAATGGAATTGAATGGATGCGTTCTGGTTTCTCTGGTTGCTGATTGCTGTGGTTGAGACTTTTCTCCCTTATTTTTCTCCCTCATTTCCTTTTCTGCAGGTGCCTTTGTCTTACATCTGCATCTTAATTCTGTCTTCACGTTCCTTTTTGTTTGTCTTATTTCCACATTGTCTTACTTCCTTTTTCTGAACACCCCGTAATTTTATTTCAGGATTCTTTTTTTGTCTCTTCTTTATTTTGTCACAGCAGCTCTTTCGCTTCCTGCTTTATTTGTTGCTTCTCAGATTTTTTTTCTTTTTTTACTTTTACCTCATCTGCTTTGTCTTATCTTACTTCCTCTCTTGTTTATCCACCTCCTTTCTCCTCATTTTCCCTTCTTTCAACCCGTTCTTATTTTTCTCAGAAATCTTCTTGCCATTGTTTTCTTTTTGCCTCCTTGTGTTTTTATATGTCATTTTCCCCTCCATTCTCTATGTTTATATCTCCTCCCCTCTCATCACTTTTAAGTCCCGTTTTCATCATATCTTCTTCCCTCTTTTCAGGCTCTCTGCTTTTCTGTCCTCTCCTATTGCTTTCTCTCTGTCTTTTTGCCTTTATCCTTATGTCTTTCCCTTTCTGCCTCCTTCTCTTGCTCTCCCTCTGTTTTTGTGCTTGCTGTTTTAGCATACTCTGCAGGGAGCACTCCTGCGATGCCAATTATATTGACTGAAGAAAAAGAAAGAGGAAGGGAAGGATGAAGAGGGAAAGAAGACTAAGAGGAGGGAGGGTGGGAAGACCTGTGCATGCACAAAAACACACATTCATGCTGATGGAGAGAATGAATAAGGGGATAGAGGCTTTAGAGCACAGGAGGAACAGAGGAGACAGAGAAGGAGAGGAAGAGAGAAATGATGAAAGAGAGGCAGAGCTGGGAGGAAGAGGACAGAGAGAAATTGGAGGAGAGAGAATCCGTCTGTGAGTGTAATAGTCTCCTGCTGTCGAACCCGGGGGAATTCACTGACTGCAGAGGGAAAGAGAGAGGTAGAGAAACAGAGATAGAGGGAGACAGAGGAAGAGAGAGAGAGGGGGGTGGGTGTGATCACAGCAGAGAGAGAGATGGAGAGATACAGAGGCAGAGCAAGCGAGACAGAGAAAGCTGAAACAGAGTGAGACGGCAGGAAAAGAAAGATGACTTCAGTCCTTTCCTCTCAGAGCTGAGCTTGTAGGGCTCCACTCCAGGCAAATGTGGCTCGTGACATTAAATAAGATTCAGATTCAGGACTGAGTGTATGAATGGAGAGCGCAAGTATATCATAGTAATGTGCTGCTGTACAGTAGCTTTGCCGGGGGAATTAAATGTAGTGTGCAAGCCTGTGGATTGGATGTTAATGTTTTTTTGTACAGTGTGAAAAATGTCAGATTATCCAACAAAAAAAAGAGAATAGATTCTTACTAGAAACTATTTTCTAGACATGCAGACTGCTTAACTTGGATTACTTCTGTTTTGAAATACCAGTTTGTGAGATTTTACTCTCTCAGGAAAGAGCCAAGTAGGGTGTGTGAAAACAGTTAAGACAACCACGACAACATTGAAACCACTGACTGGCAAACTGAATGAGATTTCTCATTTTATTACAGTGTTTTGGTGGGAAGTCATACCGTGGCATTTATAGGGATGTGACTTTGACATATGACAAGTACAAATCCCAGTGGCACGTGGCTGTCACGATCTGAGGAGGCAGACCGTGCGGTGGTGTGTGTGGTGGACCCAGGTGCGAACACACGAGAGTAGACTGGAGTAAACTTAACTGAAAGCGTGGCTGGTGACAAGGCAGAAACGCAGTGACAAACTAAACTATGACTAAACTGGGAAAGTAAAACTAGGAAAAACTATGAAGACACAGGAAACCATAACTATGAATACTAAGACTGGCTGTGACAACATGGAGGGTGGGAACACAGACGACGCGACACAGACTACATGAAACACAGAGACTAAATACACATGAGGGATGATCAGGGGAAGTGGCCACACATGGGAGCACAGCTGACACACATGAACCTAACGACAGGACAAGAGAGGTGAAACTAAATACACTGACATTGAATACAGACTTTCAAAGTAAAACAGGAAACATGGAGATTAGACATGACATGAACTAAACATAACCACGCAGACATGACGCATGAACCAGGGAGACTTAGTACAGGGGGAGACAACAAGACTAAACAGCAATCTAGAAATTAACTAGGTGAACTAAGCTAAGGCACAAATAAATACAAAAGATACATAAAACTCAAACACTGGGTCGCTCGACCCAGGACCATGACAGTGGCAGTCTCCACCAGCAGAACACGCCCCACCTTTCAGCCAACCTTTGCTAATGTTGTATTATACCCTGTGTCTTGGGAACTACCTCTGTGATAGACTGGATGTACCCCACCCCACGACAGCTGGGACAGGCTCCGGCCGCCCTGCATCCCTGAACTCGATAGCAGTGCAAGAAGTGGATGAATATGAAATCCATAGTGGTAAATTTCCAACATTTGTTTCATAGTTTCTGGCAGTTGCAGATTTGTTGATGTGGTCCTTTTAAATGACACTGATTGGTGCAGTGCACACACATCTGCACAGTCTACTGTACATCCATCATGCCACCTGTGCTTGCATGCACGACGATGTACCAGGGGGTGTTGGGTGTTTTTCCAGGTTTTTAGCTTGACATATAACTTGATAATATAAATTTATAGCACCCATTAGGGACAGGATGATAGATCTAGCCAGTATTTACCTTATTATATGTTGTGTCAGATAGTTAGGCTGTTGCTTAAAGTGATGGTTCCTCTCTACTGTATGTGCACAAAGAGAGACTACTGATTTTTTTTAAAATGATTTTGTTTTGGGTTTATAGTTTGATTATTCTGTTCTACCAACAAGTATAATTGAGCCCTCAACCTACCATGGGATCAGTGTAATGGGTTAATTGATCTTAAGGAGATGGTAAGAGTTTTATTGTCTAGAAAAGTCTTTTAGTGATCTGTGGTGCTTTAAGTGTTCTCTCTGAGCCTTTTTTACCTTGAAGAACAAGAATAAAATTTACATGGAAATGCTGTGCAAAGATGAATTCAGTTTGAATACATTATGGTAAGTACTGTCAAACGGATGTCAGTTACACTGAGACATTAAAGGAATAAAACGTTTTTTTTTAATACATAAAAGATTATTGGTTGCATAAGTAGTGCCTTGTCCTGATTCTTTACCCACTTATTTGCTATATTTACTGTAATAACACCATCTTCTAGTGCCCTCTGTGTGGCATGTATTTATAGTGTGTAGGTGTGCGCTGTATGCTGCCTTGCTCGCATTTGTAAAATGATTACGGTCCAGGGGTTGTTGATAAAAATTCCACAAGGTCTCCAGCTAAGTGATAATTTAATTTCAGTGTAATGCAATTCAGTAGAAATACATCAATCAGAATAAATGAGAGTGTATATTATGATTTGAATTTGCATTTTTTGATATTGAATAAAAAAAAATCAGAGAACATTTCAGCCGCGTGTGCATCTGTGTACATTTGCATCGTATACTGTGAGGTGCTGCCCTCATATTTTCTGTCAAGGGCGTCACCAGATGGTCACAGGACCGCGCCAATTTACCAATCTAGGCAGTCATTACAGTTAAGACCACTTGGAGTGACCCTAATTAGTCAGTTACCCCGCAAGGGGCACCCTGACAATGTGTAGAGGTACCCCGCCACTCATAGCACACGCAGATTAAACCGCCACTGTCCAGGCTCTATTGTTTCACTGTTTGTGTCTGTGGTGCCATTGTTGGAAGCTGCCACCGCTCTCCCCGTCTTTTTTGTCTTCTTCATCCCTCGTCTTGCTTTTTCATTGATCTCCATTATCTTCATTGGGAGTGACAAACCGTGGGGGTTGCGTTCGTTAGTTGAGGTTTGTTGTTACAAGGCATACACGCATTCCAGTAGACATGATGGGGAAGAGGAGCGTTGATCATGGTTCCTCTCACTCTCTCTCATACACAAACACACACACGCACACACACAGAGACACACACACAGCAACGAAGACATATTCTCAAAGTGGTCCCTCGAGACAAGAAACATGTCGGGATAGCGAAGCAGAAAGAGTTCTTGTACACCTGCAAACACATACTTTCAGCGAAGAGAAGACAGGCCTTGCATGAAATACAAAGACTCATACACATTACACAGACTGCAAACTTTGGTCCACATTAACATTTCTGCTTCTCTCAACCCTGCTTTGTCTCTCTGTGCTATTTCAAGGGAGACGCTCAATCGTGCACGCACTCCCATACACTCCCCCCCATCATCAGCACGCTTGCAAAAACACTTCGTCCTTTCATGTCATGTTGCTGAGCAGTCAGAGAAGAGAGGAGTGGAAAGAAGAAAGGAAGAAGGTCTGCCTGAAACGAAACAAAAAAACACCCAGCCCGAACACCCATTCTCATGTACTTCAGCAACAATTACATGACGAGACGAGAGAACACGTTTATTTGTGATTTCAAGTGGAAGCAGCCAGACAGGAGAGTTGACATGATACCAGAGAAACTTCAGTAGCATCTGCAAGTATCACGATTTGTAGTACGAGTGTATCCGAACAGGTTTCTAATAATTTTTTTAATTGTGCATTTAAGAAAACAGAAGTGTTAAACCATACTAGGCTGTTTCCTAAAGTAATTTCAGTGGATTTTTGATCATGTCTGTACTGGAAGGGGGGATGATTGAAACTATAAAGGCTGCTCTTGTAAATACTATGTTGAAGGCTGAAACAAAGTGGTTTGTACATTGTAACCAATGTGCAACCATGTGTAAAGGTAAAAATGTTTAGGCTATACTTTTTCTGAATGACGCTGGGGAAACAAACCATTTCCAATGTCAAAGAGGTTTGGATGAGAATGTTTTATACGCTGCACAATGTTTACTTTGTGTGAAGCGTACTGACAGCTTAACGCTTCGTCTTTTCGTCCGAATTTTTTCTCAAATGATTTCCATGCTATTCATACATGATTTTTTTTTTTTTTGTAAAGAAGCAAACAAATAAAATAACATTGAATTTCAGGGTAGAAATCCTCTGCTGTGGTTGATGTAGTCTAGCATCAGTGTCACAATTACATATAGTTTGTCCATCAAATAGCCAAGTCAACGCACGTTTATTTTTCAGCCCTAAACTCTTCCAGTCATGAGGAACTCTAGTGTCATAATAAAACAGCCCAAAACACTTTTCATCAAGCACATATCCCAATAAATACAGGGAGTGCAGAATTATTAGGCAAATGAGTATTTTGTCCACATCATCCTCTTCATGCATGTTGTCTTACTCCAAGCTGTATAGGCTCGAAAGCCTACTACCAATTAAGCATATTAGGTGATGTGCATCTCTGTAATGAGAAGGGGTGTGGTCTAATGACATCAACACCCTATATCAGGTGTGCATAATTATTAGGCAACGTCCTTTCCTTTGGCAAAATGGGTCAAAAGAAGGACTTGACAGGCTCAGAAAAGTCAAAAATAGTGAGATATCTTGCAGAGGGATGCAGCAGTCTCAAAATTGCAAAGCTTATGAAGCGTGATCATCGAACAATCAAGCGTTTCATTCAAAATAGTCAACAGGGTTGCAAGAAGCGTGTGGAAAAACCAAGGCGCAAAATAACTGCCCATGAACTGAGAAAAGTCAAGCGTGCAGCTGCCAAGATGCCACTTGCCACCAGTTTGGCCATATTTCAGAGCTGCAACATCACTGGAGTGCCCAAAAGCACAAGGTGTGCAATACTCAGAGACATGGCCAAGGTAAGAAAGGCTGAAAGACGACCACCACTGAACAAGACACACAAGCTGAAACGTCAAGACTGGGCCAAGAAATATCTCAAGACTGATTCTTCTAAGGTTTTATGGACTGATGAAATGAGAGTGAGTCTTGATGGGCCAGATGGATGGGCCCGTGGCTGGATTGGTAAAGGGCAGAGAGCTCCAGTCCGACTCAGACACCAGCAAGGTGGAGGTGGAGTACTGGTTTGGGCTGGTATCATCAAAGATGAGCTTGTGGGGCCTTTTCGGGTTGAGGATGGAGTCAAGCTCAACTCCCAGTCCTACTGCCAGTTTCTGGAAGACACCTTCTTCAAGCAGTGGTACAGGAAGAAGTCTGCATCCTTCAAGAAAAACATGATTTTCATGCAGGACAATGCTCCATCACACGCGTCCAAGTACTCCACAGCGTGGCTGGCAAGAAAGGGTATAAAAGAAGAAAAACTAATGACATGGCCTCCTTGTTCACCTGATCTGAACCAAATTGAGAACCTGTGGTCCATCATCAAATGTGAGATTTACAAGGAGGGAAAACAGTACACCTCTCTGAACAGTGTCTGGGAGGCTGTGGTTGCTGCTGCACGCAATGTTGATGGTGAACAGATCAAAACACTGACAGAATCCATGGATGGCAGGCTTTTGAGTGTCCTTGCAAAGAAAGGTGGCTATATTGGTCGCTGATTTGTTTTTGTTTTGTTTTTGAATGTCAGAAATGTATATTTGTGAATGTGGAGATGTTATATTGGTTTCACTGGTAAAAATAAATAATTGAAATGGGTATATATTTGTTTTTTGTTAAGTTGCCTAATAATTATGTACAGTAATAGTCACCTGCACACACAGATATCCCCCTAAAATAGCTAAAACTAAAAACAAACTAAAAACTACTTCCAAAAACATTCAGCTTTGATATTAATGAGTTTTTTGGTTTCATTGAGAACATGGTTGTTGTTCAATAATAAAATTATTCCTCAAAAATACAACTTGCCTAATAATTCTGCACTCCCTGTACAGGATGATATATGGTTATGAAATTGGTCAATCAGCCTTAAAAATCTTGTGCACTGTTCAGCACTGATAAGTAGGATATTACTTTGTCAAAGGCAGGATTTATTATTTCAACGACTCAATCCCTTTCATTTCTTATACATAATACACCTCTGTGTAATAAGAGCACATAATGATCCAGTGGAATTCAATATTCAGTTGTCATTCTTATACCACAACACAGCAATCACATGTTCCAATGAACAAAACACAGGACAGAAAATAACAGCAGTAATGTGTTTATCATCTCAGCCACTGACTTTGATAAATAGCCAAAATGGTCTTCTTATAATTTACAGTTATTACTGCTTAATCATGAGCATGAAGTGCACAAAAGTAGTTTTGCATCCCAAGTCGTTGTCAAAGGAAGCTCTGTATTGGAGATTATGTATCAGAATTTCAGGAGCGGGACCGCGCCTCCAAACATGCTCCTTCTGGTTCTCATCTATATAGGTTCCCTCAGTTCTGTAAGCTGTTCATTCTCGTTTACGTGCCCCACCCTCACTCCCTCACCTTTTCAATTATTTAACTTCTTTACTCCTATTTAGTACATGGAGATCTGCCACCCCCGGGAGCTGTCGCGAATCCCCTTCGAGGCCTTCCCCAAACCGCAGCTAAATTCATGTCCAAGCATTCACCTTTACCTACTAAAACACTGTCAAACCTAAAGTGAGGACATCGGCCCAGCTAGTGAAATAGCAATTAAACATGTTAGCCTCAATACGCATTTGCTACTTCGTTTCATAACAGCGTAACACAGCTGTGACACCATGAGTGCAATGGGCTGCAGAGTTGATGAGTTTGTGATATCAGATGTATTCTAGGTGTATTCTTCAAAAACAGAAGTGATGCTCTGCTCGATGTTAAAAAAAAGACCTTTGAAGAGAAACCAAAGCTTTCTCAATTCCTGTTCATAATGATTCACCACTTATCACAACATTGAGAATAATTTCTTTCTTTAACCAAGCCAATACAATTTCAAGTACCAGTATAATCATTTTAATAAGGATTGCGCTTTTTAAACACAATATGCAATTTTCTCTGAGAACCTTTCCCCAATGTTTTTCTTTGTAACTAAACAAATTGACTTTTTTAGCCTGATTGTATGAGTTTGAAGATTTTTTTTTTAGACTTACCTTATTTGATAAGTGAAACTGTCCTGTTCTGTTGGCAGATAGTTGTTTCAAGTAATTTTTTCCGCATTTTCTTTGATTTTGTTGCTTTGCAGTATTTTGTTAGCATTTTTTTTTCAAGTAACACCATAATTTTAAACTAAATTCTCCTTTCTATTAAACTTCTTAATAGGTCCTTAAATAAGCCTTTATATGCGGTTTCCCTCACTAAGCAAGAATCTGGGAGCCATCCATTAGCTCTAAATAGTGTTTGTATATTGATATTGCTGCCAAAACCCTGTGAAACATACAGCAATGTTCATCTATTCTATCTATCTATTCATCTATTCATCTTGGACATGTACAATTTCTGTGTTGTGCTTCACTAGCTGTTGATTTTGCCTAACATCATAACTGCCTAACCCTGGCCCCACTCAGTTTTAAAACTGGCCTTGATTGAAAGCACTGCACTTTGTTTGTACCTCGGGTTGACATTTCGGTTGTGCTCTGCGTTTTCCAGGAGAAACCTTCTGTCTGTTTGTGTTTGTCAGATGGACCTTGAAAGCAACAGGCACGGAGAGCAAGGCGGAGGTGTGTGTTTGTGTGCCCATGTGTGTATGCTGATGGACGACAAGGGCGACTCCATTTCTTAGGTCAAGCTTCGGGTCATCTCTGTTGCCCTGGTAACCCTGTTCTGGCTGGGTTGCTTGGCAACAATCCTCTTTTGTTCCAAATGATTTAATTTGAAGCATATCTTCCCTCGTCACCCTTGGCTCACTGACTCACCCCTCTTCCTCGATCTTGTCCTCCTTCTGTCCCTCCATCACTGCTTGCTGAGTCTTTTCCTTCACCCTCCTCACTGAATTCCCCTTTTTTAAATCTTGGCCCTTCCATTGACATCGAGAGCCCAATCCTTCTTTTCCCTGTCCTGTAAGTCCCTCCTGTTATCAGAAGGTTTTACGAGCGGATAGGTGTGTGTGTGACTATGTGAGAGCACAAGAGTGAGTTTGCTGAGTTTGAAGGTGGTGACTTTGCTTGACTGTACTTGCCTTTCTGTACTGTGCCATACAGAGTACATTTTCATGTTTCTCATAAACTAATCTAGGATCTAAACTTGCACTGTCGTCTCCAATGCCTTCCTGTGAAGGGTTTGTATCATGTTCTTCCTTTGCCTGTAAGTGCCTCCCACAGTCTAAATATATGCATATAAATTTAATTGGGGATTCTAAATTCGCCTTGGTTTTCGAATAAGTGGCTAAGAAAATGGATGGACGGAAACTAATCGGCAGCTGTGCCAGCCTCCGTTCTTCTAAGAGGCTGTCCACAAAAGCCTGGCTGCAGGGACTTAATACTTTTCAGCTGTAAGAGCATTTATAAGGGTCAAGCACTGATGTTGGACACAGACTGAAGCCAGAGAATATGACCTGAAAGTCAAGACACTGTTGCCAAAAATGTGGGAGCATCACTCTCGTCTTCTGAGAAATTAAGATTTAGACATTTTGGAATTTAAACTTAATTTAACAAATAAGTTTGTTCACATACTTTGAGGCTACACTCTGTCATAATATTACAAACTGTAATGTTTAACCGTTGCTTAATACAGCAGGCTGTGTTCTGCTGTTGTGCCTTACATCAAACAAAACCTGTCATTCATAACAAAAAACAAAAAGTTTGCGAGTTTTTAATCAGTTTGTTCAGAATCATTACAGAGACATCATTAAGACATCATCAAGGTGTAATTTCACTCAAACGTAAATTATATTAAATGAACAGCCAGTGTGTGTGTGTGTGTGTGTGTGTGTGTGTGTGTGTGTGTGTGTGTGTGTGTGTGTCCTTCTCCTGCTTATCTAACAGTCCAAGTATCTGATTGCGGCACGCTTTTGTTTTCCAGAACAGTACACACATTTTTTCCAGACTTCTTGTTATTGCTGTTTTTGAAAAAATGGGTAGACAACACCCATCTTTCACAGAGAGATGAGCACAGAGAAAGACAGAAAGCAGATTCTGAGTCTCACCATAGCAGGTCCAGTGATCTTAGTCAAAAGGGCAGACTTCTGGTAATTGACTACTCATTTCTTTAAGTGGCCTATTGGCAAGGGCAGTCGGTGCATTTGCCAAAGCATTAAAGATTTAACTCTCTTTATCTTCCTGCGTGTGTGTGCGGAAGTGCAGATGGACAGATAAAGCTTGGTTGCCATTTTTGATATCATGCGATGATTTGTGGTGGAGGATTTTTTTTTAAATCGTGGGTGTACTGGTTCAGGACAGGGCTTCTCTCTTTAAAATCTAAAGCATCTGTCTTCCTCTGTCTTCCCAACCCGACTGTGTCCGATTTATTTTTAAAGAAGCTTAGCTGACAAAGCTGTATTGAAACTCTGCAGAGATAATTATAGAGGTAATTATGATGTAACAAACAGCAGCTGAATAATGGGTTTCAGCCTGATTAGCAACTCAATAAAGCATATATGCCATTAAAGTATAGGTTCAGATTCAAGTCGCACATTTTATCTGTATGTACAGTAGGCATACTGGTTCTGAAGCAATACTCAGTTTTACTCCACTGCATCAAAAAATAGGGTCAAATTGTTCTTTCATCATTTTAAATTAGTATGAAGTGTTTACATTCTGAGGTTGGTTTCTTCAGCCTTACAGTTTGATGTTGCTGGCTGAGCCCAACCACAAACCTGTGTGGCTCAGAGAGCTGCAGGAAATGAACAGCTTTTACTCAAAGCTAGCCACAGTTTTTTATGCCTGTACATTTTTTATACAAAGAGAAGGACAGAAAATGATGCACTTTCTTTCACAGACAGCTGTGCATTCCAAGTATGATGATGGAGGATGAGAAACATTCAAATAAGTGATTAAAGTGCAGATGGGTTTAGGCAACTAAAATTGTAAGGTGCCTAAAGGGAAAGATGATGGGTACGGTTAATATCTGATAATCTGGATGTTAAGCGTAGGGTTTTGTTTTTTTTAAATCATAGGGTACAGAACTTTCCTGTGCTGAACCTAATCTTAGCTGAACCGGTGCAAATTTATGACCTGTTAAAATATCTGTAAAACTAGTGACATTCAGAGAGTGTGAGACTTCTTTGGGTCTACAACACTCAAGCAATTGCTCACTTTGGTGACAACCAAAAAATATTGCTCCCATCATAGGAATACTATCCTAGGAAACATGGAGAAGGAATTTAATGCTTAAAAGGCCATAGCTTTGGAAGATACCCACTTGATTTGACTCCCTCAGACTACTGAAGTTTTATTTCACTCTGATTTTGTAGGGATGAAACAAATTTAAGCACTAGTAAAGTGACCTTAGAAAGAGATAAGTTCAAACCAGTAGCGAGACAAGGAATGATAACAAGAAGTGTGAATATTCTTGTGGTCACGCATTTGAAAATATCCTATCCTATATTAACAGTTATCTCCGTTTATTGCTGCTCTTTCTCCCCACCTCACCACTTATGTCAGCACCTCTTCATTTTTTTCATCCATACTGTATGTGAGCTTTCTCATTTTTCTTTTGTCTTTGCTCTACTTCCCTCCATCTTGCTCTCATTGTTTCTTTTTTCCCACTCTTTCGGTCTTTTTGCCCCCTTTCTAAGTCACCCTGTCATCTCTCCTCATTGCTCTCATCAATCTATATATGCTTATTTCTGCCATGTCCTTCGCTCACCTCTCACTCTCCCTTTCCCTCTTTCATTTGCTTTCTCCCTGTTTTTCCCCTGTGCTTTTCTCTATCTTTGTCTTGCTCTCTCGCCATCCCAACTCTCTCTGTCTTTCTCTTCCTTGCAAATCATTATTCTTTTTCTTTTGTCAGCAGTGAAGCCCTTTTCTGCAAAATGAATCCCCCCTTCCTCCCTCTCTCCCTGCTTGCGCTCCCTTTTCATTCTCATAGTGCTGTTTCAGTGGCAGGGTGGGGCGGCCGGCTTGGCGCCTGACTACTGCTGCAGACACTGCTGGGCTATGATGGTGGTGGTGTGTGAGTGCGTGTGAATGGGGGGGATCTAGCTCGTGGAGGATGCGGGTAAGGAGGGGATTGCCCGATTTCTGAGCTAACTATGTTTGACAGGGAACATAGGGAGGGTGGGTTGGCAGGGTAGTGGAGGGGTACTTTATGGGAGGTGGTGGGGCCTTTTGTGGGCTCAGAGAATCCCCCACAAGTAGGACTGATTAAGAAAAAAGGCGGGCTGGGGTAAAAACTAAGGGCTAAGGAGGTTGTTTGTCCTAAGGTGGCAGATAGGGGGTCCTTAAATCCCAACATCCAGTCCCACCCAGCACTCCCCCCCTTTACTTCCACACTCATCTACATCCCTTGACGATTTTAAGTAATTTGTTCACGGTCCCAAATAATGTGGCACCAGAATGAGGATTGCAACAATCGCTGTTCTGTTAAAGACTGCAAAGCTGTAAAGAGCCTTTTTGCTCCAAACGATCTGCATTTCATAAGTCAGACATGAATGGGGGGTCTGCTTCTTTTAAAAAAAACAAAATTGTTATGATTTGCAGATTTTTCTTAATTCACCAGGAATTAAGAAAGAAAATAGATTCAATCTGCATCTTGTGAGTCGTAACAGCTGGACGGTAATGGTGGAGAGTTAAAGGGTGGAGTGAGGGGTGCAATAGTTGGGGAGGAGTAAACTTGTGGATGGTAGAGGTGGGCAGAAGGGCACACACACCCACACACACATATTTACAGTCCCGGATATGCACACACTTACCCAGGGGGATGGGGGTGGTAGTTGGGACAGCTGGGCATAGATGGATGGTGTGGGGGAGGCTGCTCCGTATCTGTCAGGGTGGGTGTATGTTTGTGTGTATGTCTTTCTGAATGTGTCCTCTGTGCATTATGGGGAAAGAGTGTGCATGCATGTGTTTTTCGCATGTTCCCCTTCTGGAGTCCAGCTGTATCTAATGCTGCATTTCTTTATTAAGCACATTTTTATCCATTAATGTCCTCGTGTCTGATGTGTGTGCCTGAGAGATGTGTAACTCTTTTTTGTGTGTGTATGCCCCTGTGTACAGTTTTGGGGGTGAGTGGTGAGTACATGAGGGTGTGTCTGTATGGAGGAGGGCTGTTTGTGTGTGTGTTTGGGGGGAGGGTCAGCTTTCTTGTAGTCTGCGCAAGTGGATGCCTCTGTGTGTGTGTAATGGCCTGTATCATACCACGCTGTATCAACCCGCACATTGTTGGCTGAGTTTCCCATCAAATGTGTACAGCATCAGTGGCACCATGACACATGACTGTGTCTGTCACACACCATAGCCTTGGACTCAGTGCAGCTGCAGTGGAATATGGATACACGCACAGGAATGCACAGGGTAACGTGCACATGCACTTCGCCTCAACCACATGGAGATAAAAAGCATCTCATAAATCACACAGATACACACGCTTCTTCCCACGTATTTGTGCACAAACAGATATATTCCTAGCCACAAAAAAAAACAACCAAATACCACTGTGTGCTTGAGCGCTAACACGCACTAGCATGCAAACATCTTCGATAATAAGATTCTCGGGGCTCGCACACACACGCGCAGACGTGCACATACTGAGACACAGTCAGATAATTACCTCCCTGCAAAGCAACAAATACGCTCTGCTTACAAATATAAACCACACGTGCGCAAATATGAGGATAAAAATCTTATCACATAAACACAAATGCGCACTTAGACCAGACCTACATGTGAAGGTACTCTCACACGCATACGCACACACCCGCACACAGTTGTTTAACAGTAAATAAAGTTTATTAACCTGAGTTAATTAGCAACAACATCGTAAATCCACCCTGGGGGACCAAAAAACTGAGGAAAACAAGGAATTAAGGATGGGGAGAATTAAGCGAGTTGATCAGTAATAGAGGAGGAGGGGAAGGAGGCTTGACAGAAGGGCGAGGAGGTGAGGGGGGACGATAGGAAAGCAGGGAGGACATCAGGGCAGATGGAGAGAAGGAGGGGGGAGAAGCTAGAGGGAGACAGATGGAGTAAGAAGGAAAAAGAGGGTGAACATGGAGATGTGCAAGGTGGTTTGAATTTTTCACTGTCTGTTCTTTGTAAGGAGAGAAATTGGAGGAATAAAGAGGGAACTTTTTTTCTTATTAAGGCAGTAGTTCAAACTTTTTGGGAAACACACTTCCAGAGAGTGAAATAAGGTGACTAAAATTAATCCAGTGTGTGTGTGTGTGTGAGTCTGTGTGTGGTACCGAGCTGAAGTCAGGACCTGGTTAAACTAGTTTCACCTGTTCTTATTCATACATATTTATGTAGTTTAGCTTAAATACATAGATACCAGGCTAACATTGGGCCATACAGGATGAACTTAAGCCTCACAGTATTGTATTTTATCATTAAAGCTGCTTGTTTGCAGAAGTTTGTAAAGGCAAAGAAAAAACACGTTTGCTTAATTTCATTCTAACGTAAAGCCTGGGGAGTACGGTTCATTGTCAACATTCAAAACATTATGGCAACACTCTTCTTCAGCACTGTGTGAACAATTTGTGTTTGACTGAATAAGTACCTTCTGTCTAGACATCTTCACAGATTGACTTTGAATTTTTGAAGTTAACCACAAGCTGAAAATGATATCCAAACTCAGTGCGCATGAATACATTTTCACAATAAACCGCCCAAAACGTAATTAAATGTGATATGAAATGCAGCTAACTGTAACAGAAGAGAGGTTTTAGTTGGTATATTGTCTCTCTTTGGATAAACTGAACAAGTTTGCAGTGCAGCTCTATATGTAATGCACACACATGAGATTGATAGCGATCTTCTCATCTAACTCTCTGACAGAAAACAAATAAACCATATGTTTAAAAAAATGTGGAATTATTCTTTCAGGTTGTTCCCTCTCTCTCTCTGTTTTTCTTTTTTTGTCACTGGAGATCTCTCGAGCGCTTCTCACTTCCTCTGTTGTCTCACTAGCTCCTTCTTTCCCCTCCCTCTCATTTTTTTTCACACACGCGCACAGTTTCCCACCTCGTTTTATCACCCACCCTGCATACTCTTATCCATCCATCTTTCTCTCTGTGTCCTCCTTCCTCCCTCCCTCATTCCATTGACTTGATATCCCAGTCAGCCTTCTCCCCTTGCGTTCTCTCACCTTGTTTCTGGCTAGGGAAAGTGTAAATTGTGTTGCTTTAAATACCCGTGTCTTACTCTGGCTCTAAGCTTGGTGAGGGAAGGCGTGGATGTGAGGAGGGAAAGAAAGAGCAGCAAACCACAGAGTTTAACTTAACGTCTGCTAAGGATAGATAGGTCTCTCCTTTTATTTTTGCAGCTTGAGTGTTTAACCTGACTTAACAGTTTAAACTCTGGATGAACTTCATTTCCCTCCTTTAACTTTGCTGCTAAGGAGATTCAAAGGTAAAAAGCACAGCCGTATCTGAATCCCAGGATTATTGGAGCCAGATTCTAGTGGCGAGTGACTCTTTAGCACTTGTATGAACCAGTTTCAAACAGCAGATGGTTTGGGTGCGCCACACTGGACTGTATCATAAAATATGTTAACCACAAACTTTTTAATAACTCATTTCAAATACTGTAATATCTCTAGCATCCATCTTAATACCCACTGCTTCTAACCGCACCCCTCTGACCATATAATAACGGTTTAAGTCAATTTGAGATATTGCTAAAAGATTGATAAATTATGCTCTTGCAGTTAAATTCTACACACATGGTCCTTCAACTTAATTAAGCCAAACTTTTCTTTGATTAATATTTGACCAACTGTGCTAAAAACGTCAGCATGCTCGTATACTGTACAATTCAAATAATTTGTATACATTAGTGGAGCTTTAAATTTAAGATGTAGAATGCCTGTTAATCATGATTAAAGCATTTTAGGCCTTATGGTCCATAAGAGTGAGATTAGCCTTTATTTGTTAGCTTTCATTAATTTACACACAATGTTTTTGTAGCTAACAACAACCGGAGCCTGATGTATTGGGCGTACTGGAGTAGCTGAAAATTATGTTTTGCTCCAAGACACTCCAGCAGTGTTAATGAACGAGCTACAAGTGCAGCTTTCACATTTACCATGCCAGTTCATGGATCGAATCTGCAATCTTCCTCAGACCCTTTCACTTCTCTAACCTTTAACAAACCGGCACCCCAGATCAATAATTTTAAATGAAAATAAAAGACCGATATATGACAAATAACCACGAGACAAACAAACAGGTATAATAACAAAGGCCGCTACCTTTCTGGAAGTTAACCTCCTTGGCTCTGGGTCGTTCTTTATTACAGGGGCGTGCTTAGTTTGAAACCTTGAGACATTTAATTGTTGCGCTTTTGAGTTTTTATTTCAGATTGAAGTTTGGAGAAACATCTGGGAGATAAAGTGTAATTTATGCAAAAAATGTGACGTGATGGCTTTGAAAACTTTACTCCCACACAAATTTGATGAAATGATTAACTGGTTGATATTACCTTGACTAAAGGAAAAGCTTTGTCTGGTGTGATCAGGAGATATTTTATTTTGTATTCTCATAATCAGTTATCATTGATTAATCATTTACCATTGTGGAATCTGATGACAGTATAATCTTTGTTTTATATCTATGGTAATCTGAGGAAAGAGTAATGGATGCATATTATCATCATTGTAATCAAGTCTCAAATGGTATCCACAGCATTGTATTCACCGTCCAAACTGGAGGGTCCAGCAGGACCTTGTTCTAATTCATTTGCAGGCCTACATCAGAACATGCACATACAGAGTTATGTAAACACGCACGTTCGCATACACACTTATTTACACAGGGAGGTCATGTCAGGACATTCTCTAGTTGGACACACAGGCTCACAGAATTGCACAACATGACATGTCACACACTTGTTTTTCTCTACAGTATCATCTGATGTTTGTATAAGGAGAACTTTGGACTATGGGGAGACTGTTATCATTTCCAGTAAAGATCCAACTGTGATGTCATAATGGCAATATAAGGAGTCGGGATGGTTCAGTTGACGAAGGATTGGATTGCAAATTGTCTTCCCACACTGACTGCGCAAAGTGTGTAATAAAGGTCACTATTTTTTGAAACCTACTTCGGCTTGGGCTTGCTTTCTTCTCTTCCCTAAATCGAACGAACCTTAACACTGGCATTTAGTGTTCCACTGATAAAAAGCGACATTTCTGGGTTTTTTCTGGTGATAAATATTCAACATTATGTAAAGGATCCTTAAAATATGTCCACTTTAAAAGCATGTCTCCTCGCTGAAAAGTCACTAATTGGCTACTGATATTGTTTTACCAGCACAAATGTCACACTGAGCCTCAAACTCAGGTTGTCCTTGATCAGAAAATGCCAGCACTCTGTGGCAGCTAGACAACGCAAGATTGGCTAACTTGTCAGCGTTCATTGCGGTTGGCTTGATGGGTAGTGCAGTGGGACAGCCAATTTACCCAAAGTGTTCATGCCAAGTGAAGGAGCTTGTGCGATCAGCCACAAGAATTAGCCCAAGATGCTATTAAAGGAGACACTAATCCGTGGTACACTTGACCACACATTCAGCCCTCAGCCATCATGGTGCTTAGATAAACTAACCACAAGGTCAGAGCTGCAGTAAAACAGGAGAGAGAGCAAGTGAGCGACTTCCTGACATGAAGGGCTCTGGAAGTCTCTGAGTGTCTTTTGAATCCCGCTGGCAAAGAGCAGCTGTACCTTTATTATCGCTCTGAAACCTTATAGCCCAGAGGCAAACCTGAAGCCTTTTTTTTTTGCCTGATGTTTTCTGTGATGCTGGACTTGCTGGCCAGTTTTAAAATGAAAAAAAAAAAAAAGATGCCTATAGTTTCTCCCAGGTGCTCTTGGCTCATGTACCGCAAACGTGTGTTTTTGATGCTACATTCAGTTAGTTTGCTCTCCTCCTCTTCTGCAACCTTTCTTTGTGTGCCCCTCCTTTGCGTGTCTTGATGGGAGTTCCGCTGAAGCGCACTTAAGCAGATGTTCTTCCTGCAGAAAAAAAAAAAAATCCATTCCACCGCCGGTGCAAGGATGCGATAACGCTCCACACCGAATATAAACCTGTCTCCCGCTTGACAATTTGGTTCCAATTAAACTATTTATATGCGCCGTATTTTCAGGGGTGAGGAGACCGCTTTGAGGCATATTTTCTTATAAGAAGTTCCCCCACGTTGGCTTGGTCTTGTTGTCAATTATGTCATATTTTCCTTTTGGTTGAGATTTGAATGAGTGAGCACCGGCATATTTGGAAGATAGTAGGAGAGGAGAGGGCGCGAAGGGTGCACACGAGGCCGAGATATGTGGAACTTCACGTGGCAAACAAACGAAACCGCAGCTACCATGTTAGGCTTTACTTACCGTAACGAGGGACTCCATGTTTTAGTATAGATCTCTGGTTCTGATTCACAATTTGTCACCCTCATTGAATGCAGAGGAGAATTAGCTTGCCTCATCACCCGTTATCAAGGGAGCGCTGTTAAATACCATAATCTGAGCCAATTTGAATACTGTTATACACCCAGACAGTTCACTCTTCAGTGATTTTTGCGGTGTTCCAGTTTCAGCTACAGCCTTTAGAATCCCTTCATTATGTCGGGTCATTTATATTCTCATTCTCCTTTTCCTCTGACCTGCTCATTTCCATAATGCCTGTCCTGTTTGAGCTTCCTCTGGACCAGCCGATGCATATGCATGGAGTTAAAAACTGACACAGATATTGACAAAGGAGAGTTAGAATGCCATTAGAGGTATGAGACAGCGCTCTTGTTGTTGCTTTGACCCGTCGAGAGCCACTGTCTGCTGTAGTCGCTTCATCTTTGCTGGTCCCTCAGGTCGCATGGTCCCTGGATGCCAGGGCTGCAACTGACTCATTGCTCTTACACTGGCCTCGCAGACATACAAGTAGATAGCCATTTGTCTACTTTTTTGTCCCTCTGACAGCTTGTCTGTGTGTCGGTGTGTGTGCGTATTGTGTCTGAGCTTTCAGAAAGACAGATAGAGATATATAGATAATCTGACAAGCAGAGAAAGAGATGGGCGGGGGGAGATAGAGAGAAAGAGTGAGATCGAGGCGGGTAATGCACTTTGTGGGTTTATCTGATTTGTGTGTTTGTGTGTGCTACTATTTTTGCCTGTGTTTTCATATGAGCACTGCATCTCATTGACTTATGATGCATTTATATCACTCAGTCTCGTGATTTTTTTCTTCCCTCTCTCCTGTTACCTAGAAGACGACCCCTTGCAGCCAATGACCTCCGATGAGACGGTGCCCGTGGGGGGTACGGTGACATTGACCTGTCGGGTGGCAGAGAGCGACAATTCCTCACTGCAGTGGTCCAACACTGCACAGCAGACCCTGTACTTTGGAGAGAAGAGAGGTGAGAGGAAGTCAGGGATGGAGTATCATTAGGAGCTAATTACAGAATATGTACAAATTCTGCTAATTTACTTTGCCAAATGTGCTTTGGATCAGTGCTTTTCAAACCACTTGTGCTCAAGTCACACCAAAGGGCAGACCAACATTTCAGTGCGCACCTTAATCCTCAAAATGTGACACAAAATAGTCACCAGTTCTTATTTGGTTTGATTTTTGTCACCTCACTTGCAGCATCTGGTCTCAGCCTGACACCTGAATTTCAGATACTTTCATATAAAAGTCTTGCTGCCTCTGGTTTCTATCCAGTGCTCTTTTTAAAAAAGCCAAGGTTCTCTCAGAAGGATGTTTAGTTTCTAAGTGCCTCTTTAGCTTGCACCGTGTTAGCTTTAGCCAGCTTTTCCTGACAGATGACTTTCAGGCTGAGGGCTGTTAACATCCCCTGTCCAGCTGTCGAAGCCAAAAGAAGCGGGTTTTTTTCCCTCCCGTAAGGCAGCAGATTTTTTGCACTGATGGTTATTTAGAGAAAATAGTATGTAAAAGGTACTAAACAACCTATTAGTTTATCCATAGCTTTTTGTGCAATTCAAACCTGAAATCATGGCAAAGCGTGCAATAGACACGCCGTTTGGCATGCAGAAGTTGCCATAACAGCAAGGGGAGATAATATATTTAAAGCCAAAAAGTCGCTAGTGACCAAGGAAGGTATGAAGTAGGTTTCAGGGTCCTTAATCACCAGAAATCATGAAGCTAGGTGGTTAATATGTATATACATGTAAATGTGCTAAAAATGTCTGTTTAAACGCTCGTATTCTTGTTGGCTTAAAATAAAACATCTCCCTCTGCTGGTACTCCAGCTTACTGCAACTTCTACATGCGTGTCCATTTCACACTTAGAAGAAGCAAAGTGTGGAATGGACACGGTGGACCGGCATGTCTATTACACATTTTTCTGTGATACGGGGTTGGCAATAATATATTGTGATAATAACATATGTTGGACACCTGGACTTACCCCAGTGGACACTAGTGATGGGATTTCCGGCTCTTTTTAGAGATCCGGCTCTTTCGGTTCGGCTCACTAAAAAGAGCCGGCTCTTTCGGCTCCGAACCGGCTCTTCAGGTTGTTTTGTTGCTTTAATTAATTTATTATTAACAATAATATAAAATTATGCACAAAAGGAATTACTAACGTAAAAACAAGTGGTTTTATTTATATATGTTTATATATAAATATATGCGGTGGCCCCTAGAGACAAAACATGTACAAACTCCAAAACACATTTCTAGCATGAACTGAACTTCCAAAGCAGAGCTACTAGATCACTTAAATTACACAATTGAAAGCATGTGTGTATTTGTGTATTTATACACAGGCACTCATATATATATTCAAATAATTTAAAAAAAAGTTCATTTACCTGTTATTACCACACACCAAATCCGGTCGTTGGTACTTGCTGGCTTGTGTAGCCACAAGATAACAAAGGCTCAACACTGCGCCCAGCATCCTGGAGCACTTCTGTTGTCTTTTGTACGTGTTTTGAGTTTGTATGTGCTTCTGAGTTTTTATATGCTTCTGAGTTTTTACGTGCTTCGGAGTTTGTACGTGTTTTTACATGTTTTGGAGTTTTTACGTGTTTTGGAGTTTGTACGTGTTTCTTACGTGTTTTGGAGTTTGTACATGCTTCAGAGTTCGTACGTGATTTGAAGTTTGTATGTGCTTTGTCTCTAGGGGCCACCGTAAATATACTTTTATTTATTCACTCCACATAAAATGTAATAAATAAATCATATAATACAAAAATCAACTATTCACATTTCAACTTTTAACTATTTAAATTTTCAGCTTTTTCCTTTCACAAATTTAAAGTGAAAAGAACACAAAACACTGCAAACCACAACACAATTAAATATAAATTATAATATGAAAACTAAAAGAACATGCATATTCTCTGTCATATGGACCTGCATGAATAAACTTTCTTAATCCTTTATCATCTGCAACCGAAAATAGTTGTGGATGATTACTATACCTTTCTAATGTTGTTGTCCCTGCCTCTCTTTCTCTCTCTCTGGCTCTGTTCCTGTGCTACTGAGTGTAACTACCGCCCCTCCCCCCTCTGCCCAGCGTAAAGCACAAGGCTCGCGTGCAGAGTGAAGCGGAAAAAAAGTGCGAGAGAGAGGCTGAGAGAAAGAAAAAAAAAACCCACGTGACGGCTCGCGATAAGGAGCCGGCTCGCGTCGTTCACGTCAAAGAGCCGGCTCTAAGAGCCATTTCGTTCGCGAACGACCCATCACTAGTGGACACTATATGGGGATCATGGGTGTCAAATTGATGTTAGTACATCAGCCACACATATATATATCTATGTTGGCCCAGTAAAGACCCATTGCATAATAACATATAAAAAACAAAAACACATAAAATGTTCCCTTCCTAGGTACAATCTGAAAAAAACAAAACAAAACAAAAAAACGTGAACTTTCAACATCCTGTATCAGTTTTCCATTTTTTAATATCATTGTTAGAAAGAAGGCTGTAAAACTGAGATCGAGTCAGACTTCTGGGTCAGATGAAAAAACACCTTAGATAAAACTAAATATATATATGTATGTATTCTTTTTCTTCTTTCTTGTATTAACCACTCCTGTAAGACATCCAGGACACTATTTGAGGCCACTTCTCACCCCAGTCCATTCCTATTTGATGATTTGTTATGGGGACTGATGGAATGCACAGGGCTTACACAGCTGTGACATAAATTTTGTTTTAGTGTGAGACCACAACCCTAAAACAAAAGTCACAGTTTGGTGAAGCATTTTAAAGCTCATGTCCTGGCTGTACCCTGCCTTTAACCCAATGACAGCTGGGATAGGCTCCAGCTCCCCACAGGAGGATCCTTAGCTTCTTATCCAAACCTGGATAAGGAGATAAGAAAATGAATGGATGGGGTTTAAAAGCTCAGTGCACCCCTGTTTGTGTCACAAGTAGGTGTAATTGAGAAAAGGAAAAAAGAAGAATTTGTGCACTTTCTGATTGTCGCTATAGCAGACAAGCAAACAGAATTAACAGCTAACAACTGCTCACAAACTGCTAGTGTCACAAATGAATTGTATTTGTGAACTATAAGGATATAAATGGTGAAGTAATGTCATCCGCCACGTTGCTCCAAGGCTTAGATTACTAGTTTTGAGCTTGAGTAGTCATCGTGGCTCCAGCTTTTCCTCGCGCTACTCATTCTGTCCCTCAAGCAAAGTAATTGCTTAAAGACGAAGACACACATACACAAGTTGTCTCACGCACACGCACACACAGATCATTAAGCCCCTGAACTGTTAAAGGATCAAAAAACTTGGAAAAACAATGGCTATTTTCACTTTAGCTGTGATGTGTGTTATTGCAAGGGAACCCATGTAAAGGCTACTTTAATGATGCTTTCTAACACAGAGTGATGTCAAGAAGTTCAGTTCTGCACTTTTCTCTGTATTACCCATCAGAGATGTACGTGAGAACAGACATTAAACGGTCTTTAACCTTCCCACTCTGTAGTACAATGTGATGTCTGATTGTGCTCATGTGAGAATAGCACAGTTAATTCTCTGGTGAATTCACAGCAAATGAGTGGGCGTCATGTGTCCTGCCTCCGGCTCGCTCTACTCAGGCAGCTCCCTCACCTAAAGCAAACGGATGGAGAGAGAGTGAGGATGGCTGTGAAACTGACTGGCTGCTGTACATTTGAGAAAAGACAACTGCAGGCAAAGTCACAACCTAGCATGTTGAAAAAAAAAACACCCCAGCTATAGTAACAATTGGAAGGCGTAAAAATTATGGATATGCCTTGGACAGATGGCTGCACTTATGATTTTTCAGCAGCTTGCTTCACTAAAATGACCCCTAAAAGTGAATTAAACAATAGGATTTCACTCCCTCTTGAATATGTCTTGGATGCATTTGCATATTGCACACTATCTCATGTATCAAGGATGCATGAAGTATCATAACTAGATGTAAATAGAGTCTATTTAGATTTTTTTAAAGGTATATGCTTCCAATATATTTTCTGAAGAATATTAATTCTGTTTGAATGGAATTTTTGGAGGATGGGTGTGCAATAAAGATGTCTCCTGCTGCAATGTTGTTGAATGAGGCACCATAATTACTTCATATAAACAGGGTCAAGTGCTTTGTTCGAGAAAAGCCTCAACGACATTAGGAGACCGAGATGGCAAGCAACATATTTTTCTAATATTGCACAGTGCCAAAAGCGCTCAGTTAGTGCAACAAATGAAAACTGACGACATAAACAAACTTCTGGGGGGCTAAAGTGCATCTTAGCGAAAAATTCAAACTGTTTTTAAGAAAATCTGTCACAGTTTTTTAATAACCCATTTTGTGCAACTTGATGGGCGAACTAGCTTTTGTGCCAGGCTGGCTTTTATTGACATTTTGAAAAGAGAGACTTCCCACTCAATGATACAGTGGTCAAAAAAAAAAATATCACACAACAGACCTCACATTTGAAAAGGGAAAAAAAAAGAGGTGCTGCTGGTGGGGTTAAAAAAATGACACTGTAAATAAGGACTGACATTAAATATGGATTTTTGGCTCTAATCATGCCTGTTGACTGTGCTCAAACCCATGGCTCAAAACATCATGAGGAGTGAAAAGGAGCATGCCCAGCAGCTAGTTGGAGTGACATTAATAGGCTATGATTGTGAGAAAAAAAATTGCTTTTTCTTTATTTGACATTATGACAAAAAATACTGCCAAAGTGGTGGTTAAAGACAAATACATTAAAAAAAAAAAAAATCTCTGAAACTTTCTTGTAGTTTGTCCATTTTCTGTAGTCCAGCATCACAGAGCAGGCTTGGCACTTGGGAGTGAAAAAAGGAGAGAGTGGTACAGATGGAAGGAGTGATAGGATAGTTGGGGAATTACAAACGAGCCAGACGAGAGTGCTAGAAAGCCTCCCATATGCAGTAATACACGCTTAACAGTGGAAGTCAAGTAATTGAGAGATGGAGTTGAGAATTGCGAGAGTATAGATGGCTACAGGCTGAGAAGTTTTCACTGCAAAGGGCCAGACTTTTTGAAACAAACAATTTGGAAAACAGAGAGAGGCGCGAGAGAATGGGGAACAGAGGTGGGGAAGGGCAAATTGAGAGCGCAGCGAGTCTTTACTCCAGACGGAGCTTCAACCACAGTGTAGAGATTGAAGACAGAAAGTGAGGCTCTTCTCTGCAGTGATACAACACTTACAGATCGAACCCCTACTTGGTAGGGAATTGAGACGAGTATTGGAGAAGGAGGTGGTGGTGGAAGGGGAGAAGCAACCCATTGTAGTGGGTTAAAAAGCTGAGTTAAGAACCAGATCTGGGTGAATGGTGGTGCTGGAGGGGTGGAAGGTGTGACGGGAGTTGAGAAATCTTTGACCATGTCTTTTCTTTAAAGTGAAGCAGATGGGGGGAAGAAGGAAGGTAACGTCAGGTTCTTGTCTTTTTTACAGTAATGATATAAAAAGATAAAGCTACGGAGGTATTGACAGAGTAAGATTACAGATAATGACGATAATGACGAGGCTGAAGGGAGACTGGATAGTAAATAGAAGACAACGGTTGTCTAAGAGGAAAGAGAAAGAAGATGAGAGAGCATTTTGACTTTAAGCAGATGCTATTACTGTGATGGAAGCATTGAAAAGCAGAAAAGCATGTCCAAGATGCACAAGGAAATGGCCTTGAAGGACGGATTGCAAGAATTCAAATGAGAGGAGACTTTTTTTTTTTCGGTAGTTGTTGAAATGTATGATTTCACCTCCCATGTCTAGTCATTTGAATTTCTTATAACGCCATTTTAGTATGCTTAGGATAAATGCTTGCACTGTTTTATGTGGTATCACCTGCCGTTTTCTGTCATTAGTTTTAAGCAGGTAGCAGTAAAGCTTTTACTGGAAAAAGCTGGAAACAAAGCTTATGAGATTTAAGTGAAACAGTGATGTAGTATAGTGGAAAATAAAAACAATGAGAATCTGCCCTCTTCCATAGTATGATTCAAACCAGAAATTTCAAATTGGGATTCATCACTGAATAATAGAATAATAGAAATCATTTTCAGGCCAGTTTTTGTGTAACTGAGCATACCGCAGCATTTTCTCCCTGCTTCTCTTCCTTATCAACGACTCCTTGACAGCCACTAACCTGAGCTGCCCTCTGATTATACTCATTCCTAGTCCCATTCCTCCAAAATGACAAGAAAGCCTTGCTCAACACTTTTGTACAGCACCATATATATTTCAAAAAAAGTGTCAAAAGCTTTCAGTGTTTAGTTATAACAGTAATTTGTGAAAATGTTCTTCCTCTTTCAGTTAACGCCCTCCACACATTACCATTCCCGCCCCAAATTGTCTTGGTAGTTCACTGTAATTGTCGAGCCAAGAAAGAAAAAAGTCAAAGTCAGATTAAAAAGGTTAAATGAAAGGATGCTTGGCTCTAAAAAAGTGCAGTATGAGAGCGGGAAAAGAGTGACTTAAAATTCCTCAGTTGTCCAGTTTGGACATGATAGATAGAAATGAGGCAGCAAGTCATCTCTGCGGTTGGCCCAGACAGTAAAGCGCAGGCAGTGCACTTCAGAACTGAGACAGCAAGACATAGATGGATGAGAGTGAGGAGAAAAAAGAAGGGCATATCAGAACAGGAATAAAAAAGCGGAAAAAATTAGAGATACGATTGAAAAAAAAATCAGAGGGGGAGAAAAGAAAAGGAGACGAGAACGGGGAATGAGAGGAATCAGAACTTCTCACCATCATGTTTCAACATAGCACAGCATGCAGCAGGCTTTGTAGCGGGAGGGAGTGAGGGATGAGCGAACAGCATGGTGAGCGATAAAAGAAGACGCACAAGAAAGGACGAAGCAAATGATGAGTGACAACTCCTTACAGAGATAGCCACCACACAGCAGACTGTGGAACTGACGAAACTGTTCTGTGACAAAATCTGAGATGGCAAAGGAGAAAAGGGAATAATCAAAGATGGAATGACAGATGCTTGTTTTTCTTTAAACAGGTATCCCTATTAAAATGAAAACCTTGCCGTTGATGCATACATGACAGTTTCACCATCATTAAAGCAAGGAGAAGAACAGGAGGGGAGGAGATAAAGAGAGATGTGATGCAAAAATGAACGGAGGGTATGAGGGCAGAGTGGTAGATGTGACACTATAGAGAGAGCAGAATTGGGTTTATAAAAATGATACAGGGAAAGTAACTTGGAAAGAGACCTGGAATTCAATTTATAAATACATTTTTATTCACAAGTAATATGAAAAATGAAACATCTAAGCCCATGCTGTGATATATGAAATGTTGACGTTGTTGGCATTATCACAGGGTCACATCAATTCAATCCAATTCTCCATGGTAGATTGAAAGCTCAAGCTGACTTTTATCATTAATCACTTAGCCAAAACCATTGATATCAGTTAAATTTGATCCTGCTTTCACAGATGAGAGGTGATACAGAGAGGCAGTGACACAGAGAAGGGAACAGAGAAAAGGGGCACATTTAAAAAAAAAAAGAAATACAAATCCTTTTTAAAGCTTCATGGAAGTGAATTGAAAGAGAACACGTTAAAAAATAGAGTAAAAGAACAAAACTGAGGAAACCAGTCTGGTTCCAGTGGAGCAGAGCTAATGAGAGTTCTGCAGCTATAACAGACCAGATAAAGATGAAGCAAAACAGGAAATTAATTGTTGAGGGACATAAAGCCCAGTTGTGTTTATTAAAGCAGATACAATTACAAAAAAAATGCTTTTTACAGCTAATCCTGTCCTGCATTAATCCAAGCGTGCACATTTAGTGCAAAGGAGCCTGTCAATGCATGGCATAAATAAATGATCTGATAACTGTAGCCAACACAGGATATTTTGATACATTTAAGGCTTTAATTTGAGATCATTTATTTTAAGACCCTTTTAAGGACTCACATACACCCTGGAGGGAACATGTGCAAGTGAATGGATGGATGGATGGATGAGTGAAAAAAAGACCTTTTGCTGCTAATAGAAGAGATTAGCCAGCTAGGAAGGCATGAAAACAGATGGGTTCATACATTAATGCTGAACTGTCAGGAGACAAGCCAGGGGAAAGGAGGGGGGCAGAGATACTGAGACCAAATGATGGACATGAGGGAGTTAAATATTCACAGAAAGTTGCTTCTGTATGAGAACTTTCAGTTTGTTATTTTATCAAAAACAACCCTTAAGTAGAATCATTTCAGTACATCTGTGAAAGGTCTCTTAGTCATTTCTTACAGTAGCTTTAGATAGAGTCACTAAGTTTAAAAAAAAAATAGTTGTGAAACTTTGTTTTAGCGTGCTTGACATAGTTGTTTGGTTGTCTGAACTCCCAGCTGTGGGTGAGCTTGCTACAATATAGTTAGCAAGACCACCGGAAGGCAAGATGAGGCTGAGTGACTTGTGTATTCTGTCAGAAAAGAGACAAACCTGTGAGCATCCTGATAATAATTTTTCATACTTTATTGTGAAACCCTAACCTCTGGGGGACCTGGCATCGTTTTCCCACAGTACACTGTGACATCCTTGGGATTAAATAAATGTTGCAGTAAATGAGCAAAATCCCCCCAAATTCAGAAAAAAATAATTTTAAAGTGAATAAAAATGAGCTCAGAGGCAGAACTTTCAATAAAATTATACAAGAGTGAGAGTTTGATTATAATATTGCCTCCTTGTTTCCCCTGATACAGACTTCTCTCCTGCGGTGACTTTCTCCGGTTTGTCGGCTCAGTTTTGTGGTTTTGGTTCATTTTTTCTTCCAGTTTTACTTCTGATGCAAACACCTAACAGGAGCAGGTGTGACAAGTCTATGTCTCAGTTGCCCCAATGCAATAGGATAGACAGTTTAATAGACAGGAAATGCAATATAAAGGAGTCAAATTTATTTTGCATTTCCCCCTAGGTTTTGTAACTAGCAGTCATAATATAAGAACAGACTCTTCTTCCTTATTTGTCTTAGGTTAGAAGGACCCTAACATTACTGCTAATAAAATAAAATGTGATATGATATCCAGTTCCAAGCTATGGAAGAAGTTGCGAAGGAAAAGGCATTAAGCATTATAACTTGTTGCACTGCTGACCCATTGACCTCCATAGTCCAGTGGGAATGTAGTGCTGTATTAATCAGTGTTGGAACTGAAACTGCAGAAATGATCCAGCGAAACAGAAGAAAGTGCCCACATGAAGAAATCCCCTCATTAAAAGCAGGCAAGAGCGTAATCAAACATCACTCTTGCATAATGTGATTGAACGCTCTGCCTTTGAGCTCATCTTGCCATTCACTTTTTTTTTTTTAGATTGACTTTTAATTTATTTCTTTTTGTTCAGTTCTTGTGGGATTTCATTGAATTATCATGACACGGATTTAATCACATAAACATCTTTTTATTCATTGCTTTATTTAAACTGCAGTCCAAAAGCAACAATTTTCACTGTCTATACTGTCAAGCAGAGAAAAACAGAAACGGGAATGTGCTGCTTCTACATTTCACTTGAGGCACTTTTCCACTTTGTTTCACCATAAGTTGTATTTTTATGAGAGAAATTCAATTATGTTATGCGCCAATTAGCGTTTAACTAGCTAGACAGTTATATTAAGCACAAGCTTAAAATGTGAAATGATCTTAATGCATTTCTACATTTGCCCATGACTTTCTCTTGTAACAAAAAAAACAGTGTTATACACATTGTGCTTCAGAAATGTCTTAACAGACTAAATAGCAGTAGGACATAGCAGTACATTCCCACAGAAGTAAAATTAAATAGCATCTCAGAACGACTTCAAACATTAAGCACAAACTCTGAAATGCATATTGCGTGACGTCTCCAAAAATATGAAGATTGGTTCCCTCCATCTTGAAAGGATTATATGACAACAGAACAAATTAGACACTTTATATTTACGTGCTACACAATGATTAACCTTCAGCCTATGAAAGAAGGATTAATAGGGGTAGTTTGTTTGGTTGGTTGCGATTAAAAAAATAAACTCTGTAAGGAGAAAAAAACAGCCGAGTCATACTAAACTGTGTTGTATGATTGACAAAAGTGTTAAAACTGCGTAGACTAACAGGTATGTGGAACTAGGTCAGGTCTTTCCAGCCGCGTCTCCACCGCATCGCACACTTACTATTTGCTCTATTTTTAAAATAGAGAGGATGGCTATGATATTTTAAGATGTCTTTATTCCATTCAGCTTTACGGCACCATGTTTGCAGCGTAGTTAGCCCTCATATGCTTTACAGCGTAGAATAATAAAAAGAGGCCTGCAGCATAAATACTCAGTTTAAGATTTTGCAGGCACATTTCCTTACCTGAAAGTTGTGTATACGCTCTCAGTCCATCTATAAATTTATTTATTTGTGATGTGGCTTCCTTCCTTCCTTTCCATAAAAGCATATGAGCAGACATCAGACAGCTATCATCTGCCTCGGTGCAATTTAACAAGGTAATGGCTCTCTGGTGATTTACAAACCATAGTGGACAGGAAGGGCTTGTGCCTTTTGGGAGGGTGTGTAGTAGGAAGACTTTAACTGTGGTGAATTTGACTGTAACTTGTACATCATTTAATTATAAACGCATACTAAGCACTTTTAAAGTTTACAGTGTTAAGCAATCTTAAGTGAAACGAGCACAGAATTATTGAAATTGATTGCATGAGCTCCCCACTCAGCCTCTCACAGATGGAGACAAACTGACAATGAGTGCTCACAACACAGCGCGAGGCGGTACTCCAAATGCAGCGCATGAGATGTTTTTTTGACATTTTCTGAAAAACTATTGATCCACATCACATCAGTCAGAGTTTTCCTGGTGTCTTGGAAGGCTCTCTCGAGAATGTATTAACAACAACCATCACAGGACCGAAAGACTGCAGGAGATGCTTTTGAAATCCAGCACTTGAAAGATGGCTTTTTATACAGTTTCTCTCTGTATTATTTGAACTCTTATTTTTCCGCGTGTCCTTAAAATAATCAGCTATACTGGCAGATAAGCACGAGGAGAAGAAAGAGAAAGGCACACAGGGAATTCAAAGTCAAATATACAGTCATATTTTTCAGGTTAATGAAGTAAATATATGAAGAAATTCACTGTGTGATTCGAAAATTGGCCTTTTGCCACTCACCCTCAGAAATAAAATTAAGTTGAATAAATCACACATAAAGCAGTGCAGGCATACATATGCTGCTACTGTATTTGTTTATTTTTTATCTTTTCTTTTCCTTGGATTATTTTTTTTTCTCCCTTATTTTTAAATCAATAAAGTGACATTTTGCCACTTACGACCTTCCTCAGCTTGCACTGAACCCTGATTCATAGAATTATAAATAAAAAGCTGAAACTGAGAGTTGTGACTGTGAACATCTCATCTTTATAATGTAATATTTCACCAACACATCATTAGTGCAAGTGTGTTTTTCCTTTTGTTCTTCTACAGTTTAATGCCTACCTTCACTATAAAAGAGCAGAGCCCCCCTTTAAGGAATTGTTTGGCATTTATGTAAATAGGGTCCTCACTTATTTGATGATTAGAGGATCTGTTCTAGAATACTAAAAATGAAGCCAGCAGCTGGTTATTGTAGCGTAGAAAAAAGACAATCACTTCAGACTTTGCTTTGCTCAAAGTAAAAGAAATAATGCCTCTAAAACCTCATATAAAAATTGTTTTATATTATGTTCTTGTCATTCTCAAAATCACTCTGAAGTCATTGTCTTAGTCATACCAGAGTAAAAATAGAACCTTATAACTCGGAAAAAGTTTTGGCTGTCTGGTAATTATATTGAACTTTTCTTGCAAGTAGCTGTAGTGACTGCCTGGTTGCCCAGAGGTTGAGCGTGCAGCATCGTCTGCCTCTAGGCAACAACTTTTAATCACAAGGTGATTGCACGGGTCGAGCAGCCTGTATCCAAGCAGCCGTGGTCTCACCCAGACTGACCGTCATCGCTCGCAGACAGATTGCCGAGGGTTTGCAAATAACTGCAAACTAATTTATAAATGCAGACACATTGCCAAGATGTTGCAGTCAATTTGAGTCTGCACCAATCAGCACAACTTCTCTTGTAGATCTAAGTGTTTGCCAACTGGCTTTATTCTGGTTATAGTCTTTTGTAAAGGCAGGGCTGCTGAGCAGTTCTGTATTTTGCAGTTAGATTGCTTTTCTGCAGCGTTGATGTTATTATTTGTGCAGGAATTTCAGAATTTCTTCTTCGAATATACATTTTTATGAATTACAGCAGACTGACAGACTCCATCTAGTTGCCATTTTATCACTTAATGCACCAAAGTGACTTTGAGGACGTCAACAGAGTGCAAGTTGTCGCTGACATGGTCACCCATTTTTGAAGCAACACTTTTCAAAATCAATGAGACTGCAAGTTCATTGTGCACAGTTGTAGTAATTTTAGTTGTTTCACGATCTGCAAACTCTGTTTTCCCTAGTGTGACTGTAGCATTGTTCATCTTTGGACAAAACTTGTAACAGGTTTGTCCAGTGGTGAAATGTCGTCTCTTTACAGGCTGCAGATTCAAATACATCAGTGAGACATTAGTTTGGGACCATTATTTACAAATTAACATGGTGCATTGTTGTTGTAGTTGGTTGTGAATATAGCAAATGAAACCTTAATCCCTGCAGGAAAGAGTTTACTGAGGTCAGAGAACACGTGAGCATTACAGTTGGTTTCCCCATAGACTTTGACAACTTCACTTCACAGGAAACCTCGTCAAGGGTAAATCTATGGTATTGATGTTTTTGAAGGCATGCAAAAAAGCCTGTATCCAAAACCTTTTCCTTAGTAATAACAAACCATGTGAGGAATTCTCACCCTTATAAAAAGAAGATAAAAAGAAAAAACTGTATCAACTAGCTGTCCAGTCAAAACACTGTGGGACATAAATGGACATCAGGGGAAAATAATCTCACTTTACTTTGCATGAATTTGATCTTTTGACTTAGAAAATTGAGCAAGTTAATGATAGCATGCAGACATTCAAAAGCAGCAGGCTGACAGTGACAGCTATTATGATAATGATCGTCTTGACTTTTTTTTTTTTCTATAAAGGTGAAGAAAGTTGAGAAAATATTCTGTGCTTTATTGTTATACTTCATTCTGATGTGCTTCCTTTTTAATCCTTTTGGACCGGGCTCCCAGCTGAAGCCATGGCTTCGCTAGGGTCTTAGGATGTGTCATTGGTCAGTGTTATTTGCAAGAAATCCCCAGTGGACATTTTTCACTTCTGTAAAAACTACATGGGAGGATTTCGTTGGCATGTTGCTTGAAGCTGCTACACCGTTGGGAACATTTCTCTCTCAAGTTTCAACTGGAACTAATGCTTCCTTGCTTCAGTTTGCACCACCTTGGGCAAAGTTTAGTTCATCTGCCTCAGCTTGCTTCTTTCCATTGATTTTGCATACATTCATGCCGCTGCCTCTAAATTACTATTTTTGAAATCTTAAAGTAGGGTGAGAAGGACAAGTGAATTTAGAGGCAGCAAAAGGCAGTGGGAAGGATGGCAAAGTAGATAAAACAGACAGGGATGTGCGTTTATCAAGCGTTTCGTAGTTGGCGCACTGATCCAGGTTCAATTGACGCTCTCAGATCAGTGGGGACGGCTTGATCAAGGGAAGCCTGTGGTCACTGAACCCAGATCAGCTGTTGTTAGGATGGATAATTAGGGAGCTGGAAAGAATATTCAGAAACAGATGGTAGGATGGGTGAGACGTGTGGGAGAAAGACAGAGAGAGAAGAAAGAATGGAGGCTGTCTCTTTCGATGAGAGTGTGAGCTAAATGCATGAAATGTAAAACAAAATGGGAAAATGAGAGAGTGATGGAGAGGAAGATGGGGGATGGACAGGAGAAGTGGAAAGAGAAGAACAAGGCAGGGTTGGAGAAAGAATGGATTGATGACAAGAACAATTGTGACAGACGTAGGAGGGAGGGGTGAAATGCTGATTCGGTTTGAACCGAAGAGGAGGATAAGGACACGGAGAAGCCGGGTGGAAGACAGACGCAGACATATAAAAACTATATATGAAAAAAAATATTAGTCTGTAACTTACGTACTTTTTTTCAACAACACAGGTTTCTCTCCTGTTGTGCCAATAAAGCAAATTTGAATATGAAAGAGTTCTCAGCATAGTGGAAACTTGGCTGGAAAGGCATAAAGAGGCAGATGAAAAAAAAAAAATACATGGATTTGCACTCGGTATGTGTTGCGAGAGAAACCCCACTACCAGCCCACCCCACCTGAATGTTTGAAGTTGAAAGAGCATGAGGAAGATTGAGGGAGGAGGAAGAGGAGGAGGTGCAGGAGGAAGATGAGTAGGCGAAAATAGCTACTGTGACCAGATCAACAGTTAGACCTTTGGGGAGTATCAACTCTCGAGTTTGAGCGGCAGACAAGAACCAACGTCTGGCCAAAGAACTACAAACACACACACATAAGCACAAGATGAAAAGACACCATCAGCACGGATGTAAAAAATATGTGTACACTGATAAACACATCTTGTAGTTGGTATGTAAGAGCGCACAAAGGCTAAATCTATCCGCCCGATACCATTTAGAAACCACTTACACTTCCCAACCACTTGTTTAGGCTGGTAGCACAAGGGTTTCTTGATCCTGTATATAGCTATTCAGTAATAAATTGTGAGGAAGTTTTACACAGTAATGTGCATTTCCTTGTGAATACAGTCAAATACTACGAATGCTACAGACACATGTGAGGAAAAAGTAGAACAACATACTTTTACAGTATGCAGCCTCTCTTTTCTTTGACTAAAGAATCAAACAGACAGAAATTTTTAAATTCAAGTGAATAATCTAGAATTGATTGCTACTGATTGCATTTAGGCTTTAAACATTGTTGATTAGTCACTATTACTGCGAGCGATTTAGTGATAAATCCCATCAGGCCGCCGTTTCATTCAAGAGCATTACTATAACTGTATGGTGCAAGGAGCAGGGTAATTGGGACAGAGCTGATATCGTGTCACCGTTGTTCACAGTGACACCTTGGCAAGGACACAAATGATACTTTCCGGTAGTAAACTGTTTATGGAGTTTGCAGTAGAAAAACTAAAACAACAATATAGTTGCAACTAAAAAGCAGATAATATGATACTTGCTTGCTAGATTTTAATCACTGAAGTGCTTTTATTAGAGATGGCGGTAGTTCTACTGTAATAATACTTGGTGTGAGTCCTGCACTGTGATTAATGTGGAAATTTCTTACTCTTTAGTGCCAATGTGTGTGTGTTTCCATTGCACCTCTGGACAAAGTGTGGCTAAAGCATGAAATCCCTTTGTGAATGCATGTAATTTTCTGTAGCTGTTAGTAACTGATACAGAATTAAGATTTAATTATGCACTTTGGTTATTGATTTTTGTTCCTGTTTATCATATTGTGTTTCCTCCCTGAGATTTGTGAAGCTTTAGAATGAAAGGTGAAATACCTGATGGAGCGCAGAACAAAAAGTGACACAGTATGCAGTGTTAAACAAGTAAAGTGCATCTGCACAGGATCAGAATATACTGTGTATTAATCATAAATGTTACGTGCTGTCATGTTTTCAATATGAGATTTTAATACAAAAATGTTAAATGATTCTACCCAGGAATGGAAAAGAGGCTGGCAAGAACAGACTTCTACATGGTAGCATGTTCTCCTTCTGAAACACTTAATTATTTCAGCTTTATTACTGAGAATTCATGGTTATTGTCTGGTTAGCAGATGGCTCTCTGTGCTGTGAAACCTGTGAGCTGCAGCTGAAGCTGCTATGCTGAAGAACCCAGTCAGAGGCACAAAAAGCAACTGTAACAAATTCAAAAGGAGCCTTTGTTACAAATTGGAACAAAATACTGCGCAACAGTCTCTGAATTCAACCAGAATTAAAAGGGAAATCAACAGCTGTATATTTCGTCACTTCTAAAAATGCATCTTTAACTTTAGCTTCCGAATACTGGTGCATGCAGCAAAATGTTAAGCTTGAAGACTGCATGCTCCTGGGAGACATAGATAATAAAGGGAATACTTTATTCATTTGGTGGCAACTGAAGCCAAAGATGCACAAAAGAAATACCAGCTGGACTTGTTGATTATTTTATTTTACAATAGACTATATAGAAAGATGGACATTGCTTCCAGGACCTATTGGTTTATGAAACCCTGTTTTGAAGCCTTAGCTTGACTGTCCCTCTTTTGCATTTTTAAAATCCTGACGCAACGTGTGAGTGAGAAACCAAGGACCCTAACATGGTAGTGGCTTGCCCATCACAAAGAAGCTTCTTCCTAAATCAAACACTGTTTTATCATCTGTTTTACTTCAAATTGAACAATACGTTTTTAAAATGAAGCTGGTGTTGTTTTCAATAAGGCTAATGATTGACTTCATAAACTGATAAGGGAAGCTTTTACTGTGGCCCTAAATCAAGTGATGGCCTTTTTTAAAATAGAATTAAGCATTTTTTGCAGGCAGTGGATTTGCCACCTTCTGACCATTTATCAGAATGTAGGTTTGAGGCGCTTCTAAATTAGCTTCATTTTTCAGACCGAGAGGCTACGTCCATCATTGATATGCAGTGTATTTTTTTTTTTGCCCTTTTGGCCTCCTGACAGGCTGCTAATGCCAGGCTATGTTTCTGTCATATATCCATACCACTGAGAACGTTAACATCTTAATCTTTGCAAATAGTGCAGAGTTTTGGATATTCTGCTTTCTAAACATTCGGATTCAGCAGAGGAGACTAGAGCACTGCCTTCCTTTGGTTCAGAAAGTTTGAAAAAATGTCTGTGTGTGTTTAAAGTTGTGAAGTCTAATCTTAGATGTTCAGAGTTTCATGTCTGTCCAAGCTTTGGATGTGTTCCAAATGTCAGCCACCTAACAAGTTCTGTGAGAAAATGAGCAGGGGCCTGTTCTTCGTACCGCGCTAAGTGAGTTAGCTGGATGAGATTGTTGACGATTTCGCGTGATCCTGGATCGTTCGGTTCCCCGAAGCCCATCCGGGACTTGCTGTCATAGCAACAGAGCCGTAAGCGTAAACCTGCTGGGGAGCAGGTTTACTTTATGTAAACAGGATTAGATCGCGGCCACGCAGGTATGCCCGCGTCATTCATACGAAAGCAACAGCGATATTCCACCACTGTTTCACCATAAATAAATAACATCAATGTAACTAAAGATAATGCAGCACTTGATCCTTTTATTGATTTCACACAGATACATACAGGTCATTTCCTAAAAAAGGGAAATGTACTATTAACATTCTATTACATGTATGTGATTATTACAGATTTAATTCATATTTCAGAGTAGCAATTGTAAATTACTTCGTGTAATCAAGATGAGAGACCACGGCTATAAAAGCGAAGGTGGATTTGGGAAGTCTGTCGCAGCCATGTCCTGTCCGTATACGCGAGCCACCCATTGCGGAAGGTGCAAGATTGATAAGGAGAGTTTTCAGAATCCAGCGTATATTGCGGGACAGACAGGATCCTTTAGCTCAGCGCGACAGTGTGCTCATAGAGAGATATCGATTTTCCCGTGAGGGTATTATTTACTTAACCAACTTGTTGACGAGGGGGTGCAGGACCACCACCTGTCTTTTGTTGCTCTGCCCTTTTCTTGGTTGCTGTTATAAACAAACAGAGTATTCCAGGGTCTCTTTCCAAGAGACTAAAAGCAATATAAGTGATAAATATTACCATTCTGTAGAATATTCTTATATTTCACTTTTACTTGTTCCCATGTTCTAGTGGGTCCTGTCGTGGCTCTAATGTGAAAGAGGATAAAATATAACATATTATAATATAATGTAATATAATATTGGATAATATAGTGTAATATAATAAATCTACCCTACCGCCTACTGGTGTTGGCCAGAGGGGCCGATGGCGCGATATGGCAGCCTGGCTTCTGTCAGTCTGCCCCAGGGCAGCTGTGGCTACAACCGTAGCTGCCTCCACCAGTGTGTGAATGTGAGAGTGACTGAATAGTGGCATTGTAAAGCGCTTTGGGTGCCTTGAAAAGCGCTATATAAATCCACTCCATTATTATTGTTATTATTAAATTACTTACGAGTTTAATTTGTCAGCAACTTCCTGCCAGCCCTCGCTCCTTGCTTTTGCAGCCTTTGCAGTGTTCCCTTGCGTTCTGATTAAACTCTGAAACTCCTGAAATCCCTCACTCAAGAGTTCTTGCTCTGCTGCCGAAAAATACCGAGCCGAGCGCGCTCCGTCGACATTTTCGCCGACCAATCAGAGGGTTGCCGATCAATGTTTCTACTATCGATGCGTAGCCCCTTTTACGACACCCAGTGATGTCACATTACTGCGTCCAGCTGTACTAATCGTCAACAGCAGGTGTGTTCGGGGAACCGGATTAGCGCGCTCACGGTTAGCGCGATGGTTTGGTCTTGGATGTTTCATTTGATCTTGGATGTAGTAAGCGACGTACGAAGCACAGGGCCCAGGCCTTCACTTCTGAGCTATATTCCTCTACCATAAAGCAGCCACACTCATATATAACGTTTGCGCCAATCCAGTTTATCTCAAAACTAAGAAATTCATTATATCGAAGGAACAACAACCAAACATCAGTGTGTGACCTATTGACAGACTATTTATGTTGCCCACATCAGCAAGGCACAGCACATGTACAATTTTCAGGTGCTTCTGGATCGATACGTCCCCGTAACTAGATATCATATCGTTTTCGAAAATCCATCACACCTGTACTGGCAAGAAATATACATCGTTTATAATGAAAGAAGAAATAACCCCCCAAAAGAGAGAGAGAGAGAGAGTAAGAGCCTGGAATGATTAGAAATGGGTGAGATGTAAGAGAGAAAGACGAAGAACAAGATGTGGGGGTGGGGGGGATGAGTAGAGATGAGGGGGAAGAGAATTAAGGAGACTGATAGTTGAGCACAAGGTCCAGGGGGCATGGATAAGTGTTTGTGTGTGTCTGTGTGTGCGAGAGTGAGTGACCGTATGCCTCACACACACCTACACACACACACCCACACAGAGAGGGTAGCTCATGAAGACAAATGTAGTGACCTTGCTTAGTGATAAGGCATGAAGATAAAGTAGTGTTGGATGAAATAACGGAAAAAAAATGCCAAGAGAAACAAAGGTGTGTGTGTCTGTGTGTGCGCATGTGTGCATGTTTGTGGGAGTGTGCAAGACAAAGATGGGAGAATAGACAGATGGAGTGATGAAGAGAAAGGGTGACAATAGTGAGACAGAAAGAATGACAAAAGGGTGATGAGACAAGCAGCCACAGATGTGGCTCAATACCGAGAACGCCAGATAAACAATAAGAAAAGAAAACAGAGGCAAGACAATATGAAACTTGACACACATGTTTGGACTGACCTACCTAATGCTCTCTCTTCAAGATTTCCAAGATCAAATAGCTTCTTACCCCCTGAAACTCTTGTTTTTGCTGACCACTTGTAGTTTCTGCAGGGTTTCACCTAATACACTGAAATCACTGATAAGTGTGATTTGTTAGAGGTGCAAGATCAACAGGAAGAGGTGAACAGTGTTGCCAAGTTAGCTGTTTTCTTCCTAGATTGTGACTTTCAATACCTTTGCTCTTTTGTGAACAAGTTATAGTGACAAAAGTATTCTACTTGGGCTGGTATTTGAGGAGAGGAGAACTATATTTTTTAAAATAAGGTGGTCAACCAAAGAGCCAGACAGATGTGTAAATAAGCTGTACATGTACCTACCTCCTGTCCACAAGTTTTTCATTTTGAACTTTAGCTTGACCATTTAAATTCAATTATTCTTTCTCAAAGAACACATTTTAGCAGAGTGGGTAAACTGTTTTTGGATTCTTCCATGACTCTTCCACGACAGCTCAAATATATATATATTTTTTAAGTTACAGGTGAATAATCTGAAGCAATTAAAACACTTTATAAAATTATAATAACTTAAGCTAAAGCTAGCTAACTTGAATTTTTGACCTGAATCAGCCACGAAAGGTTCTTCTGCAGGCAGTCGTGTGACCTGCCAGGAGGTCCCTCCAAAGCAAGCCTTGACTCTTAGCAAACATCTTGGTCAGAGAGCAGTGTGATTATATGGTCAGTTATTTTGACTACGCTTTATAAATGAGTGGGGTGGGTGCAGTAACATGAATTTTAATGGTCTCTAGAATATTAAAAACTCGCACATAATTAGCAGTAATAGTAAACACTGCTTAAAAAGTTTGTCTCAAAATGAGATTTAAAGATTCATTTTGGGTAGAGAAAATCAAGAGAAAATACTAATTAGGCACACTTACATCTTTACTATGATAACAAGTAGATATCTCTCTCGACACCCATTTGAGGCTGTTGAACCTCTGCTGTCCAATTTTGTATTTTATTGAATGTCTTTTCATGTGAAAGCACACATCCACTACTCTTTCTATTGCTGGATCTTGGACTCAGCCAGGGTAGCCCATTGTCACTGATTCTATTCATGATTTTTTCATGACCAGAATTTATAGATGCAGCTGTGGAGGGTGTTAGCTGCCTTGGTCTCAGAATGTCATCTCTGCTTTTGCAGATGATGTGGTTCTGTTCAATTCCATTTTATTCATGTAGCACCAAATCACAACAACTGTTGCCTCAAGGTGCTTGTTACCCTCATCAAATGACCTCATACAGGGCAGTTTCCGGCCGAGCGTGAAGTAGCACCTGCGGAACAGGCTGAGACGATACACCATGCTCAGGTGGACTGGCAGACACTGGCAAGGCCACTATTCCTTTCTCCACCAATCCAGACACAAGAGCAGCTTTCAGCTCAGCCTTACGCAGAGCTGTGGAGACACAAATGCCATAAAATGCTGCCACCTCATGCAAATCCCTCTTCTTACAGGCGTCCAGCTGGACGCCTGTAAAAAGGTAGGTAGCCATTCAAAACCACAACAAAAAACTACCTGAGGCTAACAATAACAACAAAGAAGAACCATCTCCAACACGCAAATCAAAAACAGGTGGGAAATATGTGTGGCCACAGGTTAACCAATAAATAAAAATACCACCGACCCTCTCCCCAGACCTACCTACTAAAATCTTAGCCTAGTTAGCTTCTGGAGTGTACCAGGCTCGAGGCAACTTTAAAGGCTAAGCATCAAGTGCACAAAGCATCGACAAGCCTACCCCCGACAGGGAACTAAACATCACCCGCGATTACTCCAAAAATAAAAAAGGCAAAATAAAAAATGAGTGCCTGAAGGAGGAGCTGACGCTCAGCTAGACACTGTGCTAACCGGAGAGAGAGCGCAGCAGATACAATACAACCAAATAAGCCACTGGCAAACAACTCACTAATACTCAATTGCTCTTCCTTCCATTCATATCCCGGACGAGCCCCCACATTGTTACGTCCCCACAATGAAGGTCCAGGGGTGTGTGTGGGGACTGGTAACAAATTGGTACAGAATGAAAGGAAAACAGACAGAGGTGTTTAGTAAATAAAATAGTTTTTATTATAGATAAACTTAACATAAAGAGCCGGCAATGCCGTTTTACCAATAACACTAGAAAAAGAAAAAGGTCGCAACAACAAAGAACATAACAGCCACACTACTCACGTGAAGCAGCTACACTGCTTCCAAAACTCCACACTATAGGATCACCTTCGACACACAATGTGGGAACACCAGAGAAAAACCACCCTCTCACATCCAGTTCATCCCCAGAGAGGTGTTTGCTAACTGGGCCCAGGTGGTAAATGAGGCCAATGAGCAGACGCTGTGTCCTGGGAAGAGAGAAGAGCAAGAGAGAGACAGAGGGGTGGAGCAAGAGAGGAAGAGGCGGAGAGAAAACACCACACCCACAGAAGGGCGGTTTCAGGAGGCCCAGCTAGGGCCGTAACAACCTCCTAGTCTGGTTCTCAGCTCCGACTTTGCGTTGGAATTGAGTTGCTGCCCAAGTGGAGTAGTATCTCTCATTCACAAGAGAGCGAAGGAGGGCGTGTGGTACTGGTAGACATAATGGTGCTGGATTGGTCTTTTGCGATGACGAAACAGCTGAGCGTGAAAGCTGAGCTGATTTACATTTCCATCTTCATCTAAGGCAACTAGTTGTGGTTAGTGACCAAAATCTCAGTCATTCATTCCCAAACCACTTCAACCACCAGTTGACTTCAAAGTGGGACGTTTTGGGCATGACTAGCCTGGAGTAGGCTCTGGGGTAGACCCAGGACAAATGGATAGAATAGCTTAGATAGCTCAGTGTCTCACCAGAAGAGCTGAAGGAGGTGACTGGGAAGAGGGTAGACTGAGGCCCTCACAGCTAGAACTCGTAGAAGCAGTATATGATGGTTGGAAGAATGGATGGATCCTTCTAAGGATTGAGATCCTTATCTCGCTCTCCTCCTCTCTTATAATTATTCTGTCTGCACTGACTTTCCATTTTATTGTAGTTAAGCTAACATAGCTGTCCTAGTTTGAAACTGGGAGAAAACACAAAGAAGAACTTGCTAAAAAAACAAAAACTTTGAATGTGAAAACAAATCTGACTATTCACTGTACTTAAGCATGATGGCTTTTTCCAGGTGTCTGCTTTATCACAGCCTGCTTGTTTTGCGTTTAGCCATTATTTGCAGAGAGCCAGCTCTGCACAGAGAACAAAGCTGAAAAGTTTTTCTTGAGACAGAGAGATAGACAGATATACATCTAGATAGACAGACAGATAGGAAGGCAGGGAGACCGGCAGCAATCACAGAGCACAAACACTGCAGAGGTCAATGCTATCACGGAAACGAGCGGTTATTTCGTAGCATTTCATCATCATCATCTATCTCGGTCGCTTGCGCTCTCTCCCTCTTTCATGGCTGGATTTCTCATTGATGACAAAGCCATTTATGTCTCTCTTATTCCCCCTTCTCGCCTCCCTCCTCTTTATCCCCCCCATTCCCTTTCCTCTCCCTTCTGTTCCTCCTGGTCTCTCTCTAACTCTCCTCGCTATTTATGCTTCCTCTGTTTTATTTTTCAGCTTTTTTTTCCCTCTTGCACTTTTCCTCGTCTCTCATTCTCAATTTGCGTCTCCTTTCCATTCTCTCTTTGCTCTTTGTCTTCCTTTGCCTCGTTTGCACTTGCATCTCTATTTTTTACTCCTCTCGCACCTCATCTTCGTCACTCGTCCTTCTCCTCTCCGCCTTACATCATTTTTTCTTTCTCTAAACACCTCTCCCCCTCCCTCCTCCTTCTTCTCATTTTACCTTTCTCTTTCCTATGATTTAAATTCTGCGGATCATCTTTCTTACTTTCCTCTTTGCTTCTCACTCTGCCCTTCCCCTCCTTGCTCATCCTCCTTAGCGCACTTTCTTTCTCTCTTCCCACCTCCTGTTTTCCTCACTTCAGCTCCACCACCCCTTTCATTATTGTTTCTTTTCGTACTTTTTTCGAACTTGTGCATTTGCTGTTCCCCCTCATATATTCCTTACAAACATTTATCAGCCTTTTCTTTCCTTCATCTTCACCATTACCTTCTTAACTATTCATTTCTCTTCTCTCCCTATGTACCTTCCTTTCTAACTCATTCCCCTCCTTCTAACTCCCATTTTCTTGTTCTTTCAGTCTTTCTCCCTACTGTCTCACCTCTTGCACACCCTCCTCTCTATCACCATCCTCCCTGCTTCACTTTATTTTTTTTAACTGTCTGTGACGGTATTCTTTCTTCCCATACCTCTGTCACCTCCCTCCTTTTTTCATAATTTCTTTTATCGCATCCTTTTTCCTTTCCATTCTTGCCTCTTTCCTTTTCTCTGCTGTGTTTGATCATGCTCCACTCTCTTCTGTCTTCTTTCTTTTTTAAAAAAAATTTCTTTCTCTTTTATTTCATTAAAAAAAGAAACCCATATATAGCAGTCATTGGAAAAAAAAAACACTATTTCGCTCTCTAACTAAAGTTTAAAGGCAAAAATAACTGATAAATCAAACAAACACAGCTAATACAAGCTAAATCTCCTCAAACACTTCATAAAGTACATTTCTAATAATTGATATTCTCTTCCTCAGCGCTGAGAGACAACCGCATCCAGCTGTATCGCTCGACATCCACCGAGCTTTCCATCACCATCTCGGAGGTGCAGCTGTCTGACGAGGGAGAGTACACCTGCTCCATCTTCACCATGCCAGTCCGCACCGCCCGCGCCACCGTCACAGTGCTAGGTGGGTCACAAAAATATGTATAAAGCACACACTGTCAGTCACTCTTCATATTGTGGGAGAAATCTGTCATTTTGTATAGAAACTGCTTTACCTTTGATACTGTCAAATATATTTTTATATGAACTTATCCAGAAAGAAACCTGTGGATTTTTCATGTCTTAACTTGGTAAAGAGATAAAAGGACAAAAGTATAAAAGAAAGACGCTTTGCTCATTTTTTGATTTCAATAAAACCTTATTTGCTATAAATCTAACCTTCCTGTCTCCTGTATGTCCTTGAAGGATCCCTAGGTTTTCATATTTTTCATATTTCTCTGTCTCTTGTAGGCTTTTCTAAAATATCTCTTTGTTCACACTCAGGGCTAATGGTCCACAATGGCATTCTTGTCTCCATTGTTCACCCTCAGCTTGCCTCTTTTGAGGCTGATTGACATTTGTACAAATCAGCTTGACTGCAGTCTGTCTTAATTTGTGACAAATTAAAATGGATTATTCAAAGCTTCTGACATATGCTATTATCACCCCACTCAGTTTTCAAGTTGTTTATTCCCACTTTCATGGGAAATACTACTACAATTATTCCAAGCTGCATTCAGAGTGCACATTCAGAAAGTAAACGCAGCTGTTTTAAATTGCAGAAAAGTCCAACTTGACTTGTCGAGCTGTAAACAACTGGCTTCAATTCATCTTGATACATCGCCATGGTATTTTGCTAGTGCGACCTACTCGCAGAGTTTACCCCCATGCTAAATGAAATTTTCCTTTGTTAATGTCAAACTTGCTTGCACTGGTACGCTAGCATTTTAATGCTGAATCTTCACAAAGTTTGGTGAATGATTGAATCAAATAGAATGTGTTTAATTTGTGCAGTAAAAGACAGAGAGATCCCCACCTTTAGTTCAGAGTATAGATGAAGTTGGAAAAGCACCTAAAACAACCATTTCCCATTAAGCTACCCAACTTCAAATCAAAAGGTCTACTCTGCCAATCTTCTGTGCCACTAAATAAAACAAGAAAACATGTTTAAATATTTAACAGAACATCTGAATGCTAGTACTCAATAGTCTTCCATGTAATGGTTTCATACTGTTGCTTAAATCTGTGCATAAGGTTGTGGAGATATTATTGAGAGATATTATTGCCAATAAATCAAAGAATTAAAAACATCCAGATTTTCCAAAATTGAAATAAAGTTTAGGTCACCAAAAAGTGAAAAGTTATGCAAGTTTAACAGAACAGTTTGCACAATGATAAATGTGTTATCTTCCAGTTCCTACAGGTGTCCCAGTGTTTGCTGCTTTGTTTTTGCTTCTGTCCACTTCATCTCAAACCAGCTCAATGACTTTTAAGTCTGGTCTTCCATCATTTAAAGACTACCATCTAGTTCTTTTCTCCTAATGTTTTGGGTCATTACCTTGTTGTAGAATGAGCCCCGGATAAACCAATGTGTCTTCCGCTGCCTTTTCCCCACCATTTGGACAGCAGTATACAGTACTAAAAATACACCAGTGGGTGTCATAACAGTTTCTTTCAACATTGCCCTCATATGGACACAGGTTTAGGTAAGTAAGCTGGGGCATCTATAAGAACTGTTAATTTAGTTCCACAGCTACAAAGCATTAGATGAATAGGTTTGTAATCAGTGAAAGAAGTGTGTTTAATCGGAAATTGAGCTTTTAAAACTTCTTTACCTTACTTTTCTACATTTTGGTATTTTTACATTGGAATTAAACTGCACATATTAGCCCCCCCCCCCAAAAAAAAGTCAAAATAAAAATAAAATTGAATACATTGGTGCAATCTGAAGGGTAATGCAAGTGTAATGAATGCCTGCAGCCTTGAATAAATTGCCATCATCCCGTCAGTGGAGAGTAGGCTGTTTTATTGATTGGATATTGGCGTAATTGGCTTTGGACGCTCTTTCAGGTATTGACTTTTATTAGCTGAGTTTTTACTGGCTCTCTGTGTCAGCTTATTCTGTCTATATTTAATGATTTTACTTTGCATGCTTGGCAATAGTGGAATGCACCAACGCATAAACAAAAGATAATTATTTTATACATGGAAAAAGCAACTGGCGGGATATTTCTGGGAGGCAATGATGGACAAATTCACAGCCAACACTTAAGGGCATCTAGTGCCACTTCTAAATTGGTGTGTAATGAATTTAAGTCATTATTTGTGCTGAAAACTCTCACATTAGTATGTATTCAATAAAGTGGACTTCCATTATTTCATTTTGCATTTCCTTCTAACATGGAGATAGAATTAATATTTACTGTAAGTTAATTTGTGATATTGATGAGATGCAATTTCCTCTTGCTTTTGATTCAGCACTTTATAATTTGCCAGCAAATTCCTGGCTGAAAAACCAAGCTGCAGAGGGTTTCGGCCTAATTCTCTTGGAGAATGCACTTAGTGGAAACAAGAGATTTACATTTAGGGTGGGGCATGATTGCTCTGTGATTGTTCTGTGGCTCAGCGGGCAAAGGCTTTTCCCCCATATTTGAAATTAGTCAATCAACAACACCAAAATGATGGATTCAATCACTATTGTTGAAACGTATCCCAAATGTTTTGTCAGTGCTACAATATTGAAAATAATAAAACCTAGTTCCCCTGGACAACATAAGCAGTGTGCTCAATAATGATTTTTTTTAATTCATATTGGGGGGGGGGGGTATACTTTGAAGCAAGCATGAGGGCGGGTCCACTTGAGCTCTTAAGAGCCAAATTAACACGAGAATCATTTCTCAGTATTTACTTAAATTTTGCAGTAATTGTGTTTCAAGCATCTTTTATTCTCTGTAATTGACGGCTGTGACACTGTATTCTGCGTTCAATAAATATTTCATGGCTCCTGAGAGGGAGCAAACCCATTAAAAATGTATGGTAAAATGTCTAAAAAAACGCATGGACCCCCTATGGGAAAATCAAGCAAAGATATCGAGTTTTGGCAGAGCAGCATTTGTGTGTGCATGTTTCATCCTTGTTTTGACTTGTTCTGACCGTCGTGCACAATCACACATCAGCACATAACTGGTGAGCGTGGCCAGTTTGCATGTGTCTGTGAGAAGGAAACGTGTGGCATGCCTCCGCTCTTGAGCTAACCATAGAATAATTTATAATGGCTTTATTCTCTTTTATTCTACTTGTAGAGGAAAGGGTCTCAACAGGACTTCTCCAGCCAATTCTATATATCCAGTATTATTCCCTTATTAATATTCAATGCTACTTTACTGCCAGAGAGCTTCTGCACACAGTGCACTACATCAAATACCGCTACATTAAAAATTGACCACATTTTTTTTTAATGTATACCATGGCACTTTTTTTTGACACTTCTGTTCGTCTTTTTGCAGTGGTTTGGACAAAATACTATAAATACATTCTGTTAATCTGTTTTCTGTCATTTGCTGTTTCCTGAATTTTATAAATATTTTGGAACAAAAAGTAATAAAATATAAATTTTCTTTCTTTCCTTTATGGCCTGGTCCTAAATCCATCTAAACTGTTGGCTTAACCATCTCCGCTTTCTCTCCTGCTATATAAGCAACTCTGTCTTTCCTGCCTTAATGCATAAGAAGGCAGTTTGCAGTCAAACCGAATGTTTATTATTTGCAAAAGCAGAATGACAGTAAGCGCCGCCAACATTTAGAGAAATGTGCCGCTCGCAAAAGCTGCAGATGGTGTATTGCAAGTTTAGAAATTTTTCTCCTCTTACCTTCAGCCATGGTGGTGAAGAAAAGTGGATACTGAAATATTTGGCAGAATGGATGTTTAGTCTTTTTTCTGCTTGCATTGTTTTCACTTGTGCTCCAAGTTAAAATAGCAGTTAAGCAAAAAATGTGTTTAACCAACTGTGCCAGAATCTGGAAGAACACCCTCTGGGAGAGTAGCATGAAATTTTGGTTTGGCAGCAGGGCATCTGGTGTTTCACTTGGCTAAAGTTTTTTGTGTTTTTTTTCACCTGACCTTTGGCTCATGCTGTGTTTCTGTCCCTCTCTTTCACTCCTGTAAATGGTCATCCAGGCCACCAGTATTCTTGCACAAATTGCGTTCACCTTGTCTTTTAGATAATGAATCCTGGAAGTTGCAATTAATATTGTATGCAAAATATGATCTACTTGACATTATGAGCTGACCTGAGAATGAATGCAATGCTGACTGAAACTGTAGAAATACATACATGCAGAACCCTTGCTGCTGATTTTGAAGGGATAATGCGTTATTATTATTCTCACTGAATTAATTGCTTTTCCATGATCATCAGTAGACAGCCGTCGTGCCATTTGGGGCTTCACTGCGACTGTTGGAATACTTAATATGTGTGCCACAAGTACTGTTGTAATGTTAAGTTAATGAAGGATTTAATCGTTTTCCTTTGGGAATATTTTCTTCTATATTTGGTTTCTGTAAGCTACCGTCGTGTTTTGAAGTCTTGTTAAAAATGTGGTGAGCGTTTCAAATTTTTCATGAGACTGTGAAATGCGCAGGAGAATATGACCTTTTTTTGTGGATAAAGAGAAAAATTAGACAGAGTTAAGGGTTTGTTGTATGTTTTTTGTGTAATTACCCAGTGAAATGTGTTTTGCAGTTAATTCAAACATAAATTTAAAAAACAAAACACTTTTGTTCTTGTAATTGATTTACTGTACACTTTTTTGCAATAAAAGGCATTGCTATAAATTTCCTTACAGCCCCATGCATGGGGTGGGTCCTTTGGCAGTTTTATAGAGACGAGTTTCTTTCCGAATGTTCTAAAATGTATTGTTTGTGCTAACACCAACATCTATTTCATCCGAAGTATTTTCCCCTCACTGCATCAAATACTGGCCTTCTGTCAGATGCTGATCGTGTCCCTCTCGGCGATATTGGACACTGATGGATCACGGCCATGTTTTAAAAAGTGATAATGTCTGCTTTAGGAAGCTGCAAAGTTGGAGGTTTTCGCAGGTTTCTTAGCCAGGAGACTGCAGTTTGTGTCCCATTTGGAATGCTGTGCTTTGCATTTTTTCCTTTATTTTCCCTCACCGATTTGTTATCATCTGACTCATATCCACTAGTTTAGATACTTAGAACTGCTGGCCTTGGTTCAGTTGGGTTCAGGAAAATATTGTAACATGTGTTAAAGTACATGGCTAGGCTGCTGCCTCTGCGACTCTGCCCCGGATAAGCGCAAGAGAATGGATGGATGGATTGTGTTAAAGTATACCCCTTCACAACATCAACCCTGCAAGTTGAACAATTACACTGGTCATTTAAATATGACACAAGCATCCCTAAGTGACGGGTTGGGAGTGAAAGATGTGAGACACCAGCAGCTTTGACGAAAACGTCAGTATTTGACAGCCTAGTAATGAGAATGAGCTGTTTAGTCACAGCAGTTCACCAACTGAGCTTAAATGCTTCTGCAAGTTATGCCATCTTACTGCTTTTCAGACAGGCATGCAGATTTCTTGTTTTCTCATTTTATTTTAAAAGACAAAACAAAAAACTGAGATATTTGCTCTGGGAAGCTGGAACTGGGGGAGTGTTTTGCCTCTGGGCTGCAAACATTAAACTCGGATGCCCATTCAGCCCAAAGAGGTGTAACTGTGCTGTGTTTAGCTAACAGAAGCAAGTCACTTCCTTCTGAGACTGAAACAGTCATTATCTGCACATCCTAATTGGCCGCCTGTTAGCAAAACTGGGGGGAAAAAATGTCTAGTGCACCAGTCATGGCAGATACTTATAATAGAGACAGCATGTTCTGATTCTTCTGGAAGGTCAGAGCTGCTGTGAAATGGTTACGAACCATATTGGGTGCAAATCATAGCAAGCCTGCATCGTTATTTTTCTCCCAGCTGGATTCTATCAGAGCTTTCCAAGTTGCCCAAATAGATTCAAGCTTGTCTGCGATATTGTGGATGCTGCTGCACATTTTGCTGATAGGCCACAACTTTGCAGACACATGCAGTACTTGTTAGAAACTCAGCAACTGGCCTTAATTTTACAAGGTTAGCCCTGCTGCATAAAAGTCTTCTCCTTCTCTCTTTCTAACTCTAAAACTCTTTACTCTTTAGGTGTGCCCGGCAAGCCTCAGATCTCAGGCTTTGAGCATGCAGTGAAGGAGGGGGAAAAAGTCACCCTGACCTGCACCAGCACTGGCAGCAAACCCCCCGCCACGTTGCACTGGTACAAAGGAGACCAGCTGCTGAAAGGTGAGAGATACGGACAGTGCGTGCAATGCTTTGTGTCTCTCTTTATAATTTTGTGTTATGTGCACGAGGATGTTGTGAGGTCAAGAAAAATGTGTGTTGCACATGTTAGTTTTTGTACTCTAGCTTGTACTCCTGGTGAGGATTGTATGGGTGTGGCTGTGTGTTTGTTTAGGAAAGCTTGTGTGTCATTATGCAGCTGGAAGGATACTCTGAAGGAATGCAAGGATGTGTTTTTTACTTGTGGTGTGTTTGTGTGAGGTTTCTGTGGTCACAAGTGTTTATGGGTGACTGTCATCCTTGATTGTACGCTGTGTATGGGTATTTGCAAGCGCGTATGCGACATTGGTGCGCATATGCCTCACGTTTGAGCATTTGCAAGATCATGCTGCGTGTGTATTGCGTCCTTGCCATATTGCCTGCTGTCTCTCTGTGTGCCCTGAACCTGTGTGTGCATATGTGTGTGTGCATGTGCGAGAGCAAGCTGCTTGTGAGCCCGAGTCCAGAAACGTGCTGCGTGTGTGCCCTTCTTTCCCATCATTCGTTCACACATGTGGTGGCTTTTATTATATTTTGTGTGTGTTGTTCCATAGCTTATTTGCACAAGTGCACGTGTATGTTGAGCCGCAGCATATCTGCAACTGGGAGTGACACAACAGAGAGCAAGAGATAGCGTGGGTCGGATCTAGCTAGGGATAACGAAAGAATCCAGCAATAAAAGGCAGGGCGGAGGAGAGGATGAAGGGATGAGGTTGAACAGAGAAACTGAGGTAGGGAGAGCTTTGCATGAGGTCAGGCTGACTAGTCTTTTGTTACAGATAAACGGGAGAAATGAGAAGGGAAGAAAGAGGAAGAGGCACAGCAAAGACAGAGAGGATGTCATGAGAGGACAAATTAACTGGCTTCTTCCAAACAGATAAGCTGAAAATCAAGGAGACGATTGGCAGCTTCTGACTCACAGTGGTATTGGCCGTGCTTTCGTTTCTCCAAATTGCAACCATCTTTCCCATAACCCCCCCTGCTTCTTGTTTCTAAATCAGTCAGAGGTTTTCTGTTTTGCTTTACCGAGCAGAACAAACATGTTTGAAGTGTTGTTTCTGTCGCCCTTTCGCTCCTTCCACCATCTGCCCTCACATGAAAAAAAAAACAAAAACTCTGTAAGCTTTAAGCTCTCATTGTCCTGGAAGAACAGCGCTCTCTGTCTGTCGTCACAGCTCTCCAACAGATGCCGCAAATCCTACTTTATATACAGCAGGGGTGGAAGTAACGAATTACAAATACTCACGTTACTGTAATTAAGTACATTTTTTGGGTACTTGTACTTTTACGAGTAATTTTTCAAGTGTGTAATTTTACTCATACTTGAGTACAACTTACACCATGTAATCTACTTCGCTACTTATAAAATCAAAAGTCACTACTGAGTACGCCCACAATTTGAATTAATATTCAAACCTTTCGTCTGCATTTTTGCAGCCAATAAGGCCGTGCAATCGCAACCGCGCCAATTTAAGACGTAAGCAAAGAATAAACTCCGCTGCAGCAGCAGGCACAGGTGTCTGGAGGTGCTAAATGGTGGAGTATAAACTACTTTATAGACGAAAGATTTGGAGACAAAGAAGCCAAAATGGAGACAGAGGACAACACTGTCAACCATGAAAACGACGTAGAAAAGACGGAGGACGCGTGCCCGTGGCTATACCTGGAGGAATTTTTCGTGTACAGAGGAAGAAAAGGAGACAGCGTCCAGATGCAGTGCAAACTTTGTTTGACCTCTACAGTCATTTCAGCTTACAAGACTTCAGCATCTAATTTAAAAAAACACATTGAGGTAAGAGGTTTTACAACTATACGTGTATGATATTGCTTTCTTATTTTTCATGTGTGTTAAGGTTACTAGTTTGGCTAAGATATTGTCACCGCCATTGGTTAGCCTGATATTAAAATAAGACGGAGCTAGCTAATGTGCGTGTGTGCATGCATAATTGAGCTACAATTCGTAGGAATGTTTTAGCTTATTATTTGGATAACCACCGTCATTACAATAAATTAAACTTGTAGTCATTTAAAACTCACAGGCCTACAATCAGCTGGCCTATTTAAAAAAACAAACAAACAAAAAAACAAACAAACTTGAACACAGTGCTGAGCTGCATCTCAAATTAATCTTCCAGCTCTCAGCTGACATGTACCAGAGCCCGATTGATGGATCAGTTGATCAGTATCATTGGCCTGATATAGGTCTATCATAGTGACATGGCTCTTAATCAGTAGGGTTATATGTTTCCCAATATGATATATTTTTTTAAAGAACATAATGTGGATTGGTTTTATTTGTTAGCTGTATGGGCAGCATTTTTGTGTATGTGATCCCTTTTCTTAAATTAGATTTGCTAGATACACATATTTTGCTCTCTTAGTATTTTTAGGACCTGACTAATACTGAAAACTTTAGGGTGATACTGATAAAAAGGAGTTAAAAATTTAGATACTGATACATTGGTCGATACTCTTTTTACAGATAGTATACATATTACAGAACTTAGAATGTATACAGAAATTCATGTTTTTTGCAATGATCGTTCAAAATTGGTTTACACTTGTGAATAAATACAGCAATATATCTGCAAAATTTGACCAATTCACCACTCTTTTATACTATGCTCAACAATCAAAGATTAGCTCATGTCTAGTTGAATAATGTTTTAAAAATGTTTTCTTTTAGTGTTAATCACAGTGATGTTATGAAGTAATGTATGAACCTGACGTATGATAATATTTATCTCTACAGAGGAAACATCCATCGAAGACTGAGCAGTACAATATCACTGTGGCATCAACATCTCGACAGCGAAAGACCACAGCCACACCAAACAAGCTCTCAGCAAATACACAAGCCAAGTTACCAGACCTGATGTTGAGAGCTGCAAACAAACATGTTCCACAAGCAACTGTTGACAAGCTTGTCATCAATTTCATATGTGAGGGTCTACAGCCATTTGCAGTGGTAGAACAGCCATCTTTCAAAGAATTGGTTACCACATTACAACCTCAAGCCAAAGTCATCTCCAGACCCACTGTCCGTGCCAGAATCTGTGAAGCTGCTGATCACATGAAGATGACTTTGGTTGCAGAATTGGATAAAGTCAAATTTGTTGCTACCACTACTGATTGTTGGTCAGCTCATCAGAAAAGTTACCTTGGAGTCACATGCCATTGGATAGAGGAAGCGTCCCTGGAAAGAAGATCTGCAGCACTAGCATGCAAAAGATTGAGAGGGTCTCACACATTTGACATGCTTGCTGGTGCGCTTAATGATATCCATTGCCAATACAAGATTAGAGGCAAAGTTGTAAGAACCACAACTGATAGTGGATCCAACTTTGTCAAGGCCTTCCACATGTTTGGGGCACAAAATGATGCAGATGAAGCTGAAGATGAAGCAGACCCAGAAACTATTGACCTGACTGACCATAGGGACTACCATGAGGCAAGTGCAATTCTTGATGAAGACTCTGGTTTGGAGTATCAACTTCCGCCTCATCAGCGATGTGCATGTCACCTGCTAAACCTTGTGGCAACAACTGATGCTGCCCTAGCAGAGAGCATGAATGAAACCTACAAGAGGCTCTCCCGTGCAACCTTTGCAAAATGCCAGGCCATTTGGAACAAAACTGGCCGATCTCATTTGGCTAATGAAGTGGTAGAGGACAAGTGTGAGCTACAGATCATTCGTCCCAATGCAACACGATGGAATTCAACCTACCTTGCCATTGAAAGGATAATACGCATCATTGATGAGAAGGGGGAAGATGCCATCAGGAGCATTTGTGAGGAGTTCAAGGTGAAAATGTGAGTAAAATTGGACACCTACCAATATGGTTTCAAATTTTTTGAATTTTCCTTAATGGATGGTTAAAAACGTGAGCAGACTCTTAATATTAAATCAGAAGATCCCTATTATAGTCATGGTGGGTTTTGTTGTTGTGTCTTACAGGTTGAGTCCTGCAGAAGTTGCATTCCTAAGGGAGTACTGTACCACCATGAAGCCACTGGTGAAAGCTTCAAACATCCTTCAGTCTGAGTCCACTTCCTTTATGGGATGGCTCCTGCCAGTAATCCAACAACTACTGTCCAAACTTAGCAGGCTGGAGACATCAAGCAAGACATGCGTGCCACTCATCAGAGCCCTGCAAAATGGCCTTCAAAAGCGTTTTGGAGCGATGATGGAGGATCCAGAGTTGGCTGCAGCTGCAGTCCTCTTACCCAAGTTCAAGACTTCCTGGACTGACAGAGCAGATGTAACAGAGGCTGGTAAGGATTCATGTGATCCCATTTTTGTGTATTTTTACATTTGAACACATGCTTAAGTGAGTATTTCACCTAATACATTGTAAGTTATTGATGGTCTGTCCTGAATACTAAACAATCCTTTTTGAGAATTTGCCGATTTTAAATTTGTGTTCAGGAATAATCACTGAAATTTAAATAACAAAATTGTGTTATCTACTTGCAATTACAGCCTTGACATACATCAAACAACATCTTGAAACGACAGAGCATGAGAGTGAGGATCAGCAAAGAGAGTCATCTGATGAAGATGAATTCTTCTCCAGACCAATCTCCAGAAGGCTGCAAAGTGCAGTTGAGCTTGATGGTTATCTTGCTTGTGCCACAGACACCATGGAGCTGCTGCACTCCTTCTCAGCCATCAAAAACCTCTCTCTTAAACTAAACACAGCTCTGCCTGCTTCTGCTGCGTGTGAACGACGTTTTAGCTGTGCTGGTCTACTCTTCACTGCCAAACGAAGTCGGATTGCCTCTGTTAATTTAGAAAACCAGCTCTTGCTGAAACTGAACAAAAGGTTCATAAAGTAAAGTGTGAAAGAAATGCTAAGACTTTAAGACACTTACCTGCCTGTTGTTCAGTGTATGGGGAAAAGTTTAAATGGTTCTACGCATGTTCAGAAACATTTTTGTCATTGTTTTAACAAACAAAATTCCTTCTTTTATATCTACATTTATTTACAAAACAAGTTACCTTTCTATACCTTGTTCATCTGAAAAATGTGCTTTGAACATAAATATTTATACTGGTGAATCGAGTTGAATGCCTGCTATTGACAACAGAATAAAACATCAGTCTGTTAAAAAGTAATTAATACTCTGAGTAGTTTTTGAGAACAGTACTTTGTACTTTTACTCAAGTATTTTTTTAACACCAGTACTTTTACTTGTAATTGAGTACAATTTAACCAGTGTAACAGTACTTGTACTTGAGTACAAATTTTGAGTACTCTTTCCACCTCTGATATACAGTACGCTGCGGTGTTTACACTGGTGAATCGTCTTTAGGAGGCTTTTTTCCAGTAATTACATTAATATAATAAGATAAAGATTTATTGATGTAAAAATGGATGCTCAGGCTTTGTAATGCAAAAATGCCCATCATTTGCCCTGATGCTTTGGCACTGTGTTAGTGTTTGCTATAATTATGGATTGAAAGGACTCAAAAGAATGGACTAAAGCTACAAAGTGAAGGAGTAATGGGAGAGCTGCCCGCCTGAGGACAGATTATCTGGTCCTTTTGTTACAGCTGAACTAAAAGCAGGAGACAGAAAGGAAGGAGATTGTTGCTTTTTAGAAACTGGATTTCTGTTTAAAGGCTCACTTCACCCAAAATACAAATAGATGCTTTTTTCCTGTATGTACCTGTAATGCCACTTCAAAGCATTCACAGCCCAAATACTGCCGTTCTGTTTGATGCCACTGCCATCACAGAGATACACACAATATTGTCCTTGTCACTAGTGCCATTGTATACAGAGAGATAGCACTCCTTTTTTGCAAAGTAGCAACATTTCCATTTAGAGGCTGGAGTGGTGGTCACAAGTTTGCCGGCCAGGCTTGGGACTTTATTTTTAACTTTAATGTCAATTGCTTATTGGATTGTCTTCCTCTTGCATTTTAATTTTGCTTTTACTTCATAATTATCATTAGTAATAAATCTTTGCCTTTTTTTTTTCTTAAATAAAAGGTTGCGGTAAGGTTTAAATATGTCCCTTTCTCAACATAAGTCCTGCATATCATCTAATGATGCTTATCCATTGCTTTTAAATGCAACGGCAATGAGAACAGGCTAGCTACACCAATAATTTTGGTCTTATTTGCCCAGTTTTTGAGATAAACACTGTAAGTGAATGTTATTTTGTTTGTAGCGCTCTATTGCGTATATTAGAGCAGGGCGATATGACCAAAAATATTTATCACGATATACATTTGAAAATTTGCGATAACGATATAACTGACGATATAATTGACACTAGACAAAATACTTTACAACTCCACAACTTTATTAGTGCAAAAAACCCCATCAATGTATTTTCACTTAAACAAGCAGCTGTTTTTTATGTGCATTAAAGTTATATAAAAATATAACAGTGCAAATTCCTCGCTGACAGTTTAACCAAAAGGCATTTCCAGTGGAAATTGGCCGACATATCCTCAGCATAACCATGTATAATATCCACAAAACTTAAAAAGAGGTTATACACACACAACATGGTAATATTATGTTGAAGCACAGTACGTATCACTCCGCGAGGCTCCTGCCTACGATAGCCGTAATGCTCCGACAATCCATCAAGCGGTGCGGGTTCGTAGCTTAGCAAAGTCGTACTAAAACATTTGACAGATTTTCAAGCGTCGTGTACATGAAATCGTTTTGAGGTCAGTAAACACAACCAGAACTCATACATAAGGCACACGGGATTATAAGGGGCACTGTCGATTTTCAGAAAAATCAAAGGATTGATTTTAAGTGTGTCGTATTTTCCAAACAACACAGTAATAACGACGGCCCGCTAGCATGCTCTACCAAAAATAGTACTTTGTTGTGTATCTGATGGACGAAAGCTAAACCAGTTCCACACCACTGAAGTTGCAGCATTTTTACAAACCAATTCTGGTTCATCCGTTTCATTCAACGATCCACTTTTGCTCTTCTCATTCTGCGTCACCGCCATGTGCGTATGTAAACAAAGGCACTTCGCATGCGCGTTTTACCCATATTCTATCGCGATTTCATTTTCCTATCGTTGCCCGGAATTACACCGGTATTACCGTGAACGGTATGATATAGCCCAGCCCTAGCGTATATGTTTCATTTAGAAATTCAACAGCAGCATGTCTTTCCACAGACATGGTGGCGATTTCATATGCTAAAGAAACAGTCGTATCCCCGGGAGTTATGTATTTGCATTGCACATAGCCACACTGCATGATTTACATACATAGTGTTTAATGTCATTCCACAGAGTAGGGAGGCTTTTACACAGCAAGACGGAAATTAAAGGTGTGGAAGTTCTGAGACTTGATAGAAAGAAAGTTTGTATTCTGTGATTTGCTCATTTCACTGTCATCAGAACCTTTCCCAATTCTTGTGTGTGTGTGTCTTAGCTATATGCACATCTTAAATGGCCACTCTAGCAGACTTCTAGTGGAAAAACAGAATGTTACGTGACTCAAAACTGATGCATTCACAATTTGTTCCATTTATGGGCTAAATTCTGAAATACTTCATCCTATAGTTCCCATAATGCAATATAAAGGTGTTGTTCAGACTTTCTTATTCCTGCTAAAGCCACATGGTTGTGGTTAAATAGTCAAATTTTCTTAGGAAGGTTCTCAGCTGAGTGACCCAGAAGTGTCAGACAGAATAACATGTTCCATAACATTCTCCTGATGTTATGGTAAGGTGTTTTTGAGCCTCTGTTATCTCCTGTAGCACTGGATACTGGGCCATCCTTTATAAAAGGTGAGCAGATAATGCTGTCCTAGAATTCAAAGTGACACACTATCAGACGGCGCAGGAACAGAAACAATCAACATAATTGACAAGCTAGAGATCATCATATAATTTACTGGTGTCTCCCTCGTGCCGTAATTTGCTGTTTTGCCAGCTTTTAGGATAATTGATAATTAATTTTACTTCAGAGATGCCAGAAGCCTTAAAAAGGCAATTTTCAATGTAGATAATGTCTTCAGCAGGAGAACAAAATAGGAGTGGACAGTGGGTGAGCAGCATTTCCTAACACAACCATTTAATTTCACCGTTGTTGCTGATATTTTGTAAACCAACATAGTAAAAAAGCATGAGGTGTAATTACAGTTCATTTTCAGGATGTTGTAGTTTTAACATAACAGATTCATGTCAGCAAGCAGCCAGGATGTAAATTTATCTTTGTCAAACTCCTTATCTCTCAACCTTCATCACGTTTCCCACTAAGGTCAAGGAAAACTCATGAGTAAAAACACATAGGCGGTAAATTTTTTGACTTTTTGACTCCAGTCCTTTTCTTTTGAACTTTGCCCTCTTCATTTAGCAGCTTCATTTCCTCCCACTGAAATAGCCCAGATGACATCATTCACCTTGTCATAATTAGGATATTAAACACCATGTACAAAATTACCGGGTCCGTGCCCCTGCCTTGTACAGATATCGCAAAAATTAATGAATTTGTAAAACATTAAGTGTTCCTCGAGGTTTTGCTGAATCACTGATCTGGCTTGGTGAAAGGGTTGCATGTAAAGTATACAGACATAGTTTATTTTGTAGAATTTGGATGAACCCAGCTTTTGAAATGGAGTGAGCACAGAGAGTAATAGAGACACACCAAGAGAGATTTGAAGGAGATCAACTCCATATGAATGATGTTGTGTTTGAGGCCTCGCTCAGCCATCCTGACACTGCGCAACACCAATCAGTCATTGCTGGAATGACACACACTCTGTCACAAACACAAAGACAAACCCACACACACACACAGAAACACAAACCCATTCGGTTCAATACACAAACATTAATAATGGACAGATAATAATCATACACACACAAAGTGCTCATCTCCGGCTATATCACAGAAGAGCACCACGGGTCAGTGTGCTATTATTACAGGTTCTCATTCATGCAGCTGCGGTGTTTGTTTGTGTGCGAGTCCAAGCGTGTGGATGTTGGAAAGATGAGCCAATAGACTGTTTCTCACCAATGTCTGTGACAGCTTCACTGACAGTAAAAGGAAAGATGGAGAGAGATGAAGAGAAGGGAATGAGGGCAGCACAGTAAAGTGTGTGTGAGAAAGACGAGAAAGACTCTTTGTATCAAGTAAGTGACAGCGAGGGGCTGCTGAGAAAACAGTGAACAGAGAGAGAGGTGAATGAATGAACGGGAGCACGTGCGTGTGCGTGCATAAAAATAGACAGAGTGACTGCAAGTATTCTGAGAGAGTGATGGAAGCTGCAAAAGCCGATGTTGAGAGAGACAGAAGGAAGAAGAGAGAGCTGAAGGGGAATTAAGAAAACTGCAGAAGAAGTGAGGCAGCTTTATGTCTGAGTGGGAGTAGATTGGGGGGGGGGGGCAAGGATGAAGCAAAGGGGGACCAGTTTTAAAGAAGAGGGGACTAGGGAGCGCAACAGGAGAGGGAAGTAGAAAAGAAGGGAAGGCTGACGAAATGGAGAGAGAAATCCAGAAAGAGGATTTAGCAGTGAGTCGAGAGAGCAAGAGAGAATGCGGGTAAGGGAGTGGTAATTGAGAAGAATGAAAGTCTAAGAGCTTTGAAGACTGTATTAGTTGTACTGTGTGAAAGGGCTATGGATCATTTAGTGACATCGATGTATTGGATTGGGGATAATGGGGATTTATGGCGGCACTTAATGCCATACCGGTTGAATTCCAACCTAAATTGTCATAATGCAGAACGTAGGGCGGATGGTGAAGGGTACATGGGCGTGTGTCTGTGTGTAGCAACATAATGGACGAGAAAGGAAAGGTAGAGAAACAGTGATGGAAAAAGTTTTTCAGTTTCTTAAAGTGTAAAAATCACAGCACTTGGAGAAAAGTGGACTGTAGGTAATGATTAATAATGATCATTAATGAGCAGAGTTTGCCTGGTCATGAAACTACTTTTAAGCCTCAGAAAACTATGCATCAAAATGGCTCTAATTCCCAAACAGTTCATGTGAAACTTGTTGAATTAAACCTGTGAATTAAAGTTGATGGTCTGAACTTCAACTACTTTGTTTGATTTAAAATCAACTGCGATAATGTAGAGAAGCAAAATCACAAAAATCGTGTCACTGTCCAAAACTAAATACATGTTTAAGTCTGAGAGGTCTTAGAAAAGAGCCCGAACTGCAAATATACAGGGAGTGCAGAATTATTAGGCAAGTTGTATTTTTGAGGAATAATTTTATTATTGAACAACAACCATGTTCTCAATGAACCCAAAAAACTCATTAATATCAAAGCTGAATGTTTCTGGAAGTAGTTTTTAGTTTGTTTCTAGTTTTAGCTATTTTAGGGGGATATCTGTGTGTGCAGGTGACTATTACTGTGCATAATTATTAGGCAACTTAACAAAAAACAAATATATACCCATTTCAATTATTTATTTTTACCGGTGAAACCAATATAACATCTCCACATTCACAAATATACATTTCTGACATTCAAAAACAAAACAAAAACAAATCAGCGACCAATATAGCCACCTTTCTTTGCAAGGACACTCAAAAGCCTGCCATCCATGGATTCTGTCAGTGTTTTGATCTGTTCACCATCAACATTGCGTGCAGCAGCAACCACAGCCTCCCAGACACTGTTCAGAGAGGTGTACTGTTTTCCCTCCTTGTAAATCTCACATTTGATGATGGACCACAGGTTCTCAATGGGGTTCAGATCAGGTGAACAAGGTGGCCATGTCATTAGTTTTTCTTCTTTTATACCCTTTCTTGCCAGCCACGCTGTGGAGTACTTGGACGCGTGTGATGGAGCATTGTCCTGCATGAAAATCATGTTTTTCTTGAAGGATGCAGATGAGATATTTCTTGGCCCAGTCTTGACGTTTCAGCTTGTGTGTCTTGTTCAGTGGTGGTCGTCTTTCAGCCTTTCTTACCTTGGCCATGTCTCTGAGTATTGCACACCTTGTGCTTTTGGGCACTCCAGTGATGTTGCAGCTCTGAAATATGGCCAAACTGGTGGCAAGTGGCATCTTGGCAGCTGCATGCTTGACTTTTCTCAGTTCATGGGCAGTTATTTTGCGCCTTGGTTTTTCCACACGCTTCTTGCGACCCTGTTGACTATTTTGAATGAAACGCTTGATTGTTCGATGATCACGCTTCAGAAGCTTTGCAATTTTGAGACTGCTGCATCCCTCTGCAAGATATCTCACTATTTTTGACTTTTCTGAGCCTGTCAAGTCCTTCTTTTGACCCATTTTGCCAAAGGAAAGGAAGTTGCCTAATAATTATGCACACCTGATATAGGGTGTTGATGTCATTAGACCACACCCCTTCTCATTACAGAGATGCACATGACCTAATATGCTTAATTGGTAGTAGGCTTTCGAGCCTATACAGCTTGGAGTAAGACAACATGCATGAAGAGGATGATGTGGACAAAATACTCATTTGCCTAATAATTCTGCACTCCCTGTAAATTACTGCAGATGGGAAAAAATAGTGTCCTTTTCAATGTAGTGGTTCTGAGTAAAAACTTAATTGAAGTGAAGTTAAACTAGTAAGTGGAAGAAAATGGAAATACTATATCTTAAACCTGAGTATAGCACTTTGTCATCTGAACCACTGAATATGGACACACATGGACACAGCAAGACAGATGCATCCCATCAGCTTCACTCAGTAATTCAGTAACAAGACTAATTAACTTTCTTTCCAAATTAGATGACCTCATATGAACACTTAAATCAGACTTCAGTGCTTTCTCTGGACCTAATCCACTTAAAGATTAAATCTGATGACTGTTTCGATTATTTTAAAACCTTCTACTCTTTCACAGGAAGGCTTTTTGCTGAGCATTTGTTTCTTCCTATTCATAGTCATGTATTTTCACACCTTTGAGAAACTGGAGTCTTATAATCAGCTCAACTGGTCGTGGTGGGGGGTAAAGTACCAGCTGGCATAATAGTGAATTTTAAAGAGAACTTATTCACTAATTTCATTTAGCTCCCCACACTGAACTGAGCTGTTTTTCTTCTTTTTTTAGTAATGGATTAATTTTGCTCGCACCTTTGTCTAAAAAGAGTCACTAAATACTCGTAGCATATTGAAAATAAAATATCATCCTTATGATTCAAGATACGCATTAAGATATTGTAAAGTCATATTGTAAAAAATTAGGTTTAAAAGTGAAAGCATTGGCAAAATGATGATCGTTTTTCCTCCGTTAATGTTTTCAAATGTTAAATTATCAGTTTATTTATTATCAGTGGAATTTTTTTTCAAACAAAAAAAGTCACAGTTTGATTTGATAATATCACATTTTCCCAGCGCAATAATTAAAGGACACCACACAGTCGAGTCTGTCTTTAGCACAAACAAAACAATTTAATCTCACTGGCAGCTTAATTTCTTTGATTACGAAAGCAGCGATATTGGGACATTTGGTCCATGAACTAATGGATTCATTTAATAATTTTTTCCGCTCTAATCTGGACCTTCTGGTCACAAACACGCTTCTTTAGCCATGAAGTCCCAAACACGCTGGTCACAGTAATTGCTGCATCCAGTTGTTTGATTTTCATAATATGATTATTTTATAGCAGATTGGACGCTTGAGGGTTGATGCATCAGCAGCTCCACCACCTCATCTGCATGGCATCACCACCTTGGGGGAAGTTAGTTTCAAGGATGTGCCGATTGGCCACCTTTTTTTTAATCGAGGAATACGAGTTCTATAGAAAAGTGTCGGTATCCCATGAAATTTTTAGCAGGTGCTGGAGTATCGTTGAGCTTAAATATTAATGAAGCAGAATGCTGCACACACTTTTCCTAACACTGAATATTAAGATTTAGTTTAAAGATTTAGCAGTCATTAAAGGCATTACTTTGATCGTATGAGATGTTTTTGTAATTATTTTGTGTTTTTGTGAAGTATTTTGTGACATTAACTTTTAAACTGTTGTTAATTATAATGAATCATGTAATATATAACGGGCATAAATGCTAGCAGCAGGGTGACTCACAGGATGCCATTCTCATGGAAGGGAATGTGGAGAACAGGCTGAGGTAGGTCAAATTACTCAAGAACTGAACTCTAAATCAGTGGCAACAGTTCTAATGATGTAATTAATCCAAATTTGAAGTTGTTTTGTCTTAATGTTCATCAGTATTGGTCAGGAGAGAGATGCAAAAGTGAGCGTAAAGCACTGTCAAGTTCATGGTTTGGAGCTGCTTTTCAGCCAGTCGTGTTTGGGATCGTGCCAAAACTGATTGAATTATGAAGCCAGAAAAGATTTTGATCCACCATGCAATGCCATCTGGAAAGCACCTAATTGGCAAGAGCTTCATCATTTACTTCATTATTATGAAGGCTACTTAAAGAAATTGCAAGAAAGCTTGCTTAATAGAGTTCAGGCAGTGTTAAAGAATGATGGTGGTTATACCAAATATTTACTTTCAGGCTTGTTGAGATTATACGTACTCTATTTTTGCCTTATATAATGTATTTCCACTTAAGTTTGCACATGTTTTAATGAATTGCTGCTCTTATTTATCACTTTCCTGGCAAAATATAAAGAAATTAGAGCTAGCTCTTACTGTATACCAGACACTTGTGCTGCCTTTCTGTCTGAACCAAGCTGTTTTAGCTCTCTTTGCCACTTTCATTAAGCCAAATGTCTGCTCATTGGTCGCCCATCATTAACAGCAGATTTGCTGTGCTTGGTGTGACCATATTAAGGACATCTCCTCTCATTGATGTTATACAAACCCAAAGATTGAGAACACTGTCTGAAACCACCATAACAGTGAGGGGAAAAGAAGAACGAACTCTGAAGAAAGTTGATGTTGGTTGATGGAGCCAAAAGAAATAGCAAACCTGGATTCGCTTTCATAGTGTTACGAAATCAGTTTCACCCCGGTTCTTTTATTCCGGGACGGCACCGGAACTCAGTAGTCCTTTTTCACAAAACCTTTAATCATCTTCATTCATCTTCATTTAAGCATGCATCTTCTAGAAGGGGAGATGTGCAAGGCCGGTGTCCCTCTGCAAATCTTCCACTCCTTTGTTTGTTACAGTCAGCTTTATAGACGCGACCCCGTCATAAAACCCCCACGGTGTGCTGCAAACTCTGTGTCTCTGTGTGTATGCACGAGCACGTGAGTGCCTGTGTGTGCGCGTACCCGTATGTCTATGTGAGTGCACGTGAGTGAGTGTGCATGTGGGTGCGTCATAACAGTCAAAGCACTGTGTGTGTGTCTCTGTGTACGTGACTTCCTGCCGGTCATAAATGTAATCTCCTCACCCAAGCTACACCAAATTCCTCTACACAACATAGAAAACAGAGTTAACATATTACAAACACTGAGACTCCCACTCTGCATCCACTGGGCCATTGGCCTCTTGTTGTCTTACATTTACAGATAAGGTGGAGAGTCTCCTACAAACCTACTTCTAAGTTTATAACAATTATGAGTTTTATTAAAGGTACAAGCATCAGCATCAGCAACCCCCAACTGTAGCTTCCTGTCGCCTTCTATGGCAGGCAGACCCCCAGTGTCCATAAATTCCTTTCTCTCTAAACAATTACACACACTCTCAGGCCTACAACTAACAGTTTGTGACAACAGCTGTGTGCAGATCAACAATGGATCATATATCGAGTGCGGGAGAGAGTATGAGCATGCAGCGTTTAAAGCGTGGAAGTACTGACCTTACTTTGAGTTTGATTCCATAAAAAGTGACAAAAACATTAGCGTCCGTTGTGCGTGGGAAGAAAACTTCTTTTTACACCGAAAAAAAACCCCTAAACATGCTCCGAGTGCGCAACGACGTAATGGGAAATTCACAGAGAAACTTGCGGATTCTTCAACTGACCGCTGCGTAGGAATGGGTACCGGTATCTGGTGCCAAGGCGAAGCGGTCAAAGTCTGGCTGTACTTCACAGGAAAAGATGCAAACTCAGCAGCCTGCAACAAGTGCTTTAAGCTGATACTGTGATGCTGTGCAAAGGAGGTAACACGAGGTAACACCTCGAATCTGATGAAACACCTGGCGACATATAGCATTTTGTTAAAAGCCGAGAAATGCGCAGATACTCCCTTCACCCTGGCCAAAAAAGGCTAAAATGACCAAAGGAAAAGTGGAAAAGAGGTAAACATGAGAGGTTTTTGGACAAAGTTTGTGTTTGTCCATTGTTTAAGCACTGCTTCCAGCCAAGAGTGATACTATATATGCCCTATAGCTGCAAAGAAGACTAACATTGTTATCTTTTTACAAAAAAACAGCTAAACATGAGAGGTTTCAGGACAAAGTTTGTGTTTTCCATTGTTTAAGTACCGGTTCGAGCACTGTTTAAGCACCGGCACTGTTTCAAAAGTACCGGTTTGGCACCGGTATCGGATAAAACCTAAACGATACCCATCCCTACCGCTGCGGCACACCTGCACCAGAGCACATCTCCGCCTACCCCACTCCTGCTTTACAGGTGAAAATAGAGCAACAGGACCGCTAGTCTTTGATTTTATTTATTTTCTGCTGTGTTTTACTTGCATCTATTTGAAAGACTGAGTGTAAACACAAAAAATATTTTATTTTATGTGCTGGAATGTGCAGAAAATAGGTTTAAATGTTAAACTAATTTCTTCAAGTCAGAGAATGGTGCATATAATTAAATTTTTGCTTGATGCATAAAGTTAAAAGATTAAAACTGATAAAACAAGTTTAAAAAAACGAGACTTTTCCATTTGATTACATTTTGTATGATGGATTATGCAGAAAAAGTAGAATTGGGCTGATAGAGCTATCGCTTTAGTATCTATTCTGGTTGTAAATCATGTGTTTAAAAAGTAACCAAGTAACTAAGTAATTAATTACTTTTGAAAATAAGTAATCAGTAAAGTAACCGGATTACTTTTTTGGGGAAGTAATCAGTAATTAGTTACTGATTACTTTTTTCAAGTAACTTGACCAACACTGGTACTCACAATAGCCATAATGCTCAGGTAAACTATAGCAACAGATTACTCTCCCATGTTGACCAGTTGCTCTCCAAGATAGATGGACTGGTTCTTATACAGTGCTTTTCTACTCTACTTTCTACAACTTGCGTCATTCATCCATTCACACCCATTCATACAACTACTTTTTTTTTCTATGCTTAAGTGCTTTCTATCTAACATTCACACTCCAGTGAATACATTGGAGTGCAACTTGGAGTTGGGTACGTTTCCTGATGATATTTGGCTACAGCCTGAGTTACAGGCACCCCACCCCAGATAAGCTTTGAATGCTTCCCAGATTGTGGGAGAGACTTCCCTGCTAGAATCCACCCCAATCACAGAGTCATGTAGGCCATTGTTAATAGAAAAAGTACTCATTATAGCAGCTTTCAGTACATATTATATCCATTATCTTGTTCAGGTTTTGAGTTTGTCTGAAGATTTCTGTCTCATCTTCAGTTCGGTGATGATGAATAGAGTTTCATGCCCACAGCAGTCAGAAGTAAAATATTTAAAAAATTTAACAATGACCTATGTTTCCAGAAATAACATCCTAGTTATTCCACTATGAACCACTTTAATTGGAGAAACAGTAACGAGGACCTTGTTTCTGCGGAGAATTTTTTGTTCTTTTTAGATTCGCTCTCTAATGCTGTGTGCACCAGATTCTATTAAAGTTCACATTATATGGATGGAGACAGGAGTCCTCAAGATGAATATCACAGACCAAGGGGACAAAACAAATTGATCTGCATGGATATGCTTATGTGTTACAGTTAAAAAGACTTCAGAGTGTCTCTGTATGTTGCTACAATCACTCTGAAATAAAACAACCAAGACTTGAATTCAAAGGGATGAACAAAGTGTTTTAACTATTAAATAATTATAGCCATTTTCAGGTTCTTGGTAAACTGACCCTTTAGAATATGCTAGCTGATGCATAATCCAATGTAGCAAAATATTTTGCTATTTTCCAGTCTGATTTGGTTATTGCTCTGCTTGCAGCAGCTGACATGCAAATCTGCACTGATTATCTAATAATGAACTGAGGAAATGTGAATTATGGGCAAATGTGCATCACAGCTGTCTAGGGAAAAAGCACTTAAACTGACTGCATCTTGTTTTTTCCTTAATGAATATGTTGAATCGGTACCATGACCCCTTGGGCACAAAAACCGTATTAAAACTCAATTGCACAAATTCAAAAATACTGTACACAAGAGTCAAGGAGTAAACAAATAGGGCTTCACCATTCCCAAGTCTGGTTTTGGAGATCTGTGGTCTTTAATAAAGGCAATATACTGCCTGTATTTGTGTGTGGATTGAGAGAGAGAGAAGATAGTGAGAGAGACAGAAAGTGACTCCTTAGAGTGGCATACGATTATTGAAATGCACCTGGAAAGTAAACTAATTTTCTCTGTGGGTCAGAGGACTGGTCATGGTAATAAAAAGAGAGATGTCATTAGATTCAGTGGTATTTGAAGAGTTCTCTGGGGGAGGAAGGAGAAGAGAGGGAGGTGTCTATAATATCTGAGGTTTTGAGAGAAAGTGTGAGACAGTGGGGGAAAAAAACAAAACAAAAAAAAAACAGGTGTGTGTTTTTCAATCCTCTTTCCTGCCACTATCTGTCTCCGCTGTGTACAGTGGGGCAAAAAAGTATTTAGTCAGCCACCGATTGTGCAAGTTCCCCCACTTAAAATGATGACAGAGGTCAGTAATTTGCACCAGAGGTACACTTCAACTGTGAGAGACAGAATGTGAAAAAAAAATCCATGAATTCACATGGTAGGATTTGTAAAGAATTTAGTCGTAAATTAGGGTGGAAAATAAGTATTTGGTCACCTCAAACATGGAAAATCTCTGGCTCTCACAGACCTGTAACGTCTTCTGTAAGACGCTTTTCTGTCTCCCACTCGTTACCTGTATGAATGGCACCTGTTTGAACTCATCATCTGTATAAAAGACACCTGTCCACAGCCTCAAACAGTCAGACTCCAAACTCCGCCATGGCCAAGACCAAAGAGCTTTCGAAGGACACCAGGAAAAGTATTGTAGACCTGCACCAGACTGGGAAGAGTGAATCTACAATAGGCAAGCAGCTTGGTGTGAAAAAATCAACTGTGGGAGCAATCATCAGAAAATGGAAGACATACAAGACCACTGATAATCTCCCACAATCTGGGGCTCCACGCAAGATCTCATCCCGTGGGGTCAAAATGATCATAAGAACGGTGAGCAAAGATCCCAGAACCACACGGGGGGACCTGGTGAATGACCTGCAGAGAGCTGGGACCAAAGTAACAAAGGTCACCATCAGTAACACACTACAACGGCAGGGAATCAAATCCCGCAGTGCCAGACGTGTTCCGCTGCTGAAGCCAGTGCATGTCCAGGCCCGTCTGAAGTTTGCCAGAGAGCACATGGATGATACAGCAGAGGATTGGGAGAATGTCATGTGGTCAGATGAAACCAAAGTAGAACTTTTTGGTATAAACTCAACTCGTCGTGTTTGGAGGACGAAGAATACTGAGTTGCATCCCAAGAACACCATACCTACTGTGAAGCATGGGGGTGGAAACATCATGCTATGGGGCTGTTTTTCTGCCAAGGGGACAGGACGACTGATCCGTGTTAAGGACAGAATGAATGGGGCCATGTATCGTGAGATTTTGAGTCAAAACCTCCTTCCATCAGTGAGAACTTTGAAGATGAAACAAGGCTGGGTCTTCCAACATGACAATGATCCAAAACACACCGCCCGGGCAACAAAGGAGTGGCTCCGTAAGAAGCATCTGAAAGTCCTGGAGTGGCCTAGCCAGTCTCCAGACCTCAACCCCATAGAAAATCTGTGGCGGGAGTTGAAAGTCCGTGTTGCTCGGCGACAGCCCCAAAACATCACTGCTCTCGAGAAGATCTGCATGGAGGAATGGGCCAAAATACCAGCTACTGTGTGTGCAAACCTGGTACAGACCTATAGTAAACGTTTGACCTCTGTTATTGCCAACAAAGGTTATGTTACAAAGTATTGAGTTGTATTTTTGTTATTGACCAAATACTTATTTTCCACCCTGATTTACGAATAAATTCTTTACAAATCCTACCATGTGGATTCATGGATTTTTTTTTCACATTCTGTCTCTCACAGTTGAAGTGTACCTCTGGTGCAAATTACTGACCTCTGTCATCATTTTAAGTGGGGGAACTTGCACAATCGGTGGCTGACTAAATACTTTTTTGCCCCACTGTATATGTTATTCATGAGCTTGACCTACATGTGCCCATGCTTGTGCGTGCATGTGTGAGTGTGTGCGTCAACCCATGCAGGAGTAAATGATAAGGTTCTGGTCCACTTTCCCAGATTCACCAACCACTTTCACGGTCTGACCACCCAGTTTGATATCTCTTCTTACAATAGAATGCGATTTCTGGCTGACAACAACTCAACTGTGTTTATGCTTTCATACTATGACTGCAGCGATGCTGCTGTTGCTCGCTCAGGCGCAGGCACGTCTGCCCAGTTCTTCTTCAGCACAGTTTTTCGTGGCAGCTTCCATGAATTTAAAGGAAAGAAGTATAACAGCTTTTGAAATGTTTCTACAGTATATGCAAATCGGAGCATATTGTTACTTAAAAGTTTTTCTATAATATTTGACCTGTTTCATCATTTTAAATTGAGAAATAGAGCTTCAACAGATTGTGTGGAAGATGTTGCAGATGCTCTTTATTTGCCAGGATAAATTCTTTGCTTCAGTACAGTTGCTTGTCTGTCTACAGTGATGGATCAAATCATATGCAATGCAATCCGTCTCCTAAGCAACAGCGAGCAAGCGAGTCCAAAGAAAGCTGGACTTAGCAGCATTAGATCTTTAGCCTCTCTTGTCCCTTTGGTGTCCTTCAGCATGAAACATCACAGACTGGCCTGGTTAGTAAACATGAGAGTGCTGTGTGCAGTTTACTGATGTTACATTGCAGTGGCTGTGGGTGCTGAAGAGAGCTGAAATTTGGAGCTGCCATTGTGCAAGTTTTACCCTTACAGAAAACACATGTGAGGATAGATACAAAGCTTTGAGATGTGTTTTGATTACATGAGAATTTAAAAGAAGTGTTGCCAGAAGAAACAGTTTCCATGTGTTCAACTGTCAATGGATGAGTTTGAGGAAATTCAACCACAACCACAGTAGTTGATTGCAAAATGGAACAAATGTGGTGCTGCAGTTAACAATTATAAGACTATTTTCAAACAGTGGAAAGAAGATGTCTTCGATTTACATCCTATTATTGACAAAGAAGAACATGTGCAATGATTTGGCTTGATTAATCACTTAAAATATGGATCAATTATAAGTGTTGTTGAGTAATTTTCTGTCGACTCACTAATGCCTGCTCTGGTTAAGGTACCGTAAGCTAATTATTTTGAACACAAAGATTCTCTGTGATGTGAAGTCTTATTGGACAGAATGATTTATGCATTGCTGAATGAGTCAGCAGGGAAAAGAAATGATGATGACGAGAGAAAACAATGATATTTTCTCACATTGCTAAAATATGGTTTGAAATGGATTGTCAGACATACAGTGTATGCGGAACAAAATGATACATCGCAGAACAAAACACCCGAGGGCACAAGGTAACTGCAAAAGCATTTTTCATTTAATGGGAACAAATGGGGGTCATTGTCGTTCTGCACATGAAACCGCCACATCCTAATTACAGTGCAAAGTCCTTTTCTGTGTCATAGCTTGTGAGTTGTGTGAATTTTTTGTTCAAGACTACTGTACCAGTGCCAGGTTGAGATGCAGGCGCTCTCCTCCTAACCGTATTCTTCTTGTTCTCTTCACCTCAGGCGGTCCACAGGTGGTGGAGACTGTTGATGGCAACCCCACGTACAACGTGAGCAGCGAGCTCACCCTGGAGGTGAGCGCCAGCGATGACAACACGCTCATCACCTGCGCCGTCAACCACCCCTCTCTTTCTCCGGGGGACAAGAGGAGCGAGCAGGCTCTGCGGGTGTTGTGTAAGTCAACTGGGAAATTGGGGGGAAGGAAGGCAGGTACAGAAGCTACTCGGGGATGGGTGAGAAGCAGTGGAAAACCTCAGACTGCTCTGTTTCTTTATTTCTATCCTGACCTTTTCTTTTATTGGGCAGTATAAGCCCATTTTCCCCTTTTTCGGTTTGATCTTTGCTCCAATAATTCCACATTAGCTGCCTGTAATCATGACCACACAGGAAATTCACCTTCCTCTGCTGGTGCACTTAGCCAGAGTTGAGTCACAGTGAATAAGGAGAGAGGGTTATCATCTAAAATGAAACTATAATTGGAGTTATGGAGTCTGTGTCACTGCTGCCACCCTGTGGGAAATATGACAGTACTGCATCGCCGGTGGAAAGTGATGTTGTGTAAGGGGTTATGTCATAGTGGGAGGCAGAGAGATGGTGACGCCTACAGGATGCAGATGGGAGGAGATGGAGATGGGGATGAATGGGATTGTGCATATTCGCACGGTTACAAGTCTTCTGTTATATAACTTTAATTTGTGTCTCTGTGTATATTTGTGGGTGTGTCTGTCGTACACTTACAGATTCCCCGAACGTGATGATACACCCTGAGAGCACTCTGCCTAGAGAGGGGGAGAAGTTTTCTCTTCGGTGTGTCGGCAACGGCAACCCCGAGTAAGACAAACAGATTCCTCAGTGCTTAAACACATACAGTGCTCTCTGATTTAGCCGGAGTCTAGACACCACTTGCACCCAGTCACACGTACCCCGTTCGAGGCACAATTATTAGTCAGAACAACAATATTTTAAAAAGTGAATAAAAAAGATACTATCCCAAACAATATCCTATATCTGGTTTAACTATGTAGCACATAATGTCATGGTCATGTTTCAGCATTTTCCAGCAGCTTGCGAGAAAACCAAGGCTCTCCTCTTTGCCCAAACTCAATGATTCACAGCTGAAATATTTTTAAATGACTGGAGTGAGTGAACCTTGTCATTGACTGAATTGGCAGTAAAGCTCCTCCCACTTGTGACTGATGGCGCTCTTGTATGCTGAGCTGTGATTCACAGTGTGTCACAGAACAAAGAAAAAAATGATTGTGAAAGACACAAAAACATCACAAAAACGACAATCACAGTGACTCTTTTAGAACCGAAGAATCCCGCTGAATGAGCGGTAAAGCAATCAAGTTGCACCTTTTTTTTTCAAGGTTTAACTATCAGTAACTAATAATTCAGTCCAACATAACAGGATGCTGAACTACCATCTCTCTATGCAACGCTAATAATTGCTAGTTTTGTGCTCAACTGATCCTGACAGGTTAGACCGAGCAACAGGCTGAATTCACTCTTACTGAACTGAAGACAGCAGGATCACCGCTGAATGTCGACACTAATGGATTCACCTATTGTTGTAGTTACCGAAAAGCTTTTAAAACTAATATGATCAGTCGCTGACAAACAAAAACCCAAAGTTAAAGGTGTCGCAACCACTTAGCTTCACACTTCCACCCTGGTATTAAAGTTGCGTAAGTGTTACTCTGATCTCTACTTTGTGGGCTTTAAAAGCCATGATGCCAGGTCTCTGTTGCCATGATGCCAGGTCTCTCTTGGAAATGAGATTTTTAATCTCAATGAGATTTTTTTGCCTGGATAAATAAAGGATTAATAAAAAAGGCAGGCTAAAATGGACTAAATAAAGACGTAACAGTGCTACGATTGGTTATAGAATCATTAGTGGTCATGGTTAAGCGACATCAGCTTTTACTCTTGGTGCGAGATGTCATTGTATTTGATGTCAAAAAATACTTTTTAAGTCGCATTCCTTGCACCTCTTCCTGCTTGCAATGATCATTAAAGCAGAAATATTTTCTAAAATTTCAACATGTGCTACCATTTTTTTTTCTTGACAGTTAATTCAGGGTTTATATGCCTTTTGTGGAGTGCCTGTAGCTTTTCTGAAGTAAGTGCAATTGCTTGACATGATTCCTGTCTAGTAAACCCGAGTTCATGACCACATTCAGATAAATGCTGCCTCTTATATAGCACTTTGGCCTGTTTTACTGTAAGATATATGGATGGGAGCCCTGCCTGTAATGAACAGTTCAGGCTGGCTTTACTGTAATCGAAGCTCTCACCCTGGTTGTGTGGAGGACCTCAATCGAATTTTGAGGCATTTTAGAGCAACATACAATGAAACAGACACGCGTGTAAATACTGTCACATTTTCTCACTGTAAAGGTGTCAGGTCACACAGCATAGGTACACAATCGTATAATAAAAAAAGCACACTCACACTAATTATGCGGGTAACAGCAGTCACAGTAAGTACACACACACACAGAAACACTTGTAAGCAATCAAAAATTAACATGTTCGGTTTCTGATGCCTTCTTGTGCAAATGGTCTCTTGTTCAAACAGGACTTGTGTGCGAGAACACACGGACAAAAACAAAAATCTGCTCAAACAAGCTCTGGTGTGTTCACTGATACAGCGTGTACATGTTTTTTCTGATACCCGCATGCACACAGAAACAAACTGCAAGCCGCGTCTTAAATCCTGCCCACACAAATGCACTTTCCCCTGGCCTTTCTGCATTATAGATGAATCTCCATCGATCTGTAGTTCTTCTCCCTCTTCTTCCTCCTTCCATCCTTCCATCATCACGTATCTCTCTGCCGCCTTGTCACTCATAGCTCGTTCGCGCCTCTCCGCCTTGTCATGCCTCCACCCTTTGGTCTCCTCCTCCTCCTCCACCTCCTCCTCCTAACTTCGTCCTTTCCTATAACTCTCATCTATCTCTCCTCACACCTTTTCCCTCTAAACCCCCCATCCCTCCCCTCCTCACTCTCCCTCCCGCTCTACTCTGCTGTCATCCCTTCCCTACTCATTCTCTTTCCCTGTCAGCTCATCACAGGAGTGGCTAGGAAGAAGACTAGCTGGTAAGTTTGATTGGCAGGTGGAATGCACAGGGGGCGGGGGAGGAGGAGGTGACTGTCATTGCATGTACGTGCTGTAACAGGCAGCATGGTTGTGGATAAATTATAGGCAGCATGGAAGCAAGGCATGGAGAGTGTGCCACAGTCAGGGGACCACCAATGCTAGAAATCCATTTGTTTGGGAAACATTTCAACCGTCCACTGAATCATGTTTGTTCTGCATAAGGAATAGTCTTGTTCTGTTATAATAAATGGATCTGCAGTGTCTACTTTGAAATGGCTTTGACAGGGCAAACGTTCAGGGTGCTCCTATTGGGATCACCCACTGTAAAAATTTACATGGAGTACATGGAGAGGCTTTAGATAAGAATGACTGCTGAGTGGCAGTGGAAAAAACACACACAGAAGAAGTGAAGAGAGAAAAAAAGAGGCAAAGAAAATAAAGGTAGAGAGGAAAGGAAAACAAACTGACAGGAGGGGAGAGGTAAGCGGAGAAAAGCGTGGGCAGAGGGGAGACAGAAAGATATGGTGACAAGCAGAGAATGACTAAGACAGAAAGGGGGAGCGCAAACAAGAGTGTGTGTGTGTGAGGGAGAGAGAGGGGAGTGTGCTCGGTTATGTGCACCGCTGCTTGTGGATGAGCTAGTGTCCAATCGAGTCAGATACAGGTTGCCCCTGCAGCTGTCAGTCAAAACCCAATCACTGCAACAACACCTTTCCTCCGACACACCCAGCCACTCAGCTCCCTGTCCTCCTTTTTAACCGCCCGCCCCAATCAAACTCAATGAATGTCACACTCTATTCCAGGATACACACTTTTCTCTCTGTGGTCACATCCTGTCAGGTTCAAAAGAATAACAGCGTATCAAATTCTATACTGTGTTTCCTTGACGCCCAGCGGCAAGAACTTTCTAATAGAAGAGAAAAGGATTTGTGCGCTACATTCTATTATAGTTCCCATTTATTTGATCAGGAACACGGGGTAGTGCTCACAATCGCTTTACATTTCTATTCTTCAAGTCACATAACTGAGTTAATCTCTCCCCAGACTTTTCACTTAACATGTTTACAGCTTAAAAGCCTGACATAACCTTGACCTAATGCTTGCAAGCTTCCTTAAGTCTGCAAGGTTGTGGCTATGTTTAGAAAACAGCAGGTGACACGTTACAAGATTACTAACCTGTGGCTTGTTAACGGACAAGGCCGTCCATGTCCTGTAGTTCAGTTTTCTTAAAAAGACCAAATATTTGTAGCCAAAGCGTAATATAGCTTACAGTACTGTGCAAAAGTCTTGATCCACATCTTATTTCTTTATATGTTGCTAGGAAAATGGGAAATAGGTGCAGCAGTTTATTTAGACATGCAAACATAGATGGAAATGCAGTAAGCAAGGCAAAAACAAAGCTCATACTATAATTCTAATCAGCTTGAAAGTCAATATTTGGTATGACCACCTCTATTCTTCTACATAGACTCTCTCAGGCACACTTTCTTGTAATTTATTCAAGTAGTCTCAAGAAATAGTTTCTCCAGGCTTCTGGAAGGACATTCAGAGCTCTTATTTGGATGTTGGCTGTGTTTTGTTCGATACTCTGTCAAGATGATCCCACACTGCTTCAATAATGCTGAGCCCTTGGGAGACTCAATCCATGACTGATACTGTTCCATTGTTTGTTTGTTTTTATCCAGGTTTGCTTTTACTATGTTGGCAGTGTGTTTGGGATCATTGTCATGCTGAAAAATGAGGTTGTTGCCAATCAGATGCTTTCCAGATGGTATTGCATGGTGGATCAAAATCTTTTCTGCTTTCGTAATTCCATCAATTTTGACAAGATCCCCAACACCACAGTCTGAAGTGCAGCTCCAAACTACGACAGTGTTTTTTACAGATGGCTGTGGGGACTCACTGTTGTACCTCTTTCCTGACATTTCATGACTGTGCATCATGACAAAAATTTCAACTAAAAATTTCTCATTTGGATCCAAATCCAGGCATGTTTTTCACAGATTTTCAGTCCAGTTTTTTGTGTAACTTAGCACATTCATTTGCCAATATCATTTCGAGAACATTTTTGACGTGGCTTCGGCAAACAGGAATCAGCTTAAGGACTAGATGCATCTTTCTGGTCCTGTGTCAGGTCTTCGCTGGATTTTTTCCTATTTTTTAAAGATGTGACTTTTACATAATGTTCATCTGCTGCAGGTATCTTTTTGCACTGCGACCTCTTCATTTGTCCTATACTTGTGCAGTTTCTCAAAATTTTTAAAGGACACGCTGCAGAGATGTGCCAGGTTTTAAGTTAAGCACTGTTGCCGCACAGCAAGAAGGTCCTGAGTTCAATTCCTCCATCAGGCCGGGGTCTTTCTGTGTGGAGTTTGCATGTTCTCCCCGTGTTTGCGTGGGTTCCCTCCGGGTACTCCGGCTTCCTCCCACCGTCCAAAGACATGCAGCTTGTGGGGATAGGTTAATTGATTAATCCAAATTGTCACTAGGTGTGAATGTGCGAGTGAATGTGAGTGTGAATGGTTGTCTGTCCCTGTGTGTTAGCCCTGCGACAGACTGGCGACCTGTCCAGGGTGTACCCCGCCTTTCGCCCTATGACAGCTGGGATAGGCTCCAGCGCCCCCCGCGACCCTGAAAAGGATAAGCGGAAGCGAATGGATGGATGGATGGATGGAACTCTTTGAAAATCACCTTACTGTTGCAAAAGTACTATTTCATGGTAATCACAATGTGTTATCATTGGCATTTTATTTTATATTAAATGAGGCAGCCTGCTGTTTGTGCAACAGGCTGCTAGTAGTTAAATGCATGAAGATTGAAAATAGTTTCTTTTGTTGTTTGCTATGCGTAGACACCGGTTCATCAGAAGTGGCAAAAGTACAGATATTCTATACTGATTTAAATTATTTACTCAAGTAAAGGTGAAAAAGTACAGGCTCTGAAATGTACTCAGAGCAAGAAAGTAAAAAGTCATTTTTAGGACCTCTCTATCAGCTATTTTTGTGCAACTGAACCTTGTGCTATATTAATGTAATAAAATAATGTTAGCAAACAGGAATATAAACTTTACTTTAGTCTAAATTTTATTCAGGTGTAGTGGCTCACAGTGGGGAAAAGAATAATAGCTTACAATAATTTATATTGTGGGCTCCAGTAGATTCTTTTAGTATATAGGCTGTGATGAGCTGATCTGTGCTCCTGCTGACCTTTGTGGAGTTACACAACTGTATTCAAAAAGATGCAAGCAGTCCTATCTTGGCTGATTCCTATCCTCTACACCGACATTGTTTATTCTGTCTTTATACCAGTATAAAGTTGGTATGAAGGTGGAATTCAGTGAATTAAGTGTCATCAGCTAAAATTCATATTAATCTCTGCTATCCTTCATGTAACCTAACTATAACCAGGAACACCACATCCACTATGCAACCTGCCAATAACACACAGTTAGTATAACTCTGTTTGTTTGAGTGAAGTTATTTTGCACTCTTTTCTCTCCCTGTGAAGAACAGCAGCTGGACCCTTAGCAGGCAGACACACTGTGCGACAAACTGCACACTTTGTGCGCTTGCTGATATTTGTTGAGCTGATAATAACGTTACATTTGAAATTACCTGCCACTCAAAAAATGTTACTGCCTTTGTACTTGCTCTTCTTCTGTAGGGTTAGCTAGAAGTACTGAAGTACTGCGAACACAACTTAAAAACATCTCCACTTGTTCAAAGAAAAAAACAAACGCCGGCCCACCTTGACTGGCAATATAAATTATGCATAGCTTGTATGGTTTTGCCTCTTTCATCTTTTTTTTAATGCAATAACCCCTGGTGATTGATATGCTATTAGGATTGTCTTTTATGTGTTTAATGTTTGAAGGCCCGCAGTGACATGAAATAAAAACTCCCTTCAAATGTGTTAAACCGAAAGTAACAAGTCTGTTTTGAAAATCTAAAGAGTAGAAAGTACCGATATTTGTTTAAAAAATTTAGTAAACGTAAAAAAAAATACTCAAGTAAAGTACAGATAATCTGGAAATTCTACATTAACAGATTTGTAGTTCCCAAACTTCCTCTGAAAAAGATCAGGTACAACAACTGAGTTGAGAGTGAGTAGAAAAAGCAGAAAAACCGTAAAAGATCAAAATGCCTCGAGAGCTATTGCCTAAGACCACTTTAAAAAATACAAGAAAGTCTGCTTGGAAGGAAAGTATAAAGACATGAGGAGTAGCATTTGCAGCGCACTGTTTGTCACTAACATACAGCCACATTGCTGGCAGGTATACTCAGCCTTGAGGACCTTTCCATACACTTCTTTGCCTGGGGGTAATTTTTTTTAAATGACAGGAAATCAGGGTCCAGTTAATTATCCTAACAGCACTAAATAAATAAAGAGTGAATAATGATTAAAAGGCCTCCAAGTCATCAATTTTATTTTCAGATTTAGTGACTTTTAAACTGCATTAATTTCATGGAAGCATAGATATGATGCCTGTGGATACGGATAAAGCACATATTTTACTTTATTTATTATCTGAATTAGTTACAAATGCTTTGGTTACAACTGAAGGAGTTCAAACAACATTAAACGTAGCTGGAGCCTCTTTAGTAAATTTGATTTAATGAATAAGTGCACCAGCCGGCAGCCTGTGGTGGGCCCAGTTTGGCCCACTGGCTGTAAGTTAAATACCGCTGTTGTGTTTCTACAGCAAACAGGTTGTCAAACAGAAGTTTATTTATACACATGCACACACAGAGCAACATTGCCATTCATTTGTAAGTTGAGTCTGTATGCCCCGTCTGCTGAGCGATGTTCTTTTACCTTTGCTGATTTAGTCTCTAAAAACTCCCAAAGGGTCGGCTGTGGCTCTTTAGCATCTAAATCCTCCAAATCTTTGCAAGCTTCAACTGCTGAATTTGTCTGTCTGATGAAAACAGAAAAAAAAAATTAGTAGCATAATCATTTCACCCATTGTTAATACAAAAAAGGTAATTAGAGCAGCTTCAAGGCTGTCTATATTCTGCAGGAAACAGTGACCTTGGGACTGAGCGCCACAGAGTGGGTTGGAAAGAGCGAGAGTAACAGTGTAGTCTCTGGGATTTAATCAAAAATAAAAACAACATAAAAAAATCACAAGGCTTATCCATTTATAATCTCTAATTGTAAAAATACCATTATCTGTTGACATGATATGTTCGGTTGAAATAACTCTTGAATTACAAAGATTTTATAAATTAGCTTAATTTAACAAATCTTATATTAATAATTTAGCAGAAATACCCAAAAGCTCATTCTTCTCAGTGATAATGATTACAACTGGGAGAGGGAGGCGTATGCAGCTCCAAAGTACCCATAATTGCAATAAGGAATGTCTTCAAGCGTATCATGACTTTTGTACAGTGTTTACTAATGCATGTGTGCTAATTGAAAACTTTCCACCTAAGCGGGGCTCACAGCCAAGAATAAAGCGCAGAGTTTAGACCTGCATGCTGGGAATTATCAGATCATTATCGTGATCTCACCAATCCGCTTTCTCCACTTAAGCTGCCCCGCTGTACGTAAACGTATATCGAGCATTATGTTTAATATTACTACACGAGTCACAGCCTGTAAATGTGGAGTTAATTGTTCGGTTAATTGCACATTATCAAGCATTTGGAAGCGGTGTAAAACAACAGAAGATTACATTTTATTGCAGGTAACCACACAATGCACTGAAACGACATGCTGATTTTTAAACATTTTATGGTTGAATAATCATCTTTTATTTGCCTCGGGGCACTGAAAGGCTTTCCCTTCAGGGTTGTTAGGATTTCTTTGCCTAAAATGAAGCATACTCGAAACTTTGACACTTGGTCTTTCCAAGCGTTATCTCCGCAGGAAGTGTCAAGGGAGCAGATTGTGTTTTTCATTAGCTTTCAGCCATTTGGAGAATTTTACCCAGCAGCAAAGACCAACAGAGTTACTCCTTTACAGCTGCGACTCATCCAGCTAGGTTTTAAATACTGGTTTGAAGTAGCTTATTCAAAGAGGCTCATTATTCCTGCCATTTACAGTTAGCGTACGAATGCCAACCTGGCCAAAGCCGTGAAGTTACGGATCGCACCTTTAGGTGTCGCTAGGAGTTTTTTCACATTTCCAGGAGTGATTAATCAGTCCAGTATATTCAGGTCTGTGCCCGATTCAGACTCCCCGTCATCCTAATTACTGTACAGTGCTTAAGGACTTGCACATTTACATAATTGATTCTTTTATCAAAGCTCGTCTCGCTATCTCTCTCGTTCACAATCTGTTATGCAGAATGGATTTTTTAGCGCAGCCTGATTTGAAATGCTGATCTTCACTCTGTTGTCTTCTTCTCTTTCTGTCGCTTTTAAGCGCCTTTCTTCTTCAAGCCGTGCCATTATTTTTTCCATCTTTCTTTTTTATTCATCTACTTTGCTGTCTCCTGCAACAACTTCCCTATCCCTCCTTTTTTCTCCTCCTGTTTCTCCTCGTGTCTCCTCTGCTCTGCTCTCCTGCTTTTATCTTTTCTTTTTCTGTCTTTATTCCTCCCAGTTTCCCCGCTCCTTTGACCCTTCCTTCTTTTCGCCTGTCTCGCTCAACCTTTTTTTCTTTCTCCTGAAGCACTTGTCACAGCTCCCCTCTCTCATCACTGTAGAATCTTTTGATTGTTCAGACTGTATATGTTTCAGCTGAGGTCTCTCATTCTCTCTGTCTGCCAGGCCCACTATCTACACATGGGACAAGAAAGATGGAGGGCTCCCCTTACAGGCCAAACCTGATGGTGCTGTCCTGCATTTCTCGATGCTCAACAAATCAGATAATGGCGTCTACGTGTGCCACGCTGACAACGGCATTGGAAGCAGCGAGGGGGAGTACACACTCTTGGTGCAAGGTAAGGAGAAAAAGCAAAAAGAGGGAAAAAAGGGATGTGTGGTGACAGAAAGAGGAAGGAGAGGGACTCTGGGATGTTTTCTTTCTTCATCACGTTTTTTTATTCCTTCTTTTGTTTGTTGTGGCTTTGCTTGTACTTCCATCTTTTTTCTCTTCTGATTTTCTTTTGTTTCTTTCCTCCTGTCTTTGTTTTTTCTTTTTGTTTTTTTCTCATCCAACCGCGCCTGACCACAACCATCCAACCGCTTTCGTTCATTTCTTGCGCTTCTCTCCCTTTGCTTTTATGTGACCCATTCATTCAATTCGTGGTCGTTTTTGCGCTTTGCTCACCCGTTTTTTTCTCCTGCTGCGCTTCATTTTTTTTCTCGACCTCCTCAAAGATCCCATGGACCCAGACTCCCCAAAAGTCACAGTTCCCTCACTTGGTTCTTCATCTTTCACCCCCTCTTCCTCCCTCCCATCTTCCTCTCCTACCGACAGCTTCTTCGGCTCTGGCTCTGATTCCATTTACTCTGACCCCTTTTCCACTACTGACCCCTTCACCACCTCCTCTTCCTCAAACTCCTCCCCTTCATCAACTGATGTGTCAACCACCATCTCTGAATCCTCCACCATGACCCTCTCCAACGCTCTCTTCCCCAACCTGCCATTCTCTCCAGACTCCTCTTCCCCCCACCCCACTTCATCCCCAACTCCTCCTTCCACCAGCTCTTCTAGCATCACTGCCACTCCCGCCTACTCATCCCCTGCCTCCTCCCTTACGCCCCCAGTTTCAGTCCAGCTGAATGGAGTTAACACTTTCACAGGTAAAACCAGTTACACACTTACGCACACACACCTGTAAGCAAAGAGATGCGAGAATCTTAATATAACCGAGAAAATCCAAAACGTTTGAAGCTTTCTTATGTTTTCCCGCTGTACCAAAAATTGATCTTGAATTGTGTAGCAGTCAAAAATATTCTGACCTTGTGTTACATGCGCGCACACACGCAAACACAGAATAAAGCGTGGCAACAAAGGAAATGACGGAGCACTCCATAAAGGAAAAAATGGCATTTGTTTGGCTGTGTCACAGCTGTTTCACATTTTTTTCTTGTCTTCCTCTTTCCTCCCGTTGATTATCCTGAACCCCAAATCTCTTCCTTAACAAACATTCCTCCACTTACCTAACCACCAACCATCCCTCCCTCCATCCATACATTCAACAATCCATCCACCCATCCACTTCTGAAGATGAAGCACGCAACATTACAGGTATAACTTTTCCACCAGTCACCTGTGGTCTTTTTGTTTTCTGTCGTTCCAACTTTTCGTCCACCTGTCTGTCCGCCTGACTCTTTGTAGTTTTGTTTTTGACTGTCTGTGATTCTGGGGGGAAAAAGTAGTCTGGCGACACTTTGAACTTGTGAGTAGAGGGATGAATATTTTATACTCTGCCCACATAATGCTTTGTTGTTGCCCATACATACACAGACTGGCTCCAGACACAAGTACCCACCATTCCCACGTGCTGCACACACTCACATCCACACTCACTTCTATCTCCCAAAGACACACAGACTAGCATGACCCCTTAAGTGGTACAAGTCATTTACACAGTGTTCCACTTCCTCTGTGTGTGTTTCTCTCTGTGTGTGTGTGTATGTGCGCGTACCAAGGAGGGAGGGGGGTCAGGCTTCGAGGTGTTCTTGGGTCTTGTCTGCTTTCCTTTGATGCTGACAGCAGGATTTATGGGCTCATTCTCAGTCTCGCCTCGTCAGCATGCCCCTCTCTCACCTCCACGCTGGCCAACCAGAGTGTGTGCCCGACTCTCTGTGTTTGTGTGTTATTCTGATCGACGTACAGAGTCCTACCCTCCGCTTTCCCCTTTTCCTCTTTTCTCCCATTCTCTTGTCTAGAGCTGGCCTCTGGTTCACCACTGTCAGGCCCTTCACGTCTCCAATTGGCTGAAATATATTTCTCCTACAAAAAGGCCCTTCACTACATCCTTTGGTGACCCAGCTGGTTGTAAAATGTTCTTTTCTTCCATGTTCACTTTCAGTTTTATTTCTGGTTGACAGTAGCTATTGCTGTGCTTTAGTGTCTCTGTTCTGCAATCCAATTGAGTGTAAAGAAAAATAGCTTGTCCTCCACATTGTTTTAACTTGCTGATTGCCAGGTAAAAAAACAGCCTCTCCAAAATCGTTCCTTTTTATTCCTCTAATATCTTTTTAAGGTGTGTTTTTTGTGTTTTTTGGTATAAGACACGCTGCATTTCAGTTGTTCCTGCCTAAGTGACTTTCAAATAATGAACACCCAGTGTCTGATCAGTTCTAAAAAGCCAGGCGAAATGATTGATGTATTGTGTTATTTCCACCTAGATCGCTTTCTCTTCTGAAGAGTAAGTTGATTAAGTGGCTGATTTGAGGCAACAAGAGGAACTCAAAATTTTCTGTTGTTGGCTGAAAAACCTTCATCTCTTCAAAACATAACAAACAAACAAACAGAAAAAAAAACACTTTAAAGAAGAGAAAAGGATGTCTTCTCTTAAAGTCAACTGAACATTATTCAGAAACTTACCCAAGTCAAGAAAAAAAGAAAAATGAAAAACTGTTCTGAAATAATTGTGTTGAAGTGTAGACGCTACATAAATGAAATTTTTGTTAAGTTGTTAGCACTTTTATAATTATGAACATTATTATGGCGTTAGCACGCGCTTAATCCATCATTTATATAGTATTACTCCTCCTTAGTTTGACGTTTAAAAAATACAGATAAATACTTATGACTATGATCATGATTATCATTGTTACTAGCTGTTATGTAGTAGCAATGATAGGTGTTACTGGTGTAACAGATGGACAAACATATTTGTGTTTATAAATGACATACTAACGAGGAGTAATGTTATATGAATGATGAATTAAGCACTTGCTAATACCTTTATAATATCTTGCAAATGCTTAATAGTGTGACATTATCCTAAAGTGCTACCGTTAGGTCTTTCCTGTATTTTTATGACACTTCTTTTATGTCATGTACAGCGTGACTTGGCTGAGCTATTTGCTGATTTGATGGTGTCAGCTGTTATAACGGCCAATAAATGAAGATTAACAAAATAAAGAAGAGACGTGAGAAGCAGCCTTCATCTCTAGGTGTTGATGTTGCATAGTTTGTCTATCTGAAGGTGGCCTGCAACTTCCCTGGTGGCAGCATTTGTTTGGAACACCACAAACACAACAACAAGCTGATCCAAGCAGAGTCGTGTAGAGCATAAGCAATCAATAAAAAACAAGATTATTTTTAAACTGTTGTGTCATATTATCTTAGTAAGGACTCATAGATAACTACACATAATGGTTAGGGAAATCTATTTATGTGTAATGAGTCTGCAGAGCTTGCAAACTCCTGTGGAGAGAAGGAAACTCAGGATTCAGATACTGATATGTAGACACAGAAAAAGTAAAATGAAAATATGCAGTCCAGCAATAAAGTTCATGATCAAAGTAACAGAAATCCAGAAGGAAGCAGGAATAACAGACTGGCAGAAAACAGACTGGGAGGGTAAACGGACTCTGTGACACTGGACAAAGGAATGATAGGATTATATTAGCTCACAATGAGGGCTGATGGGGATTAGACACAGCTGGACAGAAACAAGACGCGGGTGCAGACAATATAAAACACTCACGGAGGGAATAAAACTAAATACAAGACACAACTAGCTAGCAGAGCAAAACACTAAATGGGTAAAAACAACTAAACAGGGAAACACAGACATAAGAATAAACTTGGCACAGGAGGGAAAAAAAGGAAATACAGAGGCAAATACTGCACAAAGTACTGGATTAAAACTAAACTGAAGAATCATAAACTTCAAAAGATGCAACAAATAAATTATCTGCTGCATTTTCTGGTTGCACTGCAATTTCAACTTGTATATATTTTTTTAAACATATATTCATAATACAGCTTTTAAATCATTAAAAAGCTAAGTGTTACTATCCTGCAATACATGACAATCATTTTAAACTGTAGTAAGTTATGAAGAACTCTTACTCATTACTTGTTTGATGGAATGTCAATGATTTAAAATTAACAACAAGAAGTTCTGAAATGTGCTAGAGTATATGAAACATATTCATTCTAAATCCTCCGTGATTGAATGAATCTGCTAGATAAATGTATACTTAATCAAATCATCCTAAAAGCAGAATCTGGGGCTTTGGGAGCCCCTGGAGGTTTGGGACTCTGGTACAGTTTGGTGCATTGCCTTGGATTTCTCAAGACCGAACATTTTAATTCAAAGAGGAGCATAAAATCAATCAGTCACAGTGAAATCACCACGGCTGAAGGGGTCAGGATTTCAGCCAACATCAAGAGTCTGTGTGTGTTCCCGCAAGGTTCCCACGAAGTGATTGGTACTTGGTTTGTAGACTGCAAACAATTTTTAAGGTGACTCAGTGGCCTTCTTTCTTTCGCCTGGCTTTTTCACATCCCTGTCTTTGTCTTCTGAAACTTTGCCTCAGTGGGTTTTATATATTGACAAGTCTTCTCTGCTCCCCTGTTCTTGTCATTTCGCTCTGTATTCTCTCTGTCACTCTCCCCATTATTCTCTCTCTCACTCTCTTTATTTCTACCGCCTTTCATCATCCGTTTCCACCAATATTCCTCCACCCCCTCGTCTCCCCCTCTGTTCTCAATCTCTGTCTCTCTGTCATGCTCTCCCCTTATTTCTCGCTGCTTCTACCTCATTTTCTCTTGCTTTTTTTTCCTCTTTTTCTTTATCATGCCTTCTCTTTTTTTCCCCTTCCCCCCTTTCTTCTTCTTTCTTCCACACTGCTCGACCTTTTCTTAAGACCCCACAGCCATGTCGACGACTTCGGGGGTGGACCACGCCGTGATCGGAGGGGTAGTGGCTGTCATCGTCTTTATCTTGCTTTGCCTCCTCATCGTCCTCGGCAGATACCTCATCAGACACAAAGGTCACTGCCTCCCACAAACACGGACTCATGAACACACGGACGCACACTCATTCATGCGTGCACGAGTATACACAGAGATACACTTGCATAAATATGGATACATGAGCTCCAAGACTGGATCTCGCACCTGCAAATATGCATACAAATGAAGGAACACAAAGAAATGCAAATGCAGTTACACCTACAGTATATGTGAGTTATAAGCTTAAAACTTGGAATTAATGAATTTATTTATGCTCAAATCAGAATAAGAAGATGAATGACTCACACAAAGAGAATGTTTATTTCTTTTTAAAACATTTTGGTTCACATAACCCCCCTTTTTAAATTAGACTGCCTGTCATCGGCGATGTGTCACCAGCCTTTTCTTTTCGTTACATCACCAACTTTTATTTGGAATTTAAAATAATGCGTTCAGTCCAATTTTAGGACGGAAACAGTAAATACTGTAATGCAAAGTTCAGAGGCAATAAAGACCTGTTTCAGTACCCAGGTGGGGTGGTTGATTAAAACAAACTCCACCACCACTCAACCAGATTCAATCCCTGAGTTAGGTGCTTCAAGCTGGTAGAATATTGAAAGCGACTGCCTGCTGGCTGTTGTTTACAAGTGCCAGATCTACTAGGAATGATGTCCGTTTCCCTTCACTACCAATTACCTCTGACTGTTTCAGGCAATTGTTTGTCAGCAAATGGATATGGTTTCTAATTTGTGATGAGTATAGTGGGCACAATGCTAGTTATCCTATTCATTAGACGTAAACTACCAGTACATGCAATAAAAAGCTAATAACACTCAGACCTTTACATTTAAATTTGTGTAAGAAGTAAAAGCCTTATAGGTGATGGAGTTATTTACCTAACTACCTTTGATTCAACAGACTTATGATGACCTAACATTATTTTAAAACAGGCACCAACATCATATTAAAACGGTAATAGTAATAAACTGGTTCTTAAATAGCGCTTCTCTGCTCTACCTGAGCATTCACCCATTCTTACCCATTCACACAATCACTTTTTCTCTGCTTTCTAGCTAACATTTATACACATTCATGCTGCGATGGAGGCATCAGAGAGCAACTTGGGGTTTGTCTCTTCCCTAGAGATATTTGGCATGAAGACGTTCTGTACTTAAGTAGAAATACTGCTGTTAATAATTACTCCAGTAAAAGTTGAAGTACTGATTTAACTTCTTTACTAATGTAAAAGCAAAATAGCAGGCTCTGAAATGTACTCAAAGTAAGAAAGTAACAAGGATGTTTCTATTTTTGTGCAAAGTTAACTGAACCTTGTGCTATATTAACATAATGATAAAATGAATGGCTAGATGGGAATGCATACTTTTTGTTATTCTAATTATACTCAGCTTGAATCTGAAGAAAAAGAAGGAAGATAAAAAAAAATACATATCTATTTTCTGTTGCCTACATTGCAGAGGGTGTCTGCCTCTAAACAGAAAAATGTGTACAGTCAGGGGTTAAAGTGGAATTCAGCAGGTGGGGAAACCTAAAATTGGTTGCAATGGCTCACTGTGGGGAAAAGAATATAACTCACAATAATTTATATCGAGAGCTCTCGTAGATTTTCTTAGTGTGCAGGCTGTGATCAGCTGACCTGCTGCTCTTTGTCATTTGCACACCTGAATTGAACCAGGTGTCAGCAGATGTTTCATGAGTTGTTCTGGCTGATTTCCATCTACACTGTCAGTACACTCTTTTTTCTAGATGGTATAAAGTTGGTATGAAGATAGAGTTCAGTCAATGGATCTCAGCATCATCAGCAAAAATCCATATTAATCTCTGCTACACTTGATGTAACCTAACTCTGGCCATGAAACCACAGCCACTGTGCACCAGTCACACACTTTACTTTAATCCATCACAGTACAGCAAGCTCACCTGTTTATCCTGCACTAACCTGCAGAGTATTTTCATGCAGCCTTATAATAGCACAGTTAGTCTGCCTCAGTTTGTTTAGCAGCACATTTCACAATATGAAAAAACATAATTTCATGATCTGATTTAAAAACGGCAGCACGGTGGCACGGTGGTTAGCACTGTTGCCACACAGCAAGAAGGTCCTGAGTTCAATTCCACCATCAGGCCGGGGTCTTTCTGTGTGGAGTTTGCATGTTCTCCCCGTGTTTGCGTGGGTTCCCTCCTGGTACTCCGGCTTCCTCCCACTGTCCAAAGACATGCAACTTGTGGGGATAGGTTAATTGGATAATCCAAATTGCCACTAGGTGTGAATGTGCAAGTGAAAGTGAGTGCGAATGGTTGTCTGTCTCTGTGTGTTGGCCCTGCGACAGACTGGCGACCTGTCCAGGGTGTACCCCGCCTCTCGCCCTATGACAGCTGGGATAGGCTCCAGCGCCCCCCGCGACCCTGAAAAGGATAAGCGGAAGTGAATGGATGGATGGATGGATGATTTAAAAACACGAGAACTTGCATGTAAGGTTTAAATAAAGCAGCTGGACCTTTAGCTAGCAACACACTGTGTAGCAAACTGCAATGGTTTATTTTCTGCTGGTCTTTGTCTGGTTAATTTTTACAGTTACAATGTTGCACTTTCGCTGCCTTATTTAATCTTACTTCTCCAAATTTTTCTCTCTCCTGCCACAGGAACGTATCTGACCCACGAGGCCAAGGGCTCAGATGATGCCCCGGATGCCGACACAGCCATCATCAACGCAGAAGGAGGTCACTCCGGAGCAGAGGACAAGAAAGAGTACTTTATCTAGATAGAGAACAGAGTGGTGGAGGAAAGAAGCGGGAGGAGGCGGAGAAAAAGTTGGAGGACGTGGATTGGAGGAGAGGGGAAGAGTGAAGGAAAGGAAACTTCGATTTTTTTTCACGATGCTTCAGTTCTTCACTCTGTTGGAGGGATGATTGGGATGGGAATGGGGGGAAAGGACTCTGGGCTGAGTTGAGCTTCAGCTGGTACTACCCTCTTTGCATTGATACAGGGAAGTGAGATTTTGCACTGACATATGGATGAACTAATGTTACACTCAAACACACACACGAACATGCAACATACTTGTGTCAGTTAAGGGGTGAATCTGTTTTCACACAGACGTGAATGCTCATAGATGCTCAGAATAACAAACGGGAGCCTCCTACTAACACGCATCCGAATTCTGACACATTAACACATTGTCACACAAGCATCGTAGCCTATTTTGAACTGTCAGCGCCGTGAAAAATCAAAATTGTAAGTCACATTCCAACATGTCGAGCTGATATTCCACTTCTCAAACCTGTCTTCTCAACATTTAATCCAAACCAGGTCTGTCTATTCACTTTTTTTTTCTCCTCATTCTCTACATCTAACAAGGCAGAATCCCTCTATAAGCCTCCTCGTGACAGAGAAATCCATCTAAAGCAAATTATTACTGACAAACATAATCTCCCTCTCTCACGGTTTAATCTTTTTATGCCATCAAACCTCTTCCTACGTCCTCGCAAACCCCGGTACGAGCCATCGAGTTTTCCACAATGCAACGCCACAAAAACATGCAACACCCATGCAAAAACAGCATTCCCACCTTGTGCTACAAAGCCCAGGGGCTCCAGTATACATATATAAATATATATATATATAGAATTATATAGCATTCTTTTTACTTGACAGAAAATGTTTGGTGTGCTGTAAATACACTCTCTCTGTCCTGTTTCTGCCTTCTGTCTCTCCTTCTATCCCCCTTCTCTTTCTCTCTCCACCCCCCCTCTCCTGTAACTCATACAGTCTGTTACTGCATTACAGTATATACTTATATACTCAAAAAAAAGCCTGCCTGTTTTTATTACATGCGTGGAAATGCAGAGTCGAAATATCAATATCTGGGTAAAAAATAGAAACATAACAACAATGATGTTGCGATGAAGACTAACATTAACTGCAAATATTTGTATATTCTGATTTTCTTTGATCTTTTTTTCTTTTTTTCTTTGATCTCTTGGGGACTCGTGAGGGATTTTCTCTCGTCAGTGTCTCAGTATGTTACTGTCAGTGTTAACATTTTTACAGTGTTTGTCAGTTTGTCAGCCCAGGAGTCCATGAATCGAATTCCTAACTTGTATTTTGATTTTGATGTTCAGGTTTTCAACAATGTTTATGTACTTAGTTCCTTTTTTCGCTGATGAATGGAGTTTCTCCCTGCTTTGTCGGCTCTCTGCTCCTAAATGCTAATCAGCAGCACACCTTCGGTCGAGAGCTTTGAACGGCGACAAGTTGGTGGTGGAGTTTATCTTGAATTCTGCTGCCCAGTGTTTGTACTTGTGGACCACTGTGGCTTTCCTTCCAGCTGGCCCCGCTGATCCCACGGTTCACCTTCGCCGTTTTTCTCTCTGCAGCAGACTGCTTGTCTTGGCGAGGCCACCTGGCGCTAAATTCATTGAGTAGTGACATCATGACTTCCTCTAAGAGGTTGGCACATTTGCTGCTTTCAGAGGTGAAAATGCTTGCTTGCTTTTCCACTACAGGCTACATGCATTATGACAAACTTCCCGGCAAAAAACCTTTCTGTTACTGTTTGTTTTTTTTGTGTGTGTGTGTGTATGTGTGTTATTGCAAGCAGGAATCATTTACCAGCTTAGCAAAAGGTTCCCATAAATGCACAGTGTTTTATTAAGGTTGGAAGTTCGCCTTAGCACTGAAAGCTCCACTTGGCCCGGTCATTGAAATTGATTGCAATCTAACTAAGAGGCTCTGGGCTCTAGACTGTACACATGCCAAGCTTTGGTTTGGTGGGCAGGGTGCCGAGTCTGGGCGGCACTAACACTGAAGAAAGTCATTTAGTAACTTAAATGTCCTCTTCTCTTTTTTTCCCCCTCTGCTCTGCCCGTCCATTTCTTGCATTCTTTAATCAATCATCCCGTCTGCGTCCTGATCCACCTTCACCCCATGTCCCCTCTTCTCATCACTCGTCTCCCCCACTCCATCTCTGATTGATGTCTGATTCTCCTTCCTGGTCTCTCATCCACGAGTTCACATAGACGTACAGTAGAAGTAGCGTCTATAGCTTTGCTGGCGTGTGCTGATGGCTCTTCGAAGCACTGTTTGGGAGTGTTTGGAGAGGAATCCACTTGCTGTTGTTGTCAGTCTACCTATAGACAGTTATGTCTTTGATAGTTTTTGTACACATTTTATGGGAATGTTCAGGGAATGTGATTTTGCATTCCTTTCCCCGTGTTGTTGTTAACCGCTACCTAGCTTTCTTCTTTGTGAGCAAGTAGTATGTCTATAAGCTAGCTATTCTACAAAGGGTAATGCGACCTGAAGCAGGGTCAGCTGTTGTTCTTTTTTTCTGCCGAGAGCTCTTGGTGAGACTATTTAGTGACTGGTGATGTAGTAGCGAACCCGGGTTAAACAGTGCTTGGATTCTGTGTGTTTGAGCTTGCACTGTTTATCTGATGTTTGCTCTACAACACTCTTCTGCTATCATTTCACTGCTATCATGCCTGCAGATCAGAGGATTGGCTCTGTCTCACAGAGATTGTTGTCCACTTTGAAGATGTTACCATTGACTTGTATTTAACCTCAGTCTAGTTCTGCTCTGTGAATGGAGAAAGGAATATCTGACTCATACTCACCAAAGTGTAGTGTCTTTTAAAAACTAATGGACCTGTATTTGCCTGTAATTTATTGTCCTGTCCTTTGTCTTAGTTAGTCTGCTAGCATGTAGCTTGCATGAGAAATGGTTGGAAAGTGTAGATAGTGTTGCAGATGAGCAGCGATGACAAGTTCGTCTCCTGAGACGAGAAGCGGCGGCCTAACCGGCTGACCTCCCTGCTTTTCTCTGATCTGCAAACATGTCCCAGTGAAATCCGTCTGCACCGCCTCAACACAGCAGAAAAGCAGTGAAGCAACTGGCAAAGGACTCGTTATGCCCTTATCAAAACCACGTAGGGGTATAGTGTTGGACTGAGATTTGCACTCACGTCTAATTGCATTTCAGTGCATCAGTGCAGTAATGATTGACTGTCACCAGATGCCAGCAAACAACAGCTTTTCTTCTCCCTCCTCGGTCGGTACGAGCTGTCCTGCCCTTCCACCAGACGCGCCACCTCCTCTTCAGGCAGCCGCACACTAGCTGCCGCCCATCTCTTTTCATTTTGTAGAATAAGCCAATTAATTTTTAAATTATGTTTCATTAAAGTTGTGCATAATCTCATTGTTTTCATTTCAATTGATATCTTTTTTTCTTTCCTTGAATTTAGATGTTCCAAAACTTGAAGGTTAGACATTTAGTTTTTTGCATATGTTATTGTTTCAACAACGATTTTTAATTAATTTCATGTATATAGTGTTGCCTTTTACCAGATACTCTTACGAGCTACATACTTTGCACATACACTTTGGATACAAACACATCCACACACACATTTGGATATGCACAGCAGGCTTGATGTCTGTTACTATGGTGTATTTGTACATATGTGTGTGTGTGTGTGTGTGTGTGTGTGTGTGTGTTTGTGTATGAGTGTGAAGCGTGTAATAATTGACCCAGACAAACTTCAGATTTACTCTCATGTGTGTTGCATTCACAAAAATGTTCTTATTTCAGTAACTCAGACAATGTCTTTGTTCTTATCATTATTATTTTGAATGACAAGTCTTCCTTTTGAATAAATATCCATATCACATGGGAGTAGTGCTGTCATTTATGTTAATTTGTACTATGGCTGATGATGTCATCAAGGTGAGGCCCAACCGCATGCAGTGGTGGGTTTTGCATCTGTTGGCTGTTACGTTCATAAAGTATTTGTTTTTCGGGGTTACTTTTGTTAAAATAACAGTTCAGTTGTTGACTTCAATAAACATGCATTTGGGTTAATTTCACGTGTCTTATCATTTGTTCTTTATGCTGGGAAACAGTAAAAATTCCAGGTCTGAAATGCCCATTAGAGCTTTCTTATGAAACTTTTTTTTAATATGAAAGTGTGGTTAAACACATATTTTGCTAATCACATTTAATAACTCAGCACAGACTCGTCTTTCATGTTATTAGTACCTGTGTTTACTGTTTCACGCTGTAAAATTTTGTGGTCCCGGCAGTTTACTGCATCATTGAAAAATGCAACATTTTCTTAAAAAACTGAGACTTTTCAAGATCAAAGACCTCTAAGGCGCTCTCTGTTATTTAAGATTTTAAATGCCTTCATATTCATCATATCAGAGAAATATTTGTTGAGAATAGCTTCCTATCTCTCTCTGAACTAGATGGACTGGACAGTTTCTGATTCTAGACTCAATTTGAATCGAAGCATTGCGCCTATGGAAATACTCTTCAGCTAAAATATAAGAAATATATACATATATATATATATTTAAAAGAATATTATATGCTAGATCTGTAGTGATTTGATTAGGACTTTAAACAGGCTTATGAGATTTATGAGCTTTCTTTTCTTTGTCAGCGGATTCTGGTTTTTTTTTTTTCCTGTTTTTTTTTCTTTCTTTCCAGTGATTAAACATCTTACTTTTCATCAGTCTCTGTGCTTGAAAAACACTTTTCCCCCCAGAAAGTAATTGATGTGATAAAATGGCTCATAAATCTAAAAGCCACAGAATGAAGTTATCAACAGGTCCAGATGAGCCACACTGCATATTTTGTTTCTAGCACGCAGCTAAAAAGAAGGTCCAACAGATGGCAGTGCAACATAGTAAACTGAACACTCTTGTTTAAACAGAAATGATCTTTGGTTATAAAACTAAGAAAGCTACTGACTGATGTTCTCACTTAATTCTATTAACTTACATTGGACACTGGCAACAAAATTCATCTTATTATGTCTGAAACCGATTATTAAGTCTTTCTTTCTTCTGTGTGGTTTCCTTTCATTGCTCTTATCTTTCCCTTGCGTCCTCTCATTTAGTTTGCTCTGCGGTTTGGGGAAAATTGTTAGCACATGTTGGTACTGGAGGTTAATAATCAGCCTTATATTGTGCACATGCTACTGGTTAATTGCACAGTATGTAGTCGCATCAAAACAGATGGATGATGCGTGCTCTCCATTCATTTAAAGATAAAGAACTATTTTTTTGCGGAAGTTGTTCTACATATAAAAGCGCAGTTGGGATGAATAAACAGAATGCCGTTATAATAAATTAATTAGTTTTCACCCTCAGAAATGTGATCCCGCTCAAACTGAACAAAAATGCATTGATGTAGGTGCCAACAAATGCGTGCACTGCCAAAGCTGACCTCATTTGGGTGGTGAATTATGCAATTTTAACGCAATTTACATTTTGCTGTATTTGCAGGCAATGAAACTTCTTAGCTGCAATTAAACAGGTGTTCTGGTGGCTTTTACGCTTTAAAAATAAATAAATACAAATGAATACGAATTCCCTCTATAAGCAGATATTCCCATTAGCACACTGGATACGATCGGGCCACTGTTATTGCACTAGTCCTAATAGTAACAGTAATAGCAACATGTATAAATATTCAACATTCATGATTTTTTATGGTTTAGCTCTCAAAAGCTATTCAAAAACTCTTTTGCTGTGATTTGATGAGCAAAGAATTTACTCTAGTATTTTAAAACTATGATCGGCACATGAAAATCTGTAGTCCTGTCATCCATAGCCAGATATACACAATCTGGTATGAAATGATCAAGACGCCTAAAGCTTTGAACAATGCAAATTTCTGATCGTTTTTTATGTGAATCGAATTAATGTCCAGAATATCTGACTTAAACATTTAACTATCTACACTATCTACACTGCTTTGCTACTTTAATTTAAAGGTTACAAACTATTCACATCCATAATCTGCATAATCTGTGTTTTCATCCTTAAAGCAGCATTCATTTGTAAAGTTTAACACCTGACTTTTGGGTTTCTTTTTATGTTTTAAACGCAGTTCTTGTTGTGGCCGCAGCAGCGCCCTCCTCTCTGTTCTCTCTAAAACCGAGATTTGGAGCGGGAGGGGTGGAAGAGGTGGAGGTGGTGGTAGTGAAGGAGGGAGGGGGTGTGTGCTACTGATTGTATGAAAGGGGGGGGGGGGGCACATAGGAAGAGAGAGAGAGAGTAAGAGAAGAGAGGGAGAGAGGAATTCAGTCCTATTTAAATGGGAATCAAAAGCGCACAGAGGAAAAGGGACCAAGAGTGAGAAACAAAAAAAAGTGGAGTCAGGTTTAATTTACGCACGGAAAAAACTGAGACATAGTTTAAGAAAGACAAGGGCAATAGAATTAAAGAAGCATTGGATTTTTTTTTTCTAAATGTGTGTTTTTGCACTCTCATGACTCAAAGAGGATTCCGGTTAAATTCACCCGATCGGGAGGAATTGATGGTGTCTTGTTGGGGAGGCAGAGCCGAGGGGAGGAATCTGAATGCGCTCGGCTGAACCATGCCAGCTTTGTGGATCATAACTTTGGCGATCACTTTAAACCAAGGTGAGTGATGTTTAAAGACGCTCAGTTTGACCTGACTAAGACACGAGAAACTGAAAGTTTCTGATAAATACCCGATTTTCCACCCTTTTATTGTTCCCACTGTTTGTGCGGGCGTCTGTGAGCTTTGTGGGTCTCTTTCGGTCTGCGCTGGCAGTGCTTGTATATTTTGGATTTATGTCTGGCGATGAGTCCGTGCGCATGGTTCTCTGTGCGCGTGTTGTTACAGATTTGTGCCGCCCTGGACATCATCATCAGCCCCTCAGCCCGCAGAAGCTGAAGGGAAAGAGTCGTGGGGTTTTCGGGGTCTTTGCCCTGTTGGGGAAAATTAGATTTTAGAGTGCAGACACAAACGGCCCAGAGTGGCTGCATTCATTTTTCTTCAGTTACACGTTTGTGGGAGAGATGTGGAGCATCTGCAAACGACATTTCTTTGACGTGACCTTTAAAACGCATGGATAGAATTGGTTGACACATACGAAAACGCAGTGTGGGTCACACATGCGCGCTTGCCCATGCAAACACACATTGCGCATAACCTGCCAGCCGGGGGATGATTGATGAGGCGAGGATCCAATGCACAGTCTGGTCGCTGGGTTTTAACATAAGTCACACTGAATCAATTTCCAACACGTACGCGCACACACACATGCAGCATGCACGCGCTTGGCGCGATCGTGCCCTCAGTCTCTGTATCGAGCCTGTGTGCAGTGAGAGTAGTGTAAAGACCAGCGCAGACAACTGTCCCTCGAGAGAGAAAGTCGATGTGTGCGTGCGTGCGTGTGTGTCTGTCTCTCTGTGTGTGTTAGTACTCCTTCTTAGCATGCAGGTAGAGTCTTGCGTGCTCGTGTCCGTGTGCGCGGTCCTGCTGCAAACGTTCAGGTGCCAAGAAAAATTCATATTTTACCTTAAAGACGGAGACATATTCAGTGGACTGAAAGAGAGTCCCATTACTAATATTAATGTTCCTATTTATCGATCACCTTGATAGATTGCCCTCTCTCACACACACAGCGACACACACACACACACACACACCTCAGTGAATGAGCAGATGAGTGTGCGTTTGTGTTTGAGGGCAGTCACTGCTCCAAAGACAGAGGTGATTAATTGAGGTGGCCTGATGTGAACAGTTCAACCGTGTGTGAGAGAGTGTGTGTGTGTACCTGCTTCAGCACCTGGGTCCCTGGTGCTGCAGGCCGAGGGTGTGATGAACCACAGACAATGATCTACCTAGACAGTCAGAGGAGCTCCCAGAATGGAGCTGAGCCGACCACCCCATAGGATTATAACAGAGCAGGACATTCGTGCTTCACGCAAGAAGGTTAAAGATGTTACAGAATAATATGTCAAAGTCAGAATATCTGAAATTGAAGATTAGAAAAGAGATCTGATTAACTGGTGTCATGGCTACAAGGAGCACTGGTAATAAGCTTAATTGAAGAGAAGGAGAGACATGGGTGAAGTATATTAAAGTTTGTTTTTTTGTAGAATAAAGAGAGAATAAAGCAAACCAAACAGAGCAGGGTCACCAAAGAAAATAACAGAACAGCAAAACAGCAGAGAAGCTCTCAGCTCAGAGGAAAGGTGACCAGAACTGAGTTATGTCAGATGGAGGAGAACAAGAAGAAACATAATGAAGTAAAAACACGGGAGAGAACAGAAGCAAAATGGATCACGACAAATTAGAAAAGAATATAAGAAGGAGCAGAACAGAAGAAATGAGAGAAAAGACGAACAAAACAACAGAACCAGCAGAGGAGGTTAGAAAAAGTGTACATCAGGGGTTTCAGACATGATACCTGCTGGCCAAAATCACCATAATCCAGTGCAGTGGATGTCTTTGCAAGGTTTTTGGGCTTTTTGCTGTATTTTGAAATGCTGTGCTGCAAGTCACCTTCTTCGTGGCAAAAACATTACCATACTACGTCAAAGCAAAGTTGTTAAGTGAAGGAGTCAATCCTAAACATGTTGTTGATGACAGAAGCATTTCTTTGTCATGACACTATAATGACTTAGAAGGAAAATTTAGACATATCTTTCTTAAGTCATCACCATCTGTTTACAAAATGAACTGCCTGGAAATTCATGGTTTATTACATGTGAACTTTTAGAAAAGCTCACTTGTATTTCTTTATGCTAAAAGAAAGAGAACATTTTGTAGACTTTTTAGGAGATTCTACTGGTCTGGCCCACTGGGACGCTTGTGGCCGATGAACCAAGGTGATTTTGACAACACAGGCACAGAACCTGAGAGCAGAGAACAGAGCAGAACAAAAACATAAAGAGAACAGCAGCGAACAGACGAGAACGGAGCAGAGAAGCAGATCAGTGTTTCCTGCTGAGCTGGTGTAAGCCTGTAAATGTGATCAGAGGGAATCCGTCCCCTACATGCAGCATCTGCAGCTTAATGTGTGTTTAGCCTGTTTGGACTCTTCCAGGTGCCTTTTTGCTTGAGTTGAACATTTTTGCAGCCTGATCATGCAAGCAAGGCAAGGAAAGCAATTCTTGCACTGCAAGCACCTGTCCCATCTCTCGTCTCTCTCTTTCACACACACACATTCACACACACACACACACACACACACACACACACACACACACACACACACACACACGCATAGACACACATATATACACTTTCTTTTTCTCCTATATCTCCCCCTCCTCTTCCTTCCACTCTTTTCGCTCATCACAAGAATAGAGCAGAAGCGCAGATGTAAAGAGACAGGCCAAAAGACAGAGAGATGGAGGCAGAGAGAGACGACGAAAGGAAGAGACAGCGGGGTTCAGTCCTAATCTGTTGACAAGAGGGGATGCTTGAGGATAAACAGAGGCAGAGCAGGAGTGCTCAGGAAGCAGAGAGGGAGAGAAAGAGAAAAGAGCCCTACTGGCTTCAGTCTCTGCTTCCACAGCAACCCAGCTGGACCATCAATGTTTGATGGTTTACATCAGCAAAGATTTACACCCAAACTGGGCTCCAGGGGCACCCAAGGATCCTCAGAAAGGCTTCTCAAGATGTATTTAGAAATGTTCAGTCAAAAGCAACCGGACTTCCTTTTTACCTTCAACCGAAAACACTTTCATTCAAATCATCTTCAAAAAATGTAAACTTTAAGATGACCTGGATAACGGCAAATCTTTACAATCCCTCGAATTGTTGATTTGACTCGCTATGACTTCGTACAGTAATAGACTCTGTGAGGCAAATGATTAGTTTCAAGCTCTCTACTGTAACGCCCTCAAACAGTTGTATAATTCCTCTCTGAATCATCAAGATAACAAAAATACTCTCTGATGGGGGTTTATGGGTGAAGACATAAATCTTTTTTGGCATTTACAGCATGTAAAGATTTGGAAAACTGCACAACAACACAGTTATAGCATGTGTAGTTAACGGGAACATTTATATGTAATGAAACTATCTATTTAAAAATTAAGTTTCACGTCTCAAAGATAAATACTAATGGATTTCTTCTACCACTACTACCTAACAGTAACAACTGTTACACTCGATCTGTGATTTTATTACAGTGTTTCAAGTAGGTGTGTCCGGAAAGTTCTGACATCAGTATGAGTGAAGAGGGTCATGTTGATGGGTGTAACATGGCAGCCAAGGCGGGCTGGACCTTTGATGCTCGTTGTTTCCCTCTTCTCTTTCCCTATATTTCAATTTTCCCTCAATTCTCACTGTCATTACAAAGGCAAAATACCAAAACTAAAAAACTAAAACAACAAAAAAAGAAATTTTAGGCTGATTTGACCTAATTTTGTTTTAGTATTTTTGGCCAAACTTTTCCTCATTGTATGGATGGGATACTCATTTTTACATGACACAATAAACCTGAGCGTTAAACAGTGTTTTAAATAAAAATTGAGGTTTCATATTATCACTACTGAAATAAGTAGTTCCCCTATTTATATCAGTAGAATTCATTCAGAACTCTTCTAAGGAGCTTAGAAAGAAAAGCGTCTGGACTTTGTTAAGTTGCTTGAAGACATTTCACCTCTTATCCGAGAAGCTTCTTCAGTTCATTTTTCATTTACAGTTCTTTCTCGGATGAGAGGTAAAACATCTTCGAGCAACTTAAAGAAGTCCAGACATTTTTTTTTCCAAGCTCCTTAGACTATGATGACCTGGATGACTGAGAACCTTCACAGACATTCAGAACTCTTGTTATTGCATTTGGGATGCCACTGTGCAAAATTAATAAATTAATAAGTCAAGGTCATCTGCAAAGAAGTTGAACCTTCTTACCTTATCCTGTTAAATGCACCCTGCAGTAGGCTGCTGGCTTTTGCAAGTCACATATCTGCATGGCATGATAAGCGTTTGAAATTAGTTAATCATGACATCAATTATATTTGATTGCCTCAACTTGTTCCTACCACTGCATCGCCTTGTGTTTTTTGTTTTTAGACCCAGTACTTTTATACAAACAAATCTACAGTCTACAATGAAATTACAAAAACAAAGCACACTTTGAATTTCAGCCTTCAAAGGTCTGGGGCCTCAGAGCAGCACCTCACTTTACAACAGATTACAAAAGAGCTTTTGTCAGCACCAAATCCAAACAAATGGCTTCTTGTGCACCGTTGTAAATATCAAAACTTTTGAACAGATATTAGATACATGCGCGAGCAATATTTATTTGCACCGGTGCTTCTATTCACTATACACAGCTACTGCACATGCACTTCACTTTAATGACTTTTATCATCTAAAGCACAACTGATGAGTGTTTCTTGCATGAGCGGCTTCAGGATGAATCAACCTTGGCCATTAGTGCCATAGTGTACTGATCGTACCATAAAAACAAGTATACAAGGTTGGCTGACTATGTTGTTCTAATTGGGTTGTAAAAAAAACACATCACTGAAGAAAACTCTGTACTCGCCAATGAAAATAATTAAAAATAGCATGAGAAACCTTGTTTAAGAGCAGAGGTTCAGACAACATGATGGCAAGTGGAGCTTCTCTGTATATGTGTGTGTGTGTGGGCCTCTTCCCAAAGCCCTGCAGTACCTGACAGATCTGATATCCTTATGGTTGGAGAAGCATAATCTGAGGTGACAAGGAGCAGCAATTAAAATAAATAAATAAAATAACCGCCACAATTAGTTGCCGCTTAATTCACTACGATGCCCCAATAATCCAGTGATCTAAAATGATGGCGGCAAATTCCCCCTTCCCTCCTCTGCACAGGCTGATGTGTTTGTTGGAGTGAAAGACGGAAGAGTCTGCAGAGGCTAACAGAGGGCTTCTGCTGGTATTAGGGCTGACACCCATCAATCTGTCTATAGATATGTCATCCTAGATGAGGAAGGGGTCATAAACTGAGAGAGAAAGGGGAATGAAGAGAAGAATACATATACATGAGAAGATAAAATAAGGGACAAGAGATGAGAAGGAGAAGAGAGAAGAAAAGAGGATGATGGCAGGAGAGTAATTCAAACTGGAAAAAGAGTAGTGTGAGCTGGATTGAGAGATCAGAGGGGGAAAGTGGTGGGATAAGATGAGAGAACACGAGAACAAGAGAAGGGGATCTGGGTTAGAGAGATAGAATTGGAGGAAGAGGACAGATAAGGAGTGAAGGAAACTGGTAAAATAAAGAAAGGAAAGGAAAGGAAAGGAAAGGAAAGGAAAGGAAAGGAAGCTTTGCGGGAATGAAAAAATGAAGAGGAGGAAAATGAACTATATGAGGGCAAAATAGGAAAGGATTTTTGGTGGGAGAACCAGGGTAGAAAGGTGAAAGAGCCATAGAAATGATGTGAGCCATTTGTGTGGAGATAGAGGAGAAGAAAATAGAGGAGGAATGGATGATTGCGAGACATAAATCTGGAAGACAGAAGAGCAACAGTCTTCTATCTATGATTAGAGGAGGCAGGAAGATATATGAAAGAAACATGAACAGAAGGAGAGCACAAGGAAAAGGAAGAAATGAGATTCTGAAGTGTAGCCGAGATGCGTAGTATGAGGTGAATTTGGCTTAGAAGAGTAAAAAAGACTGACTGAATATAGCAGAGTAGGAGACTATAAAGGGGAAGTGGAGATTAAGGGTGAAAGAGGAGAAGAGAAGGGCTGTTGGAGCAATGGAGGGGAAGAAATGAGGAAGACGATAAAATAGAGGCGCAGAACAGAAGAGAAGGAGTGGGTAGATTAGTAGTATAGGGGGCGACAAACAGGAGATGAATAGTTAAAGGAAGCAGAGAGACGGAGAAAATGCTGAATAGAGGGAGAAAGAAGCATTAAGAGGGGAGTTTGGACATAAGAGGACAGCAGGATTATAGATTAGGGAAGGATATACATTTTGGTAGGAAAGACTAAGAGGAGGATGAAGGAAATTCTAAAAAGATGGCAGAAAGAGAAAAGGCAGCAGGGTTGGAGAGGCCAATGCAATATATGGATTGGAGCAAAGGAGCAAGAAAATGGAGAAGTACATCAGGCATGAGAAGAAAAGTGGGTGAGACTGGAGAGAAATTTGCAACGAAGGAGAGAGAAAGGATGTGGAACCTAAAAAAGGGCACTAATAGAAGAAGAAGAAAAAACGGAGGAAGAAGGAAGATGCAGTAGTGTTGATGAAGGCAGGAATGAAATGCAGAGGAGGAGTGGGAGTTAACGGGAGTGAAAGAGGGGGAGAGCAGGTTTGGGGAGCAGAGATTTATGTGTGGAGAGGGTTGCTGCTCGGGAGCACAGGGAAACAGCCAGGCCTATTATAGATGGGGCTCTCCTGGGAGAGCAGGGCCTGGAGTTTTCCAGGCATTTCCAGCATATTTCACCGCTGTTCCAAGCAGCACGCTGCAATGCACAAAGCGCCGCCTTCGACCACAGTCCTCAGCCCTCCAAGGATAAATAAAGTGGGTCTCCTTTCTCTGCATGAGTATTCAATAAAAGTGATAAAAGGCTGGAAGTAACCCTTCTTAGCTTATTTGGATGGAAAAGTGAGAAACCAAACTGGCCACCCTCTCCAAGGAGAGGCTTTCAAAGAAATGCAGACATCAAGCATAAAAGCACCAAAAGCATAAAAGTGCTTCCTTTTATATGAGGAAGAATGTCAACGAAAAAGGGCTGTGAGATCAAATAAGCTCAGTGTGGAGGTAGTTTATGTTTCTGCCTCTCTCTCTCTCCCCCTCCGTTTCTTTGTCTGCCTGTGTTTTCTCTCGCTCGCTGGCTGTCTGAGAGACTCGTGTGGAGGTGAGAGAGAACAATTGAATGGGCCTCCCACATAAAATCCATTCAGAGACATCTTGAGGAATAAGAATGAGAAATTGTCCGGCGCAGTGAATTAAATCAATCTGATCCATTACAAGATCACTATCACAAGGTTTTCCCTTTTGTCTTTGCCCTGGATTATGCATGCTGCTGGATAAATGTGTGTGTTTGTACCTTATGCAACACCGTATTACAGCATTCCTCGTAATCAATGAAACAATTACTCAATTAAACGAGGTCGTAGCAAAAGGATTATTGACTTGTCACATTTACATTTTTGATAATTGACTATGCTTGCTGGGTATTAGGCTTAATGCTTTGACTAAAAGGTGGCCAAAGGGTCTCCGAAAACAGAAAATCATGCAAAAACTGTGGAATAAAATTTTTAAAAAGTAGCAAAATCTTTTTTGCGCTGAATGGTATGTAAGTGGTAAGAGTTTATCATGGTTTAAACTTTAAATTGTCTCAGGATTACATATCTATTTCAAAGAAAAATAAAACTTTCCAGTTGTGAATTTCCTAACCCTTACCCTTATCAGAAACATTATCAGGTAGAGACATGGATCCTGAAATCAATGAGAATATTTGTCTTGTCTCTGTTCTCAAAAAGCCAAAAAGGGAAATGTGAACCAATCATGTTGCTGGACGGATGCACAGATGTTTCAATTGTGGGTATATCTACTCACTGAGCAGTGATTCTATCTATAGATGCAGTGTTTTTTTTTACATCCCAGTGATGACTGAAGTAAAAGTTGTGGTTCTCATACCACTAATTCAATGCTTGGACTAGACTGAAGTAGCTGCTGTTTCTAAGAAGACTGCTGAGTGACAAGACTTGCTCTTAAAAGGACTTTGCCAATATCGGTTTTACACACCTTACTAAATCCCAACCACAACAGAAACAGTTGAGATAATATTTCCTTCCAGTCGAAAAGGAAACCTTCAAATCAACTGTCATTCCTGAGATTTTTGTTGTCTTAGCTACTTGATCTCGATCCAACCAGAAAGCTATGAATAAAAAGAAAAACAGAAACAAATCTCATGTTCAGTTATTGCAAAAGGTCTGACTGTGTGTTTCAATATGTAATTCAGCATACATTGGATCTATGAAAAGCAGGTGGTACAATGATGCAGTGATGTACCTCTTTTTGCATGGTCGTAGCAGGAACAGGCTTCGTCTCTCTGAATTAGATGAGCGGCTGAAAAGATGGATGGACGGCAGTAGAGCCAACTCTTTATTGCCGTTGTAGAAATGCTCCTCAGTGCAACAAGTTCTACACTACACCAACTACATACACTGAATATATAACACCAGGTCTTTGCATTTCAAGTTATTTCTTGACTAAGTTACTAAAGTCTACGAAGACCACATATCGTACTTAAACGAAAGCATTTGCCAAAGGAAAAGTTTGCCATTTTTAATAATTTCTTTTTCACATATCCAGTGTGTAGTGAACATAATTCCAATTTTTCACACCCTACAGACCGAGTATCCACTGGCACCATTTTCACTTAATTTAAAATTTAGCGCCTTCCAATCTTTTCCACTGAGACTTTTTCAAACTTATTTCCCTTATCAGAACTTGTGTAACCAAATGATTTTATTGCGTAGGCACCACCACCAAGACATTTTTTTTTTTTGATGGCTCAAAGTATCTCTTTTATTTCTTTTCCTTTGGTGGATTTTAAATGGTGATAAAAGAAGCAGCAGCAATTTAAAGATGGAGATGGACAACATGATTACAGATGATGAAAGCCGGTATCCATCACCACCCACTCTGTGTGTGTTTCCATCCAGCCTATGTCTGTCTATCTGCGTGTTCCTCCTCTCTCCCCTCTTATGTTTTAATGTAAGTCGATAGCCATCAGGAACTGATAACACCCCGGGCTCCACTTCACTTGGCAAGGCTAGATGAGGCAAAGAGAGCGAGGAGAAGGCGAGAGCCGGGTTGGCTGAGGTGTTGGTGTGGGTGGGGAGGGTGGTGACACTATCTCCCCTCGGTGAAGCCTGATACGCTCCAGTGCAGGAGAGATAAGCGAGCAGCTCTCAGCGGTGGCAGCGAAGGGGGACAGTGACGTCACGCTGCTTGTCTCTTGTTCCCTGTGGCGCTGGAAGAAGTGATGGCGTCACAGGTGGAGATTATGTCAGTGGAAGATTTGCTATTGTTCAGGAAAGGAAATTTGACTGAATCGTTGTGACTTTATACTTTTGGAAGAGCTGCACGTTTGCACTGGTTGTCGTGATGTTTGTTTGTAACTGGGTGTTTTTGCAGGAAACTTGCAGGAAAAGTAAACAGGTGTTACTCATGATACAATATAATCATTCAGCTGTGAAGGTGCCTGCAACCAAGGTAGCTAATTGAATTGAATTAAATCCAGTCACTGTGAATTTCATTATTTATACCTGTGCTTTTCCTTCTGTGAAATGTCATAATGTATTTTATGAAAAACACTTTATGCTCTGTCTCAGATTGTGTCCTCCTGTACTTGTGCTCTCTATTCTGGGAGCATAAATGCGCTCACACTACCAAGTGCAGCTACATGAAGTGCTCTATGAGTACAAAGATGGTGTACTAATAATGGTCATAAAGTTCAGATGGAATGCTGTACACTCCTTGCCCTCAGTGGTTGCCACTTTGGCTATACAGTGACAAGGTGGGAGACCACCACCAACAGTTTTCAGCCATCAGGGAGGATACAATGCCAGCTTTGATGAAGCTTTTCAGGCATTACAGGTAAACCTTGCATTATCAGCACTTTTAAGTATTTTTGTGTAAAACTGGCTTCACTGTACAAGAATTTTTTATGATGTGCTGTCAGATGCACAACAAGTTGCAAATGTAGGCAATAGCCAGTGTAAGAGTGCAAACATAATTTCTGGTAAGTGCCCAATGAATCATGTTTGATTTGAGATAATATTAGTCTGTATAGTCTAGGCCTACTACACAAAAGTAACTAAACTGAGACACACTATTAAAGTGCTTACATAAACATTTTAGGGACCTAAGTCCCTTTTTGTGGACTAAAATCAGATTTTCCAAAGGTAAACAGTTAAATTTAGAGTTACCGTTTTTATACTAGTGAGAAAACAATGTTGTTCTTGAAGCCTCTTTATTCAGGACCCAACATGAAATGCCTCTGAACAGTTATTTTGAAGCATTAAGTTAAACTTCTGTATGTTAAACATTATGTTAACCATTACCTTTAATTTCAGTGGTGACTTGAACATAAAACCACTGTGCACACAATCACTGTCAAATCTCAAATCAAAAGCTCTTAGCCTTTCTTTCTTTTTCTTTTCTTTTTATTATTGTGGATGTTTTACGTCTACCACTGTGTTTGCTTTTTGCAGAATTAGATTCTGATGGATTCAGTTCTGGGTTGTTTGAGTGCCCCGTTTCTCTTTCATAATGTCTCCAGCGCAAAAGACAGAAGGCAGTTTTGTCACGCTGAAAGAGAAGTTTGTATTATGCATGTTCATTAAGAAAAGGCACTTTCAGGACAGATTTTGTATATTCATATTAAGTGTGCGTGTGTGTGCAACAGTAGGACCGTTGAAAGCGGCTGTGTGTGCGTGCGTGTATAGGGTGGATGCGGCAGGTGGAGGTGGGGGGAAGGTGAAGAAAGAAAGAGATTGCAAGTTGTTGGTTTATGTGTATGTTCTTGTGCGAAAATGAAAACCAGCATCATACAGAGAGGGCCAAATGGGAATAAAAGAGTAGGTCTGCTCGCTTGTGATTGAGGCAAAGCAAGGAAATGAGAGAGGGAGAGAGGGGGAGGGAGGTGGGTGAAAGAGAGAGGAAGTGAGGGAGCAAAAGTGAGCGTGTTGGGGAGAGCTAGAGAAAATGATAATTTCTTAGCTCTTCTTTTAAATAAGTCTGTTTCTATAGCAACCATCCAACCAGCCACTGGAGAGAGAGAGAGCAAGAGGGAGAGCGAAAAGGAGGGAGAGCGAGAGAGAGAGAGAGAGAGAGAGAGGGGGGGGTGGGGGAAGAGGGGGTGCACCGGAGAGATAGAGGGAAGGATAGAAAGAGAGAGAGAGTTACCATAGCAACGGAGGAAGAGGGAGAAAAAGAACTTGAAGAAACTTTAAAAAAACATGTTGGGAGAAAAGGTAGAAGGAGAGATATGCAAAGGAAGAGTGAATTTACAGCAGATAGTGCTGGGTAAATTAATTAAAAAGGCAATGAATTACTCTGTGAAAAGGGGGATATATCACTTTACTTATGGAAATAGGAGTTAGTTTAAATGAGGACTTCCTGCTTAACTTGCAATTGGCCACCATGCCAACACTTCTGTAGCAATTAATCACGTCCAACCAGGATATTTGTCGAAATACTGAAGACTGTGAAGTGTACAAAAAACAAAAATTAAGTGACGTTATCCAGTGGTAGTGAATTGCCACTTCTGTCTTAGCATTTCTAAAACTAGATGTGACAAATGAAACTGAGTGAGCATGCACCCAGGGGCGTAATTTCCAAGGGGGTTTAGGGGGGTTATGACCCCCGCAATAATCAAACCCAACCAATGTAACCCCCCTAATAAAATTATGAATTATCTTGCATAAATAGGCTGTTGATTTTCTTTACTCATTTCAGTTATTACCAGCAAAATAGTTGCATGTTTAATCATCTGGGAATTTACCCTGATTTATTTATTTATTTAGACAGAGATCTTGACTTCTCGACAGCCAGACTTCTTTTTGGGACCAAGTGGAGTCTCCCCCTGCTGGCCATCAGAAAGAATGCAGGTTTGCGACACATCAGCCTTGCTGCAAAATCTAGCTGATCATAATAAAATTATTATGAGTAGCTGTTTTAAAAAATGTATTTTTTTAAACATGAGTCTGGTAAGTTTTGTTCCGCTTTAATAATTTTTAATATGATACAAATTGTTTTAAAATGAAATTCATCAGAAAGAAATTAAAATAAATTTATAAATGTGTTTTTTCAGGACACTATTTTTGAAACAAACTTCCACTTTCTTTGTGGAAGTTTGCATGTTCTACCTGTACATGGGTTTTGTCAGGTTCTCCAACATCTTTCCACAGTCCAAAGACGTGTATGTTAGCTTAACTGGTCATTCTAAATGGTTGTCTGTCTTGATGTTAGCCCAGTATGAAACCTGCCTCTCATCCTATCAGAGCTGCGATAGGTTTCACATAAGGAGTCAAGAAAATGGATGGATGGATAAGAGCAGCTTCCAGTCCTTCTGTCCAAATCCTCTACAACCATGGGACATTCTTCATATTTAAAAAGGGCAAACTGTGTCTTAACAAGCAGTCAGCAAACAATTCCGATGAGTGTTCGTAGCCTCCAAAAGTCATGTTCAAGGCTGGACAAACAATTTCTTATTTTATTCTCAACAGTATCAAATCAGTTGACTGAGACGTGTAAAAGTAAAAAAGATTTTGTTGCCTTACTGCTCAAAACTATAAAAGTGAAATAAAAAAATAGTAAGTAGAGTGGTATGACTGCACTGTATAGAGAGAGGGAGACAGTGATATGAGCTGTAGTGATAACAGTGGGTATATGGCTGCTGCCTGATTGTCCATTCTCAACTCTTGACCACACATGACCTCCATCATTGTGTGAGTGAGCAGAGAGAAACACAGACAGGGAGACAGAGAGAGGGGGAGAGGATTGATTGGGAGTCCCAGAGTTCAGACAGCTCTGACCACAGAGGCCTCGAACTGTTTCCCTGAAAGCGCCGAAGCTACATGGTGATCCAAAATAGGAACCGACAAGGGTCGTGTGGGGAGAGAGGGTCAGAATTCATTATCCTGCTGGAAACTTTAGTGCTGTCAATATAAGTGGCAAATTTAATATACGAAACATATAAGAATTTAAAGCTAATTGCCTAAACAAGCGAACAGAAAGAAGACTAATTTAATGGTTTTGTGACAAGAACGATTTTCATTTAGCACTATGAATGACCTTATGGTTTGGGCGTGGATAATGTGTGGCAATCAAGAATATTGTTTTGGGCACAATGGTGATCAAAAGGGAAGTAAAGTGACATGGGGTGCATTAGGATAGTGCTATTCGATGCTTGTTGCACATACAGTGCCAGTGCACCATCAGTGTTGAAAACTATGAGCTCTATGCATTTATATGGCATCATGGCAACAAATGCAGGTCCTGCAAAATCAGGAGGAAGCAACACAGCGCAAATGTTTTATTATTTATTATATATAGCATAAACACCAAAACACGAAAGTCCATAGACGAGTCAACTGAATTCACTGCAGTCATCAAACCATCACCAATCACGAAAAAACTCTCTGGTCAAAGGCCTATGACCATGACACAATGATGATGTGGGTGTTGAAAAGCAACAGCAGGTGTGCTTCTGCTACAAATAGGCAGGGGTCATGTACAGTCGACCCCTGCCTATTTGCAATTCAGTATTTGCGGATTTGTGGATTTTAAAGTTATTTGTGGAAAATTCGCCTATTTGCTGATTTTTTTCGTCGAGCATATCTAAAATATTTATTAATTATTTACATGTCATTTTCATGTCTAAATACATTTTTCATGATTTAAAAAAAGTTGTGTTTCTCTACATGGGGAGATAGCATCGACAGACACGGAAGTGTCAGTAAAATGTTCTGAGCCAGATGGCTTTGAAATGATATTGAAGTGTTTTAGGATGATAGTTTAAGGTATATTTGGTGTTGAAATAGTATAATAGGCATTTATAAGTGTTTTTAGAGGTGGTCTCAGCTAATCGTGTGCCGTTGTGGTCCCTAACCCCCGCCTATACCGGGGGTCGACTGTACTTTCGACTACTTTCGCTGCTACATGTCATCCATGAGTCACAGATGGTATTCATTATCCTCTAATGCACTTATTTATGGGTGTTTTTATCCCAAGGTGACAAATACTATTGTAGTGCCAGAAGTTGCTGGTGTCACAAAGAGATAGGCACATGATGTACTAGCTGTGGTAGTGTTGGAGCCAAATAAATGACAGAGAAGGCAAGAGGGGCAGAGGTGGCAAAAATGAAGTTTGTGGATCATGAAGGATCGTGCTGTGCTTGTGAGCTTTCCATTTGATCTTATTACCTACTTTTAACAATCATTTTTACTCACCTCTTACACTTTTGAAGCCTGGTCACTGTCTCTTCACACTGCATATTAAAAAGGCCCTTAAAGATGGCTAGTGTATTTTAATGGGATGCTGAAGGGTACTGAAAGAGAGGTCGCTTATGATGAGTTCAGTAAAAGAATCAACTGTAAAACAACCACCTCCATCTGGTTGGAACGAAGGTCCGTGCTCGAACAATCCTAAATGGGCTTTATCAACACAAAAGTCGCTTAAGTCCTCACTCACATCACTGATCTGTGCACCAGGAGCTTTGTTTAATTGATCAAAACAAAGGTTTCCAAAAACATCAGAAAACAGAGATATTTGTACATCAGGTTTAAAGTTGTGCAAACAGTCAGTATTGTTTCAGTTTTCATATGTGTCATTTTCTACTTCAAATGTAGTAAGGATGCAGTCAGTACACTGCATAACTTGTCTCTGAAACAGACACAATCTTCACTATATTTTCCAAACCTCAAGACAAGATTCTGTCTTTTAAAAAGTGATACAAGCTCACACTTTTTATACTTTTTTTTTTGCAAAGCACACTAGCAGCCTAAGAATTATTTCGTTTTGAATTATTAAAAAGGTAGTCTACTTTTATCAAACTTTCTCTAACATGAAATCCTTCCTCTGCAAAGTTAGAGTGTGGGTGCACGACTTTTCAGCCTCACTCAACCTGAGCCTTTCACACTGAGGCTTTCTATGCTTCTGCCTTCATAAACGGATGTTATTCTTAACAGCACAGAAAATATCTTGCAGATTTGACCCATTATACACTAGACCGAGCAGGATGAAATTAATAGGGTTTGGAACAAAAGGTTTTTGAGCAAGATTTCCTGACTATTCCCCACGCAGTTACTTAATCCCTTGTAATTAGTCTCCTTGTTTGAAAGGGAATATACATTCTCTGTCTCCATCTTTTTCCCTGTTGAGTTGGAAGATAAAATTGCTCAAAAACAGCACAAATGTTATTTCATGGAGCTCACTGCATATAAACATCCACACAGTTTTGGCTTTGAACAACAGTTCCGCTTTGTCTTTATCAATTTACATTTGTTATAGAGAGCTGCACAAGGATAATTATTTGTTTCAGGAGGCATGGCCATTATAATTAAACATAAACACAGTCCAGTTTTGTTGCATGAATGAAGCTTTTTGGATTGAGCCTCAGTGCACTCAGACATCGAACAGGAAAAAAGGGGGGGAAAAAGATCATTTTCTTCTTTTGCTTTTGTGGTCCATTGTTGTGTGGCAAATTCACAGAAGCAGATAATGAGGAGTACATAGTCTTTTCAATTCTGGCTTTGCCTACACAGGACAGCTGTCTATTTTAAGCTATAGCTGCTGGCCAGTGAACCATTAGCCTGTTTTACACCGATAGCAAATAGCCATTAGGCGTAACTGCAAGCCAGTTAGCCAACAGCCATCTGCGGCACGCTGCAATTATGCTGCCTTAAAATGCTGTTGGAAATATAGTAATTATGAGTTGAGAGTGCATTAATGACCCGACACAATGGTAAATATGCCTTGGAAAGGGGGAAATTTCAACGATACCTGCAGTAACACTATGCTGTGAAGAGCGTGGAGGCAGTGTGAATACTGATGGTTTGTCAGGATGTGTGTGTATCTATGTGTGTGTTTTTTAAACAGCTTTTCTGACACTTTTAACAGTATTGTCCAAAAGCAAATATGCACACAAAGTTACTTTTAGATCGTGTGAGCTCAGCTGTTGCAGCTCCTGACAAGCTTTAAAAACAGAAGGCGCCAACAGAAGTAGCTTGTTAGCTGTTAGCTTCTGCTCTCTGTGGTGTTTCGCATGTTGGGCTCAGTTCTGTTCAGTGACAGTGGGCTCATTGAGACCCTGCTGCTGCTACTAGCTCTCTGTGTAAATCCTCAGGCTGTGTTTGGTGAGTCTTTTCCTGGCAATGACAGTTGCTGTAGTCAGCAGTGCATTCAGGTCAAGCAACTTGACTCATTTCGTCACATTCTGCCACAAGCCTTTTTGCCTTCACAATGCTCTGATTAAGTGCTACAATAGTTGCAAATGTGCTGGCGTGTTTGCTGAAGAGTAATTACTAGCGTCTGATAAGCGTTCTGGGGAAGTTTCCCAACTACATGATTTCCACTGAGACTTTATCTCAATTGAATGTGATTGTCTTTGCAGAATTGGCTCAGCCATGATCCTGGAAACTGGCCTTGTCTCACAGACATGATAAGACAACAGATTGCCTTGTATGCTGTCCAACCAAGAATAATGCCGCAAGCTGTAATGATTTACACCATCCATCAGGGTTTCTTCACAACTACATGCATTCTTCATCACAGAGATAAAACTGCTTCTCACTGGCAAACTCTGAGAATCACGAAGTGGCATGTTGGAGACACTAATTGGCCACATTCAGAGAAGCGCTTTCAGCTTTTGCACAAACATATCATACAACATAAAGACAGCGATGCAAATCAAGCTGAAACTCTGCTCAGGGATGACAGGAAGGATGCTGAAATATGAAGAATAAGGTTTCTCGCTTAGGACTTCTTCACAAACAGACCACAGACACTTCAGATGGGGGAGTCACACAATCTGCACTGTAGTGCTAAGCAAAGGAACTCTCCTAAGGGCTGTGTGCTCACCCCCCTCCTGTTCATGCTGTATATCCATGACTGGATTCCCAGACACAGGGAGAATTATTGTGAAATTGTGAACGACATCATGAACATCAGCCAGATTACAAACAGTGACGAGAGTTCATATCAGGAGAGAATCGCTGATCTTTCATTTTGGTGCACAGAGAACAACCCACTACTGAACATCAACAACACTAAGAAGATAAGTGTTGATTTTAGAGACACTGAGCCAAAGAGACACCCCTGTTTACTTCAGTGGGGCTGAAGCGGAGCAGGTGAACAGCATCGAGCGTACCTGTCATAGTCATCACACATCTGTACCCTGGTGAAGAAAGCTAGAAACATCTGTGCTTCTTAAGGAACCATGAAAAGACTAAAGGATCCTAAAAAAAATCATAAAGTGAATAAAGCCCTCCCAGAACATCACCGGCACTCATCTATTGAGCATCAGCAAGTTAAAGTTTCTCAGAAATTACAGACACATACAGTTCCTACTCATTTCACCAAAAAAATTAGCTTTGTTCATGATTATTTTTTATGACGAAATGATTTATTATTCGTTCATATTTTTTGTTGGTAGCATAAAGGGACTGCAGCTCAAATTTCACTGTGTTGCATAATGAGAATTAAATGAATGTGGAATCATGTGTCTTTTGTCTCTTTTGTGATGTTTGTGTGTGAGCATGTGCCGGCCTCGCTTCCCCTCTTTCAGGATCCCTCCGTTTGTGTTACCATGGGGACGGCATGCTTCCTATATCTCCCCCTCTGAACCCCCACTCACCCTCCTCACAGCCACCACCAACCATCACCAACACCACTACCTCTTTCTCTCTCTCTCCCCTTTCCTGGTTTCAGTGTTACCATGGCGACACATGTCTGTCTCCTCTCTTGTGTTACCTGTTTCATGTGCTGCCCTGTTTCACTGGGTCAGTCTCTCTGTGTGTCTGTCTGTCTCATTCTCTGTTTGTCTGTGTGCCCTTGGCTTGCCTTTCTTTGCTTGCTCTTTGTTTATTTGTTTTCTGTTTTATGTATCTGCACGACCGTCTGACTGGCTGTTTTTCTGTGTCTGTCCCTGCCTGTGTTTGCTTTCTGTCTCATTCTTTTTTCTCTTTTTCTCTCCGGCTCACTGGCTGCCTGTCTGGCCACCAGGCTTTTCCACCTCTAATCCCTCCTCTCCTCTTTCTGCTCTGCTGCTCTGCTCCAACGTTCCCCCTAACATCAACCTCTCTCCCCTCTCCTTTTCACCCCCAACTCATTTGTTTGTTCCCACATCAAAACAGTATCCATTGAATGTCACTGGGAACACACAGTATAAAAAAGAGTGCGAGAGAGAGAGAAAAAAGGGAGGGATTTAGGTAATTTTCGCAGACGGCAGCTGTTGCTATGGCGACACAACTTTTGGATTTGCTGGGGAGAGATGAATAGAGGGATGGAAGGAGGGAGAGAAAATGTGTGATGAAAGAAAATGAGGAGGTGAAAGAAAGAGAGAAATAAAGAAAGAAACAGAAAGGAAGTCTTTGGCTATGGTAGCACATGCTGGCTGTGGTTGGTCCTTTTAAACAGGGTAAGTTTAAAAGCAAAATAAGGACAAAGAGGGAAGAAGCATTACCTGAGAAGAAACTCTAAACTCCGCAAGGTTGAAACACAACATGTGACTAGGCTACAATTATATTACCATGAAACTTTCTGAAAATCAATACAAAATCACATGTTTAACTGTGTTTAGAAAATGTTTAAATATGCAAGCCAGGCTTTTGCAGAGAACAAATCTGAAACACTTGTTTCGTTTTTGTTATTTCGACTGTGAAGCCCTGAACTTTTGTAGATTTTAATTAATAGAGAATGACATAATGATGTCTGACACAGCTGGCTAAGACATTATCCAGAGTTTAATCTGCTAACTACAACAAAATCTGTAATAGTGCACTGACGTTGCGCAGATAACTATCCATATGTTCATCATTAGCGAGCATCGTGTGTGCTACTTGCTGCGTCCACAATTAGCCCAGCCCTTAAACTCTATTTCTAGTGGTGTGAATGGTCCTGAAGTGGACCGTTACCTGCTGTGTGCTAGGGGTGAGTAGTGCTGGGTCTAACACGTTGCAATGACACAGTAACCCCAAGTGCAATTAAATTCAGTAATCACGTTACTGTAACAATTGGTTTCTTTGCAAGGATTCTCAGCTGTCTGCCCAAAGGGCATCTAGAACAAACCCCCATACCATTTTTTGCTATAATCACCTGTTTCAGTTGTTCTGCAGGGGAGAAAGGAAATATTAGTGCATCTAAAACTTTTGAGGCATTGCAATATGGACATTACTTTTATTTTAATAGCATGAAAGCAAGAGAAAGAAATGCTTGTATGTGATTGTATGTTTGTCAACATTAGGATAGGGATATGTGTCAGTGTGTACAAAGTAATGCGCAAATAATCTAATGACTAGTGTAACGAATTTCTGTTTCCAGGGAGTAATAAAGTAATGTACTGCATTATTTTTTTAAATTAATAAGTAATGTGTAATACATTACTTTTCTGAGTATTGGCCCCAACACTGTGTATGAAAAACAAAAACTGTATGAGAAAATCTACAAACTGATTCTTCATCAAGTTTGTATTTTTGGCACTTTTCCCCCGGGGGGGATTTTAGAATTCTTTCTTTAAAACAATACTATGCTATCACTAAATACTATTCACAGCCAAAAAGAAAAAATCACCATGTTTTTAGGAATATTATGTTCTAATTAGTTCCTGAATTATGCATGAACACATTCTTTAGTAAAAACCTTCAGAATACAGATAGGAAAAACACTGAAAGGTTGGTAACACTGGATGTAAGTGTTATCAAAGTGGAATTTTCTGGCTCCGAACCAGCATCACTTGTTACAGCGCTGCTCTGTCAATCATTTTGTTTGTACCAGTTAAATCTTTGCTCGGTAATGTGTGTGAAAAACCACTTCATTAAGCTCTCAGTGGTACTCTCTGGCCTTTCCTTCTTCTGCCCGTTCTGCAGATTTAACAAAAAAAACTGTTGAAAAACATCATCATAAACAAGGCGAGAAGATCTAGAGACTCTAAATGGAGCAGAAGTAACCTATCATCTCTTATAAAGCATCCTCTTCTTGGTTTCTGTAAGTCATGTTGCAAATGGGCTTCCCTCTACTCACTTCTCTCAAAATGGTGAAAACCTCATTTTGGACGGACCCCTCCTCTCCCTTCTGCGTGCTAATGCATTTAGAAAAACCACTTTATTATAACACGCATTTGAATATTCATAGTAGGAAGGCAGGGGGTGATGGAGGAGACTGGAGCCTTTGGGTATTGATGCAGAGCTGTGGAATTAGCTGCGAAACTGCTATTGATTCAAGCTGTGAGGACTGGAATATGAAACACAAGGGGGGAAGAAAAAGGGCAAAAGACCTTATCAATGAACTTGGAGAATGAAAGAGAGAGTATAAGAGAACGAGAGTGCTCAGCGGAGAGGGGGAAAAGAAGGAAAAACAGATTATCAGTCAGCAGAGAATTGAATTAAAGTGAGACAGAAGGAGAGAGTGGGTGAAGAAAGAAAAGGAGATTATGAAGCAACACAGAAGGGGAATGAAAGAGACAAAGTACAACAAAACTAAAGGAAAGAAAGAACAGGCACAAAGAAAACAGGAGGGAGAGGAGAAACATGATGAGATTAGAGGAAAAATCAAATAAACAAACGAGTGAAGGAACGGGGTGAGGGGTCAGGGCTCGCCGCATGTGGTGCTTTAGCTGCTCCAATAAACCCACAACCTCCGGACACTGCAAATTGTTGATAGGAGGACTAAGTTGACAAATGTCAAAGTTTACATTTCATTACAGAAAGCGGGGGCTGGAGAGAGATGGGAAAAAGAGGAGGACAGAAGGAGAAGAAGAACCAGGGGGAGGGAGAAAAGGAGGAAATGCCATGCATTCCATTAAGTGGCCAGAGAAAACCTCAGAAAGAGGGGAGGGGAGGAAATGGCAGAAATGAGAGAGAAATACAGGAAACAGTGGAGGGGGAGGAGGAGAAGAAGTACAAGGGGGGTTGGGGGTGGGGGTACAGGGATTAGACAGATAGCAACAGAAAGGGGAGGTTTATAAGCAAAGGAATGAAGTGCTTGATTCATCACCGCCTCAACTGCGGTCCTGACCTTTGAAAATGGAGTTTAATGTTAGACAAGGCAGCACTTAACATTCTGGTAGCCTCCATGTTTGTTCTGAAGTTGTCAAGGCGGCGCCTCAGATTTGTTGATCTCAAAATTGCCAGGCTTTACCTCTTGCTTGCTTTGTGATGACAAGTTGACTCAGCATTGTTTTGCATTCTTACGGTTAGCAATCATCCAAATGTTTCTAATTGTTAAGAAATCCCGAAAACTTACACTAAATTGATTCTTCTGAATGTAGTCGGGCTCTGATGAAGCTCATTCCTCCATGCCTCAGACCTTTGCAGTAGTTCTAAAACTATTGAAAACACATTAAACTGAATGACATGTTCCTTTATTACCATGATGGCTGCTGTAGTTTATTTTGAATCAATTCCACTAGAGCACCAAATGTGTATTGATCCACAGTTGAAAATAGTCCCTGCAAATTTTACTATTCACTCCTGTTAGAGTACATTCAAAGCGGGTGAGGGAGTGTTTAAAGAAATCATTCTGTTTTTCCCCCACATTTTTTTGTGGACCATTATAGCAGATTTATTTCTCAGTGCCATGCGGGGTATGGCAGAGGAGGAGAGTAGGGCAAAGCGGGGTCCCAGACTTTTAATGGGTTTCCTTTTATATAAAGAAATTACAGACTATTTCCAACTTTTGTGAGTTTTAAACCTTGCTACAAGACACAAGTTCACGACTGTGTGTCTTTAATGTCTTCAATCTAACTTTATATTGTGTACCAAGTTTTAAGTTCCTATCTAAACATGCTCCCAATCCATGATCACAGTGAACCCGACTTCAGCCCTAACCCCTTACTCTATGTGTTAGAGAAGAGCAACACAGACCTCACAAGTATAAGCCTTTAACAGAGCGTTTTCCTGAGGTTCCAGACACATTCGAGCAACAAATTGCACAATTTTACAAACAAACAATATAAAAAATACAAATACAAATAATCAGGTACATAATCTCAGAAATGACTTAATTTTATTACCTTGTTACCAAATGTTTAGGAGACCAAAGCTGTCTCTCAAATGATCTTCAAAAATGAAAATCTGAGTATAAAGGAGTGCTTCAAATGATCAGCATGAAACTATGGAGTAATTACGCGTACCCATTCTGCTACATCAGGTCATTGTTAGCGCTGACAACAATGAAACAGATTAGAAGTGTGCATTCCTAACGTAGTCTGTAGAAGAAGTGGATGTAGCCACTGTGAACAGACAGTCAACTATACCCACGCCCTGAAGCTGCTTTATCATCTATGTTACTTTACATAAGGCACCTACACGTAGCTTCACCATTCAGACCACAGGCCATTGACATGTTTTCTGTACACTCTGAATCAGTCTAAATCAGGGGTGGGCAATTCCAGGCCTCGAGGGCCGGTGTCCTGCAGGTTTTAGATCTCACCTTGAATCACATGATTAGTTCGTTACCAGACCTCTGGAGAACTGCAGGACATGTTGAGGAGCTAATTTAGCCATTTAAATCAGCTGTGTTGGTTCGAGGACACATCTAAAACCTGCAGGGACACCGGCCCTCGAGTTGCCCACCCCTGGTCTAAATGATCCCAAAATGCTGTAGCCATAATGCATTTAGATTTAAGAGTTTGCTTGCGAAATTAAATTTCCCCTTTACACCAAACAATAGATTCTTGCTAATGACTGATTGCGCAAAGTGAAAACACCTTTGTTCAACGAAAGGAATCGACACAGTGGATCCTGTGTTTGAGATAACTTTGACTCTAGTTCGGTAGCTAGTTTTAGTTCTTTTCTCTTTCACCGTTTCAGACTGAAAATACTGTACTTTCTCATACACTTACCTTTGTCAGCCAGTGTTATAACCTTGAATCAAAATGCAGTTTTTCAGCAAACCCATTCCATTCCCTTGTAGCTGCATTGATATTATAGTTGTTCCTGCTGAGGAAGACAGGAGAAAGTGGATGTTTTTTTCACCGCTCTAGCCCAGTAACAATTTCCTAGTAGGATTCAGGCCAAGATGAGTCAGTTTGAGGCTTGGGTAAGCTTTGAACAAATGCCATGGATGCACAGTGAACCTGGTAGTAACAGATTTTTACATTCATAAATATCTTGTCAAAGCCAAAATTATTATTACATATTGCCATGCTGTATTTTGTACATTGTCTAGTTTTTAAAAGTTCAGAAGCTCTAACCGCCTTTTTTGCTGTCTTTTTATTTAATTTTGATTCAGTCTTCTTACAGTTAAATTTCCCTTGTGGACACATGTTTACTGCCTTTACATGCACAGTATGTAGACCCATAATTACTTTAAATTCTAGTGAAGCTCTCAAAGTTTCCAAGACTACCAAATGTGTCAGCTTAAATTTGGTAGAAACATATATAAGAGGATGCACAAGGCAGCAAAAATTTGTGCATCTGATGTAACCGTGCCGCCATAAAAATATTGTGAATAAACAGCTTGACTTTTAACATTTCTCTCAGTATGAACAACACAGAGCATCAGACCAAACATACATATAATAAATCCACAGTGTGGAGAGCGTACTTTCATAATTTGAAGAAAGTTATGGCTAATGTCGAGCATTAAAATGTTTAATGTTCTTAAATCCACCTCCAGGCAGAGTTAAAAAGCTTTAGAAAAGTACGGTTTGAAATATGCAGCTAACCCTGTTACTTAGCACCAGCCGGTAGACGTGAACAAAATGGATAGAGGCGCTATAAAACTAAATGATAGCATATTGTTGTCTCTGCAGTGGATGGGGCAGTTTATTTGTTGAAAACAGAGCAGAAAGTTGAGGTAAACTGCACTTAAGCACAGACAAGAGTTTATAAGTAGTATTGAGGAACAAAATAAAAAGAGACAAAGACAAGAATCTTTTTATATTATAAGGTTGTGCTCAAGATGCAACTCCTCTGCAAACCACGCTAGTTGTATTGTCTAAAGTAGGTTTATCCTCATTTCAATTTACCTTTAACTCGTTTCAGATTGAGTTGATATTGGTTGTACCTTTTTTTTGTTATCACATAACCATCAACAAGCTCATTAATTTGCCTTGCAGTGACAGCTTTCGCTAAATTAAAAACTAGCTGGTGTTGGTGCTGAGGAGCTGTTGCACTTGCATTATTATCCTTCTCAATGAGCCACCAGTGAAGAGGTGCTTCTTCAGATTTGAAGTAGAGCTCCAACAGACACTTATCACCCAGGAACGATTTGCATTTCAGTCAGTCGACTTACATGCGACTCATTTATTTCACCAGCAGAATATAATTAGAGTTCGGTAGCTAGGCTCTAAACGTGTTACATGGAAAAGTGGGGAGTGATAAATAAATATCCTCCCAGAGCCTGCAGGTGGATGCTGGGTTGGTGGAGGGGTTGAGGGCAGCTGCAGCACTAACATGTCAGTTTTTGATGTGATTTTGATGCAGTCCAGCTCAAGTTACTTGGACCTACTAGCTTTCAGGGCTTTATGGCTGTTGTTATTGTTTTTTCCTCAAAAACGTGCATTCAAAATAATGCAAATAATTCCTAAACGTAAATGTAAGTTGCACGTGGGCTATGATAGCAGCCTGTTCAGCTACTGGACATGGAGAGGGAGAGAAATAGAAATGTATGTGTCAGGTTTTTCTCTTTTCTTGACAATAAAAGGTTAAAAGGAGCAACAGTAAAAAATTAACTATGATAAGTTGCTCATTTGAAAATTGAACTAAAGGAAGCGCTTTAACTCGTTACACACAAACAGTAATCTGTTCATAATTAGGGACATTTTTACTTGTTTTTGTTGGCTCACATGGACCTGCGTACTGCTGCAGAGCTCCTCTTCAAGCCCTTCAGTTTTTTCATCAGCTTACTGAGTGCGTATACTGAATATAGAGTATAGTGTATCTGTGTGTATGTATGTCTGAAGTTCAGTTTCCCTGCTGATAGTCCTGTGACTCGGCTCTGCTCCTTGCCAGCCTCCTTCGCATCTTCCTTGACCTCCTTCATACTTTGTCTAATGAAAAACCTTCTGCTTTGTGTGTCCCTGTCTCCCTTACACACACACACACACACACACACACACACACACACACACACACACACACACACACACACACAGACATAATCATGTAAACACACAGAACCCTGCACCCACATTGACAGAGATATATTTGCAGACACAAGCTCTTGGTGCACACACACCCACACACACAAAGCACATGAACACACATGGATAAGACGCTCAGAAATCCTGCTAACAAAAAACATATACTTGCATAAAGTGCACATACACACACTAGTCCCACGACTCCACGTCTGGGAGCAAAGAGACGTCTTTAAAAAGCCAGTCCTCTGGTCCATCTCCACAGAGATTTCATTTCCCTTCTCCCTGCAGCAGTCGGTCACAAAAACAAGATTTTTCTCACTGATGATTTTAGAGTAAAAAAACCCCAAATGAAAAATTCATCAAATTGGAAGAGAAGTCCACGATTTTTTTCTTTTCCTTTCTTTTTTTTATTGAAGAGGAAGTAGTGTGTGTGTGTGTGTGTGTGTGTGTGTGTGTGTGTGTGTGTGTGTGTGCATATTAGTGTGTGCAACATGAAATGGGAGTAATGCACCTTTTCTGTGTCACTGCTAATGTCGCATGTTGCAAGAACCTCCAGAGGGCTGCAGTCTACACACACACACACACACACACCTACATGCATTCATAAACATCATACAAGACTAGACATACTCACATATTATTATACATGTAGTACACACTAACGGATACACGCTACACATGCCCACTCGTATTGCACACACACACACACACACACACACACTCGTGCATGTGCACCCTTTCTGTCATATTCCTGCTCAGCATCATGGGAGTTCCGGCTCTTCTACTCTGAACATGAAAGCAGGAAGCAGTACATTTATCTGCTGTTAAAGTAAAGTGACGGAAATCAATTTGGCTTGTCATAACCCACACTCACATAGATACTAACACATATATAAAAAGTGAATGCGCGTGCATGTGTGTGTGTGTGCATGTGTGTGTGCTAATGCGGAGGAGCAGAGGTTGACCTCAGGCTACCAGCTAATTAAAACTGTTCCAGAGAAATAAGGGAGGGAGAGAAAAAAAGAGAGGAGAGAAGGAAAACACAGAGAAAGAGGAGTAGTTAGAAAAGAGATTGAAAAGAACGAGACACGGGGAAGAAGGAGGAAGAGATGAGAGGAAAAAGACCAGGAGGGAGAGGGAGAGAGGGCTTTCTGAGGTTTTTTTTCAGTTTTTGGTGGAGTTCTGACTTGAGGAAGAAGAGAGGTTGTTGTGTGGTTTATGGAAAAACCTTTGAGACAAAACTTGTGATTCTGTGCTACATAAACTCTGACACACTAATTTGACTCACAGATGAATAATTTGTTTGTTAATTTATAGAAACATTAAACAGTATTGTTGAAATTAGACACAGAAATATGACTTGGTTGGTGTAAATGCCACAGGATGTCAAATGTAGTCATTCTGTCAGAAGATGTGCACAAAGTGTGCTTTGACACTGGTGCACTGGCTGTCACGCTAGTTGCAGTAAGGCAGTGATAACAGTCCTCTATTTGGTATGAAGTCACAAGTTTGTCAGCAAAGAGATTCACTTTGTAGCTCATTTGGGAGCTTTGTGTTTTACTCTCTTTTCATTCAATAATTGGTTTTGTTTCCACTCACTTTTTCTAACTAGTAGCTGCTTAATTAGTTTTAGCCAGCAAAAGCTATGTGGTAAAGTTTAGGTACCAAAGGCTACTTGGTTAACCTTACAACTTTATAAGCATGCATATTTCTGCTCAAAATACACATTGTTACTCAAAAAAGAATTACGTTACTTTAAAAAAACAAAAAAACAAAGAAATGCATTACGCTACTTAATTACTCCCTGGGGAAAGTAATTTGTTCTTCTTCCCATTTCACTTCTTTTGACTATTGCATTACTCCGTAACATGGCCTGAAATGTATTGTCACATAATTACAGTTACAATTACAACAATATAAACTTTAGGCTACAGTCCCACACACTGACACAAAACCTTATCCTAAGCCAACATCACAAAGCAAATGGGAAAACCAGCTCAAAGTGATCGCCACAGTGATTCTGCTATACTGTTGTGACTGCTGGCTGGAGTCGGTATAAACTGATTTTTAACATCACTCTGGGTTTTTCCACTAGCTTTGTGTTAGCATGTTGTTTATGCAGATGCTTATTGTTTAAGCACCAGCAGCAGCAGTTTGCACTTTACCATCCGGCTCTTGCTAATCTCCATTTCTCTACTCCTCAAAAGTTGTAGACTGCTCCATCATTTTTTTCTGCTTATCTGAAATCAGCTGATTGTAGCACAAGTGCAACAGGAAAAACAGGTTTTATGTTTTTTTTTCTCTTACTATCAGCCTATTGTACAGATGCTTGAAGAACGTTTACAATGCAAGCATGTGACATGATTTTAACTCTAATGGGATTAGTGAGTTTAGTGTAGTAGTTATTTATCTTTAAAAAAGCAACCTGAATACAGAAATGCATTACGTTGTAATGTGCTGCATTAAAAAATGGGGATTTACTGACTTTACTTACTTTGACGCTTCTTCGTCACCTTTATTTTTCAGCACCGTACAGCAGATTGTAGAAAGAAAGAGAGAGGTGGAGAGAGAGGAGTGCGAACAGACTGAGCCACCTGGATGGGTGGAGTAGAGGTGGGAAGTGAGCGAGAAAACAAAGTAGATTGCTGTGAATTTTGAAAGTTTTTTGAGAGCGTCTCCATAGTTTGTTGTATTCACTTTACTTTATGTTTTGTTCAAACAAACCTAATGCCGGTAAAGCTTTATTGAACTGAATTTAATTTAGATACGAGAAGTGGGGTGAGAGCGGGGAGAGAGAGAAAAAACACGGGGCATTCATGTTTTATTCACACAGCAAATATACAGTCGATGTCTCTTTATATTATTCATGGTTCATTTTAAATATTTCACTGTCAACAAGCCAATTAGCAGTTTAAAAAGGAAGTGTGTGTATGTGTGTGTTTGCACTTTTTAATGTGTCTCTATGGCTGCGTGTGCTTGTTTGTATGTTTTTCAAGTATTTCCCCATATATTTATATGTGTGCGTGTCTGTGCGTGTGGGTGTGTGTCTGTGGAGGCACATGTGCACCGGTTGTTGTGTATCTGCCCTGCCAAACAGCCTGCCGGGTCTGGGCAAAGGGGAGAGCGTGTCTTGAGGAAGAGGAGGAGAGGAAGAAGGAGGGGAGGAGAATGAGGAGGAGGCGAGCGCACATGTGTGAGTGCATGTGTTCAGGGGTTGGGGTTTGTAGAAGGAGGAGGAAAGAGTGAAAAGCCTAGATTGAAGTTTGATATGTTTGTTCTCTCCCCCCTTGTCCCACATACATGTCCCCATGGAGCTCAGAGAAGGAAAGCAGGATGATGTATGTGTGTTCGTGTGTGTTGATGTTTATGTGCGTGTCAAACACAGCAACACAAGCTCAAAGAGGGGGGAAAAAAATGAGCCAAAACAGATCAAGATAAACAGATAAACAGATGGATTGAAATAGACAGACTGACAGCAAGATGGGGAAAGATAAGAGAGAGGAGAGGGCACAGAGTTAGAGAGAAGAAGACAGTGGGAGATGAGTTTAGAAAAATCATACTCGCTCACAGATGTGCACACACACCCCCACGCACACACAACAGCAGTGCCGATTGATTGACAGAGACCGACAGACACGCCTACAGACTGAAAAAAGGATGAGCGGAAAGAGAGTGACAGAGGGAAAGGGAAAGACAGAGAGAGACGCAGTGATCCACAGCCAGATACAAATTGAAGCAGACAGCGAAGAGACAAACAAAAAGAAAGACAGACAGATGGACCGAGCGACAATCACTGGCTCTGTTTGTCCGTTCGTGTCCTCGGCTGCTCGGTTAAACGTGTTGTGACCAACTGGTTTGGTTTAAGTAATGACCTGAAACATTTGGATGGTAACTGTAGTGTCAGTTTTGCCTACAGTGTGCCTCAACAGCAATGATTCATGTGAAAGCCCATTTCACGAGAGCTGCCACATTTGCTGTTATACAACTTTCAGTGTTGGGTAATGCCTTTTTCAGGGAAATCATCTGGAGCACAAGAAATGAACAATTTTCTGTTTATTTGTTTCTGAATATGTGGGAGAACGCAAGAGGCAGCCACCCCGGTCTCATGAGCCAAAGTAGAAATGCTTTAAAATGAAAAACGGAAAATTGCCTAATTTCTGCTGCAGAGTTCAGGGGCACATCCTTCAAAGTCAGCATTTCTTCACTGATAATGTCCTGAGAAGTCACCAAGGTCTGCCCAATTTCACATGCTTGTTTTTATGTGGGGTTCATGAGGAAGGAACGCAGAAATCAAACATGCAAATACAATGTTTATTCATAGTGAAGATGGCTATGATAACGGATAAATGAAGACCAGTTGACTCAGCTGAGGATAAGCTCCCAGCTATCGAGAGATCCCCTGGTACCTATGAAAAGGATGATAGACAGCAAAAGTGAACAAAGGAGGACAACTGGTGGCATGGAAACCAGAACACATTGTTGCATTGGCCAATTAGACAATTTTTAGGTGTATGAGAAGGAAGGATGAAGTTCGGTCCTGCTTCTGAATTTTTAATTCAGTTATTTTCAATTTGGACCAATGTCTTTGTCACCTATGAAATCAAATCCAAATGACAGGGATTAAGAGTGCTTTGGACTATGTACAGTCCCTACAGTAAATGCACCATAAACTATACCCCAAAACACCTTGTATAAACACAGCAGAATCAACTAGATGTAGTAAAATTAGGTATACTTTTTAAAATATTTCTAAATACAATATGACAGACATACACAGAATTATTGTCAGACATGCAGACTGTCAGTCTGAAGGTGATACCTGAACTGTTCTGGCCCCTAAAACTAGCAAGATGATGGCAGTAATGGTATTTCTACATTTTTTGTACACTGAAAATTGCCAGCAAGTCTGATATCAGGCTCATCGGTTTTGCAGAAAAAAAACCTCAAAACAAAAGTTCCTCTCAAGTTTCATCAGCAGAAAATAAAACTCCATCTACAGGAAAGCTGTGCAGCAGTCTGAGCTCTGCGATTCTGTCACCGTCTTTGCTCTGAGAGGCTACAGCTGTGCTTGTCCTTCGCTAATGCTGTGATAGTGAGAGAGAGCAAGACCAGCTAGAGCAGTGGTAAAATCCTATTACCTTAATTCTGCCCTGGCAGCAAATTTCACAAAGATCACTTTTAAAAATGTATCTTTCCAAAGACAAACCTCATTCAGCCTTATTATTAAGGCCATGAGCTTCCCGGTGCCTCCGAGACAAATTCTTGAAAATCGGGAGTCCCCTGATGGAGTTGAGCTGCCTGGTCACTTTACCGCATCACTGTTTGACTGACAGATGATCCCTGAGAAACGTAGCCCAGTAATGGAGGAGTACCAAGTTGTCAGAAGCGTTGATCTCACTAAATATTCAAAAAATACAGAAACATTAAAGTTTAATGTTCTTATTTATAATTACATCTCTTTGCCTGACAGTGGCAATGATAGCCTGATAGTGATGCAGGCTATCAAAAAAAGAAAATCGATTACTGAACCCAAATTCTCAATACTGCCTCAACATTGTTCCTAAATAAAGCATTAGACAGTGAAAGCAGAGATTCAGTCAACTCTAACTCCACATTTCAGATATAAAACATATAGTGACACAGTCGAAATTAGCACCCACAGACCTGAAAGAGCCTTTTCATATTTTACATTCTTTGCAATACCGAGATCAGATCTTCAAAGTCTGTAGTAGCAGAGGTATCTTGCACTTACATCAGAGAAAAAAAAATGATGAATGTTGAATGCTGCTGGGCTGTGAAGTTCTGACAAAAAAAGGGCCTCCAACGCAACAGCAATGGCAAGCTTTCAGACTCTCGCTATGCAGCTCTATTATATCTTTGCATTAAGAAATGAAGGAACTGCAAGTAAAATGTCAGGCAGTCGCCGTGGGAAAAGGAATTTTTGAAATGCAGGGGATCAAAATTCTAATTACACGTCTTTCTATCAGCCACGCTAAAAAAATAAATAAATTGAATTCACAAACAGACTTTAAAGAAGTGAGTTCTTTTTGCAAGAATGGCATTGTGCTTTTGTGCCAGTGTGAGTGAGCTGTATTTCATGCTTTTATTTTCAACATGCAAACCAAGGAATGCATTTTGCATACTGCAAGCTCCTCTGAAGCATTATACATGGAAGAGACAGCATATATGTTTCTTTTTCACTGAGAGGTCACGGTTTACTCAGAACATCTCACAGAGATTTTCTTAACCTGCAGAACTTTCTTTTTTTACCTCCAGTGAGCATAAAAGTTGACATTTACTTTGGGCTTTTCCAAGAAGCGCTTAGAAGGCAGCGCGGTTCTTGTTCTTTCTGCATTATTGCAGGAACGCCATGAAACTGTACTTACTGACAATTAGAATAGAAACTGCGTGAACATCTTCTCTGTTTGGCAAAGGTAGCTCCAATTTTTCCTCCAACCATTTTTCATCATCATTAAAATGAAAGTATTCTCTGTCCTTGTTTGCAGCTGAGCTTTTTGTCGTCTTGTTCTCAGGGCTACAACGAGGTTATTTCTTTCCTAGCCGTTACACTTCACAGCAGAACCTCATCTCCTCTGCCTCAGTGGAGTTCACTTTACCAATTCTTATTGAAGGGTAAATCACACAGCCGTTGCTGAGCGAGCTTGTTATTTGGATAATGACTAATCTGGCCCCGACTTAATTCCATTCCTCTGATCCGACGTCCAGGTTGGAGTCAGAGGATGTGGCTAATGATGTGGCGGCAGTGTTGTCTGGGAATACACACAGTTTTGCAGTCACTGACTAGCCTTCGTACAGTAAGCACTTATGTGAATGACTTCTCTTTAATGTCATGCACTGACACACTTATTTGGCATTAGGCCCATAAACATTTTTCCCATGCAATTCCTCCCATAAAGAAACTCAGTAAAAACCCATTATCTCGCAATTTCACATTATTTTCAAGTGCTTCAGTGCTTTAAGTAAACTATTTTTATGGCTGTGGCAATACTAAAGACAGCATTAGCCTTAAACATACTGACACGAATGACATATAATGTGGAAGTTGCTTCCATTAATGAACCCTCAGAATTTGTTTTTCTCAACTCTATAAGTCTGCAGATCTTTTTACACACATATAGCTTAGAATTTTGAATTTTAGACTGATTTGGTGTGATTCCAGACTTTCTCAACTTTGTTTAAAGTTGCAGTAGAGTATTATTCATTTCCAAGTTTGTTCATTTGCTTTTGAGAACTCCAACCATCTGAATTGACAGAGGGACTAGGCGGACCACATGTTAGACATTTAGAGACAATACACTGTGCACTCTACCTGCTAACTTTAGTAGCTTAAATGAACCTCGAATAAACCTAAAAACTAACATTTATACTATTGTGAGCTCAAAGTAGTTATTGGTTATTCCATTTTCCCCTATGAAAACCAGAATTAGATCAACTAGTAACCACAGCCAAAGAACTACTCATGAACAAAGCTAACAGGGCTCATGACTTGAACAATAAATTTGACAATTCCTTTTTCTGTTTTGAAGATAGAGAGCGCTTCACATCCAGCTTAGTCTCTGAAGGCTCAATTAGTAGCAGCTACAAAAAGCTTAGCTTCACACTGAAAGCCTCAAGTTTAAAATCATCTTAATTCAGAGGTAGTTTACTATTTTTACATGCTTTGCCATGTTCATTCTTGTACTGTGATATGATAAAATCCAACCTGACCAACAACCTCAATGACATGATTTAAATTTCTTCAATAAAAGGCCTCACAGAAATTTCATGGACAAGCTTTAGATCTGTTAGTCGCCGTTTCAAGTGGTCAAGTGAAAATGCACAGGAAGTGCTTTACCTTCCTGTGGCAAAAATAATAAACCAAAACCGGAAAGTCCACTCATGTTGCACATTCCTCACAAATTAACACTGGATGATTCTCTGACCAATCAGATTTGGTTGAACAGTCAGGCTGGAGAATACACTCCTGTTTGTCTTTGTATACCTATAAGGACCTAAAACCTCACAAGATGATTATGGTTTACTCAGTCCTCATGCTGCTACTCTGAACCCCAACATAAAGTCTTAACTGTCACGGCTGCCGAGGCGAGCCGTGTGGAATAAATGAGGATCCAAGCGCAGGCAGTCGTAGAGGAGTGAAGGTGATTTATTGAACACAAAAGAATGTGGACAAACAGCAAACGGGGCACGAACTAAACTAAACTGGGAAACAACTAAACTACAGAGCACAAACCTGAATGAAAACGAGCAGAGGAGGATGACGATGAACAGCAGGGAGAAGACACGGTGGATACACAGACTGACACTGAGTAATACAGACGAACCGGCAACAGGCAGGAGAACACACAGAGCTTAAATACACACACCAGTAATCAGGGGATGAGAGACAGGAGGGCAACACAGCTGGGAGGAATCTGGGCTGACGGGACAGGGGAAACGTAAACTGATCACACTCACATATGACATGGACCTTCACAATAAAACAGGAAACTCAGATACATGGAACCAGACAAGACATTGAACTAAACAGACAGATTCACAAACAGATGGGGAGACACCATAGACAGACAGGTACAGACGCAGACTTAGAGGCAGATCGAAAATAACACAGAACTTAAACAATCATCATCTAGAAAATGATAACAAACTAAAAGCGCTGGGTCACCGACCCAGGACCGTGACATTAACCCTCACACAGCCTTTCAAAAAAGGTGAAGAATGACTAAAATGTTCTCACTTTCAAAAAATGTCCTAAATCATAAAGTCTCCAGTGGGTCCTCACAACTCTAGAAGTGCCAGAGCGCGCACACACACACACACACGCTCATATTCATCCATGCGCTCGGTCTAATTTGTATCGAATGCAACATTCACAGCATTGACCTGCTCACTCAAATGCACTCACACTCACAGACACATACACACAAATATAATTTCCCCCTCCACTCATACACTGACTCACACACACACACACACACACACACACACACACACACACACACACACACACACACACACACAATTGCCCTCCTCTTCTCACATGCTTTTTCACTCCGTGCTCATTTGGTGATGTTAATGCTAGCAGACATGTACAGTGTGCTCTAACAGCAGAGGGAGGGGAGGGTGTGTGTGTCCGCTTGTGTGTGTTCGAGCATGTGCGTATGTCAGTGTGTGTACGTTTGTGTGTACTTACCTCTCTTAAAAACCAATTAACGGCGCACAGCAGCAGACACCCCCCTCCTCCAAATGAAGAGGTGAATTAAACATCACCAAGACCAGATGGAAAGAAATCAGAGAGAGAAAGAGAGAGGGATGAATAATTGAAGACAGGGGATCATAAAAAAGTGGGAAATAAAACTGAAATAAGAGATGAAATGAAATGTAAGAAAGCAGAAGTCAATTATAGAGACTGAGAGAGAGCTGCGGGGAGAGGCAGATAGGAAGACAGGGGAGGGATTGCTGCCAGTGTGTGTGTATGTACTTTTGCATATGTACAAGTGTTTTTATATATGTGTGTACTTGTGTGTGTGCATGTAAGTGTGGGTTTGCAGCCTGCTTTCTGCAAAAGAGTCAGACTAATACAACACAGTTGTTTGAAGTCAACAGCAGCTTAACCAAGCTGGTTGCAGTACGGTCATGATTAGCCTAGTACTTTTTTGACTAAGCTAAATTTCAGTAAAACTCTGTCACCACTGTGCATGCTACATGTGCTTCTATGTATGTGTGTAGGTCATTTTACGTGCACGAGAGTGAGAGAACAACCTGTGAACCCGGCGCCAGTTTACCAAAAGAGATTTGTCAACACTGCTGAGACACAGATCATAAATGCTGCTGCAGTCACATTTCTCAAATGGTTATCGTTCAAAGAAATTGCAGATGAATTTGAATTCTCTTTTATTAAACTGAAGAAAGGGGAGGAAGAAGTATTTGTTTCTTTTAAAATCTTGACACATCTGTGATGAGAAGAAACCAGCATGTACTGAGCAGCTAAGCTTTGTCTCCTGTGGTGTTCTCTACAGTTGTCTGATTGAAGGTAAATGAATTAAAAGCTAAAAAACTTTTACCTGAAAAACAATAAACTGAAATAGTTTTAGATTGCATTTCATTTGAGTAGTGAGGTTAAATGTTTTTATCTGACTATATTTGTACTAGTTGACTATAAATACATAAAATGTTCATATTTTAAAAGAAAAAAGGGTAAAGATACACAGTGGTGCACATTTGTTAGTTAAAAATATTTGTATTAACTGCCTGTTAGTAGAAATATCTAATCAGCCAATCACATGGTAGCGACTCTATGCATTTAGTCATGTAGTCATGGTCAAGGTAACCATTTGAAGTTCAAACCGAACATCAGAATGAGCAAAATTCCAACTGATTTAAGTGACTTTGACCATGGCATAACTGTCACACAGACAGACATAGGCTGGTCTGAGTATTTAAGAATCTGCTGAGCTTCTGGGATTTTCCCACACAATCAGCTCTAGAGAATCATCTATAAAAAAAAGAAAGCATGCAGTCAGTAGCATTTCTCTGGATGAATATTCTTGTTGATGTCAGAGGTCAGAGGAGAATGGCCAGTCTGTTTTGAGCTGATAGGAAGGCAACAGTTACTCAGATACCACTGATTACAACCAAGGTATGCAGAAGAGCATCTCTGAACACCAACACTTTGAACCTTAAAGTAAATGGGCTCGAGCAGGAGAAGACCACACTGTGTGCCACTCCTGTCAGCTAAGAACAGTAAACTGAGCCTGCAGTTCACCAAAATTTGATAGTAGAAAATATGTAGAAATAGAAGGTCTCATTTCTGGGCTGTCATTGGTTGTCACAAAGGTTAAATAATCTCAACCTGTTTTCTTGAACATGAGTTCACTCTATTCAAATGGCCTCCACAGTCACCAGATCTCAATTCAATAGAGCACCTTTCAGATATGGTGGAATGGCAAATTTGCATCTGCGAGTTTTTGCAAATCTGCAGGAACTGCGTGATACTATCATGTCAATATGGAACAAATTCTTTCCCAGCACTTTGTTGCATCTATGCCATGACATTCTATGCCAGGTCAAGGTCACAATGACCTCACAAAACACATTCTTGGCCAGTATGCAATAAGTCATAAATTAATTAAGGCCAAAGGTGTGTTATATGACTCCATCCATTCTCCACTTATCAGGATCGCAGGGGCCTGGAGGCTATTTCAGCTGTCACGCGGCGAGAGGCAGGGTACATCTTGGACAGGTCACCAGGGTTTACACATAGAGACAGACAACCAGTTAACCTAACCTCACTAATTTCATGTCTTTGAACTATGTGAGGAAGGAAGAACATGTAAAGTGCACACAGAAAGGTCAGGTAGTGGAGTTGATAGTGGAGTTAGCACTGTAAACGCCATATATGAGCCCTTATATGAGACCAGTAATGACAAATACGCATGAAAATGTTCCGCCATAAAAGCTGCTGGTAGCTGTCAGTTACTTTCAAGGGCACTGCAAATGCAATATTTTTCTCTTCTCTGTACTAAACTAGTTAAAATAAAAAAATATCAAAAAGGAAAATGTCAATTTATTGTTGGAACAACTAAAAAGGGCTACCATTAACTAATACTAAGAGTAGTGAATCATCTAATCAAATGAATATTGTTTTTAAACCATGCAGTTTCTGATCTTTATTTATCCCGACTGCTGAAGATAATGGGCCTTTTCTTATTTATTCTGTTTGGAGTATAACTGGTTCCATTTTAGTACTTTATGATAACTCTGTAACTGCATTTTGCGGTTTATACAAATTTAACCTTTTCTGTATGCTGTATTCAGATTTAAAGTCATCTACAGCAGGATTTCAGTAAATACAAACACTTCATTTCCTTAAAAAGTTTTATTCTGAAACATTTGCACGAAATGAAAACCGAAACTGATTTTTATAGTTGATAGGCGTTGGGCATTTACCAGAGAAAAAGTACAGTAAGGAAAAGTAGGGAAAAGTAACCGACCTACTAAGAAAAACACACACATAAACATATCTATGGACAACAGCGAGAATTCTGTATTGGTTGATAAAGTTGGTCAGAAAGAAAGAGCTCATGATGGTAAATGGCCTGCATTTGTATAGTGCTTTACATAGTCCCTAAGGACTCCAAAGCGCTTTACACGTTCAGTCATCCACACACACATTCACACACACTAGTGATGGCAAGCTACGTTGTAGCCACAGCCACCCTGGGGCACACTGACAGAGGCAAGGCTGCCGGACACTGGCGTCACCGGGCCCTCTGACCACCATCAGTAGGCAACGGGTGAAGTGTCTTGCCCAAGGACACCACGACCGAGACTGTCCGAGCCAGGGCTTGAACCGGCAACC